>NC_064408.1:72170000-72806250 GCF_023375975.1 Astyanax mexicanus
CCAACAACCAGCCAATCACATCACGCTCCGAAGATCACGTGACAGGTAGCGCCCACGGCCAGCAGTAGGGCAGAGAACCGCTCAACGCGAGTCACAGCCCCCTCCGCTGCTGCTGCTCTGGAGAAGGTGAGTGTAAAACAGCTGAAAACAGGGCATTTACCTCACCACTGTGGCCATGTAATATCACTTAAACGGTGTAGAAATCCTCACTTTAACCACGGTTTGCTCTGTGGTTTGTAAACATATTAAATTAAGATAGATATCCAGATATACCTTGTTAAACTAACTAACTAAATAAAGCTCCTCTGTTCATTCCAGAAAGAGCTTCAAACACGAACACTAGATCAATTATTTATAAATACAGCCAGACTGTGTGGAAGATAATTACTACTGTAGAGTCTGAGATAGTAACTTAGTTAGCTAAATTATAGCTACCTATCTTGCTAGTTAGCTGTGGGACTGTGTGATTATAGACAAGATACTACCTAGTTAGCTTTTTGTTTAGCAATACCTTATTTACACTTTGCTGCAAAGTATGTTGCTTAGTGTACTGGCCACTGTCTAAATAAATATATTGAGCTATATTACACTTACTGTACCCCTCTCAGGCTGGTCCTCTCATTAAATAAAGGAGATTTATTACAGTTACTATATACCTCTCAGGCTGGTCCTCTCATTAAATAAAGGAGATTTATTAGAATTGCTTTTTGTCTCTTTACTAACTAATTTAACAGAGATAATTTAAGATATGACCATTATTTATTTTATGATATTAATTTTAATGTTTATATTTAATATATATTTTATACATTTGTTAACAATTCAACTCAGGCTTTTACTGAGGATATCAACAGTAAATAATAGTCCTAAAATGCTTGTGTAATTAAAATACAGCATGATTAGTCCTGTTTACTAGTGCATCTCAAAAGTGAAAAATATATATTTGTGTTTAATATCGTTCAGTAAACGCTCACCTTATGTTTAAAGCGACACATTTAACTTTTTTTATTTTAAGTTTAAACTACATATTCTAGTAAACTGGGTTAAGGTTAGGAGAGTAATTCTGGTTTAATGAACTTTTAGCCAGGTACAAATGATTTGGAATATGTCACTTTACATGCAGTGTAATGTATAATTTCTGTTAAATTATGATATTCTCATGATCTTCAGATTTTCTGAGATGCATTAGTAATTGGTTTGTGCCAAAACCAATGCAATAATAATTGCAAAAATGTTTTATATAAATATAAATGAAGTAAATACTGAATCCAAACAACACCAAGTTTAACACAGTCATATTTCTTGTCTTCATTTTCTTAAACAGGATATTTTCTCACAGAAAAAGAAAGGATAATAAAAGGTAGGTAATGTTCTTAAAATGTTTAATTATATCCATGTATCAAATGCAGTAATTTTTCAAGTTTCTTTTGTATTCCACAGGTTTCCTTTCTCCAAACTTTTAAAGAACAAATAAAGAAATCCAATTTCATGCAGTCTGTGCTGTGTTTATTTGATTTATTTACATGTGCCATGTTCTGTTTTTCTTTAGTTGTTTACATGTGTTCTGTATTTTTTTTGTATGTTTTAGGCAGCCTCCCTGTATTCTGGCACATCATATCATGTTCATCTTGTTTGTATAAATAATAAAAGCTGTTGCAAATAATGTGGTTCCTATTCATAATCCAAATAATTCTGCATAAAAAGTGGTGACTTCAGAATATGGACAGATCTTTGTATTCTTTGACTTCGTTCTTTTCGTGGTGAACTCTCCATAGCTGCAAGCTGAAACTTCTCCATCTTCTTTTCAACCTTAAATAAAAACATCAGATTCACTTTTAGCGACAGCATTTACAAAATGTGATAATTATTATTAACATAAAACATTTAATAAATATTACTAATAATACTCTCTCATGGGTTGCAATATTTGATTCTCATTTATTAACATGACCTAAACATAAATAAAAATGTATAAAAGACATCACTAATAAATATTGCACTGATTACAAATTAGATAATGCCCACACATACATCTAGACCTAGTTACCAGCCTGAGAGGTATATAGTAACTGTAATAAATCTCCTTTATTTAATGAGAGGACCAGCCTGAGAGGGGTACAGTAAGTGTTATATAGCTCAATATATTTATTTAGACAGTGACCATTACACTAAGCAACATACTTTGCAGCAAAGTGTAAATAAGGTATTGCTAAACAAAAAGCTAACTAGGTAGTATCTTGTCTATAATCACACAGTCCCACAGCTAACTAGCAAGATAGGTAGCTATAATTTAGCTAACTAAGTTACTATCTCAGATTCTACAGTAGTAATTATCTTCCACACAGTCTGACTGTATTTATAAATAATTGATCTAGTGTTCGTGTTTGAAGCTCTTTCTGAAATGAACAGAGGAGCTTTATTTATTTAGTTAGTTTAACAAGGTATATCTGGATATCTATCTTAATTTAATATGTTTACAAACCACAGAGCAAACCGTGGTTAAAGTGAGGATTTCTACACCGTTTAAGTGATATTACATGGCCACAGTGGTGAGGTAAATGCCCTGTTTTCAGCTGTTTTACACTCACCTTCTCCAGAGCAGCAGCGGAGGGGGCTGTGACTCGCGTTGAGCGGCTCTGAGCCGTGAGGCGCTACCTGTCACGTGATCTTCGGAGCGTGATGTGATTGGCTGGTTGTTGGCTCGATTGAAGACTGAATCGATTGCTCATCCTGTGTGTCCCGGATGTTGACAGCGAATTTTGAGCGTTTTTATTTTAGCAGTCGAATTTGACAGGTCGAATTTGAGCAACCTGAATTTATTTTAATTGAATTTTTAAAACTTGAATTTTTGCTTTTGAATTTTTTTACATTAAAATAAAATAAGTGAAAATGATATACTGAAAAATTAAAGTGTTTAATTCAGAGGCAAAAAAAATCAAATGCGATAATTCAATGTAAAATAATTCAGTGCTAAAAATTCAAGTGCTTTTAAATTTCAAAGTCTGGTGACACTGTTTTACTTCCATAAATTACCACAATCTCCTGACCTAAAACTAGCTGAGATGGTGATTTGAGATGAGCTGGAGCTTCACAGCATGAAGGAAAAGCAGCAGCTATTGTTCAGAACCTCCAGGAATTCCTTCAAGATGCTGAGAAAACTATTCCAGGTGACTCTCCCTCATGAACTGAGACCAGATCTAAATACCAGATCTGTCCTCGAAGATAAATGTGGAAGACTTAGAGGAATCTAAAGTATAAAACATATTCTGGTTGGTTTAATACTTTTTGTTTATTAAATAATTCTACAAGTGTCCCTGTATCGCTTTAATGTCTTCAGTTTTAAATGTACTATGTAAAAAATCATAAAAAAGAAAGAAAACGCATTGAATAAGAAGCTGGACCGAGTGCGGTGGACTGGTTTATCACATACACACACACACACACACACACACACATCTGTGGCTCCATCCGTCCTTTTATAAAGATCTCTGATCTCTGGCTTGTCAGTTTTCATGACATGTGAAGTGGCATTCACACTTGCATCACATGTTTATTCAAGTGTGTTTCTCCCCTAATTGCGTACACCCTCATTAGCAGGGGAAAGTAGATACCATCGACACCAGCCTCTCAGCATCTGGGATTTTTATCAGATGCAGCTTCATAGATAATGCATTACTGTCGATTTCATGCCCCGCGCACAATATAGCACTTCAACACTTGACTTATGCCAATTAATCCTTTTCGCATGGAGATAACGGCTGATGCCATGCAGTGGAAACTCGGGGTCCTCCAGCTTTGACTGTTGCTCAGTTCCTCACTCCACTTAACACACAAATCGATTTACGCTCGTGGAGTGTGTGTGTGTGTTTGTGTGTGTGTGTGTGGATGGGAGGAGGGAAGGAGCTGGTTTTCTCGCGAGAACATGATGCAGCTCCGGAGAGCGCGTCGATGCCCTGAATATCTCCAGCCTGGTAATGAGCGGCGGAGATGCACAGCCTCCTCCATTCCTCCCTCATCCCACAGAGCCTCTACTTCCAAGGCACCTGCAGAGGGGGTGGGGGTGGGGGGGTGGGGGTTACGGGCGGGCTCACACCACTTCGTTTCAGCCTTGCAGGACCTAGAAAGCAATTGGATTGGATGTAAAAAATGTCCCTCAGGTGGATATTCAAATGAGCTTCTTTTTGTTGTGAAGATAGAGAGGAGACTTGAGAGAAAACTTGAACTCACTTTGTTTGAAGGTCTCTGGGTGAGAGAGGGGGAGAGGCACTGATTTGGCATCAGTTTGACTCTGACCTCAATAATTCACATGCCCGGCTCATAATGAGGAACGGGGCACGAAAGCCAGCCAATGGCATTCATTTGTGGACCTTTTAAAGTCGCTTCTCCGCAGATAGAACACAGGCGGGGTTTGAATCTGTGTGAAAATAGGAGTTTTTAATGTTTTTTTTTTTTTGCTTTTTTTTTTCCTTACATCTGGGTCCAGATGTCACAGGGAAACGAGCAAGCTGGACTTTAGAGTCTCTTTTTTTTAGAGTTCCTTTTTTTTCCACAGGCTAATCCCCTCTTCCTTCAAATTTCCCCTGTCACTCTCCTAATCGCTGCTGCTCCCCACTGAAAACAGGTCATTAAATGACTGACTTACACAGCTGCCTTCAGAGGAGCAAAGGGAGCGAGAGCCATAGACGAAAGCAGCAAGACTGAGAAAGGAAATGAATGGGAGAGAGAAGAGAGGAGAGAGAGAGAGAGAGAGAGAGGAATGTGCAGAGGGTGACAGGTCGTGGACAAGCGGGAGCCCAGAGCGAATAAAGGAGCGATGCCGCTTTCCTCGGCTGCCATTCGCCAGCTCTGAGTGGAGCTGTCAGGTGACGCGGTGTGTTATCCTGAAAGGCGAGTGATTAATGAAGGCAGCGCGGGGTCCAGGTATAGCCACGGCAGCCGACGAATGATCAATCTTAATGAGCTCTCTTGCTAGCCGCGTATTATATTAACTGCAGGGGCTGTAATGTATGGGCTCGTGTGGGCTTCTGCTATCTAAAGCATGATAACGAGGATAGACTCCTCTCCCACACCAATTCTCCACTCCAGCTCCAAATATGTCTCAATGGAGACACTCCAAATAATCATGTACAGCAGGGCTTGCAGTGCTGCTGCATCCACAAATGTCTGTGCAGCCTCACACTGCCATAGCTGGAGGAGGACCTATTCTTTGAGTCCATGTGGCTGTGAATATCTCAAATATCTGCTTATACCAGATCAAAACATTTTATTGTATTTATATATATATATTGATTTTTTTGTGATTTTGTCTTCTGACTGCTTACATTAGTGAATATACATTAAAGCCACTGCACAGCAGTAAAATAGAATTCATCCACTGCATTTAACCCACCAGTGTCAGTAAAAAAATACACAGTTCAGTCTACAGAATTGGTAAAATAAGGTGGGAAGCCAGCTCAGCACCCAGGGAGCAGGTGGGAGTTAGGTTCCTTGCTTAAGGGCACCTTAGCTGTGAATTTTGAAGGAGGAGAAAAAGCTTTGCCTTCACACCATCACCCTCACCAACCCAAAACCTGTCGTTCCACAAGGCCTGAACAAGAACCTGTCTTGTCCCAAGCTCAATACTCCAGCATTCAGGTCATGTCTGACACCATAAAACAATAGTGATATAATGAGAATCTGAATGATCTCCTTTAAACATGAGTAACTAAGCAATACTTCCTCTGCTTTAATTCTTTTGGGATTTTATTGGGTTTGCACATAAACTATTACATGCATTGAATGAATGAATGAATGAATGAATGAATGAATGAATAAATGAAGTTACACTTATCTAGCGCCTTTCTAGAAACCCAAGGCATTTTAAAATGTACACGTTTTACACACAAACATTCATATTCAGCACTAATACACACTCCGGCAGCCAATAGCGCACAGCGTACTCTTAACCGGAAACAACCGTCAACCGTCAATCGGGCACTACAGTTTTTACCCAGGACCATATCTGGGCACAGTCTTACATACATTTTATACATGTATAATCCTATACAATTCACATGCCTATACATACATATACAAATTAATTTGGAGTATTACATTTTTCTAGGCTATTTAGAGTATCTTATTTGCCTGGTCTCCATGTTTTTGGACTGTGGGAGGAAACCCATCCAGACACAGGTAGAACTTGGGAACTCCACCCAGATAGGGACCCAGATAGGGACTTGAACCCAAGACCCCAAGAACCCAAGAGTGTTGGGAGCTAACCACTAAACCACCATGCTGGCATTCATTCAATGGCAGTGAAGCATGCACCCAGACTTTTGGACCATTTTACACAACAAAACACCATTTACTGGCAAACACCCTCTGCACTGTGTGTAAAACCTGATGCAATTAGATTGGAAGTTTGAAATTAGTCCTAACTACACAGCCGAAGCAAATATTTGATATGACTTAACTTCATTTAATCTTTAAAAACTCATTCAGTTCAAATCACTTCACATCATTCCACTAAAAATCCTACCAGCTAAAAGCATTATTCAGTCCCAGTATGGATATCTTCACATAATCTTTCACAGTAAACAGCGAAAGAAATTGACATAATTTTATTTTCAGCATCTCTTTTTTTTCTCCATCCCTTATTCCCGCACATCATGCAAGTAAACAGGAAATAAACCCTCCGAAGCATTCACAAAGCCGAACCTCCGCAAGAGAGTTTGCTGCTGGCGATACACAGTCATTTCTCAGGATGGCGAGTGTGTGATTTATCTCTGTCGCATGTCTAATGTGTTTCAGCATGCCAATCACAGGCATGGACACTCTTAATGCCTCGTGCAGACTGCTCAACACACACCGGAGAGACACGGGAAGGGAGCAGTGAGAACCTAAACACTTCTATCACCTTCACAGATAGAAAAGGAAAGGGCTTGGAATCGCCTTATCTAATTCAACAGTCGGGCCACCGGCCACAAAGCCCTGCCACTTCTTTTACCAACAGGTGCACGGCGAGCTGAAACTCGGCGTTCAGATGCTCGTATCGAATCTGAATGTTATCAACTGCGACTCGCAGGATGTTTCAGTGATCGAACATTTCTCCCATTCAGGCTTTTGAGACATCTGAATGACAATGTGGCGGAAATTGCTGTCCGCACTTCTCCAAGAGCAATTTCCTCACAAAAAAAGGAAAAAAAACTGAAGCACGTTTCTGAAGAGAGTCCGAGGAAGTCTCCAGATCCTATGAATAGCAATAAATCACACTGCTCTGCTCGAAATGCTGCACTGCCATTATTCTTTTGTGGCACACAAATTTAGAGAAGCGGCCAGCCACCGACACAAACAAACAACAGCAGCCTGGGAAGCGGTGACTGACATAAATATTCACCACTCTACATCATCACTCCTATTCAATAACCTTAATTTATATGTAAATACATGTGCGCATTGCATGAGGGCTGTTTCTCGATAATATTTCTCTGCAAGCACTACCTACTAATGATGACTACACTGCCAGCAGACTCAAATCAGCCATTTTCTCCTCGCTTATAGCTAAAGGCAAAGCCGAAATGGGAAGCATTTCAGATTAAAACTTGATCCGGCATGTCTAGACTTTTGACATTTATAGAAGGGCTTCTAGAGAGATTTGTAATTTAGATTTAGTCTAACAGCAGCACATTACAGTAACACATGCGGACGTGCGTGTGTTTGTGAACATGACTCTGCAAGTGGAAAGGTGGGCAAGGGTGGGTGGGGAGGTTGTATGTGTGTAAGTGTGTCTGACAACATTATGAGCCCTAACCTCCAGTCAGGGAGCAACACTCGTGGGGTGGCCTCTCGATCACACTGCTAACTACCTGTCCAAACTGATTAGCGTCTTAATTGAGCTGTCTAGACTACTTGTGCCATTGTTGCCCATTAAGGCCGAGAACCAGGAGGACAGAGCCAGGAGAAAGCTACAGGCTTCGCTCAGCGTTCCAGCGCTCGAGAACTCAAACGTTATATCTTGTGCTAGACTGAGAATTATACGTTTATCAGACGGAGCGCCGGCTTTATTTCCCAATAGAGACTGTTCAGGAATAGTTACTAGCTTTATAAAGTAGTGCAGGCATGCTCTTCACTAAACTAGACTCATCTATTTAAAGGCTAAAGTTATATTTTAGACTTCAGTGAATACCGAACTCTTTATTTTATTTTTGCCACTCAGCTAGATGGCATATATCTAGTCTAGCAACATGTTTAATTTTAATGTAAATAGATAAAAAGGTGGAAAACCTGGAATCAAATGAGCACAAAGTATCTTATTATAGATTATGCCACAGTTAGTTCTGACCCTGCAATGTGATTGGCTGAGAGGTGTTCTATAAGTGCCGTTATCAGCCGGTAATGCACTGTAACCGAAGAGCTCCATGTATTTCTCTGCCCACATACAGGTAACCTAGCAACAATGCCAGCGCTTACAAGCCAAACAGCGCAGCTACAAACAGAGCAGCAACATCTGTCAAAATGAATGAATAGGGGAGTGTACAAATACATGTACATAACAAGTAAGCAGCCAAGTAACATAAATCATTACAAGAAAATAGCACAAAAAAAATCCACTTCTCTTGGTACAATTGTATTTGTTGAAATAAAACAATATATATTTTTTTACTTTAATTATAAATATAATATAGTTTTATTTTTATTTTTTTTTACTTTACTGTTAATAAATCCAATATCAATTGTTTTATTGTACTGTTATTAAAACAAATATCAATAATTTTGGTACCTTATTTTTAATAAATACAATTTTATCAAGTTGTATAGTTGTATTTGTGTATATTCACCCATAACAATTATTAGGACATGATCTTTCTCAAATGAATGATGTGTTTTAGCTGCGGACTATTAAATGGAACTATTTCAACTCGATATTGATAACCAAACCGATTATATTTTTCCGTTCTCTTTAAATTATAATTGTTATAATCGCAATAATACACCTGAGGTTCATTCTATAATGTGTAATATTGGCACTGCTGTGCTGTTTTTAGCTATATTTGTTGTTGATATTTGGTGCGTACCTACTTGAAGCATTATCAATAACTAAGAAATTGTATGACTCACTGTAAAAATGTTCAAAATATCATGTGGGTCTTTGTCAGATGTTTAACCACTCAGCTCACAAACCATAATGATATGCTGCCATTAGCTGAGAGTGAGCACTTACTGTAATTCATAATGACACATGTTATAATCACACTGCATGTCTCCAGACGCCATACACTAACAACCAACAGTGCTCAATACTTTTCATAAGAGCTGATATTATATAAATTATCATTCCTTATTCTATAGTGTGTTTGTTCTGTTTCACATTTTATGAATTATAATTATACATTTTTGTATAATATTACACGATTGCCCAGTGGGTAATTATATGCACTTATATTTTAAGCTATAGCACAGAAGTTCAAGCTTACCCTCCTTTTAATCAGTGAATTTAACTGCTTTATGGTGAATGCATCAATTTTGTACATACATGCTGTATATTCTCCAAAGAAAAACACTACCAACAGCATTAACTGATCTGGTATAAACTAGTGCTGGGCGGTATACTGGTTCATATAGTATACCAAAGGGGAATTCAGAATTGGTATGCGGGACATTCCTGTCCTGGAATGTCCCTTTACTGTCCCACCACTTAAATTTCAATGTACATATCCAAAATATCTAAATGACAATTTTTGTGAAAAATGTACTTGTTATAAGACAAACTGTAAAATATGGTAGAAAAATAAGCTCCTTAGATATTATTCAAAAGATAGAACACCTTTGGACCACCTCAAAAAATGGCCGTTTTCTCTTGTCCCACACATTGGGTGACCAACTCCTTTGGCAAATGGGCGGCACGGTGGCGCGGTGGGTAGCACTTCCGCTTCACAGCAAGACGGCCTGGGTTCGATTCCCAGCTGGGGCGACCCGGGTCTTTCTGTGTGGAGTTTGCACGTTCTCCCCGTGTCTGCGTGGGTTTCCTCCGGGTTCTCCGGTTTCCTCCCACAGTACAAAGACGGCACGTTCAGGCTAATTGGAACTTGATTGAAATTGCCCCTTGGGTGTGAATGTGTCTGTGTGTCTGTCTGTGTCTGTCTGCCTTGCGATGGCTTAGATCGTAGAACCTTGTGATTAGACAGTACCTTTCCTGCCGCGAAATAGCCGACGAGCTGATGTGGCATTAAACTCGACTACCCAACCCTTTGGCAAATTTAACAATTAAAATAAGCTCTAAATAAATGACTTCCTCTTGTATATTGTTGATATGCATATCCTTTACTTATGAAAACAACTTCTTTGGTCTACATTGTATTGCATGTTACAGTTTGTATGCTATTAAGTCGTGTCCCACAACATGCGCGCAACCCTGTTACCATAAGGAATTTTACCTGGCAGAGAAAGGGTTAAAAATATTTGGAAGTTTCATCACAGGGACATTTTCTGCCCACATGGCAAGACCAAGAGTAGGTGCTCTAAAAATGTTCAAGTTTTTTTTCCAAATATGTTTGTCTAAGTTGTGTGTGTCACTCAGTAAACGCAACCCTGTTACTCATATTGTAAGACTAATAATGAATTGAGTCGAATTTTTCTATATATACTTATATAACCAATTTTACAGTTAGCATCCATTCCTGGGGTAAACCACAACTTAGCCTAGATTTGCAACCCTGTTACTCACAACCCTGTTACTGTAAGTTACCAAATATATTGCACAATCTAATTAAAAAAACTGCTTTGATACCTGAGCTTGACAAATCAAACTTTTTGATAGTCTATTACCTGTATTTAATAAATATATGACTAAAAATGATTAAATTGAAGATCAAATTTTCAGAAGTGACCACCCCTGAAATGTACCAAAATCCTGGAATGTCCCATGCATTTTTTCCCATACTGCCATACCATCAGAGGCGCTGCAGAGCACCGTGAAGAACAGCACCACCAAAGAAGCAGAGTAGCAGCATTCGCTAGCTAACGATAGCCTGGTAGCATAACAAGCTAACACAGCTCGGGTGGAGCCTTATGCTGTCCTGCCTGGAGAAACACGAGAACAGAACTCCTGGAGCTTCTGCTGCTGTTATTCCTTACAGTATGAGTAACTATAGCCCTTTTAAATATAGAAATACTGTAGAGTGAAGGATAATATTAATGCACACTAAACTTAATTTATGTATTAACTAGAGAACCAAGGTAATTTGTGAAAACATCAGTATCTTGCAAAATACCGATATGGGACATTCCAGGATTTTGGTACATTTCAGGGGTGGTCACTTCTGAAAATTTGATCTTCAATTTGATCATTTTTAGTCATATATTTATTAAATACAGGTATTAGACTATCAAAAGGTTTGATTCGTCAAGCTCCGGTATCAAAGCAGTTTTTTTTTTTTATTAGATGCAATATATATTTGGTAACTTACAGTAACAGGGTTGCGAGTAACAGGGTTGCAAATCTAGGCTAAGTTGTGGTTTACCCCAGGAACAGATGCTAACTGTAAAATTTAGCTATGTGTACAAGATCAATGACAAACATGTTTATATAAGTATATAAAGTAAATTTTAACTCTTCTCATTATTAGTCTTACAATATGAGTAACAGGGTTGTGTTCACTGAGTGACACACACAACTTGGACAAACATATTTGGAAAAAAAAAACTTGAAACTGGTTAGAGCACTTACTCTTTTTTTGAGGTGGTTACTTACTTTTTTGAGGTGGTCTAAAGGTATTCAGTCTTTTGAATAATATCTAAGGAGCTAATTTTTCCACCATATTTTACAGTTTGTCTTATAACAAGTACATTGTTCACAAAAAAATAGCCATTTAGATATTTTAGATATGTACATTTGTAATTTAAGTGGTGGGACAGGAAATGTACCAAAATCCTGGGATGTCCCATATACATTTTGGTCATACCGCCCAGCACTAATATAAACCCATTGACACTGAATTTAATTCAGCATTTGGACAAATTGGAGTAGTTTGTGTTTTTGATCCAACACTAATCATCCAACATCAGGCACTGATTCAGCATGAACCCTGATATTCTTGGGGTTAAATGCAATCAAATCATCACAGTTTAGCACAGTTTATTTTATTTCAGAAGAAATGTTGGCTAAGCTGATATGTACAAAAAAAACTGGGCATGTAATGAAGCCCATATAACTGAAGACACTTGGCTGTGAGGCAGGAAAGCAAAAAGCGTATTTTAATGGTTGTTAGGGAGCTTTTTGCAAGCCCATGTGGCAGATTTCATAGATGAAGCATTAGTGAACATGCTTCACTACTCAGAATCGATGTGTTGACATAGGTATTCATCTAGATTAGTGAAATTTGTATTTTTAATGGAAAAACTTGTGAGTTAAATGAGAACCAAAGCAGCTTAGCTACAAAAAAGAATGAGACTTAATATTGATATTAAAGCTGTATGATATATCATCTTTTTATCATTATTGTGATATGACATGTTTTAATGATAAACACAAGAAAAGAGCAATGATAACAGTGTAAATAACAGCAAACTCAAGCTTTATTACCCACAGACTAGAGTAGAGGGATGTAAAGTGAGGTAAAGATCCACAGTGAACACATACACACCAAACTACTTTAAGCTAAGTTCCAAAAAAACCTTCTGGAGGCTTAGACTTGGAGAACTCCCCTGTGAAATGTACTTGGGATGTAATGAAATATGATAATGATTACAAACTTTTTTTTGAATAGCCCACCACTGTTCACCCCCCGCGTTCCTAAATACAGTGCTTTTAGCCGATGCTCCCAACAGGCTTACAATGCTAGCAATAGGGGCATAGCATTGCTGATGTAAAGAAATCCCTACTTTGAGCTCATTAATGGTGTAAAAATAGTGATTATTTTGTGTAGGTACTGCTATGCCCCTATCGCTGGCATTGTTAGTCTGTTGGGAGCATTGGGTAAAAGCGCTGTATTTAGGAATGTCGGCGGGAAATGGAGGTGGGCTGTTCAACAAAATTCATGTTTTTTTACACCCCAAGTTACACTGGATTTTACACTGAAGAATTATTTAATTATTTTTATATAATATATTATGTAATCAATTTCTTTAAAATCATGATTCACAGTTATATTGGAATATCCAACAGTGTAATTGCATATTAGAGTTTTTGTCTATACACCCCTAATTAATAGGGGTACACTGAGCTGATGTCTACAAACCTGGAGCCCAACATGTAATGGAGCCCAACAAAACTGAAGAGAATTGGCGAATAATTGGAGAATAATATTAAGCTGCACATATAGAACTAGCATGAAATGCATGTGTAACAACATGCCAGTCATATTGCCATCTAAAGCTCAAGAAAATGATCTGTTATGTAGGCCTATGTTTTTTAATGCTATTTTATATTTTATTTAAAGCTATGGACTGATGATTGCAATATTGAAAAAAAAAATCACACTGTGATTGTAAAAAAGGTTGCACAAGTTAATAGTGATTATTTTGCGTAGGTAATGCCATGACCTTATCACTACTATAAAGTAAGCCTGTTGCGAGCATCTGCTAAAAGCTATGTATTTAAAAATGTCGGGTGCAAATCAACTGAGGTGGGCTATATATGAAGTGATGGTTTACTACACTCCAAGTCCATTTCATACTAGATTTCTCCTTTTAATTAATTTAGGATTATTGTATTATTTTCTATGATTTTTTTTATCATGATTCACATTGATATTGGGATATTAGACTATTTGTCCATACACACCTAATTAATAGGGGTAGGCTGAGCTGATATCAACAAACCTGAACATGTAACGGAGTCCAACTAAACTGAAGAGAATTGGCAGTGAGGCAGGATGGGCAGAAAAAATAATATCAAATAGCGAAAAGATTTATTTGAGTAGTCGTTAGGGGAGCTTTTCACAAGCCCTGGAATCCAATGCGGTGGATTTCACGGGTGAAAATAAGCGAACATTATGCTAGTCAGGATCGATTTTAGCATGCTAAAAGTGGGCCTATTTCAATAAGTAATGCTGTACCATTCATCACAGGCTTATCCCTGTAGAGCTGTGAAATGGCACCACTTCTCAGTCTCTCCTTATTAACATCCATTTACAAGGTGAACAGCAAGACAGCGTGTATATGGGGTGATCTACCGCTACCTCTTCCACCATATATCTTCCTCAGCGGTGCGAAGGCATCGATATACACACTGCATGGCCTGAGGCTTTTCTGCCCCGCCGACGAAGACACTGCTGTGAAGACTGTGTGTTTGTCTCTGTGTCAACACAACGCAGCATTCATTTCATCCACCGCGTTATGACCTGGCTCACAACGAGAGGTGACAGCCTCAGAGGTCCAGAGTGCAAACACCGAGTGACCGTTGCTCCGCCCTCACAGTGCTGCTTCAGAAGCAAGGCATCACAGCGTTTCTTCTGCCACAGAAAATGGCAGTGCTTGAGAGGTGGTTGTCGTCTCTGGCTGTGATTCATGGCGCAGAATGCAAAAAAAAAACAAACAAAAAAAAAAACATTTTTTCTGTCATGACCAGCCAAATGTCTTCTCATTTACAGACCCATCATCATTCAGACATTCAGTCTCCGCAAAGTTCCAAATACAAACACATGAACACACACTCTCACACAAAAAGAAAGCACGCCTGCTCACACCTCCTTGCTCATTCTCTCTCTCACTTGTTGATGTGGGCCGATGATAAATTGCTCTCTTAAAAGCCGCAGAGTGAATCAACTGTGTGTGTGCTTGTTTGTGTGTGTGTGTGTACGTCTGAGAGTCAGCGTTTGTCCTTTTTATTTTAAACACATTATCACTGGGAAACGCTGATTTGCACCTCCAAACTGTGAAGGTCAAAAAATAAACGCCTGAAAAACAGACAATAAAACCCAAAATGCCACCATCCCTACATCCCTGCTGTAGCTCTGGCCGTGTTAGAATTATGTATAAAATTACAGATGCACCGATATAGAAGCAACAACGTAAATATAACATAATTTATTCTGTACAATAATATGTTTTGAGACTGTAAATAGCCTTAGATTAGTCATTAATACATTTAACCTAAACATGACAAAAAAAATTACATTAACACTGTACATTAACAATATTTTACATTAATTTTGACTCTAACAGGCTTACAGTGCTAGCAACTGGGACGTAGCATTTCCCATATAAAGAAATCACTACTTAGAGCAGATTAATAGTGTAAAAATAGTGATTACTTTGTGTAGGTAATGCTATACCCTTATCTCTAGTATTGTAAGCCTGTTAGGAGCGTCAGCTAAAAGCTTTGTATTTATGAATGTTGGGGGTCAATGGAGGTGGGCTTTTTGAAAAAAAAAAAAAAAAAAAAAGTCATGATTTACTACACCTCAAGTCCATTTTGGTTAATTGTCAAAAAAATATATATATTCGGCAAAAAACATATCACCCAGAAGAAAGTGTCAGACAGCAGTTCTATTGATAAGGTTCTGGTTACCAGAACCAATAAATTAAATGATTAAAAATGTAGACACACGCAAAATTAGCATGTAATGCATGTGTAACAACATGTCAGTCACATTGTCAAGCTGTAGAGATTAGAGTTTAGATTGTCTGGTTTTTAATGCTATTTTCTATTTTATATAAAGTAGGGCTACGACAATTAGTCGATATAAACGACAATGTTGATTATTCAAATTCATTCATTCATTTGAGACTAATGGTTATTAATTTGTAACAGTACTGCATTACACAAAATGCTGGAGACAGAAGTGCAATGGGAGATGGGTAAATAACTCACTCACACAGATAACACTCAACTTAGCCTGTTGCTCCAAAAGTGATCAAACACAATAGATTACATATTTACTCACTAAATATCAGTATGTTCAACGTTTAAACATCATCTAGACATTTAAATGCCTTTTAAATCTCATGTTTAGCTGTTTCAACCTTTTTTTTAAAGATTACATTTTACATTACATTACATTACATTTAGCAGACGCTTTTGTCCAAAGAGACTTACAATAGTGAAGTACAAAAGTAATAGAAGGTAAAAAGATAGGGCCTAAAGGAGGTCAAAGGGAAATAAAAGGATAGAGGAGTGAAGGAGAGGAAGAAGGAGATGAGGTTAGAATTTAGTTAGTTTGTTAGAGGTGTTAAGAGAGTAAGTGCTCTTTGAAGAGCTCTGTCTTCAGGAGTTTATTAAAGATAGTGAGAGATTCTCCTGATCTGGTAGTAGAAGGTAGTTAGTTAGAGGTGTTAGGAGAGTAAGTGCTCTTTGAAGAGCTCTGTCTTCAGGAGTTTCTTAAAGATAGCGAGAGATTCTCCTGATCTGGTAGTGGAAGGTAGTTTGTTCCACCATTGGGGAACTCTGTATGAGAACAGTCTGGATTGCTTTGTGTGAATGTTTGGCACAGCGAGGCGACATTCAAAGCACCAACCACCAAAATAATCATTCGATTACAACCCAGGCTGTTCTCACATGGTTATGAAGTATTGTTATGTAGCTTTTATGCCCATATCTCCAATCACTGAACTATTTAACCAGACCTGATTTTGTTAGACAGGACCTAATCTTAGGTCCTGTCTAAGATTAGGTCCTGTCTAACAAAATCAGGTCTGGTTAAATAGTTCAGTGATTGGAGATATGGGCATAAAAGCTACATAACAATACTGCATAACATGTGCTACTGATTGAGGTTCATTTTTACCTAGTTGTTATTTTTTTTTTAAATGTAGTCAGATTAGTTTAAATTAGTATCTCACCTTAGTCTCTTCTAAAGTACTAGAAAGATGAAATTCGCATTAGGAGGACACAGCATAGGCCTGTTGTCTCCTTCACTACAGCTGCAGGACCTTATTAATGAAACACTGGGCTTGGTCATCATACAGAATTGGGTAACACTTTACTTGGATGGTCCATTTGATGGCCTCTTTGATGCTCAACTGACATTCAACTAACATTCAACTACATGTCTATTAAATGCAAATGTACTAAAAGGTGAAAGTAAATGATTCTCTATTGAATATAAGCCTACATTCAACTCTAACCCAAACACTTATCTTAGTATTTTAGGATTGGGTTTAGGGTTCGATTTTAAGTTTAGGTTAAGGTTAAGGTAAGGGTTTGGTGTAGGGTTCGATTTTATGGTTGATTAAGGGTTAAGGTTAGGGTTAGGTGTAGGGTTAGATTTTATGGTTGATTAAGGGTTAAGGTTAGGGTTTGGTGTAGGGTTAGATTTTATGGTTGATTAAGGGTTAAGGTTAGGGTTAGGTGTAGGGTTCGATTTTTTGGTTGATTAAGGGTTAAGGTTAGGGTTAGGTGTAGGGTTAGATTTTATGGTTGATTAAGGGTTAAGGTTAGGGTTAGGTGTAGGGTTCGATTTTATGGTTGATTAAGGGTTAAGGTTAGGGTTAGGTGTAGGGTTAGGTTCTATTTTGAATCATTTACATTCAACATAGGGTTAAGTTAAATTTAATGGACATTCAATTCAGTGTTAGTTGAATGTCAGTTGAGCATCAACAAGGCCATAAAATGGACCATCCAAGTAAAGTGTTACGCAGAACTGTAACCCACACTATGACACCAGGTCTTCTGGACGTCTGACGCATGACAACAAACAGTTAATCTTGGTGCCTCCACACACAGTGTCGTTGGTCGTCTCCACCAACACAAAAGCAAAACTCATCAGTGATGATTCACTATCATTCTGAGTCACTACATCAGTAGTTTGTATTCCTGTGGGTTAATTGCTTTAGGGTGCATCTTTTTTTTTTTTGACAATGAGAATATTTCAGTTTGAAGACGTTTTTTATTTTAGTTAAAAGACTAAAAAGTGTTTTTTTAGAGTTGGTGAAAGTAATGTGGTAAGAGTAGCTCCTGCACTTTTCCCAGAGAATTTACTGATAATTAAACAGGAAGAGGTTAAGTGTGAATCTCAGCTAGAGCAGAAATCCTGGTAAAGTTGACAGTGTAATCAGCTGGCGTGAGACCTAGTACAATACCTGCGTAATTACCAGGAGGGCTCATGTGTGAACAGAAGCTGATTTATTATGGGAAAATACGGTGATGCCATGATTACAGCCAGCAAAGTGGAACATGTGTGGGGACACATTTTGTGAGAAACTTTTGTGTGAAAGAAGATAATAGCAGAATTGTTTTGTACAGAATTTAGAAACTAAAAACTTGGTGGCCATTTATCCTGAGGGGGTCACATCCAATATACAGGGAATTTCATGACAGGTATGTGTGCCTAGAGGTAAATTACCATTTTATGCGCTGCATGTGTGAATAACAAAAAACCTACTTCCACCAAAGTAAGTCAGTTATGCCCTGGGTTTTATGCCCTGGTAGAAGAGGCTTGAATATAAGATGTGTTATCCACTATGCTACTGTATAGAGGTTGCATTCTTTTTTTATTCTTATTAAACAAGGTCATCCAATGAACAGTACAATAGCACTGGGCTAATTAGCATTACCATAGATACAAAAATGTGCTCTGGCCATCGCTGATTTTTTCGGTAGCTTCCTAATAGCAGCAGATGCTTCAAGTGGCAGATATAGTGTTCTGGTGGTGGGAGTGCTCGTTTTTTTTCCTCTGTATGTTTCAGGAATATTATCTGCAGGCACAGACTGTCTGATGTAAACTGCACACTAACATCAACAACAGCTCTTAGAATAGAATTGAATCTGCTGCTGGCCAGGGTTTTAGAATATCTGCTCGTTTAGTGCAAACTAATAGGATACAAATAACTGCATGTACAGAATCTTTTTTGTTTTTAGGCAAAATGCTACTATTAAAAAGTATCTCTGCACACTTCTTATACCTCTTAAAGCAAGATCTACGTTAGATGCTTAAACATTCACAGATTTCACACAAGCAAATTAAAATAAAATGTCTTTCAGTTCTAGCAGGTGAATTTCAGGTCTGAGACACAAATCCTCTAAGATATTAACGTCAGTAAACTGTGAGGAACATTCTAAAAGCTGCAGTTTGTTTCTTTACAGATACCATAATTTCAGGGCTATTAAACCACCTAAATGTAAGCCGCACAAAGTAATGTATATGTACAATAATTTGTTCATACACAGGCAGCACCTGACTATGAGACGCACTTTTATTTAAATAGGCTATGTACACAAGTAACTTTACGTACCACGATTAGTGCTGCGATATGGCTGGTAATAGAACAATACTGTAGCCTACCAGTAAAGGTTACACGACTAAATTAAGCATTTTCAGCTCATGATCTATGACAGGGCTGCTGTGATTATCATCAGTTAGATACATTTATAACCTGCTTCTTATTAATGCTCTGTTGTTACAGTTAGATAACACAGTGTCCATATTTCACAAGGTGTCGTTACCGTTGGCCGAGCCTATATTGGGGTTCGGCTTCAAAATCTCTGGCATGAGATGTCGTGGCGGGAGAGCGTGCAGTCATGAATAAATGTAATAAACCCTTTAAAGCACGATATGCATGTCAACATTGTAACACAATGTGTAATTGTGTTTTCTGACTTAGTTCCAACTGTACACTGTAAAAATGAGGAAAGAACATTTTAATGACTCTGAGAGTCTATGAGATCTGCTTTTAAATATGTAACACTACATAAAATTCAAATAGCTGGTCTAAAATGATATTAATACAACCTTTTAATTTATTTTTAATTTAACTTATTTCAGTGTGAAGTTTATATTATAATTTGAATCTGCTAATTTATTTCAATATGTTATTTAAACCTATGTTTTAGATGTGATGAAATGCAATTATAACATGTAGGACATTATTATTATGATAGAGACTAAAAAGGGTGTTATTAAATGTAATTTCTTTACAATTAGTAACAAAGAAAATAAAAGCTCAACAGGTAACAGTGGAACACCTACGTAAGGCACCGCACGCTTTGCTGACCCAGGAAGCTCGGAGCCCCACTTTAAACACACGATTCATGCTGATGTTAAGTAGCTATAAATACGTTGTTGTCCTGACGAGCCCTAGATTAATCAACACACTTATCTCTTCTGCAAACAGTTTATTTAGGCGAGTAAAGCACTTTTAAAGCTCGTTTCAGCTTGTTTTAACATGTCTGGACATTGTTATTCACGATTTGCTGCTATTTTGAGGAGTATTTTGTTTAGGGCAACATAAACCTAATGCATTACAGATTCACCCTCATTACTAACAGTTAGCATGGTGTCATTTCATATTTGAACTCATGAAATTGGAAACTTTGTTGATTGTGGTCAAATACGTCTAATTTGATTTCATCAGTTCACGGCACTTTTGCTTTGTGTCATGGTGAGGATATAGTTGACATTTCCCTTGTAAAATAAATAAACAAAGATTATAATTAGTCAAAGGAATGCTGCACAAACCCCTTTAATGCCTAGGTGTCCAATATTTTACACAGACAATATTATATATTTATTTTTTTATTATTCTTTTTTGAAAAATTGAATGTAATGAAATTGTTTGGTTATGAAAGAGTAATTTTGCCATATGATTTGCTGTAAGTATTATATTGTATTACATTGCATTAGTAACAGGGATTGTGTTTACTAATTTTAAATACAAAAGTCAAATTTTGAAAACTAATTTTATATATTATAACGCCAAACCTGGGCACGCCATTGGTCACGCTCTTCTTAAATTAAGAGTGGAGCACAGCCAGGGCACTTTTCACTTTGTCCCATGTCAGCTTGTGCTATCAGAGCTAACCTTTTCAGCCTGCTTCCCTTAGCAACACCGCAATCATATTAGAAGGGAAAGAGAGGCACTTCTCATGCCGCTGCAGCTGTACGCCGTGCGCTGAAGGACCCAGCCTCCTTCAGAAAGCTCTCTCAGCAGGGGACCCGGCGCTAAAACCCCACTGCACCCTAGACCTCTCCGTCACCTCTACCACAAGGGCTCTTAGGAGCTGAAAGGTACCAAGAGGAACATGCAGTGAATGATAGGCCATCCCATGCCCTCCAGGAACAGTCCTTCAATAACAAGTGCATCCAAAAATGCTTGAGATTGCTTTAGTCTGACATTGAGAATGATTAAGTTCATAGACAAGGAACTGTAATTTATGTGTTTTAAAGCAAAACAACAGGGTCTTATATAATAATTAAAAGTATTTTCACTACAGGGGAGGCAATTATTAAAAAATAATGTGCATATATTTGAAAACTTAAAATAATTAGATTTAAATTAATCATATTTACAGTTAACTCTGAGAATTAATCAGGATTCGTACAGTCATGAAAAACCTGGAAAATTTCCAGGCCTGGATAAGTTTAGAAAAAAAAAAAAAGTCATGGAAATTTGCAATTTACAAATGTGTGTTTTTTCATTTACCGACTGAAAAAAGCTATTTTGAGCTACATCACATATATAATACATCACATATATAAGCTCAGAGTTAGTTCAGTAATATAGCCCTACACAATGGAGCTCTCGGGATCCGACACATATTTTATTATTATTGAAGATTGTGTCAACATTGCTTAAAAATGTTTTTTTTTTATCATTATAATTTTAGGTGATTTTTGGTTTTATTGTCCATGTCTGCACTGGTGTTTTAAAGGTCGTATGAACATGAAAAAGTCATGGAAATTTATTGGTTAAAACGTATGAACCCTGGTTTATAGTTTATATGCAATTTTATCAGTCATATTGTAGGTAAAATAAACTTTGGCCAAGAGCACAACCAAGCTCAAAAAAAACATTCCATTAGCTGTGCATTAGCTGTCCATTTAAATCCACAAACTATCCTTAATGTCGGCTTTAATTGGTCTTTTTGTATCTTAAAAGACAATTGCAAGTCGCTTCAGTGTGTGAAAAGTAAATTGCAGACATTTTATAGATCTCATAAAAAATCAAATGAGTTTAGAAAGCCAATCTAAACCTAGATTAAAAGCTTCATTAAATGCGAAAATTGCTGAGGGAATAGTGAACATCTGTTTCTGGTCTGACAGAGCCTAGCCCAAGGTTATCTTATGCAAACAACAATTTATTGCTGTGGAACCAGTCAAGTTCTCACTGCGCGAGGCTCTCAGAAGGCGGCGTGTGCGTTCTCTGGGAGAGGAGTACTGTTTAAGTGACATTTGTTATTGCTGAGTGAAATCCATCACCTTGGAAGCGCTTTGA
Source organism: Astyanax mexicanus (assembly GCF_023375975.1). NCBI lineage: Eukaryota > Metazoa > Chordata > Actinopteri > Characiformes > Acestrorhamphidae > Astyanax > Astyanax mexicanus. The sequence continues at coordinate 72,192,132 of NC_064408.1, forward strand.
TTCCGGAGGCCGGCGTTTCTGAGGGACTATTTTAACGATATCCCACCAGCATGTTTTGCGGTTCTCTTTCATTGCCGGCATCAAATGCTATTCCCTGGAAAAGACGTTATGTGACAACCTGGAGGCATGTTCATTATTTTCCAAAGGCCAACATGAGCTGTGTTCTCAAGCAGCTGGAGTCTCTTACCTTTAGGGTGTCCGGGATCTGTGAACTCGTACTTCCCCATCCCGACCGTACGAAGCATCTGAAGCCCGTTTGGACCCTCCTGATTAGCTGAGGCCGGCGGGGGATGAGGGGCTGCCTGCCCGTTGGTGAGCGGCAGTGCGGCAGAAGGCAAAGCGGGAGGCTGCATGAGCGGGTGGGTCAGGTGACCGTTGCCCAATACGGTCTGAGGGGCCGGGTGGGCTACTTGCCCTCCGGTCGTCAAGGGCGACGGGGCGATGGGCGGCTGGCTGGTGGCGTAAGGCGACTGGTTCGGTAGGCTGAGCACCAGGCCGTGCGGGGGCTGTGCGGAGTGGGGGGGTACTTGGAAGTGGGCGGTCATGAGGGGATGATGGGGGACTACTGGGGTCTGAATGGCTGGGGTTACACCTATGACTGGAGACTGGACAGAAACTCCCTGGCTGTAGACCGGGGGCTGAGGCATCCCGTAGGAGTGGGCTAACAGGCTGGGCTGACTGACCGCAACCACCGGAGGCACCCACGGAGGCCCTGAAGAAGGAGAAGAAGAAGAAGAAGAAGAGAGAATATCATGACTTGTGAACCCCTTGATTTGAAGAAAATTGATTGGCTAATTTATTAGTTAGTTATAAACACAAAGAGGTTACACGTGATTAAACTATGAATATCACATAGGCAATGATCAGAATCCAGAGTTGTAGCAATTTGACCTATGCTACATGCAAACCTAAACTAAATACTAAACCTAGAAATTACTGAAAGAGCTTGTGTGACCATGAGCATGAAATAGTGCAGCAGTAGAGTTCAGATTAGGATGCCAGGATTGAATGCTCATGTGATGCATTTGTTTTTACAGCTGTCTGTTATTCTAGAAAGAGGTGGCAAATTTTGCCCGGCTTGTGTGCCTGTGCCAAATGGAAGGGGTGAAGTGGGTTATTGGCCACTCTGTTATGGGCCATTTTGTACAAAACCAAAGCTGCATGTCTGGCAAAACAAATTTATGTGACAATTTTTAGTTTTTCACAGTGAGTTTTTCAGTTTTTATGAAAGAAAGGGAGTCTATTTATCACAATTCAGAAAGAACAGTGCTGTTGGCTGTTTATGAAGGGGACATATTGTTCTGTTTATCATGACTTTTTATTTTGAGGAAAAGAAAAAAAATGTGTGGACATTACTAATAAAACAGGCTGCTTAATACCAGGAAACAAAAATGCTGTAGAAAGCAACTCATTCATCTTATTTTAGCATTTCCACTATTAACCCACATTTATTTCCATAGAACTGAGACTGGCTCCTCCCCAGAGAAAAGCATTAGCTAAAAAATTCACTAATTAATGCGTGCATGATTGAATATTAGCGCTAGGTGAGAATTCTTAGACAGAGTACTCAGGGTCGAAAACTTCTCCTCCTGAACACAGAATATGTTCACCCTGATAGGAGCTAATCGAAGCCACAGCAGCCAATTGGTTCTGGGTGCCACGGGTCTGTGGATCAGAACAGGAGAGGTGGCTGACTTACTGGAGGGCTTAGCCAGAACCACAACAGGCCAGAATAATCTCATGAATATGCAGCCACATTGGACCGGTGCCCTCCTTCTTCCGGAAGAGGAACAAAAATAGAACATAGCTCAAGAAGGTCTATGGGGTATGTTCAACTAGTCCGGGAAAAAAAAAGAAGAAGATTAAAAAACATTATTCATGAAATTGGCCCTCATCCTGCTGTACAGTCAATAGAGGGAAAGATGCTAGTGGGAATAGATGATCTACTCCTGTCTGCACCAGTATTTTATCTGCATTATTCAGAGGAATCTTAAGGCTAATCATAACAGAAAGCATAGAATTCCTCGTTCCCAAAAGTCCACCAATTTCATCCCAGCTATGAATAAAACAGCAAGAGAGGCCGGACACAGCAGTCAAAAGACAGAACAGAAAAAAGGAAGCTATAATATCATCAGATATTGGAGAAATCTGTGCATGAGATCACCCATATGGTCGCTCTTTGTCGCTGGTATTAAAGGGGTCCTGTAGATTTCTGCAGCATAATTAAATTAAAAAGCCTGAACTCATTAGCACTGCCCAACATGCACTCATATTTGCAGTCTTGGGCTGCAAAGCTAATGAAAGGTTTTAGAAGAGAAAAAAGTAATTGCATTAACATGAAATGGATCCCAGTCTTGATTGCTCTCTTGTACCCCATAATTAAAATGTGTGAGGAAGAAATATCGCCGTGCTCTTTCGGCCTTTCAGAGAATTCTGTTTCAATCTTTTCCAATTTCTCAATCAATAAGGAACGGAATTATAAATGAGGGAAACGAACAGTGATGATGGAAAATAAATAAATAAATAAAACGTGTGTAGACTCTATGCAAGTTTGGGGAAAAAGCAAAAAAAAAAAAAAAAAACACAAGATCCTTTTCACTGTTTTTTTGCAGTTGTGCCTTATTAATTTCAGCAGAGCTGTTAGTGGAATCCATGTAGTTCTGTTAAATTAAGCTGGAGCTGGTTTTGGAGCTAATGGTGTTGGGTCTCAGAGCTGGCCGCTGCGTTACACTGCTAGCAATGACTCCTACTGCGAGACACTCAGCCCACAAATTTCAACACTCGGTGGGGGTTGGGTGGGGCATTGTCCTAAACGCACACCTTTTACAGAATTTACTTACTTACCTTCTTACTTACAATTACACTTATATAGCGCCTTTCTGACACTCAAGGAACTAAAAGATGCTTACAATTACATTTTACACACTCTGATTGCACACACTGATAGGAAGCAGCAGCCAATCGCACTCAGCGTACTCTCAACCGGAAACAACCGTCCACCAGGAAGACTGCATCGGCCAGAGTGCCAATCCATATCTGGGCATACAGTCAAACGCTCACGCACCAGTTTTCTACTTGGTCTACTTGATCTCCCCTGAAGGAAACCCACTCAGACACAGGAAGAACATAAAAACTCCACGCAGATAGGGACTTGAACCCAGAACCCCTGCACTGGGAAATGAACGTACTAACCACTAAGCCATTGTTCCACCAGAAAACACAGAATATCCCAATTCAATGTCAAAGCAATGTCCATTCATTCAACAAAAATCAACTCAAATCAATGCACCCTTCATCCTTATCGCAGCTTCTATAGAAACAGATTAATTCTCATTCCCGTTTAAACAGGGCTACGGCTTTGAGTGGTCCAGCTTTGGGCTAAATGCTGCCACTGTGATCAGGAATATCGCCGGTTCGAATCCTGTTCATGTAGCTTGCCATCAGCTACCGGAGTCCTGATAGAGCACAATTGGCCTTGCTCTCTTTGAGTGGGTACAATAGATGGTGCTCTCTCCCCACATCACTCTAAAGGGTGATGTCGATCAGCACAAGGCATCTGTGAGCTGATGTATCAGAACCGAGTCGCTGTGTTTTCCTCAGAGTGCGCTGTAATGCTACTCAGCAATGCTGCATCAACAGCAGTTGGAAAAGAGTAGGTGCCTCCTCATGTTGGGGCATCAATAGTGGTGGGGGAGTCCTTTTGAGTGGGTTGGGTAATTGGCCGGAAATTGGGGAGAAAATGAGGAAAAAATTAGAAATAAACAGGGCTACGATATGTCACTCAATACCCTTATTAAAGGAATTCCATTTAGCTTGCTGGTGAATCCTTGGCGTGTGTTCTATTAAATAAATAAATGAATAATTATGTTCTTCAATAATTCACTGGTGTGTCTAATCCGACCATCTATGTCGATATCAGACTCAGTATGTGTGCTACACATATGCTCATTCATTTCAGAAACCCTCTCATATGCTTCAATGGTTCTTTCACTGATACTTGAATGATTTAACACACTAGCGGATGAAGTTTTCCCGAATAACAGGGTGAAACTGACAGCTCAAGGCCAGCGAATGTTAGCTTATTCTCTGCAGGAGGACACTTGAAACATTCAGTGTCTAACCCTTACTCTATTGAGTTTCATATTCCTCAGTGTTTAAATCTCACACTCTGACTGTGGCTTTGTTTCCTTGCTCTTGTGCTCAATTTAATAATGGAGCATTGTTATTCTCACACAAAATAAAGCTGCCCACTACTAGTAGTGTCCTGTAGTGTAGCAGACTGGAGCAGAAGAAAGGTGGAACAGTGAGGTGAGGACAGCGTACCGGTGGCGTCGCTCTCTCTGTGCTGTTTGGCTGGAGGCTCGTCCGTTTCCCATGGTGTGGACTGGTTGATAGGCGTCTGGCCCCATCTCACCCCAGGAGCCAAAAGGAGGCCAGGTGTCTGATTCTCCCCAGGAGAAAGACCTGCAGCCTGGAAGGAAAAACACAAGCAAGGTGTTAGCCAGTCCCATAATACCCAGCAGCACTGCAACAGTCTGAATGAGAGGTGTGAAGCTTTGTCCTGAGTAAATAGGTTACAGCTTACTACTGTTTATGCTTTTGGAACACATTACTGATAAAAAAAAAATAACTACATTTGGTCTTATTGATCAATATGCTTAGAATTTTGATTTGGCAGACCAAAAATATGCGGACGAAAATGCTGATGTTTAGCCAAAATACAGCATATTTGAAGAGGTCAAATAATTTAGACTGAATAATAGCTCTTTTATAAATAAAGTCATATTTCAGTGTTAGAAGCAGCAGCAGCAACATGCCTGTACCCCACTCTGACTTGTGAAGCACTACTGAGGTAAATTTATGATTAAAATTGCACTGCTAGAGTAACTAAATGTGTGACCAGAACAGCACTGATAAAATAAACTGATGATCAGAATAGGTAAAAGATAAATGTCTTGTGCACAGACTTGTGTTGGTCTGTCTGCTTAAATGTTAATGTGTTAAATAAATATTTTTAATGTGGTAGTTTTAGTAATTGTGTTTTTTACTATAGAGAAGAGCAAAAAACATTTATTTGTATGTTCTATATTTATAGTGGTCAATCAATTAAAAGGTTTAATCAGATGAATCCCAACAATATTCTGTTATTAACTACAATTAATCACACGCCTTCTAGTGGATATTTAAATGAAAATAAAATAAAAGAATAAAGTGTAGGACCCTCAAAAATGTCCTGTGTATTTTTATCTATTCCTTTTTGTTGTTTTTCGTGTTAAAAGTAACAGAACTCAATTTCCCAGAATCCTTTTTTGTTTTCACACCATTTATCTGTTAAGTTTCCTGTTCAGTGCGACCAATGGGATGAGTGTGAGGCCTAAGAGTCAGTCAACTTCACTGAGTTTCAAGCATCAATCAGATACAAGTGCATCCTGAACTTTATACCCTACCTTACTGCGCTGTTTCCCCGTTAGAAGCACCAAGACTGTTTAAGGTAGATCACGGCAGAAGTTGGGTCAAACTTAGTAGTGTAATTAATTGCGTTAGAAAAATATTAACGTTTTACTGATTCCAAATTAATTGCGTGCCTTGGTGCTTTAACCTTGATAGCCCTAGTAATATATTTAATGGTCAAAAAGTGGCATATTTAAAGAAAATCTGCAGAAAACAAGTTTTCAGTATTCTGTATCCAGCATTCGGCCAAATGATTTCAATTTGTTCTGTTTCTGTCGAAAAATCACTTCAGTGAATCCTCAGAGGAAAGCCCTTACAGAAAGTGTATGTAAGATTTATGATGCATTTTCAAACCACATAAATTATGGATATATTATGGATTCCCTGCTCCTCGTACATTAAACAAATCTCAAATAAGCAATGCAACGCCAAAAAGTGCTATATCAATGTAATTACCAAAAAAATTAAACAAAAAGCAGCATAAAATTCTTAAAAACAGACAATAATTGAAAGCCCATGTCGTTCATTTAGGCTGTTGCATCTATAGTTAGATTTGGGTAGGTTGGAAGAAGCTTACGTCAGGTTTTTATTTTATTAATCGTAAGATGGATGTTTAGTGCCTATTACTAGCCACACTTCAACATACAGTATTTTTAGTTATGCTATTTTAGAACTAGCATGGCCATCACCTTTTCTAACTGTGATACAATGTATTCAGACATGTCTGTCAGTTTGGGGGCTCTGAGTGGTCCAGCGGTCTAAAGCGCTGCCACTATGATCAGAAGATCCGTCGGTTCGAATCCTGTTCATGTGGCTTTCCATCAGCTACTGGAGTCCTGAGAGAGCACAATTGGCCTTGCTCTCTCTGGGTGGGTAGATGGTGCTCTCTCCCCACATCACTCCAAAGGATGATGTTAATCAGCACAGGGCATCTGTGAGCTGCTGTATCAGAACAGAGAAAATGGGAAAAAATAGAAATAATATAAAATAAAATAAAGCCATGTCTGTCAGTTGCACAGTTCCGTGCAAATGAAACTGAGCTTTGTAATAAAGCTTCAATTTCCACAGATTTCCAAAAGTGTACTCATCAATAGTATTTCGTATTTAGTATGGATTGATTGTGTATTTTTAATAGTCACATTAGGATTAACAGTCCTACTTATGATATATATATATATATATATATATATATATATATCATTAACATACTAAGTCAGATATGAATATTTTTTTTCCAGTCAGCATCACAAACACTGATCAATGCATCTGTGCTGCAGAAGTCAGTGTTATTTGTGACTTCTAAGAGGTTATCATGCGAGAGCCAGATCAGTAATGAATTATACAGAGGCTGTGGTTTGAGAGAAGGCCAGTGGTTTGAAAGCAAGCCTTAAATATAAGTGTTTTCATAGCGAAGTTATGGGCAGAGTCTGAAGTTCTGAGTCAAAAGCTGAATTTAATACAATTTACTGAGGAAAAGTGATACAAAAAAAAGATCAAATTACCAAGCTAATCATCACAACAGCAACAGCACCTTCTTCTGCTGTTTAGAAACTGGTACAGAGGTCACATTCGGCTCAGATTGCGATGCATCATTTGTTCCAGTTGGCTTGCTGTCCCAGACCTTGTTAAAGCCGCACAGAGCTGTGATGGAACACACTAGAGTAGTTTATCTGACTTTATTCTGTGACACTGACAGCAGAGCAAACTATTTAAGACAGCGTGACGTTGGAGATGGAGATGGAATAGGTGCTGTGTGCTGGTGAGGAGGGGTGTTGTAGACAAACAGAAGAGTCACCTGAGCCATTTAGACACCCGGTTGGAGTTCAAGCGAATAGCATAGACAATCTGGGAAATTTGCCTTACTTGCTTTTCTTTGCTTACCGTTTATTGAGTTGAGATTTGATGGCACACAAGCACGCAGGTTGATGGGGTACCGGACCTCATGTCACACTCGCAGGCGTGAGAATCGGGCGTCTGGGAGGAGAGTTAACCCCCATTCACAGCCTCACTCAGCACCGCACCCCGAGTTAATGGAAAAGACCTAGTCATCAGCCCTTTGCTCTTGCCTGGAACCTTCCCTCCATTCCATTATCCCCCCCGACCCGTGGTTCAATTCATCAATTTACCCATCATGCATCTCGGCCAGAGCCGTCCAAAGTCAATTTGTTTTTGGTTACAGCGAGCTTTGACAATATCGGCAAATAAACTTAAAGCTAATGATGGCGGCGTTGAGATAAAAGGAGAGTTCTTCTCCTTAAGTAAAGAACAAAATGCTAAAAAAAGACAATTAAAGTTAAAGTTAAACACTGAAGTAAAAACTTTGTGAAAAGTTTGTAATGAATGTTCAGTAATTGTCCAAATTAGCTGAGAAAGTCGAAAGTGCAGTGCTGTAATTCTAGAAATACTGTCATTTTGTACTCTACGTATTGTAAAAAAATATACTGGCAGGCCAACTAATACAACGTGATACACTGACTTTATTGCATACTATGTTTTTAGTTAACTACTGTAAATATAACAATTAAACTCAAAGTTTAAGTTCATACTCTTTTGTGTTGAAGCAACCCAATAAAATTAGTTAGTTAGTTAGTCAGTCTTTTGTCTGTGGCCTCTCTCTTCCCAATTAGTCCACTGTTGATTCCTCTCTGTATTTCTTCTATTCTTCCCTTTATTAAATGACTATGGAAGACTTGCAGATGTGATTTAAACTTGTGCACTCAATCTGTAGCACATTCACTAATGTCACTCAACATGTATTGTTGACCAAACTGAAATAGGGAACTATACAAAAATATAAATGAACAAAAGTTACCTAACTCAATAATGCTCTGTAAAAAGTGACCATTTTAGGTCGCTGAAATAGTTTTATAGTAGAAGTGTTTGTAAGTAGAAGATTTTATGAAAAAATAATGTTGTGCATGCAGTGTTTTTATTTGTGGAAAGAAACCAAATGCTTGATGTTTTTCTTGTGCCATACAAACCTTTAAATTACTATGTAATTCATAATTTGTGTAACTGAATTTGAATAAAACAAATTGAAGACACATTTTTACATAAAAATACCAAAGAAAAACAAAGATAAAAATGCCAAACAATGCTATAAATTCATTTATTCAAGAAGTTCTAGCACAGCAGGTAAACAGAGCTTGGCGAAGTTTGTAAGCACCTGTTTATTCTTGCTTTTTTCAGGCTTTAATGGGACGTAAAGTTGTCAGTTGTGCGTCCATATCCACCTCAACTTTGTCCTAGTTTACCGAGCCTGACAAACTTGACATAAAGAATGGATGATCGGAGACCAGCAGGCCTGTTTCTCGCAAGTCTTTGTGGGGCAGCATTGATCTGTATAAAATATTGAAAGAGCGTAGCCTTATTTAACGAACGGCACACTCCCCGAAACATGACGGGCCTATAATTCTCGCCGCTGAGCCCTGTCTCCTAGTTTCCTATTTTCCCTCTCCGCTCATCCGTCACATCTAGCTTTCACTAATCCTCGTGATAATGCAACATTTAAAACCACAGCATCTCCAGCAGCAGTAATCTCCCGCGTTCCTTATGTGCAGCTGTCATTACAGAGCTGGAACTGAATCTGCAGCATTCAGCATTCTTCCTGATTATCACGATTACAATATATCATAATCATGATTATGCTGCATCCACACGCGTATAAACATGCACAAAACAAGCAGGAAATCTATGGCACTCTTATTAGAACGATAAAGACTTTAACATCACTTTTGTTCATAGCCTTGTCCATGATTAAAGACATGGAAAGACATGGATATCCCCTTCTGAACAGCATTCTACAGCAACAGAAACCTTGAATATGGCCAACTAATTTTTCAGTCACAATAAATATCATAGTTAATACACTGACGTGCCAAAAGCATACAATAGCAGTGTTACCTCAGGGAATGTCCACACCTGTATAAGTGAGGGGATATTTTTCGAGTGAGGGTGAACACTGGACAGTGTGCTCATGTCAAGAGGACATCAATGACTGGAGTTTGAGCGAGGTGCCAGATGGATGGAGAATTCCACTTCCAAAGTTGTGTGGTTCATTGATTATTAGGCCCGATCACATTTCACCCCTTGGCCCTACCACTTAGCCCTAACCCTCTGTTTTGCGTGTGCATGCATAGGGGTGGGGTGTCCCGGTTCTTGTTAGGCTGAAAGGGGAAGGGTTAGGGATTCATTCAAACGGAGGTTTTTCAGATGCACACTCAAAACTCAGGGCTACGATAATCACTGGTAAAAAGATTAAGGAAACCTACAAATTTGAATATATACCTTGTTTAAAAAAAGATGATAACCACTATATTACCATAGCTGAATGTGTAGTTTCAATGTATTATGGCCATTTGCCTCATAACAAGCATAGAAAATTGCTTGTAGTTTGTCTCAGCAGCTAGCTAGCTAGCTAAATCTCCTATTCCATCTTAAATGGTGCAACAGAAGGCAGAGGCTGCAGCATGTAAGGTGGAATGGAAAAATCTAATTTCAGCTCCCCCATCATTGTGGAATTAAGGAGTGAACAAAAAAAATAATAACCTGCCCCCTTTCTGAAAACATTCAATGCCCTAAAGATAACTAGTTAACTAGTTAGCTACGTTGCTTGAAGGGTTTTCCCCATTCTTCCTTCCCCGTGGTTAGCAGCGCTAGCTGCGGCTAGCAGCACTCAGTGCTAGTAAATGTTGCTCTACAGCGCTACACTAAGGAACCCTGAGTGTTCCGGTGAGCCCGAGTGGTAACCCAGCGCGTTATTAGCTTGTTTTAACACGGTAAACGTGTAAATTACAATATGATATACTCGCCTCTAAATAGCAAAGGAGCTAGCGCTGGGGTTAGCTGCTAATGTAATAGTGCTTCAGTCTTGGTGCTGGAGAACTAAACTGAAACTCCTGTATAACACTGTACTTCAGGTTGAGAGGCTTCACAGCTCTTTACAACCTGACTGGTAAAATTCATACATGGATTATACGGCGCACTTTTAATGTTTGGGAAAATTAAAGGATTTTAAGTGGGCCTTATAGTGCGAAAAATATGGTACATATAATTAAACAAATCTAATTCTAAATAACAAGGTGTTTATAAATGGTCATGAACTATTGGAAAACTAAAACAAACAATGGTACACAAAAAAAAAAAACACATACACACTGAAACAAATCCAAACTCAGAGGCTTCCTAAGTGGCAGATTACAGCCCTTAAAGCAAGAAGCGGCACATGGCCCATAAACTGGGCGTTTAGGCTCGTGAGGCTGTTCCAGGCATAACACATGGGCTGAATTCTCCCCATCTTGCCTTAAACTGTGCTTTAAGCAGAATGCTTGGATTTTTTTTTTTTTTTTTAAGGTCCTCGCAGTGGTAGTCGACATGTTCTGTGGAATTTACATTAAACTTCCGCCCAGGCCTGTTGACAGTGGGGCTGGTCCTGAAGTGAATGGTGAAAAATATGGTAAGACTTGGGTGTAGTCAAGCGTTGCCCATTTTCTCCCTATTTTAATTCATCTCCGCTTTTACCAGACCCTGCTTCCCTTGTGACCCATTATCGCTGTGCGGCAGATGGCGTTCCTCTGACTCAACAGAAAACAGCCTGGAAATGTGTGCATGTGCGTATATGTCTGTGTGTGTGTGCCTGAGAGAGAGAGAGAGAGAGAGAGAGAGTAAAAACAACCATTCCATGCGAGCCTCTCAAGCACAATGAAATTTGATGTTTGTAGCTGGCACTGGCCTGGGATTTTCCCACTGCAAACTCTTTGTTACAGGGAGAGCTGTCTTTGCCGTCTCGCAGGGAGACAGTTCAAAGTTGCGGTGGGAGACATAGAGAAAACAAGCGACGAGGGTACACACACACACACACTGGTACACTGGCACTTCTACACACACACATACATAGACACAACCATAGACACAAAGCCATGCCTGTGCTCTCCACACTTAAAAAATATGACATCACCGCTTGCATCAGAGGCACACAGACACACAACACTTGTGTCACATCACCCAAAGCTCAATCTGACATTTCAGACCACGTCCTTCCCTCTCGCTACAACGTATAGGCCCAACATATGCCCGCCTCGCCTGTTCCTCTCGCAAAATGTCAATGCCTTTATGCACGAACAGACTGCACGACTCAACGGTTGCCATTTGCACGGCGTTAACCATAACCGCTCATCCGTTCTCGGCTCTACGCGCGGACGCTAATGATATTTTGATCAATATCATATTCTCAAGGCGTTTTGTGCTCAACATAAAAGGGGATAGATAACGCGCCGCCTGCCACGTGACGCCAGATCGTTGGAAAACAATCCCACCGCCATGCTTTATCTGCGCAATGTACTGTAGAAGTGAGGTAGAGGTAAATATCACCATGGTTACACATTTCTCCTACAGCGTGAACGTGGAGGGCCATCAGGCGCTTTTCTGGAAGATGAGGGTGCGCGTACAGTCACTGACCGTACTTCAGCCTTTCAGTGAAGCAGCTGCAGCATCCAAACATCTATTATTAGAATCATTAGAGAGACGGTTTCACTACATCAACTCTGTCAGCTCAAATTCACCAAACTCACGTCCTTTCCTTCATTATCAAAATCATCCCAAGGTGCCAGCTGCCCTTTATACTGTGTGAGGAGTTTGTGATTTATGGACCAATTTCAGTTCCAACTGATACATTCCTAAGGGAAAGCAAAGTCAAAGAAAAGTATGTTAAAAAAATAAATAGTTTCCAAAAAATGATAAGAGAACAAGTGGTAAATAGTAGTGATGAAAAGCTTAAATGATAAGCAATATTACAGGGTGCACTATCAATGAACGTCTATTTTCTGGTCTATTTTCGTGCATAAGGCGCACAGGATAATAAGGTGCACTATGTAACACTAGTAAGGAACAGGGATGTTTTCTTACTGATTCAGCAGGTCTCGTCGCTAAGAGGTGGAGGGTACCTAAATTAGGTAAAGCTAAGCTAAGTAAACAAAACTGTAATTCTAAAAAAAAAAAGTTAAAAAAAAGTTCCTTTAAAGTCAAATGAGCTCTGGATGTTAATCTGCACAGACTTTTTTCCTCTTTATTACGTAACGTAAAGCGTTTTCATTTATTTACCATAAGCTTAAATTTCCAGTTTTCCACTAAGGCTGGGTGCAGCAGCATTAGCATTAGAGTCTAACCATGTACAAAAGTACATATAGAGTATATCTGTACAATATTTGTGGATCTGGCAATAAATATATATAATTTGAACTTGAGCCATGAAGTTGTCTGTTCATTAGTGCAGCATTGGGAACGAGATATTGGATGTTGGTATCAGGGCCTCGTTGGCAGGTATGAGTAAAAGTCCATGAGTATCATATCGGATCCGATATCAGTAACAGTATTTATGCATCCCTAGTTATTTACAGAGACCTGGTTTTGAGAAAATCATTGGTGCTTAAAGAACACTGACCCAACTGTACCTTTCACTACATACAATGTGATAACAATCTGTGTTAATTTGGATGAAGGAGACTACATTTTGATAAAAAATCACTGTACACTGCACACTGAGTATGAGGGAGTATTTAAATAGTATTTTGAATTTGAATTGAAGTAGCTAAAACTATTGATGCATGTTGACTGTCATAATATTGTGAATTGAGATGAAAAAAAAAATGAAAACTGTAGCTTCCCTCACTAATTAGCACTTATGGAGAGGACACTAAGCGGAAGGGAAAATGTGAAAGTCTGGTATTGGACTCAAATGTGCCTCCACCTTCTTCAACTTCGCCTCTGTTTTTATCCATCCCCCCAGTAGAAAAATCTGTAGTCTGTGTCTGGGAGGATGTATAGCTCATTCACAATTTGTTACTGAGAAAACAATAAGGACATTTGGAAATGCTGATTGCTATGGAAAGCTAATAGCGTGTCTCTTAAAAAGAATGGAGTCTGTTTTAAAGGCGGAGAAAGGAATACCAACATATTCTTTTGGGATTTTTTTTTTTTTTGTTAAAACATCTGTACTCATTTTCCACTGGGAATAAAATAAATGAATGGTGATCTCTGACTCTGCACAGTACTGTACATTTAAAGATATAAGCATCTGAAAAATATAAGGTTTTATACCCACAGCAGCTTAATGCTAATGTTTGCATACCTGTGGACAGCGCTGATTGTAGCTGGACCCGTGGTAATGTGGCTGACTGGGCAGTGTCCTGTGGACAATAGGCCATAATTGGAGTGAAGATCTATGAATGTGGCTGCTTTGCAGGAAGCCGTGTGGGCTCTGGAGAGATCTTGGGTCAGGGGGCTATTTGTCTTCTACAGAGAAGCTCTATGTGGTCTCATGAGCAGAGCTATTTACTGTGCAAATGGTTTGATAATATTCCGCTGCAGCAGCCTGCGCCTAATGCTGGAGAACTTCATGCACTGATGGAGTATTATTGTTGGACGATAACTGCTGGACACAGCTTACAGCCATTACAGCTAACATCTCCGACTCCGACAAACCACCGAGCATTAATCTGCGGAACTGAAGCGTGATTCAAGTCCTGCGAGCCATATATTTTCAGAGCAAACAAAAGCTTAGATTTTCATTTAAGGAAAATCATATCTGATTGTGGTCAGCTTAGGTTACCTGGACAGCCTTGCGGAGCCCGTGTACTGCCCCTGAAATGTCCTCTATGACCCAACATGCATCTGGTCTATTTTCTGGTCTATTTTCATACATAACACACACTGGATTATAAAGCGCTTTATGCGACACTAGTAAGGAACAGGGGTGTCTCCATGTTTTCCATCTAATTCAGCAGGTCTCGCTGCTAGGAGGTGGTGTGTAACTAAATTAAGTAAAGCTCAGCTAAGTAAACAAAACTGTAATTCATTAAAAACATTTTCTTTTAAAGTCAAACGAGCGCTGAATGTTAATCTACACAGATTTCCTTCCTGAAGACTGTTTCATTTGGGTGAGTAGAGCTCTTCCATTTAATTACAGTAAGCTCAGGTTTCCTGATTTTAGCATTAGCGGCTAACAGTATTAGCTAGTGCTTAGTCCCATGTACCTTGTTTTAACATAGTAAACGTGCAGGCTACAGCTTAGCGTGGCGATTAAATTTCCTTAAATGTGTATGATGGCATTGCTTGTTTGTCTATTACTCCAAATAAATACATTCGAAAATACAAGAAAACAATGACATGAACTGTAAACTTTTTAATGTTTTCAATTTTTGGGGGGTAAAGCAGCATTATAAAGAATTGGAATAGATTTTTTTTTGCTCTTGGTCTCCCCCTACAGGTGGAGAGTTGAATTTATTGTCATTAAATGTGCCAAAGCTTTACACAGGTGTTGTTCTTTCCACTCCACCTTAGTTACACTCAGTGCAGTTAAAGCAGCATATCAAGCTCAAAATAGTTTACATGTCAGTGAACCAACATGATTTTGTAGTTGTTATGAAGTTTTTAAAGCTCAAATGCTACTTTCTATGCAGTGACGTGCAGTTAATATAGTAGGTACCCCTTCTGCTTATAGTTTACAATAACTATAATATATATATTTCCTGAATAAATATTATGTAATGATTTGCATGCACCTATTGTCAACCCTTCTCTCAAGGGTTAGAAGGGCCTTACTGCACACCACTGCCATAGTGCTTTAATACTGATTGAATGATTGCATGCTTTTATATGGCTGTAAAAACACTGAATCGGATTACGGCCAACAGCACTTTCCTGGACGGCTTAAAAAAAAAAAATGGCCACAGTAACTAGTAACTGTGCAGCAGTGAGCCATGTCTTTTTGCCAAGCGATATGATGAGGATGAGGCTGGATAAAATGCTGAACACACAGTCTGGAAGCCTCTCTGGAGATGTAGATGTAGGTAGTGGGGCTGCGGCGGTTCTACAGCGACAGCACTTTCTCTCCTCTCTTCACAGAAACCCGCCGGTGGCGCCAGGCCACGGCTCTGAAGCGGGCGGACGAGGCACATATCAAAGCGGCGGGACCGCCAGACAGTGGACCTCTGTTCTGCTCGGGGCTCTGGAACAGGCCGAACCGAGGCCAACAAAGTTCCCATTGTTGCGGCAGCCAGGGTCACCTCGGGCCTCTTGTCTGAGTGAACGTATATTAGAGGGAGGGCTATTTTTGGGCGTGTGGCCGTTTAGCTGTGGGTTTTGAGCTGCTGGTGAGTTTTAAAGATGCAGGGATTTTTCTTTTCTATTCATTCCTTTCCTTTCCTGTTTTTTTTTTTTTTTCTTTATTCTAGCCTGAAGTGACAGTGCCTCTGAATCATCAGACGAAGACCAGTGGAGTGAGAGTGTGCCTCCAGCCCAGAGTCATACTTCAGCACCATATGCTAATCTCTCTCTCTCTCTCTTTCACTCTCCATGTGCATCCTTCAGTCAATCCCGGTATATGCAGCTCGTCTGTCCTGGCAGTCGGGGCTGGAGCTGTTTTGGGGCGAGCGTGATTGTACTTCAGATGAGAGAGGCAGAGGCAGCAGAGGACAGAGACCCTTGAGAGGTGTTTTGCAGAGGCTTCATTACCAGAGCAGGAGAAGCCGAGCGGGGCTGAGCACGCCAGAGACTTGTCTCATCCTGTTAGCATTCACATGCTAATAAAAAGCACAAACTTTAGAATTATCAAGCAGTGCGGCTCGATCCGGAGAGTGCGAGATACCGAGCTGAAGAGAGACAGAGACAAAGACAGAGAGAGAGAGAGAATGGATGAGGGGGAGGGATGGTGGGGGTTGGTAGTGTAGAGAGTGTGTGAGAAAGAGCACGCGAGAGAGAGAGAGAGAGAGGGAGAGAGTGTCTGTGCACGTAAGTGTGTGTACTTGAGCGTGAGAGAACGTGTGAGTGGAAGGACTGAAAGTAAGTTAGGTTTAAAAAAAAAAAAGGGCGGACAGAGTTTGCTGGGGTCAGTAACAGTGCAGTAATTAAATGTTTATCTCTCGCGTGTGGTTACCTGCATAAAGATGCTGCCAGACTGCCACCGGGCTGCATTAAAAAAGCTCTTACAACTGACGGGGTAACAATGTGCCGTGTACAGCAAGCTGATATTAACCCCAAAAGGCCCCTATGAGGAGTGGGAGCTTGTTTTAATGAAAAACAACAGATAGAATCGAAGAAGTGCAACATGGACATAGCGGGCTAGGCATATAGCCCACTAAATAGACTGCAAACTGTCTATTTTCACCGATACCACATGCACCGTTTAAATAGCTAAGTTCCTTACGAATATGCCTCTGGGAGTAAGGTGTTTTTAGGAAAATTTCTGTCATATTGCTATCTTGGCAACATAAAACACAGGTAAGCCACTGACTGCATTGAACGTAAACAACAGTCTACAGTCAGACGTTCATTGCTAGCTTGGCAACCCTGCATACACCCAAACTTGTTACACACAGCAGTGCACAGGCCGATATTTGGACGCGCAGGTCTATTTTCTCTGCTGAAACATGCAGAAGTGCTGCACTGTTAAAATACCAATTCGTCAGAGCACACCTGGCTCTTAAAGGGAATGCCAAGTGACACACTGATTGGTTAATTTCACGTTACACTGAAAAAAAAAAACACCCATTAATTAGGAGATTTAGTTCATGCTCTTTTGCACATTTTGAGCTGCACAAGGCGCATTTTTGCGTTTGTACCATACCAAAGACATGCTGATACAACGTAAATCAAGCTGCACTGTGTGAAGATAAGAGCTTGTTTATAAATCACAAAAACAGAGCCCTATGTTTGTGGATATGTCAAATGTTTGTGGATCTCAGTACAACTGCGTGCATTGAGCTATATTAAGCTGACACAAAGCTTGTTTAGTCCATATAGAGAAACACTTTCAATAAAATATTACTTTTGGGTCATAAACAGCATAAACATAAAACTATTGCCACCATACCAAGACAAGCAAGACAAGGGATAAAGAGGTCTAAAGCCCCCAAGTATTAAGCTCTGGAGCAGTGGAACTGTGTCCTCTGGAATGATGGTGCTCCATTCAGTACTTCTAAAATGAGTTTGGGAAAGCGGGATGATCATTATCTAACCAGGATTCCAGGAACAGATCTCACAGACTGGATTGAATGCAATCAAATCCCTTACAGCAATGTTTTGAATAAAAAAAATGATTTAAAAGTCTTATTTGCATAATAGAGACAGTTACTCCATTCAAAGTAGGCTGAACTCCATTTAACACTCTTGATTTCAGAAGAAATAAATGAGATGTCCCTTTACTTTAGTCCATACAGAGTGCTGCATACACACTCCAAAAGCAATTTATTAGTAAGACCAATACACATACTCATTTATGCAATTATCTAATCAGCCAAGCATGTGGCAGCAGAGCAATTCAGACAATTATGCAGATACAAGCCAGCAGCGTCAGGTGATGCTCTTATAGGATTATAGGTAAAATGTAAAGACTGGAGAAATGTAGTTTGGTAGTTCATGATTTTCAGATTTGGCCCCTAAAGCATAAACAATGTACCCAACTTGCCCTGTGCTAGAAGTTCAGGATCGTGGAGATGATGTAATCAGAAAGGTTTTCTTGGCACACTTTAGGCCCATGAATACCAATCAATCATTGCTAGTAAGCCACAGCCTATTTAAGTATTAATACTGTCCATGCACATCCATTTATGACCACAAGTTTTCCATCCTCTAATGGCTAATTCCAGCAGGATAATGCACCAGATCACAAACATACTGTAACTGCTGTCATAACATTGACAGTGAGTTCAGAGTTCACCAGGGGTATTCTTAGTTATCGCATCTATCAGAAGATAGACCTTTGGGATGTGTTCAAAAGGAGGATTCAGAGAATAATGTACTCATAAAAAGTCTGCATGAATGACTGTGTGATGCAATCATGTCCACATGGACGAGGATCTCAATCTTCTGGAATCTGTGCAATAAAGAACTGAGGCTGACTTAAGAGCAAAATAAGGCCCCACCCATGTTAATGTAGTGTTACTAATAAATTGTTGGCATGTAATGTCTCACATTCCATCCACCAACCAGCCTTTGAACGCTCCGCCTCTCCTGAGTACTGACACCTTGTTCCCTGCTCATTAGCTCTATCTATATCATCCTCACTCCCGTTCAGCACCCTGCACAGCATTGAATCTTCCATGTGTCTTCGCTCTGCCAAAACTCTTGTCCTTTATGGATTACTTGATTTTAAAAGCAACTAAGTTACTTTTAAGTTACTTTAAAATTTCTGCCGCCTCAACATTACAGTTTTGCCAAAACTCACTCTATAGGAAGTTTCCCTCCACCTTTGGAACTTGTTCTGAAAGTGTGCTTCTGCGACTTAAAACGTTTCTTCAAATTTGACGTTGTGTTTTTGAAGCTAGGTAGCACTTTATAACTAGCACAGTGAGCGAGTGAACAACCAATCTAGATATTGATTATCTTTAACTAATACAAACTCAGAATAGTGTCAAGTTTACTATTTGCAGCTAGAAAATGCGCACCTCTCTCCTCCCTTCAATGTTGTTACATGCATGTCACATAGGAAAGAAGTCAAATATACTATAGTGAATCTGCAGTAATGTTCTGTGTTTACTGACAGTTAAAAATGCACCGCTGTGTTTAGGATACAAGACAAGCGTGTGATTGGGGGTGCGGGTGAAAGAGTGTGTGGTCTCTGTGTGTGAGTGTGTGGTGTGTTCAGTCCGAGTGCTAGTATTGGCTTGTTAGCTTGCTAGCCTGTTGTTATTCTGGCATGTTTGAGGCTGACTGTTTCAGCAATAAAGCGATGACTGTAAACGTTTTTCTCACCCATCCATTCAACACATCTAGCCAGATGCTACAATATATTTTCTCTTTTTGCACTTCAAGCATAGTCTTAATATGACTGGTTATGGTCATGCATAGTTAAATTACAAGAGATTTAGGAGTAAAAACACAAACCATAAGCTTAATATGACTGGTTGTGGTTTGCACTTACTGTTTGCACTATATAAGACCTAGAAAAGTTTTATTTAAATTTTTTATTCTTTTTTTTTACTTCTTGTAGAATCAATGTGTGAGAGAAACCAGTTAAGTTAAGTTTGTGTTATATGATTTTGTCGAATTTTACATTTTTGACGTTTTCTTTAAAATTCTCGTCTCGTGATATTAGTGTCTCGTCACACCCCTGATTTTTAATAAGGAAAATGACAAAAAAGTAATGCACAGTGACATGGAGAAGAAACTTTAATCTGATTTCAAGAGTAACGTGTAATTAAATAACGAGTTACTGACATCACTGGTGTGTATTCAATCACATTCCCACAGGTATATCAAAGGTGGTTGTAAAGAGTTTACTGAATCCCAGCATGGTATTGAAATAGTATCCACCATTCCAATAACTAATATGGTGAATTTCAATCCTCCTAAATATTGGAAGCATATAAAAATATGGAAGCATTTAGGAACCACAGCAACTGATACATAGCTGAACATAGTGCAGAAAAGATCCACACCACAGCAACTTCCTATGAATTCATATAGGTGTAATGTGCAGTCGTCTATATACACACACACACAAACACATATACGTACATACACAGCAGGCAAACAGCATATAGGTTTTTTATATTTTATGCACTACACTATATGTCAAAAATGTCAGACAATCAGCCTTCCTTTTCCAGAACCGCTGCCAGGGGACGTGGTGGGAGTCAAACTGATGCAACACCAACAAACACACCAGCAGAGCCCGCTGCATTGTGAGGAGAGCCAGTGTGGGCTGGGAGTAGGCTAGTTCATTCGCTCACGGCTCCAGCGGTTCACATAAACATTCATCCCTGCACTTTTCTTCATATGGGCATATCAATTAATCAAGAGCCCAGGGAAAACAAGGGCAGGTCAGCCAGCGAAACCCGGCGCGGCTGCAGCGGCAGGGCTCCGCACGGGGCATTATGGGCCAATTTAAATGCATCCGAGAAACAGACCCCTGCATGACTGCCTCATAATCAGAGCCATCTCGGGGGGCAGTGGCCTATATAAATTTAATCCGAATCAAAATTTCAATAACAACGGCAGCCTTCCAACGTTGTGTGGCACAAACAGTATTGCAGTCTAATTCAGGGGCTCTTAACAAATCATAGAGGAGCACGGGGGCTGGCGGCCGGAGTCCAAATGGCTTGGCCATGTGATTTTTTATTTTTTATTTTATTAGCTTTTCTCTTGCCTCTACTGCCTCTGCCAAGGCAAAAATGGTGTTGTGGAGGTGTGGTGGTGACGGAGTGGAGTGGATTGGAGTGGAGGGAGGGGGGGTGGGCAGATCTGGTGGGCTGATGGCAGTAGCACAGGGAGGAAGACCCATCCATCATGGCGCGTCACATCATTTCCTTTGACATGTCATTTTCACTTGGCCCCAGACAAGCTGTTCTGACTCACCGACTGTAACTACCACTCTGACCCAAAAAGAGCCGGGAAAAGAAAAGCTTTAGGCGATTCCTTTTCTCTGCCGCGCCTTTGTGTCCGTAACCTATACAGCTGTCCACCAAAGTAAACAATGAGATGCCAAAATGTGCACGCAATTTGTTCTGGACTTCTTCTGAAGGTTGAATCGCGAGCATGAATCTGGTTCTGCTGTAGTAGAAAATATATGCAGTCTAAAGAGGAAAGAGAGAGAGAGAGAGAGAGAATGAATAGAAGATAAGTCAAGTATTTAAGCGTTGGAATGTCCCATGCATGCCGTCCTGCACACCACCATTCAACTGCCTATGTTAGAGCGATGAATATAAATATTTATTTATAAATTTATTTATATAGTTCTCTCTTTTTTTTGCAAACCTTTTAAATAGATCAGCAAAACTGTCAGTGCGCCGCGAAGATTACCCAAGAACACTGCGCACCAGCTGAGTGGATTTCACTAATTCTAACTAATATATCACATTGATATGGTATACTGTATGTTAAAGTAATTTATTCTTTTTTTTTGTAATCAAGTTTTTATTGAAAGTTTTGTAGATAACAGATGTAACAAACAGAGTGTAACACAAAACTGAGAATATTTTCTTATCTCTTTCAAGGGGCATTCCAGGATTTTGGTACATTTCCTGTCCCACCACTTAAATTTCAAATGTACATATCCAAAATATCTAAATTTTTTTGTGAAAAATGTACTTGTTATAAGACAAACTGTAAAATATGGTGGAAAAATAAGCTCCTTAGATATTATTCAAAAGACCGAACACCTTTGGACCACCTCAAAAAATGGCCGTTTTCTCTTGTCCCACACATTGGGTGACCAACTCCTTTGGCAAATTTAACAATTAAAATAAGCTCTAAATAAATGACTTCCTCTTGTATATTGTTGATATGCATATCCTTTACTTATGAAAACAACTTCTTTGGTCTACATTGTATTGCATGTTACAGTTTGTATGCTATTAAGTTGTGTCCCACAACATGCGCGCAACCCTGTTACCATAAGGAATTTTACCTGGCAGAGAAAGGGTTAAAAATATTTGGAAGTTTCATCACAGGGACATTTTCTGCCCACATGGCAAGACCAAGAGTAGGTGCTCTAACAATTTTCACGTTTTTTTTTTTTCCAAATATGTTTGTCCAAGTTGTGTGTGTCACTCAGTAAACGCAACCCTGTTACTCATATTGTAAGACTAATAATGAGTAGAGTCAAAATTTACTTTATATACTTATATAAACATGTTTGTTCTTGATCTTGTATACATAGCTAAATTTTACAGTTAGCATCTGTTCCTGGGGTAAACCACAACTTAGCCTAGATTTGCAACCCTGTTACTCACAACCCTGTTACTGTAAGTTACCAAATATATTGCATAATCTAATTAAAAAAACTGCTTTGATCCCTGAGCTTGACAAATCAAACTTTTTGATAGTCTATTACCTGTATTTAATAAATATATGACTAAAAATGATCAAATTGAAGATCAAATTTTCAGAAGTGACCACCCCTGAAATGTACCAAAATCCTGGAATGTCCCTTAAATCCCATCCCACCCCACCCACATCCATCCCACCCCACCCACATCCATCCCACTACATCCAGTTCATCTTACCCATAACTATTCCTTCCCACCCAACCACCACACATTTAGCACAATATATACATGAAACAAAGCCATTTCGTAAAGTAAATGATTCTATACTGAGACACAACTAATAATAAAGCATAAATGGTAGTTTAGTGTATCAGTATGCATGAAAAAAAAAACCTGCAGCATTAAAACTGAAAACTTTTAACAATAACTTATTCTATTCTGGCAGAATCAAGAATAATATAGTACACAGCAAAACTTCCAACACTATCAAAACACATCATACATTTAACACACACTGTGTAGATCTAAGACGGGCGAATATGTTGCCTAGTTATTATAATTCACAACATTAATCGAACAAGCAAATTTAAAATAAGCTTTTATTGTTATTGAATGATACACTTTGTTACAGTTACTAACATTTTAGGACTATTGAGGTACAAATCATAATCAGTGATGCTTATTTGGATTTAATGCAGAATGGAATGTGAATTTAAAACATTAAATAAAAAGCATTATAAATGCTGGTGAATTTATTTGTTAACACGCATCAACTGATGATGAAAAATGTCTAATTAATAAAGTGATCACTGTAATAAGACTATTTTTTATCTAATCATGCAGGTTTAAAAAAAAAAACAGATAACATCAAAGTCTTTGTGTCATTTCCATGCCATGTGCAATTAAATGTTCCTTGGCAGTTACTATTATGAGGTTGAGCAAGTTTTCCAGAATGTTGGCAAAAATCCCAATCAAACGAATACGAATCTAACACACAGCTTCAACATACAAGTCTATTTTAATTATAAACAAATAAAATAAACACAGTAAAGGCAGACAGAATGTGGGCTTTTTGTGTGTAATCAAGCTAACATTAGCAAGCCAATATGACAATAATTGTTATGTCACTGTTTTTTTTTTCCATTCAGCCTCATTTTGATTAACTACAAATGTATTCTGACCTTTTTCTACAGCCCCTCAAGTAGCCATTCTGCAGGTGGAATGAAGCTTGATTCAGATGTATTCTCTGTGCAAAAATTAGGTTATTCTTTAGCATTAGAGGTACCAGAAGATTTCTATAAGAATAGTCATTTTCTTGCACCCCTGCTGCCAGAAAATACAATTTTTTCTGACGTCCTTTCCTGGCTCCCCTGCTGCCAGAACATTCTAGTTATTTTTAGCATTAATGTGATTTTGCTGATTAAAATTTTACATGAAAAAAAAAAATACTTTCAAGGTTTCTTCCTCTTAGTATGAGGGAGTTTTTCCTTGCAACTGTTGCCACTATCACTGTGGGGCTTACTCATATTACTCTGCCACATACAGGTAAAGTAGCAATGACGCAGCGCTTACAAACCAAACAGCGCAGCTACAAACAGAGCAGCAATGGAACTGTTTTAACTCGCAAGAGTTTTTATAACCAAACAGATCATATTTTCTCCTCCTCTTTAACTCAAAATCTTTAAACAAACAGTGATAATGGAACTGTGGTATAATTATAATATTAATACACTCGATGTTTGTGCTATAACTTGTAATATTGGCACTGCTGTGCTGATCTACGGCACACAATCTGCAGCCTTGTGTCGTAGATCAGCACAGCAGTGCCAATATTACATGTTATAGCACGAACATCGAGTGTATTATTGCTTAAATGAATTGAATTTGAATGTACTGGGAAAATATGTAACAAGCCTGTGTTTTGTACAGTGTATTTGTATATAGTAAAAATATAAAAAAATATTTTCTGTCAACAGACTAACTCAGACATTGTTGGATCTTTGTGTGTGGAATGCTGTTACTTTGTGTTGAGCTGCTTGGGAGCAATGGGGGCTTAACAGGGAGGCTTTGGACTCCTGTGCTATATGACAATTCATACATCTCCACACAAATGTTATCATGAGATAAAACAGATACTATTATGTACAAAAGCATAAATGAGACAAAAAAGGGCAATTAAACCCAATGAAAACACAATAAAAGTCAATAAAAGTCAAAATTCTCACCTATTAAGATAGAAATCCGTCCATATTTTAGTGTTGTTCACTGTTAATGTTTCTATTAAACTATTCTATTGATCTTCTATTAACACTTGGTTCAAGTAAGGGGCTTTCAAACCAGGAAAGTGCATTTTATGACTATGGTGAAAAGATAACCTGGAACACACTACAACAACACATTAATAGGCAATTTTTCCCAAGTTTAGCTTCAATACAGTGTTTTGCTTACGTTAGCAACTCCAAGTCTGTGGGCTGAGGGTGGATTGGATAATTGCACTCTGTGGTATCATTTTATGTTCCAATAATAAACATGGCTGCCAAGCCGGCCATGTGCGCTAGTACACGCTCTCCTGGGAGTGATTGGCCGGAGGGACGTATGGGATTTCTACCATAAAAAGAGAGGTCATTTGTCCATGTCCCTTGGTGGCAGTGAGGAAAGGAGAAGAGGAGAAGTCAACCTTCCAGAGAGACAGAGAGAGAGAGAGAGAGAGAGAGAGAGAGAGAGAGAGAGAGAGAGAGAGAAAGAGAGAGAGAGAGAGAGAAAGAGAGAGAGGGAGAGAGAGAGAGAGAGAGAGAGCAACACCTTAGTTATAGCACTAACTGATGTGTGTTGATGACACAGCGAGACAGCGTCTGCCACATGTCAAAAGAAATATTATTGGGGTTGTATCATCATGACTCACAGGTGGTTCTTATTCAAGGTGACATCCCAAGAATTATATCAAGGTTGATATAAATCCAGGACATATAATATATATATATTTTTTAAATAAAGTGTGGAAAAAGAGAGATTTTATTGATCTGATTTATTCTGCACACTTTTTTAAAAATGTTACTGAATGTGGGTTATCCTGTCTTTTCTCGAGAATTATTTTTCTTCTTTTTTAGAACATAGTCCAACACTCAATGATGGCACTTCTTAATGTCCATTCTAAAAGCAGCGTATCCCAGACTCCACATTGTTAGCGGAGGAAAAAGCTGACGGTAGCAAAACTTTACCTCTGATTGATGGAGACTGGTGCAACAGGAATAAAAGGCACTGAGAATAAGAACAAAATAATCCGAATTCTCAGAATGATGATGTAATTTCCCCAAGACAATTTGCTGTGAAAAGGTCCATCGCTTTTTTCCCATCCAATTACGGGCAGGCAGAAATAGCCTCATTCTGTCCTTGTCTAAGGTTTGTCAATAGAGGCACATTGGCAGGAAATCGGGTCATTAAAAGAAGGAGAATACCCAGCAGAATGTCACACGTCAGCCTCAGCTTCTTTCCCAAAGCCCAGAGCTGTCAATCAGGAAGAGAATATATGCTGGGGCGAGATACAGTTTAGTATCACCATTCAGTTCAACTTCTATCAGCACTTCAGATATACACTATCCATCAGCCATAACATTAAAACCACCTGTCTAATACTGAATAGATATCTAACCTGTCGAGGCACGGACTCCACAAGACCTATGAAGGAAGGTCTCCTGAGGTCCAAGAGCCATTAGGACGAGAGATGTTAGCCACAGATCCCGTAAGTCCTGTAAGCTGTAAGGTGTGCCTCTAATGTTCACATTACTAAACTTTGGGTGCTCATGAGCCTCTCACCTCTCATTTGGTGGCTTTAGTGTTAAGGTTTCTGTATATAAGAGTGACTATTTTGTGGTAAAAGTCCTGTAGCTTTTTTCTTTTTCTCAAGTCTGTGCAATCCAAAGTTTTGTGGGTTTTTTAGGGGTTCACAGTGACAAAAAAAAAGTTTTTTTCTTGCAGTCTGGGACATAAACTGGGACAGAGACTGTATTTTTTTATTCTCCTGTTCCTCAGTGTCAGTCAACACTGCCTAAAGTGTTTCATTTATAGAATTTATCATTATGACTTGTGACTTGTGTATTACTTGTTCCTTTATCAAGAGAGTGCTTAATTACTATGGTTTAACTAAAATGAATGCTGCAAATTATGTGAAGAACTACCTAAAAACCACTGTAAAATACATGCATGAATTGTAAACCTCTTATGCTTCATGACTTTTATAAGGATTATTATTCAGTACTTACATGCAAAGTAATGCAAACCGGCTGAGTTGTTGCTAAGCTATACCAGTGGGAAAAAAAGCCAGGAACCACCAGTGGTCCCAGGGAGTGACGGTTTTCAATGTGGCATTACAAATCCATAGTTCTAACCTCACAAAAACTAATATATATGATGTATATTGGTATTGTAAAAAATATATAATTATCTATATCAGTGGTGTGCAATCAAAGTTAATTTTATCTCTGTAAAAAAATGCAGTAATTATATGGTTTTGATAAGTTGTTAGTGGTAAGAGTAGATGTTGCAACCAGGCAGTGAAAATGTGAAGCAGGCATCGTGAATTAGTGAAATAACTCAGATATTACATCATTATTTAATAAATATTAACATGCACAATTGTGAAAAAAAAATATGAATGTGTTTCCAGTGAAGACCAGCATTAAGTACTTAGTACTATGGCTATTTGGTTTGTAGTGTAATTACATAATTTGCTGATTTTGAGTGATTTTTAGGTGATATAGTGGAAAACTCATAGTATAAAAACACAATATCATATTTACAAAATCTGATTTTGAGTGAAAGAAACAAAAACGTTTTATCAAAACAGTGGGACCTACTGACAGAGAACAACACTACTATCTATTGAGTGAGGCTGAAACACAACACTAAATAAACCAGTGTCTGACATCAATCTTAACCAATAATTAATAATCAATACTGTGTTTTTGATACAAAACTGATACAGTTTAGCAAATCAAATTATCTCAATACTTCAAACTATGATTTTTTTTCTCACACACAGTTATGAATAATATGTGGTATGTGATGAACCAGTTATCACAATATAAGATGGCAATATGTTTTTTTTTTGTTTGTTTGTTTTTTGATAACCAATGTTGAAAACATCACAAGTTAAAACCATTAATATATGACTCTGGTATTGCGAGTGTTAAATAGGACAAATTTATTATGAGAAATAAAATTAAAGGAAAAATCTGTGCCATAAGCACTGAACATTCAGAGCAGCAGGATGTGCACTTGCTCAACACTGCCAGGTGTTTACTTTCCTCCTGCTGTTTAGGGCCATTCAGCTCCCTCTGTAATGTCCAACCTCCACCTGCTCACCACACACACACACACACACACAGACGTACACTCACACACACACAAATCAGCATGCATACGGATGACAGGACTATGGAATCATTCAAATAAGTGGAATTGCTAGGGATATACAGTGACATCGGGAACATATCAGCATCAGCAGATAATTGTCACAGAGGGGAGAACAGTATATATGATGCTTATATAAAGCACTAAAATGCTGCTGTTAAAATATCCTCTGCTACAAATAAATGTAATGTTTCTCCCTTCAACTGATATTAGAAATTGGCTCAAATTGAACAAAATGTATATACTAGGTCTGTGGCAATAACCATTTTTTCAATATATTGTCCCATAATATAATAGAATTGTAATCCATTTTCCAAATTTAAACAATAGAATTGAAATTCTGAATAAATAAAAAACTAAATGAAATTAAACTGGCCCATTATCATTAATTGCGTTTACTTGCTAGTAGTTACTTGCTAAGGCAAACAATGATTCTGGTTATGTCCAAATAATCTATACGATAAGTTGATAACATAATAATAACAATATACAATTTTTAGTGATGTTCCCTCAGTGCAGCAGCTTAATTTGTCTGAAATTAAACATTGACAAAATTAATATGAAGACGTTTGACATTTCCACTTTAATTTAAAAACACTTTTAGGAATTACAGACATTTTTCTTAACTTTCACAGCTGCAAAAGTAATTACAGCACTGCTTTATAGTGTTCTGTAGTTTTATGGTCCGCTGTGGCCTGTTCCCCTTAAGTCAAATTAATTTGATGTGAGATTAAAAAGAAAAAAGATCTGGAGTTGATTCAAAATGTTGATTTTTGCATTTGGGCCTGTGTTCATTAAAAAAAAAAACCTCACAATACTTGGTTCAAAGAGGCATCACTGCAAATAAATAGGGCCATTATTAGGCTGAAAAATAAAAAAATATATATTTCAGAGATAATTTTAAAATTGCATATAATAAAGTGTTTGAACACTTGTTTATTTTTACTATTAAAAAATTACTAAATACTGAAGTCATCCAAACCAGCCAAAATACATATGGAATTATTTTTGTAAACAAATATGTTTTAAACAGACCAGAATATGTTTTATATTTTAGATTCTTGTATAGATGACAGTTTTGCACATCTTGGCTGGATTTTCTCAGTCAGCTTTATAAGGTAGAGTCACCTGGAATTGCTTTCAGTTAACAGCTGTGCTGAACTTAATTACTTACATTTCTTGTGTTATACAGTAAATAGCTCTATTTGAGTAATGTTCTAATCTATATTATGGTAAGAACTACTCAATTAAGTAAAGAAAAAATACTTTAAAAAAAGAAAGTCAGTCAGTCCAAACAATTTGCATAGTAAGTGCAGTCGCAAAGACCATCAAAAACATCACGATGAAACTGGCTCTCATCAGGATCGTCTAAACACCTAAATGCTTAACAGAGGTTTTTTTTTGTTTGTTTAACACTTACTTAAGTTACTACATGATTCCTTATGTGTTCCTTCATAGTCCGGATGACTTCACTATTCATTTACAATATATATATAAGAGCACATTTTCTTCTCCAGCAAAGCTGATAGTACTTCTTTAAAACCCACAAAGCTTTAAAAGCTTTTTCCAACTACTCAAACACTCTACAACACTGTGGGAAGAAACTCACAGAACTGCACACAATGAAAGTGTGGATTATATCAAGCTACCATTGGAATTAATTCATAATTTTTTTTATCCCATCCATCATTTGTGTTGATATCACTCCATACCCATTGATACACAATCAATGCCATTATGATCATCGCTGACAATGTGTAATCAGGATACTCCAACAAATAATTATTTTCTTTTTGTCAATCAAGGCCACAGCATAGCCAGATGAGGAACTGCCAGTAAATCCAATCCAACAAACATTTCATTTTGTATTTTGCAGTTTGGATCTGCAATTGGATAAAACCCAGCTAAAGCTTAGAAAAACAAAGCTGTCAAAACACTGTAATTCAATTCATGTCATTTAAAAGCATCTATAATAGAATGTAGCTTTAAATGTTCCATGCATGACATTGTGAGCTGCCAGTCATTTAGAACAGACACCAAACACCATACAACTCATACACACTACTCTTAGACCTGCTATCTGCTCTCCAGCAACTTCTACAAGGTCTGAACTGCTCACAAATGTAGAAGTGTACTCAGTAACTGCTTCATCAGTGCACATCCTACAAGCCTCATTTAAATATAGCGGAGATAGATCAAATAGCCCAGTGTCCTGCTTGGCACTGACTGACGTATCCAATTTATAGGCAGCCTGGAAAAAAAAACAAGAAATCTGTTTATTCTTCCCATTCCAGCAAGCAAGAGATTTCAAAAACGTGTCTGTGCAAGTGAAGGTCTGGCAACCGCACAAACAATAACATTAGATCATCTTGGCAGCCGCATCGACTTTACCTTGATTTGTGAAATCAATGAACCCAAATACGCTCCCTTCAGCGGCCAGGAAAATGTTTAACTTTCCCTCAAACTGGACTAATGAAGTCTGGAAAAGCCTAATCAGATTTCGGAGGAGATAGTAATTAAATGACTTTGTAAAACCTGAGGAAAAGGTCACTGTGAGATGAATATTGGTCTCATGATCACACACGGCAACAGCACATCTCATTATTGACACAAATTGACTCAGGTCTTATCAGAGAAATTACACATCAGTGAGCTCCTGGAAATGAGTATCACACACACACACACACACACACACATACATACGTATGCATCTGCTAGAAGATTGCAATTAAAGCATGCAATAATGTTCAGCCGATTCTGATACAGATACGCATGCACGGATATATATATATATATATATATCTATATATATATCTATATATATATATATATATATATATATATATATATATATATATATATTGTGGATGCATGTATGCATAAGTAGAAATGTAGAAATGCAGTGATGTAAGTGATTTAGTTATAGATACACATACAGTATGCAATCGGCCTGATTTATGAACAAATGAGAAAAGTCTGTCATAGAAAAAATAATCCTTATAAAATGAATACATCGTTTTATCATTTACCAGCTTGCTTACCAAAATAAGCTTGGAATATTATTTGTGATATTACTGTCTGAGAAACCGACAAAACTCATTAATATGACCAATAAGCCAGTTTTGGTTAATAAATGATGCAGATATGCAAACTTCTAGTGCTGTGTATTATTTTAAGATTATGACACATTTACAAAATTCATAAGCAGATATAATAATCTATTATGAGAGTTTTTTCTACTATTTGTCTTCAAGCTCATGTGCAAATGAAATGGCCCTTTTCTCTTTTTTTGCTATTAATAATCTTTTTCATGGCTGGTTGGTTTATCTGGTAGATTTATGGAACTGAGAGGCCAATAAGGCCATGCATCTGGAGGACGCTGTCCGAAACACACAAACACAAACACGTGCGCTAATGCTGTTGAAGTGACACGGCTGAAGTAATAGGCCGAAGTAATCCAGCCATGGCGCTTGTGTTATCGCACTCGTTTTGTGTGCAGTAATTGGTGCATGGCTGCGCTTCTGCTGAGATCACTATCTAATGGAGATGCAGCAGCCAGAGAGGATGAGGAGGACACTGCCTTTGAGAATAGCCCATGAATCTATTCCGCCGCCCGGACATTTGTAAGAGTCATTAAGTGCCTTTAAATGAGGTCGTTAAAACGGATGAAATGAGGCAGTATATTTGAGTGCGGCCGCGGCAACGCGGCGAACGTTCCTCGATGCTACGCACTCCAGTGTGCCATCCCTCTTAGGCCACTGGAGGCGAAAACCCTGCAGCTGCAACGCACAGGGCAAAGGTCAAAGAAATAAAATGCACATAAGCAGCCTCATTATCTTGCAATAATTCCACAGTGGAAATATTTGTTTCAATAACAGCGTAATTGCGGCAGGCACATATAGTATGCTAACACTACATTAACTGGCTGCAGATGCTTACATGTTGCTTTATAGCCCGGACTGCTGTCAAAACACCCTACAGGTGGGAATCATTACAAACCCTGTCATACAACATTATTACTGGTACTGTACCTGACTGATAACACTATTCTAATCTAATTTAAAGATTTGTGATATTGTAAAATGACATAGTTATGTCAAATGGTAAAGAGCATGGTATGAAAATTAAATGTGATGATATGATCGTCTTTTGATACATGCAAGAAAGAAAACGGTTATTTTGCTTCATGTACGGGAGCAGGTGAAACAATGACTGTATAAAACATGTAGTGTCATTACCTTGAAATTTTATATAAATCTGCAACCAGAGTTTACACAATAGAGACCAGAAGTGGAACCAGACTTGCCTATGGCCAACTTCTAGACCAAGCATCTCACACTGCCTTCATTGAGTTTCAAACA
The DNA here is from genome assembly GCF_023375975.1 of Astyanax mexicanus. Classification (NCBI taxonomy): domain Eukaryota; kingdom Metazoa; phylum Chordata; class Actinopteri; order Characiformes; family Acestrorhamphidae; genus Astyanax; species Astyanax mexicanus. Next base: position 72,224,116 of record NC_064408.1, read on the forward strand.
CAGACTGAAGAACCAAAGACAAAGCAAACATTTTTACTGGATACCCAATTTCACCAGTAATTAGGATTAAACTAAAGCTACTACATTCCAGTTAAACGTCAGGCTGCTGAAAGAGTGTCAGCAAAGACCACAGACAATTAAAATAAAAAAAATCTATAATTTTAAAATGTTTTTAAAAAGTTGATGACAGTTGGTAAGAGAAAGCTAATATTAGTCCAGCACGTCCAACCACACTAACATTATCTGTCTGTGTTAACAACTTTATCATTTATTTTAGATCACATTTCCCATGTTTTGCTATCATCACACTTACCAAAAAAAAAGTAAGTAAGTAAAAAGAAGTTTGTACATCTGTTAATACCTTAATGGTTGTCTGTTAATGTGACCAAAAAACAACACCATATGATTAATAATAATTATAATATTGCTATTATTAATAATTAGTTAGTTATAAGATAAGATTAATTAAATTTACTAAATAGCCTGAGATCGACAACTCAGCTACTCCATGTAATAATCAGAGAGGTCCTGCAGATGGGCTCTTTCAGCCAAGACTGTCAATCTTACAGGAGTAGTATGGGACAGGCAGGGTCAATAACAATATTGCAGAAAATATAAACAACATACCAGAGCGTAATCAGGCTAAACACAGCAGAAAGAGAGCTGAGGCCAAAGAGGAGTCAAAAATACAAAACAAAAAAAGGTTCGGCAACAGAATAAACAATAGAGAGAGCAAAGCAAAAATGTTTCAGAGAGTGGGAAACAAAAGCAAGTTGGTAACAAAGGGAATAAACAAAGTAAACAGGTGGGACCAATTAGTAACTGGGAGAGCGGGAATGATGTAGCATCATGTTATAAGTTGAGTCAGGATTTGAGTCTAGAATTTCCCCTCAGGGATCAATAAAGTATCTATCTATCTATCTATCTATCTATCTATCTATCTATCTATCTATCTATCTATCTATCTATCTATCTATCTATCTATCTATCTATCTATCTATCTATCTATCTATCTATGACTTAATACTTGCCTTCACATAAAGCAAAGGAATTACGTATTGAGACACTTTAGATGGAAAGACAATTGAAAGTTGAGATAAGAGAGAAAATGGATTGGTTATACAATTGAAACACATGAGAATGGGCAGAGTTATACATCACACTGCAACCAGCCAGTAGAGGCACTAGCCCTATAAGGTTATCCCGAATAGCTTTCACTATATAGGCATTTGAATACAAATATGTGCCTAAGGATAGTTTTATCCTTTTCTATAGGATAGTTACATCCTTTTCTATAGGCTAATAGTTAAAGGCATGTTCATTTCAGAGCTGGACCGTGTGATTTTTGTAATTGACCATTTACCTGAACGACTGTCGGCCGCTCTGCATGCGAGAAAGCAGAGTTCAGACTGAGAAACACTGCTAATGCTATATTCCTGCAATGTAATTACCTCAGTCTGGCACTGCAGGTGTTCAGCCACACAGCACATCGCAATGCTGGTAAAGATACTATTAATCAAAGATACTATTAATCATGCTATTACCAGCATGTTAAAAATGCTACTGCCTGCTGCTACTCCTGTCAGAGCTATAATGATAATCCAATATTTACCCTCGGCCCGCTCAAGCTTCCACTCCCCTGCAGGGGCACTGCTGCAGCCGGGCTACGGTCCTGAAGGACTGGAGAATCAATAGGGGCTGGTCAGATCACCGGGGATCTGAGGTAACAGGAGGAGTCTGTGCGGGGCTAGACAGCACATCCTAACTGAAGCTTTCCTGTAGCCATTCAGCATCCTAATGTCAGCTGTTCTCTTACACACACATAGACCACTATGAGCTTCGTTCAGACAGTGCTGGAGAGGGGTTAGGTGCCTTTAGGTAGGTAGTATTTGCTAGCTATGAACATAAGACTCCAAAAAGCAAGGTCAGCAGAGAGGAAAAGACAGAAAGATGAAGTTGAGCTGTGGGCACTTTTATGTTACAATGATTTGAGCTTTTTTAAAGCAAGTTTGAGACAAATGCATTGGTCCCACTTTATAATAAGTGTCTCTAATACCTGTGTAGTTACTAACTGTGTATTAACAAGCCTTATAATAATAGTGTAACTACTGGTGAAATACACACTGATACAGATTTATTACAGATGTACATGTTATCTAATTACAAGTGTTGTCATCAATATTAAATTGTTTGTGTGTGAATATTTGACATGTAATAATGTAATATATGTAGTATAAGTTGTGTATAAATTAGGACTCTCTGGCTAACATCCTATAATTTTTTTAACGCAATTAATTACGCTACCAAGTTTGACCCCAGCTTCTGCTGTAATCCGCCAGAAACAATCTTTGCACTTCCAATGGGGAAACGCCGCAGTTGACACAGGGTACAAAGTGTCTGACTGATTTGTTGGCACGAAAAGTCCGGTGAAAAAGTCAACAATGCTAAAAAAATAAAACTCCTGTGTTTCTTCAGTGACTAATTATTTTCCAGTAACACACCAGTGTTACAACAAATGCTGAAAGTAAGAGAGATCAGATGCAGAGCAATCTGTATACCCAGGTTCTGTTCCTCTACCTCCATTGCCTGCGTTAGCCCATAATAGAAAACACACAGAAAAACAAGTGAATCAGAAAAAGCTGCAGAGTCATGGAGGGAGTGTTACAGTGCTGTTAGCTAATCAGGGGCGAGAAGGTCTTTTCACAAAAGACGGCTTAAACGCTGCCAATCTGCCTGCTCTAGACTCAGAACTACTCAGAAAAGACTCCACCTCCCAGCATGCACTCACACCGAACATCCCTGACTCAACTTATAACATGATGCTACATCATTCCCGCTCTCCCAGTTACTAATTGGTTCCACCTGTTTCCTTTGTTTATGAACCTTTGTTAACAACTTGTTTTTGTTTCCCACTCTCTGAAATATTATTGCTTTGGCCTATTATTATTGCTATTGGTCTATTATTGTTTATTCTGTTGCCAAACCTTTTTTTTTGTATTTTTGACTCTGCTTTTTTTTGCCTTAGCTCTCTTTCTGCTGGATTTAGCGTGTATGACCGTGTTTTGCCTGACTACGCTCTGGTATGTTGTTGATATATTCTGCAATATTGTTACTGACCCTGCCTGTCCCATACTACTCCTGTAGGTCTACCCCCCTTAATAAGTTAATAAACTGTGTGATTTGTATCTGCGATGGTCTGTCATGCGTCTGGCCAGTGTGACAAAATGATACCTTAAAGTCTAGAAAGTAAAACTGTGTCCTGATAATGATTTAGTTTGCAGTGAGTAAATTTGCATTACATTTGCATAAATCTGTTACAAAAGTTGATTATTCCAGTCTACTGAGTGACATACGTGGACCGTAGTCCAGTATATAGACAAGTATTAGGATTTGGGCTCCTCAGTGCAAAAACACGTCCCAACAAAATCAGGACGGCCTTTTCCTCATTAACCAGATCTCACATTTGTTGAGAAGTAATCAAGTGTCTGGCAACCTTGAGCCAAGGCCAAAAACATTTTTTGGAACCACTGTAAATAATTAATCACATCAGCGAGCACTTATGCATCACATAAACATGGTGCTGATTGAGTCCGCTCTGCTGCGGTTTGTAAACAGCGTGTTTTTTCCTGCTTGTCTCTGCTATGTTGTGGAGGAGAGCTACTAAAACGGCTGCAATATGGTAAACAGCCTTAAACTAGGTCCCGAGCCTGTACTCCCGGTTATCTGCCTATGATCAGCTCGGGAAACGCAGCAGCAAAAAGCCCCTCCGTTCCTTCCGGCACATCATAATCCATCTCATTTACAACAGCAGTATTCAGCTCACACGAGCCACCCAGCTCTGGTCACATTTCACCCTACATGAGGAAAATCTCAATGATTTGAATAAAACAAACCATTTAAATGCTTTTTTTTGGGCATTTTTCCATCACAATGTATACATATTAATATCTTTTTTTTTTTACGAGGAATAAATCAAAATGCCAGCGCCTGCAGCAGAAAAATATTATCTTGTAATGATACCTCAACCTCGCTCTTGAAGGGCACAGGCAGTGGGGCTCCTTAGAAGGTGCAGAAATGAAGAGAGAAATGGCTGGACCGAGTTACAGCCGGACTGAGCAGTAATCTCCGGCACTTTCCAGCTCTTCATTCTGAGATATATAATATCCAACACTTCTAAGCAGTGATGAAATACTCATTAACAGTCATTAATGAGACAAAAACCCCCATTAAATGTTCCATTGTCGTGGTAACTTTTTTCAATTAAAGAGAGAATGCACATATATCTATGTGGGTATGTATAAAGCTATTTTTAATAAGGATAATATAAAACCACACAGGCTTTTTGTAACCTCTAATTAAATTTCTCTTTCGCTTCCCTGGTTTGGATTTCACCCTTTGATAATGATACATTGAGACCCAGGTGCCATGGACAATTCCTGACACTGGACTCATTAAAAGGATTAGCCAAAAAAGAAATATAAATCTGCTTCAGAAAGCTGGGCTTCATTTCTTCAGTCTGCTCTGCATTTTCTCTCATCATATGCAGGAGAAAGGCAGTCAACAGAAACTCCGTTTCCATTAAAGGTTTTTCTGCTATCATTCATTTTTTCCTCACAGAAATTCAACTCGTATGCATTTCTTATGCCCCTTTCAAGAGATAAGGGCTATTAAGAGACTAAGCTACCGCATTTATATCCCCAGCATAAACATATGAACAACCTAGCCTAGCCTCTATTTCTATCTTCTTTAATAGAGAACGCCAGCCGAGCACTTTAAAATGCCCTCTAATGTCCCTGAATGCCTCCATTTATTCTCAATAAATGCCAAAATGTAGAGAGATATTTAAAAAAAAAAGGTTTGAAAGTAAAAAGGTTCGTTCTCCGAAGTAAAATGCACTTCAGTCTTCTATTGCTCTTCACTTACAAAACAACAAAACAATCACTCCTTATTCACAATAGTTTACAGAGGTTAAGATGCCACCAACAGAGTGATGTGAAACCTCTGATCTAGTCTGATCTACTAATGAGTGCACTTACATTTCTATTAAAGCAGCATTGTGCAAGATTTTTATTTGTTTATTTTTTTGCTCCCGGGCTCCAGCTACAGTTGGGAAGTGGAATTTGAGCCACACGAATACATACACTTGGCTTCAGAAGCACATGGACTTCCCAGCTGCAAGCTTTTGCTTAGCTCTGACTTGGGTTACAGTGTTCAATAGTTGTCACAGGCATTTCTCTGCCTGCTTTTCCAAAGTTACATAGTGCAGTTTCTGGCATACAAACCCAGAGTAGTAAGGACAGAGGTACTATCTCCTTAAAAAATGCTACAAAATGATGCTTTACCGGAATCTAGAAAACTCACTCTAAAAAAGAATCAAAACTAACAAAATTTGAGAAGCAAAAGTGAAAACGTAATGAAATAAACTATAATAAAAAAAATTAAAAAAATGACTGAACCTGTAACTTCATGGTACAACATGCTACAAAATGATGCTTTAAGGGGTCAATAACATGGAATACTGAATTTTGCCACTACTTTAAAATAAATCATGCCTCATATAAATCACAGTCTCATATAACTGTGTAGTTACACATGAACAAGCCATATTATAACAGTGTAACTACTAGTGAAGTACACACTGATACAGATTTATTATAGATGTACATGTTATGTAATTACACGTGTTGTCAATTTTCAATTTTGATTTATGTGTGTGTGTGTGTGTGTGTGTGTGTGTGACTTTCACATGTAATATTCTGTGTATAAATTAACATTTCTCCAACTCCAACAGCTTTTCTGTGGTATCTAATGTAGAATACCCTTACTTTTCATGTTTGTTATTTTATTTATAAGTGCTGTTTTCACTACAGCAGTTTTACAGTGGGCTGTGTTGTGCCAAAATCCTACTTGCGAAGGGGAGACCAATTTATAAAAACTAATGAAATCTAGCAAACCCACTCTAAAAACTAATCAAAAGTAACAGAATTTGAAGAGAAAAAGTGAAAATGAAATGAAATTAATTATAATTAAAAAAATAAGAAAATATAACCTTGACTGAACCTGTAACTTTATGGAACATCATGCTACAAAATGATGCTTTAAGGAGTAAATAAGATGAAATACTGAATTTTGCCACTACTTTAAAATAAATCATGCACTACACTCTTAAAAATAATGGTTGCTGCGAAAGAATCATCTCAGCTTATTTAATTACAAGGAAGCACTTACTTTTTCTAGCCTGCAATTATCTCTACCAAGACATAATAAGAAAAAAACTGCATGTGCGATATTAGTTGAGTTAGATTGGGCCTGTCTAAATTTGCAAAATAATAATTTATTATTATTATTATTTATTTTTAATAGTATAATTTGATAGTAATTAATGCATATTCAGTGTATTCCAAAGAGTTCAGTTATTTATTTATTTTTTTATAGTTTCTTAAAACTGAAAGACTATAAAGAAGCTGGACTTCAGAATATGCAGGACATGACTCCTTAAAGAATCTTATACAATCAAAAGTGAAAGCTGCCCGCAGGTATTCAGTCCTGGAGGAAGGCTGTCCGGTCTAGTTTGTTGATTTTCCTGCTTAAACACCACTATTAAACCTTGTTATTGACAGATGAATCCATGCTCTAGCGGAAAAATCCCTAAAGTGAGATGGTCAAAGTCATTCCGGAGTTGTAATTGAAGAACTTTGCCTTAAGCCTCCTTAATTAGAACTCGTGTGTATGTGATGCAAGCTTCAACTCCAATAACTGCAAATCTAATACATCACGTTCAAAGTAGTTATTGAATAAGGGACTTAAGACCAATAACTAAATAAAAAGAAACAAGGAGTTTTAAGACCAATAATCAGGCAGGTACTCTTTTTTATCATTTTATTTACATTTTTTCCCATTTTCTCCCCAATTTACAAGGCCGATTATTCAACTCACCCATTAGGACTCCCTCTATCCATAGTGATGCCCGAACACCAGGAGGGTGAAGATTAGCACATGCCTCCTCCGATACACATGAAGTCAGACTCCGCCTGTTTTTGAGCTGCTGCTGATGCAGCATTACCGAGTAGCATCACAGTGCGCTCGGAGGAAAGCGCAGCGACTCAGTTCCGATACATCAGCTCACAGACGCCTCGTGCTGCGGACATCACCCTTTGGAGTGTCATCTACCCACCCAGAGAGAGCAAGGCCAACTGTGCTCTCTCAGGGCTTCGGTAGCCGATGGCAAGCTGCATGAACAGGATTCAAACCAGCAATCTCCTGTTCATAGTGGCAGTGCTTAACCCTCTGGACAACTCTGAGCCCCTTCAGGCAGAAACTTATGATACTATTTATAATATGACGTCTAATAACACAAGCATTGTTTCATTGTACGAAGTACAAGAGCTATAAAAATGTGCAACAATATGTCATTTTTTATATGTAAACCAATGTAAAATAGAATAGAATAGAATAGAAAAGAATATCTTTATTTGTCATTATACCAAATAAAACGAAATTAAAGTACAGTCCTGTCCGGTGTCACAACAATACATTTTGAAAAAAAAAATATGATTTAACTAAAATAAATTACCAAGAATCTAAAGATAGAATTACAAAAATGTGGAAAATAACCTATAAAAATTGTACATAAAGAAGAAACAGCAAAAACAAACAAGATACAAAATAGTCAGTTTGCCCACTGCCCTATTAACAATGAAATGCTTTAGATGTTGAAATGTAAAAAATATTGCACAGTCCCAGCTTGTAGAAAAAAACTGATTTCAAAAATATATACAGTACAGGCCAAAAGTTTGGACACACCTTCTCTTTTTTAATGCGTTTTCTTTATTTGACTATTTACATTGTAGATTCTCACTGAAGGCATCAAAACTATAAATGAACACATGTGGAGTTTTATGTACTTAATAAATATCCTAGTTTCTTCAAAATAGCCACCATTTGCTCTGATTACTGCTTTGCACACTCTTGGCATCATTCTCTCAATGATCTTCAAGAGGCAGAGTCACCTGAAATATTTCAGGTTTCCAACAGTCTTGAAGGAGTTCCCAGAGGTGTTTAGCACTTGTTGCCCCTTTGCCTTCACTCTGTGCTCCAGCTCACCCCAAACCATCTGGATTGGGTTCAGGTCCGGTGACTGTGGAGGCCAGGTCATATTGTATTAAGTACATAAAACTCCACATGTGTTCATTCATAGTTTTGATGTCTTCAGTGAGAATCTACAATGTAAATAGTCATGAAAATAAAGAAAACGCAATGAAAAAGAGAAGGTGTGTCCCAACTTTTGGTCTTTCTTTGCAAAATAGTGAAAGATTGCACACTGCCCTGTACAACAACGAAGCACGTTTCTCCCAGACAGAAAGAAAAGAGTACTCTATAAATCCCGCTTCTAATAATATATATCACACCAAGTGATCAGAAATGATAGGTCATCACCCTTATTGAAGCAGGAAAATGTGTAGCGCTCTCTAATGCACCCGTTTCGTCTCGCAAGAGCATGACAAAATATTTCTGCTCCGTGAGCTCAATTACATTCTGACCTTGAAACATAGATTCTAGCGTTCTAGATTACACACTGATGAAAAGAGCAGGGCGCCAGTTAGCATCAGCACACGAAAGCACCGAGCGCCATGTATGAGAGTGAACTGACACACAAATAAGTCCCCCTGAGACTGAGATATGAGTCACGAGCCTGGCCGCAGCATACCGCACACAACAAAAGCAGCAGTAATGGATCAAATGAGCAGGAGAAGTTGTGTGGGGCGCGCTCGGGTGCTCTGCTTCACTCCGCAGGGTGTGTAGTAGGTACTGTACGTGTGGGCGGATGCTCACTATGTATGTTGGATCAGTCTGCATGTTTCTGGAGGTGCACAGGTTTAATTTGATAATGCTGCATTCTGCACTGTTAAAGAATAATCATTGGCTCAACTTAACTCAGTCAAGTCTTCATTTTGCTTTAATATTTGACTCATTTAACTAGTAATACAACTTAAACTAAAACTAAAACAAAATTGCAATGTTATGTTTCAATAACATGTAAAACTATTGTGTTTTATATGTTGGTCTTTTAAAAGTAATAAAGTAGTGAAACAGTATAAATGAGTCACTATTTAGCAAATGTTCAGCTCACTGTTGCCATTTCTATTCATGTGTTCCTATATATTAATTAACTGCTTATTAATATGTTTTAAAGTATTTAAAACCTAATAAATAACCATTAATAAACTTTTTATAAACCATTTTATGAACCATTTTATAAACCATCAATAAACGTTTATAAACCCGTTATAAAGGTAGTCTTATTTTAAAGGGTGCCTACAATTTTTAGTTCATTCAACTTAACCCAGCTATCATTTAGATTTGACTCGGTTAAGTTGTAAATACATACAATTTAAAGTTTACTCAACTTAACTCAGTCAAAGCTAGATGATAACTTGAATCAGTAGTATTTTTTCATTATGAAACTTCTTCTGCTTGCCGTAATTACTGTAATCAACACATAATATGAAAACGGTTCATCTCTCATATTTGCAACACTGCTTGTAAGGTTGTTTTTTATATCTTTTGGCTAATTAAACACGCAACAGGGCAATATGACCCGGGAACATCACTGCTGGTCCTGACAAATTAACACAATAGGAGGGTTAATGTATATATTGGTATATATTAACATCTATATTGCATAACACAGTGTCAGAACGCTAACAGCGTAATACTGCAGCAGCACAAGAGTGAACTCTGTAGCTCCAAGCCAACATACTGTGAGCAGTAGGAAAACAGAATAAAGGTGACTTGCTCTTACAGCCTATAACACTGAGACCTGGCAACCAACACGTTTATTACACTAATTCATGAATAGGAAAATATAGCTTGGGGCAACAGACAACACAAAGATGGTAAGTAAGGGAGAGGCCACACCCAATATGCAAATATATGGTGCCAGGAGCCTATAGAAAAGCATAATAAACCAACACTGTGGAAAGAGCACTGATATGTGTAGAATAGCTAAAAGTTGGTTTAAATAAAAAAAATTGTTAATTGGTTCAACAAGCATTTTTAAGTTTTCAGATTAAAGTTCTCTGAACTCATTTTATTGAGTTGTTCTGGCCGGTAAATTTACTCAACTTGATAATATTATTTCTCCTGACTGAAACACAGTTTAGACCCCTGTGGCAACAGATCTCAAACATGCTACTTGGGGGTGCTCCACATGCTGCCTGGGGTGATGCTGGCAGAAAACACACACTTATCAGTCCCATCTTACTCAAGCACTCCGGTGCGTAAACACACCATCAGACCTTATTGTCTTTTCAGAAAGAGACATTCAGAAACAAGAGACTGAAAAAAATAAATAATAATAATGAAAAGCTGGCAGACTGTGGCCTGGGTCACATGTGAAATATATAATACAATACAACTTCCTGCACACAAATCTTCCTATAGCATCCATACAAATGCATTCACAGTGCATTAGATTGTGCACTGCTGCTGTCTCATATTGACCTTGTTGTCTCACCTTAGCTTGTGTGTGTCTTGTGCTTTTCCTTTTTCCTTTGTTCTCGGTCGTGGCTTTTGTTTGTGTTTGACCCTCTGTCTGTATGTGAACTCTAGCCTCTGTAGACCCCCCAGTCTGTTGTTTAATATCTGTTCGTTTGATCCTCTATCCTGCAGTTTTGTCTAAGTTTAGTTTCTGGTTTGTTTTATTAAGTTTATGTTTCTTTGTTTGCTTATTCTGCTTGATTAATAGTCTTATGATTAATTCTTTATTTTATAGTGTTTGTTTCAGTAGCCTTAGTGTTTGTTTTACTTTCCTAGTGTTTGTTCTTTAACCCTCCTGGTATGTTCATTTATCAGGCACAGCAATGGTGTTCCAGGATTAATTATCCAAAAGATGTCTGAAACCCAAAAAAATCCTAACAAGAAGTGTAAATATTTTTTTACTAACTTCATTACTAATTATTCTATCAATATTTAGCACAATGGTGTTTCTTTCATCTAACAGGTAATGCTTCAATTATAATAATTCTCTTTTTTTCATAAAAAAAAATACACGTTTAAACTTTTTTAAATGTTTCATTACTTTATTACTTTTAAAAGATCAACATATATAACAGTAGTTTTACATAACATTGAAACATAACATCGCAATTTTGTTTCAGTTTTTGTTTTTGCAGGAGGTGGTTGCAAATATGTGAGATAAACCATTTTAATATTATGTGTTGATTACACTAATTGAGGCAAGCAGAAGAAGTTTCATACTGAAAAAAAAAAAACTATTTTTCCTAGATCGTCAACTTTAAAATTGTCAAACTGTCCTATAACATAACAGGAGGGTTAATTAATATTTGAGATATGGAAAATAAGAGTCCTGCATTTACATCCTGCCTCCACCTTGTTACACTCTATGTAACCGTTATCTTTTTTATACATTGACATTGTTTGAAGATGACAGCTTCCCCTCACACTTTCATGATGAATAGACCAATAGAATCAGTCAGAAAAATTAATTGCAATGCCATACTGCCGCACTAATAATGTAGACAGTAAAGATCTTTTTTGCTTTTCCTACAATGAATGCTACAAGGTTATATTTTGACAGTGAACGCGCACAATAAACGCGCATTGACTAGCTTCTATTCTAATGAGGAATGAGCGCAGACTTTTGCAAACAATTTCTAACCGGATGTACGGGTCAAAATAACAAAAGTGAGCATGACCCTGAGAAATCTACATTTTAGAGCCTATCTTTTATTTATGTGTGTGTTATTTAAATGGAAGACCACGATTCCCCCTGAGAAGAAAGCGGAGCCGAGCGGCGTATATGCTAAACAGAGATAAAGGCAACCGCATAAAAGGAGCTATAAGGAAAGCGGAGATAGAGAGAGCGGGAGAGATTCAGAGACAATGGAGAGAGAAAGAAAGGCAGAGAGAGAATAGAGAGCTAGAGAAGTAGAGAAGAAAGAATAGAGAGAGGAAAAGTAAACATATATATATATATATATATATATATATATATATATATATATATAATGGGTGTGTGACTCGGTTCTGATACATCAGCTCACAGACGCCTTGTTCCGAGCGACATCATCCTTTGGCCAATTGTGCTCTTTCAGGGCTCCAGTAGCTGATGGCAAGCTGCATGAACAGGATTCGAACTGTCAATCTCCTGATCATAGTGGCAGCTCTTAGCCCGCTGGACCACTTTTAGCCCCATCATTTCTAGAATTGTGACAATAACAATAATAAATAATTCGTTGCATTATTCAAAAATGTTGTTGTAAAAGTATTTTATTGTACTAGCCTGCTCTTCTTAATGGATAATAATTACTTACTAGAAATAGTTACAGTACCAGTTAGAAGTTGATACACACCTTCTCACCTTTTCTACATTATAAATGAATACTGAAGTCATCCAGATTATGAAGGAACACATAAGGAATCATTTAGTAACATAAAAGTGTTAAACAAACTAAAATACTCTGTGAAGCATTTAGGTGCTCTTATCTGGGGTGCTGTTAACTTGCAGTTTATAAGGCTGGTAACTTATCCTGTGCAACAGAGGTAACTCTTGCTCTTCCTTTCCTGGGGCAGTCCTGATGAGAGCCAGTTTCATGTTTCAAGTTTTTATTGACTTAACATCATTTCTCATGATTTTTGTACTTAGTTGAGTAGAGGACAAGAAAAGCAAGAGAAGCCTATTTTGAGAAATCTAAAATCTAAAATATATCCTGGTTTGTTTAACACTTTTTGGTTACTAAATAATTGCATGTTTTCTTCATAGTTTGGATGTATTAATTAAGTATTAATCTGCAATACAGAACAATGTAACATAATGAAAATCCACTGAACTTAAGGTGTGTCCAAACTTTTGACTGGTAATGTATGGTATATGACACCTAATATGTGAAGTCAGAGAGAAGCTCTGAATCTGTTGCTGCACAGTTAGTGTTGGTCGTCCTCTAGTCTGTCATCAGTGCTCGAAGGACACGTACATTATATGTATATTTTCTTTACTTTTATGTAATGTAAATCTGGTGATTGTTCTTTACATGAAAATATAATAAAAAAAAGAACCCATAAAAATGTATTATAAAAAAGAAGAATGAGAAGGAAAGAGAGAGAGAGAGAGAGCTGTGAATTCACAGCAAGCAGAACAAAGCATTAGTGAAGAGCCCACCCCTGTGCTGTGCCTTTGAGCAAAGCACTGCTTCTGCTAGGAAACATATAAATCAAAAGAACCTGCTGGTCGGTTCTTATTCTACAGATTTTACAGTTCCTGATATTATAACAAAACCAGAGTAGTGAACACGTTTTGAAATCTGTTTCGATACTGCCTAATTCAATACACTGGGATGTTTGCCATTGTCAGACTCTATAGCTTTAGGTCTTTGCTTACCTTTAAATAGCTTAAACATTACTTCTTACAACATCTTCTTCTTTTAATTCTACATACTTGAAAACCATTTTCTGTGAACAACTTGAAGAAATGCCTGAAATTGGCCACACAAATCAGCTCCCAGACCTCGCAGAGTTGGATCTATGTATTACCCTATCTATCTATCTACCTACTTTTATCTACTCGACTACTGCAATGCCCTGTGTAGTAAAACCACTCCAAATGATCCAGAAAGCAGCAGCACGTCTGGTCTTCAACCAGCCAAAACGGGCACAGGCTCTTACAATCGCCTACAAGGTGATGACAGAACAGCTCCTTCCTACCTGCACTGATCACTCCTGAAGGCTTACGCTACCTCCCGGCCGCTGCGCTCCTCCAATGAACGTCGCCTCGCTTTACCAAACAAACATTCACACAAAGCAATCCAGACTGTTCTCATACAGAGTTCCCCAATGGTGGAACAAACTACCTTCCACTACCAGATCAGGAGAATCTCTCGCTATCTTTAATAAACTCCTGAAGACAGAGCTCTTCAAAGAGCACTTACTCTCTTAACACCTCTAACACACTACCTACTTCTAACCTCATTTCCTTCTTCCTCTCCTTCACTCCTCTATCCCATTATTCCCCTTTGACCTCCTTTAAGCCCTATCTAAAGATGTTTTACCTTTAAACTTCTATAACTTTGTACTTGACTATTGTTAGTCTCTTTGGACAAAAGCGTCTGCTAAATGTAATGTACTTTTATGATCTGTTTATTTGTGTGAGGACCCTCATTATAACTTCCAGTCATTAACACATAAGCATAAAGTGCACAGAGAGAAATGGATTAGAAGCTGGCTTTCACGGTGCCAGCACACTGGAAACGTAATGGCATGATTAACATAGTGATGCAATACGTCTTAAAAAATGAGGAAAAAAATGACAAAACAATCGGATTAGGAAAGATTAGGGCTGTTTACACTGGGGAGGTGCGAGACTGTTGAGAGCACAGGCCCTGAACTTTCAGTGAAAAAGATTAAAGGCTATGAAATCACAGTCAATTGGTTATTGATTGTGGTCTCCCAAAGTGCTTTAACAATTCGCCGGTGCTGCCAGTGGGAGCATCCAATTGAAATGTAGACAAATGAGCACAGTGTGTCTCTAAGCCCAGTGACGTCTGGCATCAGTCACCATCTGCCAGCGTGAGGGCGGTTCAATCGCTGGGGCTTGGCTTTCTAAACAAAATGGATGCTTTGAGCGGAGGCAGCCCCTTTAGACTGTGGTTTGGTTTCATATTTTTGGTGAGTCAAGCAATTAATGAATTCATTCATTTGCAAATATATTGACTGTGAACTTAGTAGCTAAAGGCCCTTCAGATGTAAGTAATGGATGTGCTTTGTAGTGGGACGTTGTGCTGTCAGTGATCTGGAGGCTCTGCGATGTAATTTAGCTTGAGGTGGAGGAGCTGAATCTGAGTGTGCACATGGTTCTGTGCTGCTTGTGCATTGTGAGCGATGCATCATCATTCTCTAATCTACTGCTGCTGAGAAGATATCTTCATGATATTTCACTGGGCATGTTTGAAGGTAGGGCTATGCATGCATTCACTATCAGCTCTGGACAAAGTTAACCTTAAAGAAGACAGTCCACTGAATGTCAAGTCTTTGGGCCCGGACCTTTTTAAATGTCACCGTTATTTATTTTGGCCTTGTGTAACACAAAAGACAAGGGGGACCAACCTGACAGATGGTGCTTTTTCAGCCAATGAACCAAATGACATAACCCAGCGGCCCAGCGTGAGTTCATTTGGGCTTGGAGGTTTCAAACGTGGCACAGGAAGGCCGCAGCCCCTGCCGCTCTTTTGATGTGGCACAAATTTGATCGAGTAAATGGCACTTTGGAACGCTTTTCACTTGACTCACCCGATGGCCCTGGCCTTACTTAGCTTAAATTGCCAACTCGAGCATCTACGATTCAAAAACACATAAAAGGAACGTCCCTTTCTCCCCCCCACCCCCGAAACAGCAGGTGCAGCAGGTGTGTTGTTGGAATTATGCGTTATGTGTTTTCACATTGCCTCAGAGGAGTCAACCGGGAAGGAAACATAGGAATGGTTTCCATGACTCACTGCAGGAACACTGTGTACAAACAACGCCTTAGGAACGTGTTGCATTATTAGTTCAAAGAGGCATCCTCAAGGTCATGCTCAGGGCTGAATTGTCAATACATCCTTGCTGTGGGCACAATATAAAGCATGTACATTATATATAACAGGGAATACGGACTTCCCTGATTCGCTTCTAACTTTTACTAGTCTTGAAAAACCGAACTTCTGCCTGTTTTCAGAAAGTCTGATGCATTTTTTATCAACTAACTATGGTTAAAGCCAATCTGATCAAAAGTGACAGGGAAGGCCATGTGAATTTAAACGAATACATGTATTCAGTTGAAACTTTTTCCAGATGTGATCCAGTGACTACTTGGCTCTAAAAGGTGATCGAAATCGTGAGTTTCCTATTGAACTCATAAAACCCAATGCTGAAAAATTAATGCAGCTGATAAAATTGCCGATTTCAGATGCTCCGATTTTTAGGGCTTAATGTAATATGTTTTCATTTGAATACATAGCGCAAATTCAATATAAATAATGTACATTCAAATTCAGAACCCTTCAATTTGTTTGTATAAAACTGAATAAAATCTCTGAAGTCACTCCTTGTATTGCATCACTCTGGCCAATTAGTTCAAGACACAGTCTACCAAAGCAAACAAGCATAAGACGAGCACAAGCGCTCAGAAAGGATATCAAGCATAAGGTTGTAATCCTTAATCACAGCATGATATTAAAAAATAAAGTATTTCTTAAAAAATATATTAAATAATGTGGAAGCTAGAGGTGGGCGGTAAAGTAGTAATGTCCTCATTTTGAAAGACATCATCATTTTTAGATTGGAGAATATGGTATATAACTCCCTCTGTATCTTACTGATTGGTGATGTCACACTCTAAAAACAGGCATTGTTACAAGTTAAACAACATGCTGAGTTTGTCTAAAAGCAACCTTCAAAACAGCTTAAAAAAACACTCCTACAAACATTCAGTCTACTGTGTGCTCTAAGATGTGAGGCTTTATCTTCTAAACATGAGTTGAGTTTACTGGAACATGCTCTGTGCTGTGGTACTCAACCTGTTACCTAATTTAGCTAGCTTATCCAAACCATGCTCAAACACAGCGAAGCCCTTCAATCAGTTGACTTCACAAGTTTTTATTATCTGTACCCAGGTCAGTCAGTCAGCAGCAGCTAATCTGTAGTCAGTTGAGCTAGCTGAAAAAATGCTAGTTAAGTGAGTGGGCTACAAAACACAACACTAACATTTTAGCTTTCTGCCCATCCTGCAACAATCACTGTCAGGCTACGTTGACATTACAAGCCACATTGATATGTGTATAAACGTCGACTTCTTCACCAACAACAAAAAACGTCATTTTTGAGAGACGACTCGTAGCTTTATAAAGGGAAATAGATGAGTTAGCAGCTCATATGTGAAGCATCTTTTGCTAGAGTGGAGAGTAAACAGCTGATCTGAAGTACATGATCATGTCGAGGAGGTGAAAAAAGGCCAGGCGGTTTGCTTTTGCTGTTTTTTCAGCTGCAGCTGCACAGCTGCACCGAGAGATGTGTACGAGGGTACGAGAGAGAAACATGTAGCGCATGCGTAAAAACAAAAAGACGCATGAATTCTGATTTGACCGTTCACATTCACGTCGCATGTTCATGGATCGAATAGGTATCCGATTTAGGACCATATATTCAAGTGATTCAAATTTGATTAGAAAAAATCTGATTTGGCACGTTCACACAGCCATGAAAAAATCTGATCTGATCCACATTGAGAAAAAAATCTAATTTGAGCCACTTCAGCCTGGTAATGTGAACACATAGTAGCCTTTTGATTCAGTAGATTTAGTCAGTCAGACTTGAGTGTATTTTGTGAACAGAATACACTCAATGACAGAATGTTAGCTATCCCACTAACTAAGCTAATACCTAATAAGTTAATAAGTTCCGAGCATTTAATATTTGTAATGGTCAGATTTTATTTTAACGCAGGATGAGATGAGAGAATTAAAAACCTACTGGAATCCCCAACTAATTAACGAGTTCAGGTGTTTCAGCCACATCTATGCTAGGATGCATATAGAATTAAGCAAAAAGTGATTAAATCTTCTAAAACAAAACACTGGCAGGTTTAAATGATCTGTATTGAAGAGCTTCATGACTTTAAACATGACTTGGATCACAGGACACCAGGTACTGCCACTCATTAAGAGTTTCAAACTGCTTCTGGAATCAACCTTGGCACAACAAGTCACGCAGGGACCTTCATGAATTTGGTTTCTGTGGCTCAGCAGCTGCACAAAAGCCTGAGATCACTATGAGCAATGCCAGATGTCGCCTGCAGTCATGTAAAGCCTGCTGCCGCAGGACTCCGGGGTAATGGAAATGTGTTCTCTGGAGTAATCAATCAGGCTTCACTATCCAAAAGTCCAATGGACAAATCTGGGTTTGGTAGACGGCAGAAAAAGTCAACACAACTGTCAAGTAAGGAGGAGGAAGGACAATGATCTGGAGTTATTTATACTAGTTTCAATGAGCAATGTAAATTACTGCAAGTTTTATCAGGAGACTCATGGTTGCCCGGATGCCCACGGGGTTGGCTCTGCCCCACCATCCATGTATGGCAGGATTTGCGAGGGTCCAGATGTTACAAGACCGGGGCCAATGACAGGGTCAGTTCCAAGGACACGTAATTACTGTTATCAATTAAACTGTTAAGTCTTTTCAGGATTAAATTGTTATTTTTATTACAAGTTTATCTTGAGGGAGTATTTCTTTACTTACACATATGCAATTACTGTATATGCTTTCAATTTCATTACAACAGTTTGGGTAGACTCCAAGCATAACTGTGCAACTGTGTGCAAAGTGAAGTTTGATGAGTATGAGTTTGATGTAAAGATAATCCCCAGTGGTCCTGACCTCAAACTTAATTTACTCAAAACCTTTGGATTGAATTGTTGTCAGCCAGTTCTTTTTATCCTTTTATCCAACATAAGTAAATGACCTCACAAATGCTCTTTTTCTGAATAAACTAGAGGTGTCAATCGATAAAAACAATGCACACCACTTGGGCAGCAGAACGTACTGACCAAATGAGTTATAGGTGTGGTGCACAGCCCCGATACCAATGCAGGCGTGGCCCATGTGAACGGGATCCATGTGGTCACATGCTTCCTCCGTTCACTGCCACCCTCAAAAGGTTTCTTGACGGCTCGTGGTGCTCAAGGATGGGAAGGTAAGCTGCGAGCCGTGCAACTTGAGCCCAGGGTCGACCAAGCACCCCTGCGCCCACAGCAGGACCAGCAGCACGGTGGAATTGGGGGTCAAACTTGGTGGTGTAATTATTTGCGTAAAAGAAAATGTTAACACGTTACTGATTCCAATATAATCACTTATATATAAACCTTAACAGTCCTTAAGTAACCACAATCCCATATACACAATCCAAGACCTAAGAGTAGCGTGCATACCCAAAGACTTGATGCTGTTATAGTTCTTAAAGAGGATTCCAATTCTAGATTAATGCCAATGGATTTGGAATGGGATGTAGGTGTTGACAGTTTCATGATATAGCAATTCCATAATGAATGGACCAATAAAAATGAATGAATTAAAGCCTTTTTACACTGACATAGACTGGAAGTTATTTTTTTGGGGGGGGAATTCTCCTCTGTAAAGCTGCTATTTTGGAGATCGGACAATATGTATCATTTTTGACAACTATGTTGTCTTACTTTGTAATTTTTAACACCATGTGTGGTTTAAATACAGTTCAATAAACATAAAAAGTATGCATTAGTAAGCAAGCATAAAAAAGCTTGTTGAAGCCAGTTGACAGGTCTATATCATAGAGTAGAGCTGAGTAGAGCTGAGACTACCTGAATGTAAACAGCGACCCAAACAAGTTCATCCCTGCAGATCAATTCAGGTTGTGTGTGACATAGTGCTCACTGAAATGGGTTCCTAGCCTGGATTCAGCAAGACATAAAAAAAAGATCTTAAAAACTGATCTTACAGCAAGTACCCAACCTGTACCCCTGCGTCCGTGCCTCGTGCAGAGCGAGTAGAGTCTTACAACGGAACACAAACCTGCCTTTGTGCCGCAGGTCGTGACCTTCAACCCGTATCATTTAACCCCCTGCCTGACTGGCCCTCGCGGTAGCGGTAGCGCTGGAGGAGTGGCGGCATTAGTCTGATGGCTCTAGAGATTGGGCGGGCCTGTTCTCGGTGTGGTGCACGAAGGCCTCACGCTATCAGGTATTACATCTCTGCCACTCAGAGACAACGGATGAGCAATCCAATTTCACACAAGCGTGAATACAGCCGGCCCAGACGCCGGCCCCGCAAACGCTGTCAACGAGGAACTGCTCTCACAGCCCAGGATGAAAGATAATGTGAGAAAGGATACAGACAGAGAGAGAGAGAAAGAGAAAAAGACAGAGAGGGGGGATGAGAAAACCGTACATACTACTGCTCACAGGTCATATCTCTTATTTCCACTACACGGCCAGAGGAGAGGAATCAACTCTGAACCCTTCTGTTCTCCAACACTCTGAGCTAAGACTCTTACAGCACTGCCTTTGTGCTGTGTTTAGCGCTGGGCTCTGGCTGGACTGTCTAGTGTAATGCAAATTGGGAACTCTCCACTCGTTCAGCCTCTCTATCTCTCCAGCCCTGTGTCCCTCCCTCAGGGAGCGCTCGTCTGTCCGGCTCTTTAGCAGACGTTAGCCACAGCTTCTGTCTGAGCCCCAACTCCAGTCCTCCACCGTTCCCCGTTCGCTTTCTGCAAAGTCATTGCGGCCACAGAAGCGTCTCCGTGTCTCACTAAGGGGCTTTGTCTTCCGTATTGTATTACCCAGCAGCAGAATAACAAGCTCCCAGATTCCTCCGTGTTTTCTTTTTTTTCCTTTTCCTTGAAAAGTAGCTTTGATACACAATAGAGGCTCACACTAAACTTCTCGCCCTCAGATTGTCTCCGTCGAAATCCATGCTGTGCTCTTTATTAAGCCTAGAGGTTTTTTCCAGATTCAAATCTACGAAGGCTGCCGAGGACCTTCAGCAGGGCAGGCACTTCCCACACAAGAAGGCTATGACCTTCTGTTCATTGCTACTGTCCAAATCAATCCAACCATGTTTTATTAAAATCAGACTAGCGAAGAAAAAAAAACAAAAAAAAAAAACAAAGGCTGCTGATCTCATGCCTCTGGCCTCCAACATTTTCTGACACTCACCATACAAATAAATCAAGTTCCCCTTTAGCTGTAATAACTTGATGTTTTAATTTATGCAAACTCAAGTATTTATTTCCCATTACTTAAACAAATTGAGCAAACCGGCTTCCTTAAAAAAGTTCATTTAACTCAACTTATCTGGTCTTACAGTATAACAAAAATAAAACGTTAAATTAATTTCTCCTTTAGTTGTAATAACTTGATGTTCTAAGTTATGCAAACTTAAGTTTTCATTACCCATTAATTAACTTTTTTAAGGCAACCGGTTTCCTCAATTTTTTTAAGTAAATTCAACTTATCTAGGCTTACAGTGCATTAGTCAATAACCTACCTTAAGTAGATATTGTAGATAATTAGAATTGTATTCATTAATTTGCCTTACATGACATCGCACACACTGTGCATGCACAGATGTCAGTGTTCAACAAGCAACAATCTAATATATCATGTGTTTCTGAATTGTGATAGTGTTATTTTAGTTTTAATGGTGTGCCAGTCTTGGTGTTTCAGGTTGAGGCACTTCTGGTGTCATTTTCGAGTGGTCAGTGGTAGTAGGAATAACGCTCAAGCAATATCAACGGTCAATAACTTTGAAGCAATTTTGAGAGAGAACTGCTCAGAGAGAGTAATCCTCTTGTTGAGAGAAAAACATCAGTACTTCTGCAGGAGTCTTCTCTCTCTCTTTCTTTCTCTCTCTCTCTCTTTCTCTCTCCCTATCTTACTTTCTCTCTCTTTCTTCCTCTCCCTCTCTTTCTCTCTCTTTCCCTGTCTCTCTCTTCAGCTCTATATAATATTTTAACACACTTTTTATTTATGCAGTTCTTTCTATAGACTCGTTGCAGTACCCCTTACTCTCCAACTATCCGATCTGCACTATTTGTCAGTGATTTACACATAAACATGACCAGAAAACCTTGGCTTGGTTTGTTTCCTATTTAAAATGACACGATCAGCAGCACAATTTTAATCTGACTCTTAAAAGCCTTAGCGACACACAGCTCTTTATTTGTCTGTTGATTTTTTTTACAGCTTAACAAAGAAGTAGCTCTCTAAATGAACAAATCTGTACAAAATGGGCAATAACTTGATGATATGTATTACGATACAGGGGTTATGATTCAGTTTGTAATATAATATGATATAATATATTTTGATAGTGTAAGCAGGCACTATATTTTGATTATTAAATAATAAAAAAAAAAACATTTAAACTGCCATAGTATAAAAACACATTATTATATTAACAAAATATATGTAAAAATAAAGGTTTTAGGAGTTGTAAAAAACAAAAAAATGAGGCTTTATTACAGAGAGTATAATTAAATAACAAGCGTCCGTCAAAACCAGAGAAGCAATAAATCAGAACATCAGAGCCGAATCACAAACCGAAAATAAAACCATGAGCCAGAAGCAGAGTTCAACAAACCAGAAAATCAATCAATGCAAACAAGCAGAGAGGCTAGGCAAAAAACACGGGTCATACACAGAAAATACAGACAGAAAGTAAACGCTCAGCATATCGCTGGTTAACAGAAATGCATAGCAAACAAACTGGATTATATATCTGAGTAAATTACTAACACGTGAACAAAATCTAGATTTCTGGTGACTTAGAACGCGTAAGAGCGCGATTGGCTGTGTCCGAACACGTGGTGTTGTCAGGTGCTTGCTGGGGACTGTAGTTCTGGACCGGGGTTTGTCCATAGACGGGAACAGCAGAGTCAGAGTAAGGAACTACAGAGTCTGTAGCAGGCGTGACAACTGTGGGATCCACCGACAGAGTACGGCGCTGCTAGTGAGTGGGGTTTAAACACAACACAAAATGAACCACTGTCTGACATCAATTTTTATATACAAACTAATAATTAAAAATCAATATTGTGTTTTTTTTTTTTTTTTTTTTAAAGGACACAGTTTTACAAAACTAAATATGGTGATACTTTGATATATCACTATTTTCTTACACACCAGTGTAAAGGAGAGCAAATGTGCCTTGAAGCCAAATCTTGGAGTGGAAAAGAGTGAGAATCTTCTCTCTGTTTTTGGCTCAGTTGAAATCTCCTCACCCAATTCTGTGTTCTTAAGGCTGAGGAGCTCTGCCTCTTCTCTTCATTCAACTTCAGCAAATACTCAGCCTCCTCATCAGCCCTAAATGGGAAAGACACATTCCTAACATATGTTGCCAAAGACTGCAGCTCCCAGAGCCACGGGATTCACAGTAAACACAGCACTCACTGGTCCTTGTTAAAACTGAAAGAAAGAGAAAGTGTTTCCATGTGCCATCACACTCCCACTAAGGGACTGTATTTCTTGCACTATAAGGTGCACTTAAAATCCTTTAATTTTCCCAAAAATCATCAGTATGCCTAATAATCCACTGCGTCTTATGTATGAATTTTACCAGTCAGGTTGTAAGGAGCAGTAAAGCCACTCAGCTGAAGTACAGCTTTATACAGGAGTTTCAATTTAGTTATCCAGCCCCGGGGCTAAAGTAACATTAGCATTAGCCGCTAACCGCTATTTCTCCATTCAGAAGGGAGTATTATTGGCCTGTAGCCTGCTGCTAACCCCGGCTAGCACTGCTGGAGCGATTAGCTGCTAATGCTCCAGCCTAGTACTGAATAATTTAGGAATCTAAGCTTACTGTAGATACATGGAAGCGCTTTACTCACCTAAATAAAGAGTTTTCAGGAGAGAAATCTGTGTAGATTAAAATCCAGCGCTTGTTTGACTTTAAAAGAAAGTATTTTTTATTATAGTTTTGTTTACTTAGCTTAGCTTTACTTAACCTAGTTAGCTACCCACCACCACCACCACCCAGCGGTGAGACCTGCTGAAATAGAAGTTCCTTATAGTGTCTCTTAAAATGTGCTTTAGAATGAAAATAGACCAGAAAATAGATGTTCATTGATAGTGTGTCTTACAATACGGTGTGACTTACAGTGCAAAAAATATGCCTCAAAAAACAATGCCTTATTCACATACAGTGCACAATGATTATATATATATATATATATATATATATATATATATATATATATATATATATATATATATATATATATATATAAAGAAAACAATGACCATATTAAAAAAACTGAAATGTGTGGCAATAAAGCAGATTGTCTTCATTTACTCAGACCCAGGGTTGACAGGGATCAACTTTGCTATATTAAGGAATAAAGCAAAGTCCATTCAACTATTGTTCCAGAACCAGAGTTAATTCAGAGTTCATCTATAATCCATATTAAATCAGTATTAAACACAACTCAAAGTCAAATAAAAAGTTTAGTGTGTAATGGTATGCAAATTATCATTATTGTTTAATTAGTTTTCAATTGTATCTACTTTTTGGTTACCCATTTATCCAAAAAACATTTATATGAGCTACCCTTATCACTAGTGATGCCCTAGTAAAACACAGTAATAAAGACAGTGAAAACTAGCACATGCCACCTCCAACACAGGAAGTCCGACTCCGCCTCCACTCAGAGGAAAGCGCAGCACCTCAGCTTCAATACATCAGTTACCAGATGCCTTGTGCTAATCAACATCAAAGTAGAAGTGATGAGGGGAGAGAACACCATCTACCCACCCAGAGAGAGCAAGACCAATTGAGCTCTCTCAGACTCTGGCTGCTGATGGCAAGCAGTATAATCCAGGATTCAATCCAGCGACCCTCAGATCAGTGTAAGAGGTCTAGATCACCCGGAGCCACGCAAATGCATTTTAAAATGTATGTTTAAAATGTTTTTTTGTCTAGTTGAGTTTTTTTTATCTCAAATTTTCATTCGTATGTGCTTTTTAAATATATTTTATCATTAACTTTGAACGTACACTGGGCAAACACGTGCAGAAGTAAACGGAAAGCTCAACGTCTATTCTGCAGTTCATTGCTTAGTTGCAGGAAACACTATGATGGAGAAAAGTAAGACCAGAGATATCTTTTGTTGGACTGATGTGGACGTAGAACTGTTACTGAAAATACTAAACCAGTATGGCGGCAGAGACAATACATCAGGAGTCACGCCTAGCAAAAACACAACGACATACTAGAGTGTTAACCGGAAAATTATTCATAGCCTGAAGCAACTGTGGCTAAAGGAATGAAGAGTTTGTACTTGTATCTGTTATTTTAGTGTTCCCTATTGGACACTGGAGTGATGCTACACAGCAGCTAAGAGGTTTCCCAGACCTGCTGTCGAAAAAATATCAACATTTTAGACTGGAGGAGCTCAAAGGTCTGCTTAGAGCAAAGAACATTCATCATTAAAACGATAACATAACTTTCTGAGGGATAAATGTAACCACAGTATTACAGTATATGATGAAAAAGAGGGCCTACCATATTTTTCACACTATAAGACACACTCAAAATCCTTTTATTTACCCAAAAATACTCCAGTGCACCATTTAATCCGGTGTGCCTAATGTATGAATTTTACCAGTCAGGTATTAGGGAGCAGTAAAGCCAAACAAGAGTTTGCAGGAGCTTCAGTTGAGATCTACAGCATCTAGCCTGGAACAGTATTAGCATTAGCCACTAACCGCGTTAAGCATTAGCTCTTTGACTGTGCAGAGGTGAGTATATCAGACTGTAGCCTGCTGCTAACCCTATTCAGTACTGCTAGAGCAGTGTTAGCATTTCCCGCTAACTGCGCTAAGAGCTAGCTATTTCGGCGTGCGGAGGTGAGTATATCGGACTGTAGCCTGCGTGTTTACAGTGTTAAACAAGCTACATGGGACAAACCACTATCTAACAGAGCCCTGGCTCACCAGAACTCTCAGGGTTCCTCAATGTAGGGCTTTTGGCCAGCATTTATTAGCGGTTAGCCGCTAATGCTTATGCTGCTACACCCAGCCTTAGTGAAAATCTGGAAATCTAAGCTTACAGTAAACGGAAGCACTTTACTCACCCAAATATTTTTTTTTTTTTAAGAATTACAATTTACAGTTTACTTAGCTTAGCTTCACTTATCTTAGTTACCCCCACCATGCAGCAGAAAAACCTGCTGAATTAGAAGGAAAACATGTCGACACCCCTGTTCTTTACTGGTGTTGCATAATGCGCCTTATAATCCAGTGCGCCTTATGTATGAAAATAGACCAGAAAATAGACGTTCATTGATAGTGCGCCTTATCATCCATTTCGCTTTATAGTGTGAAAAAAAACAGTATATTTCTATACTAAAAAATTAGATGACAGTGATTTACCTAAACTTAGCTAAAGTATGTATAAACTATGTGTTTAACAGCCAAGGTTGCCTTTAGTGTAGTATCAACAAATTTTAAGGCAGGAAGTGCTTCGAGACTCATCAGAATCCTGAGGAGAAATGGTTAATTAAAGTTTTAAGGCACTAATCCTTCACCTGAACGCTTGCAAATTCATCATAATCTCACAGATTTTTAAGCAACATTTTTGGGAAATATATATTACATACACACAGCACATAAACACTGCACCTTGAGATTCACTTAAATCATCTTAGGTTATTCATAATCAACATATGACCAAAGAGAAAAAAAACATTTTAAAGCTTTAAGACTGTGAAAAAAAATGAGAATGGAATTTCTCCTGGTATAAATATTTCATTCTCATCACTTTGGGGAAGCCGCCGCTGCGCGCTCACCCTGTTCTCCACTCAGGATCTAAATGGCAGGCTGGAATAAGATGACAACATGGAGGGATGATGGCTAAAATGCCAGTGCCACAGTACTTCCCTTCTCCTGCTTCTCCCCGGAGAAAAACAAACGAGCGGTAAATATCAGGCGGAAACGAGAGCGATCTGTATCGTGTGATGTATAATCCCTACAGAGATGAAGACATCATGAATCTACACCCTCATTTAGTCCATCTTGCTGATTTATTAGGAGGACTTGGAGCTGGGGGCAACAGGGCTGAATGCATGTCTTTGACCTTGCTTTGTCTTCAGGACTAAAGAATAGCAGAGCGAAGGACTGTGTTCATCACTTTAACACTAGAGCTTAAAACTGCTCATTTAGACTGGAGAGTGCTCTTAGAGTGGAGATCACTTTAATGTGACTCAAGCTAAAGCTTCTATAAAAAATGGTTTAACAAATATTAGTATTAACAAAACTGTAGGTAAGGAATGCTCTTTAGAACCATATACACTCATATACATAGACATAAATGATAAATATCATGCAAAAACACACAGGGCCCTATTTTAGCGATCTATAGCGCATCAGTTAATTGTGGGTGGCGCAGATGGTTTTAAGGCGTGTCTTTGTGTGTTTGGTATCGCGAGACCATAAAAAGAACTACTTCTCTCATTTTAATCATGGGTGTGTTTTGGGCATAACATGAACTAAACCAATCAGTGTGTCACTTGCCATTTCCTTTAAGAGCCAGGTGAGCTCTGACTTTGGCGCATTCGTAGCTTAAAAGCGTGGCGCTTTTGAAAAAAAAGAAGAAGAAACATTTACGGGAACATCAATGTTTTTTATTCTTTATTCTGTTTATTGTTGAGTTAAAAGTTGGGTTTGTGCTCTGCCGTGGGTCTGTGTGTGTGTGTGTGTGTAGTGGGGGTGTACGGGCGCTGGGCGCACTTATAGAAACGGACATTAATGACTGACTGTTGTCTAGGTTTATTTCAGTGAGTGGCGCACTTTGTGTGTGGCGTGCTTTCTGCTGCCAAAATAGAAACACGCCAGAAATTTCCCTGAACACACCTCACTTCCAGACCACCACATCAATCAGTGTAGATTTATTCCTAAACTCCGACGAGTATGTAGAAGCTTTAGCTTAAGTTTGACACAAAAAAACGCAACTTGTCATCTTCTAAGCTTAATAACTGAAGAATGCCTCAACACATCAGCATAAACCAGAGTCCGAATCCATTCATGCAATAAGTCAACCCAATATTCAACCCAACAGGTCAGTTCCTCAAAGCATCCAAACACCAAACAAATCACAGGACAACACTAAAAAAAGGTTCATTATTAGGTGGAATATCTTTTTTTTCTTATGTATTAATAGTTGCTCTTTAATTAAGTAAAATTTTTATTTACCTGATTACTCGATTAATTAAAGAAAATTTTAGAGGAATACTTGATTACTTAAATATTCGATAGCTTTAGCCCTACATTACATTGTATTAATATGATGCTAAAAATCTGATTTAAAAAAAATATATTTTTATGCATTCCTCAGCATTCTCTAATAAATAGTTCAGCTTATTACACTGTTTGCTGTTGACCACTTTGTTCCATTACAACCTGACAGTAATTAAAAACTTATGAAGTAATGTTAAAAAAAAACGTGAGATTAAGACGTGCTATACTATCTTATTTTTATAACAGCTCAACACTTAAAACACTGTGTTTAAAAAGAAACAAAATATACATATATAAATATCTGATGAAATGTAGCTTGTGTTTTAGGGTGGGAAGATAAACCTGGAACTGAGGAACAGTGAGGAGATGAGGGGGTGGTGGGGTTCTAAGTGCTTGATAGTCTAAAAATACATTCTGAGCAAACATTAAGGAGCAGAACTCTTATTTTCATGCAATAGCTGGACTGTGTAAGTTGACCTATAGGCCAAATTCACTTGTTTGTGTTTGTGTTTGTGCCAGGCTGTGAAAAAAAATATATATATAAAAAAGTTTGTTGGATCGTGAGAACAAACTCTGGCAGAGGTCCAGCAGCTCTTATGCAAGAGCTACTGCTGACCCTAAGAACAATGTTTAGCACAAGCTGGGTAACTTGTGCTCTGCTGAACCATTACAAAAGCATCCTCCACGCATTAACATATCTTAGATAACAGATCTGACCCCACAGTGTCAGAGTAGAGTGTTTGGTAAGCATAAGAAAATAAAGTGTAACATTTGTAATCGATTGAAGATGAGCACATAGCTGGGTCTATTTGACTACTAGAGATTTTATGGATCTATAGTAGTGTTTCTTCATTGTGGGAGTTTTATTTTATACCACAACAACCTTTGCCTTTATTCCTTTTAAAAAGTTTTTTTTTTTTTTTTTTTTATCAAAATTTAGTTTTATGCCAAAGGAATCAACTGACAAAGGAATAAAACTTGGTTTCTATTCGGTAATAGATTGAGGGTATCCCTCATTTTCAATGCAGCTGAACATTTACAAAAAAAAAGGGACTGAGAAATAAGTTAAAATGATAAAAACAAGCAAACAACATACAATTTTAAATTAAGAAGAAATAAAATAATTCAGAATAAAAGGATATGCAGGCAGGCTAAAGCAATGTTTAAAGCAATAAATAAAAAAGATAAATAATTTAAATAATAAAATATAAACAAAATTAAAGAAATAGAGGACTAAAATAACACCACAATTATTAAAAAGTAAATGACAGGGAAAAAAAAATAAAAATAATAAAAATAATAATAGTTAAAAAGTTAAAAAAAGATTTAAAAAAGGACGAAATAAATGAAATAAAAAAGTAAAAGGTCAAAAGTAAAACCAGTAATAAAATAATTTTAAAAAAAATTATGTGAGATGAGAGAAAGATATCAGGGTTATGCTCTGCTGTTTATGTGAGGTAAGCATGGAAAAAAATATGCTGTGAAAAAAAAAATTATATTTAATTATATATATTTTTTCACATAGTGCTCTACCTGATTGACTGTAGTATATGAGGGTTTTCAGTTATACAAGCGTTACATTTTGTTGTTGCTTTGCCAGCATCCATTAAGAACCTCTACAACCCCATGCTCAGACATCTGGGGTGTTGCATCACACGTGATGTGTTACACAAAACTTCTGTATGTGGAGTTCAGTAAATATTTTCCATATCCGTCTAAAGTGTAAATCATTTATTGTTTCTGGAACCTTTTTCTTCTTTCTGAATAGCATTTCAGTCCAGCACTTTCTTCTGGGTGCAGCTATTCTTTGATGATGAGTGTGCAAGAACCCATGTTTTAATGAATAGGGAGACCTATTGAACAGGTTTTGGTCTCGGTGGTCTTTCTCCTGTATAAAAATAATACATGTAAAAAAGAGAAAAAATAGAATGCTTATACCGTGTTGCCACGTAATTTAAAACAGAGACAAGTGTCTCATTAAACGCCACAGAAGGGACTATGTGAAGAACTGAAACTTCCCACTTAATAAGACCAACAGTGGAAATGTGCAGCGCATACCAAAGAGCCTGCATGAATTATTATATGTTTCTCTATGGAATTTGAAAGCTGTTGGGTAATTTCCATAGGGGTGATCCTGCCTGTGGGCTCCATGCTGAGCGTGGACTTTAAAAACCTATGAGTTTATCTTCACCACAAAGAGGAGCTATTATTAAGCAGTGACAGGCATGACAGAAGGAGGAGGCCTGGGTACTCAGTCTACTGTAACCCACACTCCATTCACCTTCATGTTTTTGCATAACCTAAGCTTTTCTCAAATGTTAATCACCTCACTTTCAAAACAGCTCCTTCACACTTTGCAGCCTTTAAAAAACGATGTAGCCCATACAGCTTATTTTTAAACTCTCAGAAGACCCAGGCTCAATAAACATGCTCTGATTTGATCATTCATTCTTCTCTTTCTTAAGCTTCCTGCTCCCTACATTTTGCTGGTGCATCTTCTGAAGCAAATGAGAGTTTATGGCACAGTTTAAAAGACACCGCTATTGATATGAATTGCTCTCATTGCTCTTTTTCACAGTAAATCTCCGCTAAGATGTCATCAGAAGTGAACAGTTTACTCGTCCTGATCTTAACATCAGTTTCGAACTGAATCAGACTCATCCTTTAATACGATCACGAGATGAAAGGATGGCTAATGATTAGAAAACAGCATATCTGTGAAATGATTTTTAAATACATAAGTACGCCACTGAAATTGGATTCAGGCTGAGCCGCTAATTAAAAACTATTCACCGCAAATGATGCGGGAAAAACGATGGCCTTTCTGAATCACATCTCTCTCTCTCTTTCTCTCTCTGCCATTAGCCTTTATGAACCAGCGTGTCAAAACCTCATAACCTTAGGAAATTTGCTCTGAATTCACATAATGGAACTAAAGCAAGAAAACACATATCTATGCACAGCACATTAGAGAACCAATCAAAGCGCTGAGATACTAGGTGTGTTATGATAGATGTTTTTGTCCTGAAACTTCAGGGTACCAAATTTCAAATATTCAAGTTCGACCAAGAGACTTTTAACCATTTTTAGCCGTTTCAAATTAGCATAAAGCTATGCAACATGCTAAGCTAAGCTCAAGCTGATTGGTTTCTGACTATGGCGAGTGGTAGAAAACCTGATTGTCTTTTTCAAATAATCAAGAGTGCAACAAATTGAAACACGCAGATTTAAAAAAAAAAAAAAATTGCACTTTCAGACAATGCTGATCATTTTCAGTTCTGTAGAAATGTGTAATCTATTGTCTTTTTTTTAGCTTTGTTCATTGTAGTAAGATTTGCACATTTTACTGATTAATTCATTACAGGCTGTACCAATGATCTAAGAGGGGGCGTGACTATGGGCCCTATTTTAGCAATCTAAAATGAACCGTTCAAGGCATGTAATAATTCTCTTAATTAATCATGGGTGGGTTTTGGGCGTAATGTTAAATAATAAACTAATTAGTGTGCCATTCATCATTCCCATTAAGAGCCAGGTGAGCTCCGACTTTGGCGAGTTCGTATCTTAACAGCACAGCGCTTTCGCCCATCTCAGCACAGGACACTGACCTGCATGTTCATTATATGTAAGGGATGTAATCGTTATATAATATTGTTTAAGGGAACAGAATTGTTATTTTATTCTTTATTCTGTTTATTGTTGAATTAAAAGCCGGGTTTGCACTCTGATGATTGTTGTCAGGGATTTAATCATTCAGTGGTGCACCTTGTTTTCCTCCACCAAAATAGAAACATGCCAGACATTTACCTGAACACTCCTCACTTCCAGACCACCACATCCATCAGTGTAGATTTATTCTTAAACTCCAACGCTATTTTAACGACATGGCCACAAGGAGTGAAAATACTGTTGATGGGGTGTAAGATAGCAAAGAGCATCGTACAATAGTGCCCAAACTGTCACTAAACGGACCAAACTGTACATTGTACTTCCCTTTTTCCAAAGTTGCTTTAATATAACTTAATGTAACTTTACACCATATTACATAACCATATTAGAATATACAACTAATGATGGAAATACTGTAGGTCTGCCTCTGAAGCACTGCGTGAAATGCTCTTCACTGGATTTCTGTAGAACATTAAAAGATTAATAATTCTGTCCAAAATATCAATCTATCACTCTGTGTAAAGGAGCTTCTCCTGCTGCTTTAAAACCTTTTTTCACTAAGCAACCTAGAACATGGTCTTCCCAAGAACCAGAATAACTTCACATTTCTGGGTAGATGTTAATGAATCCTACATAAATGGCTGGGTGGAAGAGAAGGTGCGTGAAACTTTCTCCAATATTTCTCCAATCTCAGCAAGTTTCCTGCAGAAGACATTTCAGAGTTTGTAGTTTAAACTAGTTATAGCGCTGGCACGGCTCCCGTGAAATGATATGAAAAATGGAAAACTATCTGTTCCCGTCAGATAGCATTTACGTCCGAGACGGCTAATTGACTGACTGTGTAAACAACAGCAGATTTTCTCCTTTTCCATCAAAAATCAGAGTTAAAGAGTCCTGAAATTCCACTGCGAGCTTTCAGCAGAGGAACTCTGAGTGCTGCTGAAAGCAGATGGTCAAAACATGCTCCCGTATACATAGAGACGAATGGTGCAGAGAAGAGCACATCACTAAAAAGCCACAAATGAGACATGATTTCTAATTAAATTGGAAAAAAAAGAGAGTGGAGCAGAAAAACGTGCAGGATTAACAGGTTTTAAATAAACATATTAAACTGCATAATTCTAATACAGCATAAACTTTACAGTGACTGTTCCAACTGAAGAATTTAGCCAAAGTGAAGAAGCGTTTGCAAATATTATGACTTACAGCACTGGTGACGTTACTGGACAAACAGAGGACTACTCAGTGATAGAGGGGCTAGAGTCAGTAAAAGTCTGGGAAACTGATAAATATTTGATCAAAAATGTATTATAATTGAACTAAATTTTGTTTAAGCTCAATAAAATGTCCCACTTAAATTCATTGATATATGCAAAAAAAGGTGATTAGCGTAAATAAGCGGTGTCAAACATTCAGCAATTCATTTTTGACTACAAATTAAAAGATAAAAAAATCTGTGGTGCATTTCTAAGGAATATGTGGATAAAGTTTCCAAGCAGTTTACTATTTTTGAATTTACTGGGGGAAAGTGTCTTCTATAACTGTTTTATTTCTAAGACTTAGATGTTTTTTTTGGGTGATTTTTTTGGCCCATATTGTCACTGTCCAATAAAAAACTAATATTTCCATTTTTGTTGATTTTTAGTTTACTACATAATTTAAATAGATTTTAACTGTCCCTTACATTGTGCCAATAATTGTGATGAACGGACCAATAGAAGTACTTCAAAATTACCTAAAATAAAACCTTGTTACATTGACTGTCATTGAAAGTATAAAAGGATTTTTCTCTCTCCTGTAAAGTTGCTGTTTTGAAGATACTTGTTTTTCATTGGACAGCAACGATATGCACATCTTAGGAACTGACATAGACTCACTATAGGCAAATAAATATTTTACAGTTAATTTCTTTTAGGACATGGTCATGTTAATATGAGAAGAACCTCATTTTCTAAAAAAAAAAGTCCAAACGTAGTTTTGCTCTGCATTAGCCTGTGCCCCTCTTCTCGCTAGTCAATCTGCTAAAACCCATTCAGTGCTACTACGCTACTACAGCTCACATGTACAGTTTAAAAGGCTAAAACTCCAGTAGTGGCTATCAGAAGAACATCATTTCAATCTTAATGATCTAAATTGATCTGAGCAGAAAAGCTTTTACCCATGCTTTTATCCAGGCCTACCCTTTGTTAGCTTCTCCTGTTGTAATCACCATTCCTCTCACACGCTCATCCACTAACACATTAACAATAGTAAATCAAGCCTCCTGGCTGCTGCTAGATTTAGTGCAACACTATATGCACTAGTGAACAAAAACAAACACATCATAAATAAAAATGAAGGGAAACAGGAGACGAGTAAATCAGCGGCCTCACCTCCGGTTAAATTTGGAATTATTTGTTGGTTTTGTGTTGGAGTCGTTTGTCACAACAGACAGCTAAAGCAGATGGGCCTCCTGCGATCATTACACCAGCCATCTTTACTGTTCACAACGGAGAGCTAGTCACAACCTCCCACAAACACACACTGACAGTCACTGCTGTACTACAGCTTTGATGGGTGCTGTGGGTGTTATTCACTCGTGACTAACTGTGCAGGCATGTCTCTAGAAAAGGGAATACGCTGTGGTTTGTTTATATAATAAAACTGTGTTATTACTATTATTACTATTATTGTTACAAACAATAACAAGCAATTTCATGCTGAAAAAGTACGTAATCAACCATTTTTGGCCATTTTCAATTCCTTTGGGTGTTTGTTCTGTTTCTGAAATGATGCAGAGCTTTTTTAAATGCAAATCAGAACAGAACTAAAGCACGATTACGTCCTGAAACAGGAGACAACAGTCCATAGATGTGGACAGATTTTTTGTTTGTAACTGGACACCAGCCATGAATCAAACAAACAATCAATCAATCAATCAATCAATCAATCAATCAATCAATAAATAAATAAATTCTGTAAGTCAGCGTAGCATTTTTTTTTAGCTTTCATGGGACAGAGCAAAAGCCAAGGGATACTATACTAATTACTATCTTCTATCCCATGATATTTGGCATTTCAGTGTATTTATATTTACAGGTTTACACGTTTGATTGCTATTTGCAGCTGAAATCAAACCAGAACAAAATGAAACACCTGGTTGATATAAATGTATTCAATCTTTTTACTCATATTTTTGGTTGCCAAATATTAATAGGGGTTCACCAATGTGGGAATTCTGGGCAGATGTCGATATCCAATCTTACACATGTATGTCAATTTTGATGCTGATATACACATGTAGAACTTACAGAGAGGCTACACACCTCTATAACCTCTATTTTTATTTATATAATTTTTTTATTTCTAATATTTTTTATTTCTATATTTTACAATTATCCAACCCACTCATCAGGACTCCCCCTATCAGCAGTGATGCCTCAACACCAGGAGGGTGAAGACTAGCACATGTCTCCTCCGATGCATATGAATTCAGCCACTGCCTTTTTAAACTGCTGTTGATGCACCATTGCCGAGCAGCATCACAGCGACTCGGTTCTTATACATCAGCTCACAGACGCCTTGTGCTAATCGACATCACCCTTAGGAGTGATGTGGGGAGAAAGAGTCATCTATCTACCCACCCAGAGAGAGCAAGACCAATTGTGGTCTCTCAGGACTCCGGTAGGCGATGGCAAGCTACATGAACAGGATTTGAACCTATATTGCGATATTAAACAATGCAGGGTCCATTACGTCACCAGCCCCGCCCCCACCCATGCACTGCCTCGCATCCGGACCAATTAGGAGCTGAGTCAGCGCCGAGCACTTAAAACCCGAGGAAAACAGCAAAACAACAGTAATCGGTCCTTTTAGTAATCAGGCAATTAAATAACTTTTTAAATAAAAGTGTTTTTCTGGGATAAAAAACGTGAATTTCAGCTGTAGCTGGAAATATCTGCCCTGCAAAACTGTGCTGGACTGTGGTGCACAGCTTTCAACACGTGCGTTTACAAGCACTTGCCCAACCATGTGGATGGAGGCCATGCGGTTACCTCGTGTTTACTCCTGCCCCCCCTCAGGCTTCTCAGGCAGCAGCAGACTGTCACTCACACAGACACAGAGACAGCGCTGTGTATCTACTTCTTGTGCTAAGAATCAAAACATTGTAACATGATGTGTTTGATTTAGTTTGATTAAGTGACGTCACACGCCCTGCGATGCGACTACTGCACATGCGCACAACACAATGATGATGCTTAAACGATATATCGTGCAGCACCAATTTATATATGTAGAAACTTTAAAGATATGGTGGAATTGCCTGCTTGTGTGCACACGCTTACACACACAGACACACACACACATAAGCATCTGCTCTGCATATCACAGTCATCTCTTGATTGTGGCACTGCCTCCTAATAAGGATGCTGCATGTTATTAGACAGTGCAGTTATATTCCAGAGGTGGATAAGACTTTGCTGTAAAAGCAGATCAATACCTCTGTCAAGTCTTATATGAACTCTCGCTTTGTCTCTGTCTGTCTCTCTCTCTCTCTTTCTGTGTCTCCCTCTCTCTAAGGAGCACCTCTCATCTCTTCAACCAGCCTATGGACAGAAGTACAGAGAGACTCTGGTGGTTGACAGGAGAGAGGCCTTCCCCCGAGTGTCAGTCGTGTTCTGATGCTGTCAGATCTCGTACAGACAGTAATTAAGGTAGGATAAGAAAACAACAAAGCGAAGACCTGAGATAGCTGCATTTCTTTACGTTCTCCTCTAATGCACACATCACAGAGAGCTGTCAAACACAATGTGGAGCTGAGAGGTAAGTCGAATACTGACAGTGAGAGACCACAGCAGTTTCCTTGCAGGATCAGCAATGCGTTACAGCAAACCATTTGATACCCAGATCCTTTATAAGGAATAAACACTGCTGATGGACGAGATTCAGAGATGCAGATTCCAGGCAGGCCAACTGGACTTAGTGTGAGACGATAGCGACAGCAGTTATGGAAAAATGGAGGCCAAGAAGAGATTCTTCACTACAGTGTTTATTAGAGCTCAGCAGAGAAAGTCCTGGCATGTTTGGATGTTAGGAGATGTCACTGAGCAGAACACGATAGAGCCGGTATAGTGGCCGTATTTCTGCAGCTCCCAGAAGAGGCTTTTCAGCCTCATTCACTTTGGAAAGCATTCTCTCAGACTGTTGGCAGTGTCATCCGAGCACAATATCCTGGGTTCAAGGAATAGGTTGGCAGAAAGTCATATTTACACAGTTTCTCCCTCATCTCAACTGTAGTTAACCAGCCAATGTATTTTTGATGTTCAAAATTCAGTTATTTCCTTTTACACTGAAGCTGAACAATAACTTTGAAATTATTTTAGATAAATGTACAGTAAGCATAGTGAGGATATCATCACTGTCAGTTTGCTTGCTTTGGATTCTGATACACAAGACAAAGACTCCAATTCCCAGCATGCACCCACATCAGACTTTTCTGACTCTAATAATCACGTGACGATATTGCGATCCTGCTCCCCCAGCTTCTGATTATCCACACCTCTTAGTTTTCTTGCTTCTTCGTTGAGTATTGAATCTAGTCTACTAGCTCTTCTACAATGTGTGTCCTTTGTTTTTTCCCTTTGTTACCAATGTGTTTGATATCTTTGACTACTCTCTTGCCTTGCCCTCTGTATTATTTGTTTACCATTGCCGACTACTCTTTTTGCCTTGCCCTTTTTCCTATTGCATTTCTCAGTTATGACCTGCTTTGCCTATCACTCTGGTATGTTGTTTACCTTTGCGGCCTTTCTGTTACTGACCCTGCCTGTCCCTAACTACCCCTGTAAGCCTAGCCCCCTTCTCGAAAAATTGTGTATTTGGTATGGGTGAGTGTCTGTCCTTGGTTTGGCCCACGTGACAATCAGTGCTTAAAGAACACTAACCCAACTGTGTTTTCATTAGAAAAGTGCAATTAATCCAGTTTGATTAGATGAATTTCAGTAGATTTTAAATAAAATCACTGTACTCAGCATGAACATCATGCATCATGAATCATGCATCACTTCAAGATATTAAGATAAATATTAAATACATAAAAATGTCTTTAAATATCGCAATATAATAGAACTGGGCAATATGCTTTTTTTAAGAATACTAAGCCAACTGTACGTTTTCTTACAGATTTACAATGATGTTAAAAAAAAAAAACATGTTTAATTGGACAACGCACAGCAACAACTAAATGACAACACTGTGTTATGCATGAGAGAATATTTCAATAGTATTTTTTTTAGAATCTGTCACTGCTGATGCATTTTGTCTGCACTAAATATTATGTATTGTGAAATTGTCTTTAAATATTGTAATGTGTTTTCGTGCAAAACAAGACAAAACAGCCATAAAAGTAGGATATAGATTGGACTGGAGCTGAATAAAGTCCTTTTAAACAGAGTCTTGTTTTACCTCAAGGCTGACACAAGAACAAGTCTGCTAGCTGAATCTCCATTAGAGACCCCCACCACTCAGATTTATACACAGTGGCCTTAAATTGCGTAGAGTTGTGGAGTAAACAGACTTGTTAATGTGGTTTACGGCACAACGTGGAACAAAAATGGACAAAACTGTGATGTAAAGCTAAAAACTCTAAAGCCTGTCTGCACATTTCTACATTTAGTATGACAATATAACTAAATAAGGTAATGACAGAGAGCAGAAGTTTTTGTCAGCTGACTGATCTACGTTTTGGATAAGAGTCAGTTTTAGCAGTCTCTTTCTTTAACGTAAGATCAACATACAGTAGTTTGGCACATCAAGCATGGATGGATGCGATCACCAGGTGAATAATTGATGAGAAACAGTCTGTCACCAGCTGAGAAGTAGTTACAAACTATCTGTGCTGTAATCGAGAACCAACAAAGAGCACGTCAGTCACGGCATTGTGCGGGAGAGGTCTGAGTTACAGGCAATGCGTAATAGAGCCGGTGCCTAATGCTGTCATCCCAAGTGAAAAGGAAAACAGCAACCAAAACAAGGGGTAATTCGATAGAAACGTGCGAACGGTGAGGCTACGGCTAATGTGTTTTCATAAAGAACTAATTTTCCTGATTGTCACTCTGCTCCGCTCAAATGGCAGACACCTGCTTTGTATTTCTTGCCCGCAACAGAGTTGAAAAACCCTGGGCTTGGACTTAATTCAGCCCATCGCTCTGAGTTTCTCATTTACATAATGACAGAGAAAATTAGCAAGGAGGAGGGAAAGTGAGGAGAGACTAGAGCGATTTGGCAGGGCGAGGAGAGAGAGAGAGGGAGAGGAGTGATCTGGCATCTTTCTCTCTTTCTTTCTCTCTCTCTCTCTCTCTCTCTCTCTCTATCTGTAGCTTACCTTCACAGCGGGCGCTGCCACCGAAGCCGAAGAAGCTCGCTTCACGCCCAGCTCGGTGCTGCTTGTGGTTACAGTGATGGTGACGGGGCTGGGCAGGAGTGAGGGGATGACTGGCAGAGGGAGGAGGCCGGGGCGGTTGTTGCCGTTGGCCAGGGGTGGGCCGGCGGGGGAGCAGGCACTGTTGGCCACCCCATTGTGGATGCCAGCAGTGCGGTCCCGGCGCTCCCAGGGCCCTCGGTAGTCCCGCTCAAACCGGTGGTGGTGACGTGACATGACTTCCTTTCAGAGGCAATGTAGCACTGCCTGAGAGAGAGAGAGAGAGAAACATGGAGAAAGAGATAAGGTCCTGTAAAAACACCCAAACAACAGAAACAACAAGTCTGGGTGATGCAAAAAAAATTAAAAAAAAGAGGCTTATTGACACTCAAGTGCACACTACATGCCTCTGTCCCAATACTGTATATAAATCCCTTTTATTGGTGCACAGGAGAACTGTCAGTAAGAGTTAGTGCAAACAAAGCGTGGGTAGATGAGAGGTGTAAGCAATGCAAATTTTCAATGTCTGTCTTCCTGAGCATTCTTTTAACATGCAGCTCATCCTTTAACATGTCTCGCGCAGCAACCTTCCACAGCAGATGCTGCCACTGCCTTTGATTGACGCGCACGCACAAAACGCTTCATTTACTTATTTTAATATCCATTCTGCCAGCTCTTAATGAGGGGAGGAAAAAATTTGCATTTATTTACAAGAAGCACGAAGAAAACTGCAGCACCCGCCGCTCCGGGGAAGATTCCCTCTATTCCATATGGTTAAAGGATCTGTCCAGCTATACCAGGTTTTCTTAATGACTTTACTCGTATAGCTCCCAAAGCTCATAACTCAAACCCATCCACAGTCCTAATTAACCGGACAGCCCATTCCGCAACTCTAGAGCTTTATTGCTCTAAACTGCTGATTGGCTCGCGGAGAGAGAGACTCGAGCAGACTACCAACCAGCCGCCCCGGCCTCTCCCTCCTGCTGTCGGAAAGGGAAAAAAAAAGTTAGCTTTATTTCTTCAGCTAGGCGAGTTGGTAAACTTAATTTCCCTTTATTTGCTGTGGCTTCTTTATCTAGCCGTCCTCCACAGAGACAGTTGCGTGTAATAACTCTGGAGACCCCCAGTTGGGAATTGGCTTATTAGTTTCTCTCTTTGTACATGTGGGGGAAGATTAGGCTGCTTGTAAAATAAGCCAGTATTGGCTATTCAGGTGCTGTGCAAAAAAAAAAAAAAAGAATCAGGATTTATTGCACTTTGGCAACCCGTTTTATATTGAAAAGTCAGTTGCACAGGGCTACATCAAGAAATAAGCTCATACCAAGCCATTATGTGATATTGTGCATTTACCCCCAAAAGGAAACAAGCAAATGTGCCGGAACAGATAAGGAGACGTACACTTTTTATATGTAAGCTGGTTGTGTAGGTTTTGAATTATAGCGAACAAAAACCTTTTCAGCCATTAAATCCTCCTTCTCCGGTCCATCTTTACTAATGCAGCGTGGAGGCATATCAAACAGTCGAGCAGGTGGATTTTTTCAGCGTGGAAAAGAAAGGACAGTTTCCATTACAGCAACTGGACAGCACAGAAGCTGCATTTATGCTAAATCTTATAAATGCTGTTTTATTATTATAATAGTGTAGTTATAATAAAGTACTGTTATAAGTACTGCATAGCATGCAGATATACAAACAAATGCACACACACACATACAAACATACACACACTGCCCACACCAATAATTATATTACAAGCAGCATATTAATTATTCATTGAATATATTGGATTGGCTGTGTAGTTTAATATGTGTCTCCTTTCCCTTAGTTAACACATACTGCTGTATATATATATATATATATATATATATATATATGGCCCATATCAGCTGTAATTCCTTTTCCCTGCATGCACCCTGTGAAGGGCAAAATATACAGCTCTCCAACAGCTCTCCACAGACCATGTGACTTGTGTGTGGCAGAACATTAAATATGAGCGTAGGTGCAAGTGCTGGTTTTAACCCTGAATGGCTCAGCAGTAGCAATAACACAGTCATCACACAATCACAGCATAATTATATTCATTGATTTCTCTCTTCCAGCTCAAACAATCAGAAAAATCAAAAAAGTGCAGATTCTAAACCTCAGTCGATATCCCATCTGTGTTTGTTTGGAAGTATGAATGGAGATGTTTCATTACAATTTTAATTTGATGAAAAACAGGATTAAAAAGTATTGGGCTGGATTGAGACGATTCAATGGTAATGGTACAATAGCATTCAACAAAAAAATGACGAGGCACATTATTATAGAAGTACCTTTCATCAGAATCATTCAGAATCATCAAGTATCAGCTATTGAAGCATTGCTGTCTTTTCAATAACACTGTTTTTTTTTTTTTTTACACATGATGGAACAGAATCTAAGCAGATATTTTAATTAGCTCATGAAAATTAATCATGTATTGGATTGGAGGTCTAAATAGACCACAAACTCAGAATCAGAGCAATGAGATAAAAAAAAAAGTAAAATCACTGTTTGGTAGGAAAATTAACATTAACATTAAAATAACAGTATCAACATAGAGCCAAAAAAAAGGTAGGATTTCCTTGATTTTTGATCTTTTTAAAGAAGTAAAATTACAGCTTGAAACTCACTGTAGCGCTGCATTGAGGTGTAATAGGAGGAATAGCGGTGCTCTCGTGTCTGTGTCGGGGCTCCTCTGAGCTCAAACCAGACTCTGTAAGTTTTCCGAGGCGGCCGCGACCAACGCTCGAGAGAACTGCGACCTGCTTTCCGACCTTTAGTTCTAACAGTTCTACAAGGACTACTGGTTCATTCTTTACAAACTAACATACAGACACTCTGGCACAAGCTGAAAAGAGACCAAATACGTCTGTGAAAGCCAGAAAACGAGAAAGAGAAACTAATCCGCCTGAAACATTTATTACACTCTACAACTGTAGGGGGAGCACACGAGCACAAATTCTCAATCGTACCTAGTGGAGCTTTAAAAGACAATAAAAAAAATTATCACAAAAAAGTAACAGCAGTAAACTTGTAAAAGTATAATAGATAATAAGTATAGATATTAACTGTAGAGAACATTCAAGTACACACAAACACAAACTGCATTAATACTCTTTTTATTTTATTTTATAAATTAAAATCTCTTGTTAATCTGCATCTGTTTTTATGTATATATATTTTTTTATTTGACTGACTGGGCCACTTGTTCAAAGCACTTCTCTAATTATATGATCTGAAAACCTCCTCATGAAAGCCAAGTTTGCTTCAAAGATATTTAACATTTAACATAATTCCTACATCTCAAAACGAGCCTTTTAAATGTATTGTTATTCAACTGAGAAACACACATCAAGACTTGTCTGTGTGATCAATCATGTTTGAAAACAGTATAGAAAAGTTTCTTATGCCTGTTTTCTTAGCAGATAACTTGAATGTGAGTCACTCAGGAGTTTTTTTTTCATATGAGTATTTAAATCACTGTAGGATACAGACAATAAATCACACAGGTAATCCGTGTTTATGGATCACTGTGATGCTTTTATCTCCTAACATCACTGTAAATCTGCTGGTCTGCTTTATGAATATGTCCCGTTTTCTGTAGAAGCTTAGCAGGATGAAAAACGCTGCTTGACACCAAAACAAACAGTGAAAAAAGGCAAAAGAGATAAAGAATGTTCTGATTTCGACTGCATACATTAAATAGATAAATAAATAAGTCAATATGAGTGAAGGATACTATTTCTAGTAGGCGTACCTTCCATCAGGAATTCATACACATTTGAATTTTTTGGAAATCCTATTGAAATCAGTTAAAGCTTTAGTGGACATTAACAAAAAAACATGTTACAACTTTAAACCATCATTGGCTATTTAACTTGGTTAACCAGTTCCCAGAATTCACCTGTGTCCAACCCTCCATGTGAACATGCCGGATCACGTGACACATCAGCGTTCTGGCTCGCCATGCTTCTAATCATCGCTCTCACCTGGACTCAGTAGTATAAATAGCCTTTCTTTTCATTCACTCCTCGCACAGTATTGAATCTATTTCTTATCTCTACTACCTCGCGTTTCATTTGTTTATTGCCTTCTGTTTTCAACCCTTTTTGTTTATTGTTTACTGTTAAGCTTTTTTGGTATTGACCTAGTTTTGTAGTTTTTGACCATTTTTGACCTGCCTGTTTTTGACAATTCTACTAAGCCTGCTCCATTAATTAATACATTGGTAATAAATGTTTGGTATCCGCACTTGTCTGTGTTGTGTTCGGCACCCATGACACATTCTTTGTAGCATCTGTCTCTGCTGAAAAACATGCTGTTTGATGGCAAAACAAATAAAAAAAGAAAAATTACTAAAGAAATTA
This sequence comes from Astyanax mexicanus, assembly GCF_023375975.1. Lineage (NCBI taxonomy): Eukaryota > Metazoa > Chordata > Actinopteri > Characiformes > Acestrorhamphidae > Astyanax > Astyanax mexicanus. Next base: position 72,267,387 of record NC_064408.1, read on the forward strand.
ATAATGTTAATAATAATTTCAACAACTATAAATAGATAAAGAAACAAGTCTAACTTGACTATTGTTGCTAATATTGACTGTTTATATCTTATAAGCAAATTATATAGTTTATTAATATATAGAAATTACATTGAAATTGGAGCAAATGGCAATTCCACCAATTCAAAATGTTAACTTTGAATTGACGCACCCCCCCCCACCCACACACACACTCTTCAGAGACCACTTCAGTTTCTGAATCAGTTTCTCTGATTGTGCTATTTATAGGTATATATTTGAGTAAAATGTACATTGTTGTTTTCTTCTATAAACTACAGACAACATTTCTCCAATATTCCAAATAAAAATATTGTCATTTAGAGCATTTATTTGGAGAAAATGAGAAATGGCTGACATAACAAAAAAGATGCAGAGCTTTCAGACCTCAAATGATGCAAAGAAAACAAGTTCATTTTCATAAAGTTTTAAGAGTTCAGAAATCAATATTTGGTGGAATAACACTGGTTTTTAATCACAGTTTTCATGCATCTTGGCATCATTTTCTCCTCCACCAGTCTTACACACTGCTTTTGGATAACTTTAAGCCTTATCCAAAAAAATTAACAGTTCATTAACAGTTCATCTTGGTTTGATTGTTTGTGATCATCCATCTTCCTTTTGATTATATTCCAGAGGTTTTCAATTTGGTAAAATCCAAGAAACTTATCATGCTTAGGTGTTGTCTTATATTTATCAGATTTGCCTTATTTGGGGGAAACTACACTTGTGCCATTCTTTTGTTGAGACTCAGTCTCTTCAGTACACAATATAGCACAATAAAACAACATCAAAAATAACTCCAGACCTCTGTGGGTTACTCTACTCCACTGGACAGGGCAGATCAAATAAGCCATGCCAAGCAAGCTTCTGTCCAGAGATATAACTCAGAGAGGGAGAGGGAGTAAGAAACTGCCAATAAGGCATTGACTGGCACTTCAGCGCAGAGCGTTTTCCCTTTCTCTTCTCTCTTTCTCGTTCTTTTTCACTAAGGTTTGAATGAGCTTCAGTGGAGGCCGCTGACGCGACAGCTTCGTGATTAGAACCGACATCCTGAACCCTCCCCCCCCCCCACGCGTGAGAGACAGAGAGAGAGAGAGAAAAGACAGATAAGGAGAAAAATCTCAGAGAGGTAATTAACCAAACTAAAGTTTAGTAGCTGGCGTGCTAAAACTGCTCGCAAACAAACACATGCGCGAAAGCGTCCATCTCCCGCAAGCGCCAATCACGGCCTAGCAGATCCAACAGCATTTACAAAGCAGACTGGAGGGGCGGAGTGAGACGCTGAAACTAACAGATGGGCGAAAAAGCTGAGGATGACACAACAGCACTCTCCGAGCTGCCGCTTCTCTTGTCATCTCTTTCGTGTTTTCCCTTTTTTTCCCATGCTTTCATTTGGAGGGATGTGACAAGGAAAACACATTGGGAAGAGCAGACCTATTTGACAAAACCGGAAATATCTCGGGTGGCTATATTAAGCCATGTTTCAGGTCTTGCTATTTTACAGCGGAAATGCAGTTGATGGTGCTTCTATTCTATTCTCTATTCTATCTCAGAATGCTGATCCTAATATAGCTTGGTGATATAACACACACTTCAGTATATGAGTATATGTTCTGTATCTGTATCAAAAAAGCAGTACCAGGAATTAATGCTGCAAACAATTCAGATTACTGATATTAAAAAAAAAAAAAAACAATACATGTTTTTGGTTTCATTTATACCGATTTGGTATATTCATAGAAGCAACTCTTGCCATAAGGGATGAACAATGTATTGTTTTAGCACCATCACTGCATCATCACCTGCCCATATACACTAGTCACAAAACATAATGATGCACAATATCATGCAAGGCCAGTTTATTGTAATAATATATATTTTTTTTACCCTGTGATGTAAAAGGAAACTGTTCTCAGTTAGGTTCAAAAACTTGAGAACAGTTGATATGGCATGTGCAACAGCACAATCAAAAAAACAACAGGAATGAATATTCTGATTAATATAATTAAATATTATAATAATAATAATAATAATGCCCTCTGTGTATTATATATTGCCATCATTTTTTGTATGTTTAATTATATTGAGTGGAAAAAATATGTCTTTAGAAAAAAAATATGAAAAGTATGTTTTTCTTCTAGATTGTACATCCAACAGACAGTTCACATAAGCTACCAAAGACTAAAGAATTTATCCACCCAGCATCATTTATTTCACTTCAATATTCAATACACAGAGGATTATTAATACTTTTTAATAATACTATATTATCACAATATTCATTACAAAAAATCTGGGTCTTTTTTTAAACTTAAATACACTTAAAAAGTCTAAACTATATACCTTTTTTAGGACTGGGTGATATGGATCAAAACTGATATCTCTGTATTTTTAGCTGAAAAGCACTATACGATATACATCTCAATATTTCATCATCCCTTAATGTAATAACAAAAAGACACTTCTGAGACAAAACTACATGATCCAAATTTTATACAGACATAATATTTACATTCCGATGTAGATGAACATGAGATATATTCTAGATATGGAAAGATAATTTGGTTATGTATCGAATCAGGATTTTTTTTTTTTTTTGCAAAAATACAAAATCAGCTTCTACACAGCAGTGCTGTGTGGATAAATGAGGCTGCTTGGTCTCAGGAAGCTGAAGTCTTGATATAAACAATACTGTCTCCTCTTATATCTCATATGAAACTATACGCATAATTCTTAAAAACTTGATATATTGCCCAAATCTTTTTTTTTTCATGAACAGAGTAATCCTGGGTCCAGAGTTTACCTGGACTTACTGTACCCAAGGCAGAAATACCAAGGCAGGGTATCAAATCCACACACTTGAGGCAAGTGAGCATATAGTTCACACACCATGTTTGTTTTTATAGTGTAGAAGGAAACCAAAGGTAAGAAACCTGAAGTGATGTTAACTTATGCAGGGAAGGATAAACAGGATCAAACCCCACGAGGATCAAAGCCCACAAGGATCAAACCCCAGGCCCACACACTACCTACTGCACCATAAAATAAACATTAATACAGAACATGCTGTACATACCATCCAACAGCTAGCTCACATAATCAGTCCTATTTAATACGGTAAATTTGGTCTATGAGTCTATGTAATCTATGTCTAGGAGAAGCTACTGGAGAACCAAACCCATGTTCTTGTGATTATTAATAATTGTTTAAAAACAAAAATACTATATTGTACTGTACCATGTTTATTTGTATTTATGCAAAAAAAAAAAAAAAATCAACGCCACTGTACAAAAAGATGCTGTCACACACACAAACACACACACACACACACATACACAACCCACACATAAATGACAGTGCTCTAGGACAACAGAGGTATTGTGAGGGAACTTTTAACTAATGAGAGAGACTACTGGTACAGAAATAGCCACGGGTGATGAATAAAGAGAGTCTTTTAGTTCCCATCTCAGGCAGAGATAGGCTTCACACTGTGGAGGAGAGAGATCTTCTGATAAAAGAGAGGGAGGTGGCAGCATTCCTGATCAGTCGCGCTGCGGCATCAACACAACCCCCTCGCTGGAACTATTTTGCCTATTTTAAAATCATTTCTACAGGCAAAAATAGCATGTCTTAATTAAAAGGAGTAAAAAAAAAAAGTCTGTATTCAAACAAACAAACAAACGAGCAAAAAAGAAAACGCTAATCCCAGACTGCTGCGTCACACTGCTGACAAACTGTGCCGTGCCCCGCGGACATCCAGCGCTGTCCCCTTTTGCCTGTCCAGATAAAAAACAGCCAATTGAAGGAGATTCACTAAATAGTGCTCAGAGGTGCAGCCCCCCCTGATCCTTCTTTTGCTTAAGGGGGTCTTGGTGGCAGAATGATCATTTCAGTCTTAATTGCACCAACTACAGAGAAGTCGGGCTGTATGTTAGAATGTGTAGTCCACCTTAAAACATCTTATTAAATGTAGTTAGTGTAAAAATAGTAGTGCATCTTAGTACAAGTGCACAGTGGAATAAAATTACAATCCTACAGGACCATGGTGCACCATGGATCAAAGTGTGATGTGCGTGTGAGTGTGTGAGAGAGACCTCATTCATTTAAACCTTCTTTAGCCAGCCAGGACATATTATTAAAATATTTCCCCTCTGTACTACATATTTATTTAATTTAAGTCGTATTAGTCGTATTTCAGTAACTTACTTTTCATACATTTTATTTTCTGTGTTTTTTTTTTCTTTTTTTCTATTCCACTGCTTTTGTGGTTGTGTTATATATCTGGTTTCTGTAAAATTTTTAAGTAATAAATTAACCAAAAATATCAACAGATACACTTTTAGCCAAACAGTTGAGAAGTGAAAAGCAATATTCTCTTTATAACAAAGTAATGCTGTGTTATTTGACTTTATTTAAAAAAATCTCCTCTGTCCTAGTTTGTCTATGATTTCATAGTCTTCAAACTGATAAAAGGTTTAATCTGTTGTGGAAAACTCAAGTGTTGCAAGTGTATTTTGTTTTCTTATTGCTTTTTTTATTTCAAAATTTTCCCATTTTCTCCCAAATTTAACATGTCCAATTACCCAACCCACTCATTAGGACTCTATACCCCTATCACTAGTGATGCCCCAACACACAAGGAGGGTGAAGACTAACACATGCTTCCTCCGATACATGTGAAGTCAGACATTGCCTTTTTTCGAGCTGCTGCTGATGCAGCATTGATGAGTAGCATCACAGCGCGCTCGGAGGAAAGCACAGCGACTCGGTTCTTATACATCAGCTCACAGACGCCTTGTGTTGATCATCATCACCCAGGACTGGAAAGTGGATTTAAGCTGCAGATTCAAAGATCTTTAGTCTAAACTCTTTTTGACCAGCAGCGCATTTTCACTACTTCTTCAGTGATCCCCTCAGGTGTCCAGCTTTGTCTGCTCCGTCCCGGTCCGGCACAAATAGACCGTGCCAGTGTCCGTAAGCCAAGACTCTATTTTCATACCCAAACACTGCAAATGAGCTCGTTTAAACTCATCTTATCTACTGTCAGCAATATCAGTGCTCCGAGGCTGTGTACAGATAAACAACCTCCACCGGCCACTTAATGTGCTGTATTGATGTTTGACAAACACACAAACATGAATCTCCATAAAACGGCCTGTTTACTGCCCCCTCCGCTGATATCGATGACCACGGCTAATACAAATGGTGACAACATAATCCAGAGCTGTCGGGATGTATTACAAATAGTGAAAAAAGAGCACATTAAGCTCGGCCAATATACCTGGAAAAATCTATTCTGGGGGCTTGCTACTGACTCTCTTTTATACACAATGCTTTAATACCACAGGGTCATGTTCAGAGGCCTTTATAACATCATAAAAATATGCTTTTTTAGATTTATCGTCTTTTGAAAAAGGTGGCTATAAGTATACTTCGCACATTAAGTATGAAGTATGAAGACTTTAGGCACCTGTGGGAATTTTAAGTAAAGAAAAAGCTTCTTATCTGTGAAGTAAGTGTTTATTAGCTCAGTAAAACACCAGCATTACAATAAATACAAACAGGAATTTTACAAAAACAAAACATTTTCCTTAAAGCATCTCCTAATCTCTCCTCATCTGAGTTTAATAGAGCTATTTCTAGTTCTCATCATATCAACAACTAATACATGAATTGGAAAACAGAGGATATAAAATACTCAAAAATAAGAATTATTTCCTTGTTTTGTCTGTATGTATGTATGTTTGTATTTGCATCTGTTCAAATCATATGTGGTGCTTTTTTCAGGTAAAAACACTTATATTGCTCAGATGGATTAGAGTATTTGATTAGTGTAATTTGCTTAGGTGCCTAAAACTTTTGCACAGTACTGTATAACGCTGCATTTACACTACTCCTTCGTGTCAATGCACATGAACACACTGCCCCCTTTAATAAATTGGAAATGCTTTTATGCAAGCTATTATTATTTCCTATAAACATAATTAATAAATATAATTATATACATATAACAGTAAATGTTCAATTGAGCTTCATAACACTGTCTGGTGAGCAGCATATAGGCTAACAAAAGCAAACGTTTCCAATTAAATTATATATTAATATTTTCAAAACCCACCAATCAGAGACCACAACAATCTCAGCTACTTTTCTCCACACTGTATTACGCTGATCATTGATCACTGAGTCCCTGTGAATCAGCAGGGATTTATCATATAAGGCAGGGAAGCCTAAAAATCACAATGATTAGCTTTTCTTTCAGGCTTCTCTGGAACGCTAAAAAGCAGAAGTAAAAGGTTTTCATTCATACTGTGCTAAAAACACGTATCAGACAAACACCTGCTCTCTGATTTGATATACGCATCACGTTGGACGGATTCATTGGCATAAAGTTGAATTTCGTTGCATCGCATCTCCCAGACTGGACGCGTCGGGCTCATAAAGCACTGTGTGGCTGCGTCTGATAGAGCTGACGCTTCCCATTGAAAATGAATGGGATAATTTGCTGTCTGTTGATGTGTGAGAACAGTGTACATTTAGCTTAATGCAAAATAGCACAATGAGAGATTTTAAGCTCATTATTTCTTATCTCTTTAAATAAACCTTAAATCAACTAAAGCTGATAAATGCATGGCATGTGCTTTATAACTAGAAAATAATTTCTAACAAAAACAACAAAAGCTATGAGAATAATAATAATGATCATTTGTTTATTAACTTTAGGCTCATGCTCGGCTGCTCCAGAGCGTGACGGCTTCTCCGCTGAGATTATTCAAGCTGTGTGCAAACAACTGAATACCTATTTCACCAACGACTGCAGATACCTTAAAGCGCCTGACGCTGCTAACGTCTGTCTGCCTTTGGACATAAAGTGAAATTCTGCGGATATACAGTACTTGAGTGTATATTCACATTCATTTGAAAAAGTTTGCATCATAATCATGGAGCGCAACATGTCAGCATTCGCTTTCGGACGGCTGGAGCTGTAGGTTTCTCTAAAAAGTGAACACATATAAATTATTCACATCTCGAGAAGTCTTTCACAGCTCTGCTGACTGATGTGGATACGTACTGACCGCCAGCGCTGTAAAACTACTGGCGCAGCACCGTTTTGCACGGATGGAGGGATCAATCCGCAGTCACGGCCTGTGAAAGAGCTTAAAAAGCCCGTAAAGCGGCGAAACACACGGAAGACAAAACAGCGGCGTGGTTTTCTCATTGTGAAATGTCTGTCCCTACATTCTCCCTGTCAGCAAACGACACCCCTTATTAATATTTATAAATCCCATTGAAATTAGAGCTCGGTGATTAAATCACATTTCAGATGCACGGGGGGGAAAGGAATGAAATAAAAAACTGCAAACACACCGGGTGAAAGCGACAATAGCCCCTCCTCGATTCATGCACAGTAGACTGTTAATTAAAGCTGCCTCTTTCTTTCTGTTGCCTTTTGTGTTGTTCAATACAACAGGCACATCATCCAACAGACAGGGCACCGCCGAGGTCTCCAGGGTGAATTTACAGCCGTGATTTCAAAACGGCGACAACAGCGGCGCTGCCTTCACCTTGACTCTCTGCACTTAGTACGTCCCACTGCACTGACTCTGACAGCATACTAATAAAAAAGAAATTAAGAAAGAAAAGAAGAAAGAAATACACAATTTAGAAAGAACAAAAGCTAAAAAAACAGCTATGCTACATTAAAAGAAAGTAATCAGTTGAAGCGACTCAAAAAGTAAGCAAATTGACTGGCTGAACAAGCAGGGGTTAATTAAACGTCTGATTTAACCTTTACTAAAAAAAAAAGACAGGCAGTCAAAGATAATTCACATTTTAGAGCTTTTTAGAACAACAAACCATTTTTTAATGAATTGATTCAAATAAGTATATAATTACCACCAAGAAAATTCAATTCAACGTTTAACATTTTGTCAGCATTCTATTGGCTAACCCCTATCTATCGGATACCTCCCTATTCTCACTTCTAAACTGTATCATTCTGCCTGTTTAGCCTCCTCTATGTACCGTAAGCAAGTACTGTTAAGTATTAAGTCAAGTCATTAAATCTGAGTACAGGTACACAGTGCAACAATACGACGTTCCTCCTGAACTGGTGTTGCTGGAGCACCATGTAACAACAATACAATAGACAAACATTAAGTGCAAATGTGCAAAAAAAAATGTGCCACATAAAACTTACAACACTTCAATAAACACAATAAATACAGCAGACAAGAGACAATTACACAAACAGGACACTGCAGTGCCGATATGGTACTAATAAAAAATGTGTACTGTAATGTACTGTATTGCTGTAATGATTGTGATGTGAGACAGTTATGAAATAACACAATTTGTATTGAGTATTTTCAATTAGTAGGTATTTTAGTGGAAGTCAATGTAAAAAATTGTAATGTGTTCCAAAAAAAACGTATCAGAAGCCTGATATCAGAGCCTGAGCCTGATTTAAACAAGACATTTCTTTAAGTAAGTACAGCGTTAAAACTGAGCTTTTTAAAAACATTTTCGGGCTGTTTAAATAAGCGAAATCTGTTCAGAATGATGTTAATTAACATTGCAACACTGAAGAAGACCAGACCTATTATTTAAGAAAAGTATTTATTAAGAACCAATCTCCCCATCTAATATAATATAATTAACAATGTTTGAGAATATAAAACCCTATTGGAAGAAATTGAAGATTTTTTATTTTTTATTTTGAACATATAGCCTTAGTGCAAAACACATAAAACAACAATAAGGCTACGTGCGGACAAGCAGAGGAGCTGACGTGTGCATGCAGTGCTCACTGCACAGTTTCAGCGCTGCGTGTATATAACATTATATAACATTATAACAACATTTTATTTAAATCACAGTTTTATTTGTTACTTTGCTATATTGTGATTATCACACTATAGCTTTATATAAAATAAAAACAGCATTAAAAAAACAGAGTCCTCGGGTCGGGGCCTCGGGTTGGGTCAGGTTTGGGGCAGAAAAGCTAAGCTCTAATTGGAAACCATATTGAAGTGCTTCTTACGAACTGCTTATTATGAAATTTAGATACAACATTTCAACAACAGTCATATTCACAATTTGTCAAAAAGTACAAAAAGTAAAAAACAAGATGAAAAAGCAAGATTTTTGCATGATTGTTTTTCTATAAAGCAGTGAATGAAGACGAGAGCAAGAGAGAGAGAGAGAGAGTTGGAGTGAGGAAGACAAAGGCATGACTGAAACAAAGACAGCAGGTGAAACTAAGACAGTGTGTGTGTGGGTGTGTGGCTGCATGTCTGTGAGTGAGTGACAGAGAGCAGACAACAGAGAGAGAGAGAGAGAGAGAGAGAGAGAGAGAGAGAGAGAGAGAGAGAGAGAACAGAGAGAGATTAACATTGTGGTGTATTCTGCCCTCACCAAATGGCTGCTTTGTCCTTGCAGACAAATATTTGCCTTCAGATGAGACAGCGCTTTGATGCCCAGCAACAAAAGAACAGAGCAATGGCCACTTGAGCTCAGGACAGGTATGAGAGCAGTGTTCACACGCTCACAGACTGCTCACTGCCTCCGTTCTACGCCTTACTTGGAAAGAATTTACCACTAAGATATGTTTTTTTTTTTGTGTAAAGCCAGACTGTCTGCATATCCACACATCAAATCATAAAACAACATCCCCTTTTTCACTAATCAACACAAAAGTGACAATGTCTTAAAGTTTAGACTGTTTAGATGCTGCACATCTCTGAGAATATACCATTTGTATCAATTATTAAAGGGTTCAAGAATATATATTGGTCATTTTTTAATAGAGTTGAGTGCTTCGAAAGTAGTGTTTTATGAATCTCTATTGTGGAAAACAATTGGGTCCTCCTTTACAAAAAAAAATAAAAATTATAAGACTATAAAAAACAGGCCTGGAAAACGCAGTTTTCGTTTCCTAATAGTCTTGACTTTAAACAACCCACTAGATAAAGCAATTGTAAAAGCTGGTGAAGCAGTAAAATGAGCTTCCATAATATGAGCTTCCATTGTGTAACATAAAGCCTATCTTAATAAACTGTTTTTTTAACACAAGATTGTTTGTAGACAGCTCAGTCTGCTTAGAAGAGAACTATCAATTACTTTATGTTTGTCTAACAGATGCCAGATAAGTTACTGAAAGAAACGAAAGGGCCTCCTCAGAAAAAGCAAGGCCAATTACGCTCCTTTAGACTCTCAGCCATTACTAGTAATTGAACTCGCTGCCAACTCTTAGATGGCTGCATCAATTGGGGCTGCTTTGAAATATGTAACTTCTAAGACTTTCAACAGGGTTTAAAAAAAAGACAATATAATATAGTATAATATAAAGAAAACAAAATAACACTGGTAATAATATTAAAAAATCACTAGTTAGTTAAATAGCAATATATACACAGCTCTGGAAAAAAAATAAAAGACCACTTCTGAATCAGTTTCTTTGATTTTGCGTTTTATAGGTTTAAGATGAGTAAAATTAAAATTGTTGTTTTATTCCCAAATTCCAAATAAAAATATTGGCATTTAGAGCATTTATTCGCACAAAATGAGAAACAGCTGAAATAACAGAAAAGATCAAATTTTAATCACAGTTTTCATGCATCTTGCCATGTTCTCCTCCACCAGTCTTACACACTGCTTTTGGATAACTCATGTTTTCCTCCACCAGTCTTACACACTGCTTTTGGATAACTCATGTTTTCCTCCACCAGTCTTACACACTGCTTTTGGATAACTCATGTTTTCCTCCACCAGTCTTACACACTGCTTTTGGGTAACATTATGACACTCCTGGTGCAATAATTCAACTAGTTCAGCCTGATTTGATGGCTTGTGATCTTCCTCTTGATTATATTCCAGAGTTTTTTTTAATTTGGTAAAATCAAAGAAACTCATCATTTTTAAGTGCTCTCTTCATTTTTTAGAGCTGTATTTCAGCCATTGACCAATGCTTCATTTTGTTGGTTTTCTTATTTTAGTGCATCCCTTATTTTTTTATACAATTACAGTTTGTAAGTGTGTGTTTATCAGATCATAATCATTCTGCCAGAAACAATATAAACTGAAACAACTGAGCCACACACACACACACACACACACACACACACATATTCCCACACAGTGCCATCCACTGTGCACGACACAGCATGATTTAGGGTGCATCAGTGTGTCTTTGCTATTGTAACGACAGGAAAAATATGCCTTGTGCAGCCTGAAACGTGCAAAAGACATGCACTAATTCTCTTATTTAATCATGGGTGTGTTTTAGTGGGTGTAACGTGAAATAAACCAATCACATACCATTCCCTTTAAGAGCAAGGTGTGTCAGCAGTAAATAATAATAAAAAAAGATGTTGACAATATTAACAACACAGTGAATGCATATCGTCGCTGTCCTATGAAAAACGCTTATCTCCATTTTTGTAGATTTTTAGTTTATTACATTGTTTGAACAGACAAACAGTCCCTCTTACACTGTGCTGAGAAACTCTTCAAAATGACCTGAAATAAACGTTTTTTTTATTGACTTTTTGAAAGTTTACAAGGTTTTTTCTCTCTCCTGTCAAGTTGCTGTTTTGGAGATAAGTGTTTTTTCATTGGACAGCGACGATATACAATAATATAGATATAGCAATGTCTGCCTCGTTTTTTTCAGGGGTTTTTTCAGTGGTGCACCTGTGTTTTTTTATGTGTTTTTCATTGCCAAGATAGCAATACGCCAGAAATGTACTTAAATACACCTCATTTCGAGACCACCGCGGCCATATTGGTGTAGATGTATTCATAAACACTGTTGCTATTTAAATGTCTGTTGGTGGCATCTAAGATAGCAATGAGCACTGCCACATATCTTGCACAGGGTATAAGATCGGGGCCACAGTCTGCCACAGTACAAGCTGTAGAAGCTGGCGCTCACACACTGGGTAATATATCTATGAGCACAGCAGCCTCCGAGCCCCTGGGGGAGACAGAAGAGGAAGCCTAAATGAAGTGCCTGAGAGATCCGTCTACACGGGCCACAGTACGAGCGAGGTGGAGTGAGACGTTAAAATATGAAAAGCGGAAGATGATGGTGGAAGAAAAGAGTCCTCTAATGTATGCGCAGGTTTGACTGGTTCAATATTTGCTGTGAGGTGTGTGTGTGTGTAAGTGTGTGTGTAAGTGCGTGTGTGTGTGTGTGCTGCGAGAGCGCTCGTCTGAAGTCGCTTGAGCTTGCCATGTGGCTAATTCCCCCTAGCCGAGTCTCCAGCGCGCGGTAAGAAGCGGCGGCGGCGTGGCAGAATGTGGAGCTGATGTAATGAAGTGAGCGCAGCTGCAGAGTAAAGCCAGGCAGGCTGCAGAGAGGCAGGTTTCAGAGAGCGCTGTGCTTCTGAGTGGAGGCGAGGTGAAAAGAGGAGAAGGCTTTATTTAGGAGAGCAGACTGCTCCCCCCCACAGGCCTCGCTCACAGTCTACAGCTGTGCACATACGGCCCTCACACACTCACTCACACACACGCATACACACACACAACAAGCACTCACACATGCATATGTTGTGAGTGAGGATAGAGGGAGAGAGAGAGAGAGGAAGGTGAGAGAGCTCAAGTTAAGACAGATTCCGTGTACGACCTAAATCAACAGAGCGTGAACACGTCCAAAAAAAGATACTGAGTTAAACAAACAGAAACTCACGTTTTTTTTTTTTTTTTTTTTTATGGTAAATTATGTGGAATGGTATTTTCATTAGAAAGCACTGAGGCTTTTAAAAAATACTGCAGATAAAGCAGAATGAAGCCAATAATAGCAAATAATAAAAAATAAACTGCACCCGTGTGCATGTGTGTGTGTGTGTGTGTGTTTGTGGAGGAGTTGGATGGCTCGTCTAGCCGGTCAGCAGCCTGGATCATGCTCTGGAGCACTAGCCAGCAGTCCATCCCAATAAAATGTCAATTTATATCCAACTCTAATACATCATAGCAAAGGTCCACTCTACAGCAGCCTTGTTGATTTCTGTTCATTTGCTCATATCCATCACATTTCCAATACTTTCCCAATTACTTCCCAATACATCTCTTCAATGAGAGTGTGTATTAATATTTTCAATCAAAGTAGAGCTAGGCAATATGGATCAAAACTAATATCTATATTTTTTTTAGATTAACGCTACATACAGCTCTGGAAAAAATTGAGACAGCACCTCATTTTCTGAATCAGTTTCTCTGATTTTGCTACTTGAGTAAAATGAACATTGTAGTTTTATTCTATAAACTACAGACAATTTACAGACATTTTTCCCAAATTTCAAATTTATTTGCATAAAAAAAAAATGGCTGAAATAACAAAAAAAGACGCAGAGCTTTCAGATCTCAAGTAATGCAAAGAAAACACGTTTATATTCATAAATGTTTAAGAGTTCAGAAATTAATATTTGGTGGAATAATCCTGGTTTTAATCACAGTTTTCATGCATCTTAGCATGTTCTCCTCCACCAGTCTTCCACACTGCTTTTGGATAACTTTATGCCACTCCTGCTGCAAAAAATCAAGCAGTTCAGCTTGATTTGATGGCTTGTGATCATCCATCTTTCTCTTAATTATATTCCAGAGGTTTTCAATTTTGGTTAAATCAAGGTAAAACATCATCTTTAATTGGTCTCTTTTTTATTTCCAGAGCTGTATGATCTTGATCATCTAGTTTTTTTTTTAAGTAAATTACAACAAAAATACACTTCTGAGACAAAACTGCATGTTCCAATTTTTATACAGGCACTTTTATTGACATTCAGCTGTAAATGCACATGAGATATATATTATAGATATGGAAAAAACAATTTGCTATGTATCATATTGGAATTTAATGGCAAACGGTTGAACTGAGCAAATAGGAATCCAACAATTATATATTTTCTCATCTTATACCTCATGTGAAAATATATAGATTTTTTTAAAACTCGATATATTGCCTAGCTCTAATTTATATTCTAAATGTTAGGTTAGGATGCATATTTCTTTTCATATTTAATATTGTGTTTATCACAATGCTGTTTTAAAAAATAAATGATAGCGACTGAAGTAAAAGCATTTTTAAACTGTTACATTCTTAGAAGCTTAGAAGTAATTTTTTTCTTACTTTAAAGGTGTCTATTTTTAACAAAGGCACAATATTTGAGTGTTTCATCAGTAGGATCTTTGCAAATGCAGATACAGAACTTTCACACCACCAGTCAATATCTCAATCAGGATGTACATTTATATAAAAAAAATTATAACATTGTATGACTATTGTATCTTGTCATTCATTTGAAAAGCAAGATAACAATTAAACATTATAATTTACAATAATTCAAACAATAATTTGTTACAGCTCAGTTCTGGTGGGTTAAAAATGAAAACAAAAGGTTTGATTTTTTTTTTTTGTAAAAAATCAATAAACAAATGATTGGAAGAATAATTTGTTACAATATTCGCATCGAAATTTTATACACAATCCACATAATTATCTTAGTTTGTTTAATGCCTTTTGAATGCAAACGAATGGCGTACATAAAAATGTCTGTACTTCCCACATCATTAAAGCATTATTTTAGTTAAACCACTTGAACACATTTTGATCACTTTGTACACCACAATTCTGCTTATGTGGTGTAAATAATATGAACAAAATGACAGAGAAAGAGATAACTGGATATATATCAAGATGAATAATAATCATATTGTCATGTTCACCCATTTTTACGAGCTCCATATGTCTTAGAAATGACATTGTTTCCATATTAAATCCAATCTGACCTCTGCTTCTTTCCATCTCTGCTTCTATCTTGCACAGAGCTCTCTTTATTTTAGGATTGGGATAAGAACACCTTCAGTATGAGTTGATTAAGAGAGGGATTTAGGGCTTGTGTATTTTCTAATAGAGTACAGACTCATTTGTCATTGGCCCAGTGTCTTTGTGAGCAGCACAACTCAATAAACTCCCACTTTCAGGCTTTTCAGATAACAAAGCCACAAATTGGGCAGGTGTTTGGTTAATTTAGCAGCACAGATAATGCTCATGGCTTCTTCTTTCTTCTCTCCGGTGAATCTGTGTGAACCGGGGTTGCGGGTGTAGCCGCACACAGAGAACAAACACACACAGACGCAGAGTCGAACATTACAGAGTTTAGTCTTAATTGCCCGACCACGGGCACAATTCAGCTTCAGTCTCATTCTAAACACGAGCCACTCTCAAAACTCTCAACCTGACAGGGCTATCCGCGAGAGCCGCTTTCAGATTAGAACAGATTCGCACATCAAAGCTGTCTCACCGTGGGTTTTCATCTGACAGCATGCTGGGAAAACACTACAGAATAACCGGGTCCTGCAAATCTACTCAGTTACGCTAAGTAGACTGAGCATATCAATAGTGATTACATAGATTTTATTTGCATACACTGTAAAAAAATGCTGTGAAATTTACAGTATTATACTGTGTTTCTGCACAATTAACTACTGTAAATACTTTTACAGTATAATACTCTGAATGTGACCAAAACCACAGTAATTAACTTGAAAATGTTAAAATCACAGTAATAATCCCACTAATGTAGAAAATCACAGTAATAATCTCACTATTTTATAAAATCAAAGTAATAATCTCACAAGAATGTATAAAATCAAAGTAATAATCTCACTATTTTATAAAATCAAAGTAATAATCTCACAAGAATGTATAAAATCAAAGTAATAATCTCACTATTTTATAAAATCAAAGTAATAATCTCACAAGAATGTATAAAATCACAGTAATAATCCCACTATTTTTTTAAATCACAGTAATAATCCAATTATTGTATAAAATCACAGTAATAATCCCACTAATGTAGAAAATCACAGTAATAATCTCACTATTTTATAAAATCAAAGTAATAATCTCACAAGAATGTATAAAATCACAATAATAATCCCACTTTTTTATTAAATCACAGTAATAATTCCACTACTGTATAAAATCACAGTAATAATGCCACTATTTTATTAAATCACAGTAATAATCCCACTATTTTATTAAATCACAGTAATAATCCCACTATTTTATTAAATCACAGTAATAATCCCACTTTTTTATTAAATCACAGTAATAATTCCACTACTGTATAAAATCACAGTAATAATGCCACTATTTTATTAAATCACAGTAATAATCCCACTATTTTATTAAATCACAGTAATAATCCCACTATTTTATTAAATCACAGTAATAATCCCACTATTTTATTAAATCACAGTAATAATCCCACTATTGTATAAAATCACAGTAATAATCCCACTGTTTTATTAAATCACAGTAATAATCCCACTATTTTATTAAATCACAGTAATAATCCCACTATTTTATTAAATCACAGTAATAATTCCACTACTGTATTAAATCACAGTAATAATCCCACTATTTTATTAAATCACAGTAATAATTCCACTACTGTATAAAATCACAGTAATAATCCTACTATTTTATTAAATCACAGTAATAATTCCACTACTGTATAAAATCACAGTAATAATCCCACTAATGTAGAAAATCACAGTAATAATCCCACTATTTTATTACATCACAGTAATAATCCCACTATTTTATTAAATCACAGTAATAATCCTACTATTGTATAAAATCACAGTAATTATACCACTACTGTATAAAATCACAGTAATAATCCCACTACTGTATTAAATCACAGTAATAATCCCACTATTTTATTAAATCACAGTAATAATCCCACTATTTTATTAAATCACAGTAATAATCCCACTATTTTATTAAATCACAGTAATAATCCCACTATTTTATTAAATCACAGTAATAATTTCACTACTGTATAAAATCACAGTAATAATCCCACTATTTTTTTTAATCACAGTAATAATCCCACAACTATAGTGTATTTTTCAATTATTTTTTTTTTTTTAATAAAAACCTTGACTTGCCCTGAGAGCCTTTTATTAACATGATGTGCTTAACAAACCAGTTTGGTGATTGTATATATTAACCTTCATTTTCATTTCTGTTTGGTTTCTTGTCAGAATGAATCCTGACTCCAGCAAGTGCAGTGAAAAGTTCAAGACAAGCCAGAAAACTGGAAGAACTGTAGAGCAGCAAACATCAGATATGAATCCAGGCGTCATTTCTTTTATAAGGACTGCAAAGTTTGACTGGCAAAACAATTAGATTAACCTGTTGTTCTTCACATACTGAAGAAAAAGCACTAATTTAAGAGTATTGTTTTCTATGTCTCTGTTGAACAGTTTTGTTGAACAATAAATAATGTCACGCAGTACATGGTATTAAAAAAATGCTTATGTTTAACAGTGATTTAATACCGACTGCAAAATAAAAGCAGTACTGTATCATTCTGTTGTGAAAACACTAATGTAAATAAAAACACTATTCCCATTTATTTTTTTCTAAAGTCTAGTCAATACATTTTTACAGACTAATTTACTATTTAGCTGCTGACAGTTTTTTTTTAAACAGTGATTTTTGTTTTTATAGTAACTTACTGTTAAGTTTCTGCCAATTAGTTACTGTGATTTTGTGTTGGTTCACAGTAAGTTCCTTGTCTGTTACTGCCTGTTAGTTCATGTGATTTTATTTTACAGTAAATTACTTGTTAATTACAGCCAGTTAATTACTGTGATTTTATTTCACAGTAAGTTACTTGTCAATAACTGCCAGTTACTTACTGTAAATTTCACAGCACATTTTTTACCGTGTATATTTCCTTTTCACACCTATTATGTAAGAAGCCGTTTAGAGAAAGACAGAATCTGCGAGCGTAACTAAGGTGTAGAAACGGGCTGAATTCACAGAAAGCTTTCTAAGCATCCCGTTTAGCAGTGGAAAGAATAATTGATGTCTCAGAGACATTGTGTGTGTTCATAAATAAAGAAAAGGAAGAAACAGCTTGGCATTAGATCTCACTCACTCACTCGGGCAGAATATGAAATCAATGCAAATAGAAGATTGAGGGCCTGGACACAGCACTGACCTTTCCACCTCCCCGTAGCTGCCTCTAATAAACACTGCACAGCAGGAGGAGCAGAGCAGGTTCTGCAGATCTGAAGATCTGAAGAGTCATATTCGTCAGACTCAGCAGCGCTTAAAACACAGCGCTGTGAAAGTGGTGAAATGTAACACCTTTTATAGGAAAGTGATTTATTGGCAGGGAAGTCTTCGATAGGAGGCCCGCAGTAAAGCCGGTGTCGCTCTCCGGAGCTTTTTCGGGCGTCCCGGCTGCTCGGGAATGCTGGCGGTCTCCGTGTGTGTCGGCGGCGCCTGAAGCCGGCCGCGTTTGATAGCGAGCGATAAATAATCTGACTGTAAAAACACAGCGAGGGGAGGCGGGTGTAAAACACAGACGCCAAAAGCTCTCTCCTGAGGCTCGAGAGGTTTTAATGCGCTCTGGTGGAAAAATTTGTCAAAGGAAGAGGATTTTTTTTTTTATATCAGCTACTGCATCTCTAGTAAAGACACATTTAACAATTGCTGGCATTATTGAAAAATAAAAAATACCTTGGCATTTCTAACCACTACAATATATGCAGAAAAGAGTAACAGGATCTTCTTTTGTGTTCACAGTTGAGCTAATCATTTCTTCCATTTGGTCAGGTCAGAGTTTAAAACAAGATTCATCATAACAACACATTCATAACATTAACCCTTTCTCATTAAAACTCATGGTAAGTACAAAACATATCAGATTTTATTAGTCCTAACGAAGACAAAGATGAGCGAAGATACTTCGAAGTTCTTGGTATGGGTTCCCAAATGCACTTCACTGTAAAAATGATCATAACTGTTTGTAAAACTGCTAAAAATAAGTCTATTATGAATCATTTTATTATTTTAGAACATAATTAAGTCATTTTGTTGATACAATTTTGGAAACCCAAAAATGATCCAGCCAATAAACAGTAATTTGATATGAAAAATATATATATATAAGATAAAGGGACTCCAGTGGTTTTAGCTAAAGATGTAAAGAAGCTTTATGACAAATAAGACTTTAAAATCAACGGTCAACTAACAGTTCTGAATGTATAGCATCATACATTTCATAAAACACAGAAAAACACAAAAAAAACTAAATCTAAAACTGTCTTTACTACTATAACTGACAAAAATTGAATAATTACCATAAATAACATAAAATAGTGACAATAATGACAAAAGTCACTAGATATCAGTACGTTAACATCAGTGTATAAACTGTTACCTTATTAGACAGCTTGGCAATGGCAATAAAATGTATATGCCATGTGGTGCTATCGTTTACATTTGCCAGCATGCCCATGGCAAGACAGCATGAATTAAAGGAGTTGGAGTGAAGTCTGATAGTATAGTGGAGGCCAGACGGATGGACTTTGTGCAGCTGAGCAGTTTTACACTACTGTTGCATTTCCCATGTGTGTAAATACAGTATATTTAAGCACTGTTATTAACTTATATAAATATATCTTTCTTTATCAGCTCTATACATTCACATGAAGGTATTTGATGATACAGTATAATAATAGGTTATCTTACAATACAATAAAGACTAGGCCTGGAAGCATTTTAGCCTGCTGTAATAAAGGTGGGCATGCTTATCCAATAAAAAACTAAATGCATTAACTGAACAGCGTGGTGCATTTTTCCAAGTCATTTTCAGCTAATAAAATGTAGGTTTTTTTGTATCTGTTCCAGTTCTCCCTACATGACCCCCTACTACTGCTACTACTACTACTATCTAAATGTAAGTCACATTCTTCTCAGAAACTTCAGAAACAGTACTGCCTCTGTTCCTTTACCCTGTTCACCCTCACAAAAGCTCACGATTTACACCAGCACATAGAGTATCTAGAGTGTCTTTCCTCTGAGAAGGTTATGTTCTCTATGTGTGACGGTCTGTGCTCCGTCTCCTCTGGACTGCTCCGAATGCAGTCAGGCAGCGCTGTTTCTACGGGTTTCCGCGGGATCGCTCACATACTTTACGGAGCGTGACGTTGCGGGCCCGGATGACTAATCCCGAAGAGACAATGGCACATTCGGTAAATCGGGGGACTGCCCTCTCTCATTGCCTCCCAAATGACACCTGTACAGACTTCTCTTTATTAGTTTGAGTGGCGAGGACAATCGCGGAACACACTGGCGCCCGCTCCTTTGTGCCTGTCCTTATTCGCCTTGAAAGGCGTGACCGAGTTCCCGCTGGTCCGCAACAATGCGGCTTTTGGCCTCACATTACAATTACAATCAGCTGGCTGAGGAGGAGCAGCGCGAAATATGGCAGGACCCTCCAGGACAGCACACAAGTGCAGAGTCCCTCAGTGAGCCCAACATTAAGAAATTCAGTGGCAAGTCAATAGAAGCGGTACAGTGCCATTGTGCAACTGTTTGCTTTGAGCTCAGGGCCAGAAACGCAGCATCGTTGACTAAAGGCCGAAAAGCATTCGCCCTTAGCTCAATTAGACACACGCGCTCAAAGAGCCTTGAAAACGTCACAGCGGAAAAAAAAGAAGTGTGATTCTATAAAACAGCTTGATAATATAAACGGAACAACTGAATACTTTCTATGGTGAGCCTTCACAGTCCATTGTCCTTGAGTCGCGCAAAGGACACTAAAATCCTCTTATTAAAGAGAAACTGCACATCTTTTATTTCACGTTTTGTCTCCGTTGCATCGATTTAAACACATCTTAGTTTGAAGCATATATTTTACAGCTGCCTTATGTGAGCCAACCAAAAAAGCAGGTGCCAGACACCACTGTCAAAAGTTGATCAGCAAAGGACTAAAAGATGTGCTCTTGGTCCAGATTAAATAAACCAAAGTTTGGTGTGTTTGGAGTATAAAAATATATATACATATTTGTGGAGGTTTTGACATTCAAAGCATTAATGGGAAGCTGAGGAAGGCTCTAGAAGTGGATGGATCTGGTCCAACCCTCACTGTACAACAAGGTGCCTAAATAAATAAATTCACTGATCAAACAATGGTAAAAACCAGAAGCATTTGTTGACTGGAGAATTTCCAATTTATTAGAGATACGAAAAAAAAAAAAGAAAAAAAAAATAGAAAACGTGTTTCGGCACTCAGGCCTTCATCAGGGTTAAAAGAGCTGAGGAAGGCTATCATAAACCATTAAACAATAAAAGAACCAAAAAGAACAGGTGTTGTGCCAAAATGTAACTTCCCTTCCTGTGCACATGCCTCATGCTATAGATCATGCTGGTGATTCCTACTGTATCTACTGTAACTGTAGACTAATTCTCATTTATAAACAGAAACATTAGGATTCTGATGGTAAGCTGTTACACTCATTCTGCTGTGTGACATAATATGTACAGTGCACTTCAAGGGAGCTCGATTCTCTCTGGGAAGCAGAATTCGACACATCACCTGCAAAGTGTATCTAACTGTGCTAAATGTACAACACATGAACCTGAACCTTGATTCTGACCTGTTCCAGACTTTCAGGTGTAAAAACATTATAATATTTGTTAGCCTCCCTGTTACACCCTTGTTTGTTTTGGTTTATTTCTTTGTTCCATGTTTACTTGTTATTTATTACATTGCTATGGCAAGCGCATTTTTTTGTTAACCATTTGAATGAATCAGCTTTTTTTATCTTTAAGAGTGTGTGGTAAAAAAAATGCTGCATTACCTCTTATTTTTATCTTTTCTGCAATATTTCACTATTAGTCTATATTAAAAGTCAACTTATAAAATAGTCAAGTTTTTCTTCAAATGTAGAAGTTAACATGCTGTATCTAAAACAAGCATTTCCAAGATATCCAGCTGAAATATCTTGACATGTTTGCAGAAAATGATCTGATTTAGAAAGCATGATCCGTACACCCTTTCCCTCATTCTTGGATCACTGACAGATAACCATGACAAAAAATACTTCATGTTTTTGGGATGATGGAATTTCTCATAAACGTGATTTATGGTCAGTACAGCATCTGCTGGGTTATAGTTTCCAGTACACTTCATCCGTCCAGTCCTTCCAGTCAGCTCTCACAATCTGTCCATATGACCCCTCCAACCTTTGAAACATGAGGGAAATCTAAAATGATCCCATCACTGCCCCTGTGCACAGTCCACACAGGCCTCACTGTGACTTTAAAAAATATCCAGTGCCTTTGAACACAGTTTTGCTGCTGTATTTTACAACACATTATAAAACTGAAGCTTCCTCTGTCTGGACTTGACCCACCCCAGCCCTGTAAATAGGCAATTTAACCACTTTAAATTAAGAGTCCTTTATAAAGGGTTTATAAATTGCTTATAAAGAGTTTATTCATGAGTATTTATTAGGTTATAAACCATTAATAAGCAGTTACAACACATCAATAGGAAGGGCAACAGTGGCCTGTTGTGTACCAAACAGTGATTCCACATTTATTTAAACTGTTAAACCTAAATCTTACTAGATGCTTTTCTTACTTTGTCTTTTTCCCTCAGTCATTTTTAACATTTCTGTTAATAAATTAATAACTTATGTAACTATAGTAACATGTAAATTGACTAAACTGATTTTCTATATTAGTTCTATATTATGTATGTTAAAAAAGTTATTGTCAATGTTGTTCTTTCTATTTATGTGTTGAAAGTGTTTACAAGTATTTACAACTTAATTTATAACCAATAATAAATTCATTTATAATATATTTATAAATCCTTTATGAAGAAGACTTATTTTAAAGTGGTATCAAAAATCCAATCTATATAATAACATATTTGAATATTCCCATGTGGGTGCTAGAGGTAAGCTAAAATGATCTCACAATATTTTAGGGTATTTCTGTGATAAAGAGATTTTTTTTAAATATATTGCAAAATAATAAAAAATTTGTATTAGTATAAAACATAAAACAATTCAAACATTCAGTAGAAATTCTGAAAACAAGTCTGTAAACATTGCTCTATTTTGTAAATAACAGTAACTAAACTAAGGCTCTGATTCAGTCTAAAATAATAATTATAATCTAATAACCACAATATTAAATACTCAAAATACAAAAATGCAAAACAAACACAAAGCAGACTGATTTCAAGGCAGAATACCACTATTATGGCAATATGATTTTTTTTTTATTGTTTCAAAAAATTATAACAATGCTACTGTGCATATTACGATATGGAACACTCATAGTGGCCACATTTCATTATACATGTAATACTAAAAATGATCATGGGTTTATTATTGTTGCTCAAATACTTGTGAAAAAAGTGATATTTGTTTTGGTGCTGAGTTGATTTTTAGTTTGTAGGTGCTAAAATGAGTGTTTGGCATTTTTTATACATTTCTAGACGTGTCTAGAGAGTGTACAGCAAATATGAGGAAGAAAATATTAATATTTTCATATTCATACTGTCACGGCCTCGCTCTGTTCTTTGTGTCAGTAATTTATCTCTTGTTTATTTCTAGTTCCTCGTTTATCACGTTTATTTCCTTGTATATATCCCTTTTCTTGTTTAGTTATTATCTGTCTAGTTTAGCTCTTTGTTATTTTCCCTGTTTGTTTATGTATTTATATTTTCTCATTTATCCCCTGTTTGTTTGTTTATTTATTTTAATAAATCAGTTTGTCTTACCCGTTTTTACGTCCGCCTCCCGTCCGCTCCCTTTCATCACACATACGTGAAGTTATGAGGAGACACAAGCATGGTGTAATTAAAATAACTATATTTTGGGAAGAGGAACATGCCTAAATACAGTCTAAATATAATCTCTACCTCGCTCATCACATGTTTAAAATGAGTTTTTGTGCAATCCTTCACCTGGCAAGCAGAACCAGCCAATTTCCATTTCTAATTTCTAAAGTGTTCACTATGAAGAATCCACCACCACCAAGTCACTTCCTGTTAACTCAGTCATATCTCTCAGCCATAGCTCTACTTATCAGAGGAGGCCTGGTCTCCTAGTGTAAAAACACACAACCAATTTCCAACTCAATGTTTGTTGAGTTCATCAACTTCTATTACTATTATTTTCCTCATTTTTTTTTTACAAGCTGATGGCATAGTCTAAAAAAAAGATATTTTACCTGAAAAACCCAACTGCAGACATTATATTCTGTTTGTTCTTTATTCGGCCGCGAGTCACATCTTCATATAAAACCAAATAAGGTTATTCTATCTCTGGGCTTTTGCCTCATTAGAGGAATAATGTGAAAAACAGCAGCAAGACGGACAGAGCTGAAAATGTTATGCTAATTTTCCTCCCACTTTCTGATGGGAAAAAAAAGCTGAAAAGGTAAAACGCATTAAAGAGCAGGACGTTCCCTCTCCTCTCCTCTCCTCTCCTCTCCTCTCTGGTAAGCGCAGATGAAATTTGAAGTTTGAGCACCGACTCCATTATCTCCCCCATAAAGAGGGTGAGAAATAGAATGTGTGAGTCAATGCAAAACACGAGGCTCTTTTCATTGGATTATCAGACCAAATTATCAAATTAGGAAAATGAAGGGTACAAGATAAAGAAAGCAGACGAGTGATGGGAATGGCGAGAGGCGCTGAAAGGATTGATTGAAAATGGAAATAGCCAGAAAAGAAAAAGCGCGGCCAGCGAGTGTTTCAAGCACATAATCGATGGAGCGAACAGGAAATCAGAAATCATTAGTCATATTAAGGCAGGGCTTTGAGAGTGTCCCGACGAACAAAAGCACGCAGAAAAAAAGCTGGCCTGCTCTTTCCTTTCAGGGTCGTGCCACTCTGACTCATTTACAATCACATTTTCTTAGGCTTTTTGCCGTTTTCCCTCCTCCCCCTTCCAATCCTCCCCGTGTTAAAAGCTTTTACAAACTGGCGCCACTGAGATCTGAAACACCACAGCTGAATTAAAACACCTTTCCTTAAAACACACAGCAGAGCAAGCTAACTCAGAGAGTCAGATTATATATTAGAAAGTTTATTATACACAAAAGAACACAACGACATGGAATCGCACTTTTTAACATCCTACCAGTTCAGAGTTCTGCACACGCGACTCATTTTTCCCACACAAAGAAAATACCAACTCCAGCCATTTACTCTACCCAAAGCGCCCTCAACGCTCCAAATCAACAAATCAATTACATCTTTTTCCAATCCATTAGGCGCCAAGAGATGAACTAAAAGCATGGTGCAGACAGTGTTCAGACTACTAGTCTGTTTTCCTCTTCCTTTTTATTTCACCCCCCACCCCCTTTTCTCTTTGTCTGCCTGCCCTGTCCTTACCACCCTCTCTCTCTCTCTCTCTCGCACTGTCTGTCTCTGTCTGTCACATCTTACACACACACACCCACACATACACACATTTACAGAAACACCCACTTACACAAGTGCAAGTATCGAGACAATATTTCAAGCACTTTAAATGTGCACTACACATGTATTCTCTTCTTTAAGAGACTTATTTTTATCTTTTAGCAGTTTAAAGGGATTCATTCAGTAGATCCAGTCGTTCACTGCAGCAGGTAGCACTGTAATTTCCCATTAGTTTACTACTGTCCATAACAGTAGATTTATAGATTTATAAACCAATTTCAGTTTTTTTTTGTACAAGCATGGTGTTTTCCTACACACTCACACACACACATATAGCTCTGGAAAAATTAAGAGACCACTTTAGTTTCTGAATCAGTTTCTCTGATTTTGCTATTTATATTATGTAGATATTTGAGTAAAATGAACATTGTTGTTTTATTCTATAAACTGCAGACAACATTTCTCCCAAATTCCAAATATAAAGTAATTTAGAGCATTTATTTGCAGAAAATGAGAAATGTCAAAAAAAAAAGAAAAGAAAAGATGCAGAGCTTTTAGACCTCAAATAATGCAAAGAAACCAAGTTCATATTTAAAAAGTTTTAAGAGATCAATATTTTGTAGAATAACCCTGGTTTTTAATCACAGTTTTCATGCATGGCATGTTCTTCTCCACCAGTCTTATACACTGCTTTTGGATAACTTTATGCCACTCCTGGTGCATCTTCCTCTTGATTATATTCCAAATGTTTTTAATTTGGTAGAATCAAAAAAACTCATAATTTTTAAGTCGTCTATATAAAATAACAATACATAATATATGATTGTTTTTGTTTATATTGTTCAATGTATACAATTTTATATTGTTTCAAGATGAACGGGACAAAGAAATGCTCCAAAATCACTTTGAATAAATTTTTTTCACATTAATTTGCATTTACAGTTTTTTTTTATTACAAATTTGCTATTTTGGAGATTCAGCAACGATATTTACACTGTGCAGAGTTTTAGGCGCCTAAAAATATTAATTAAAAGCATTTATCTTAATATTCAATTCATTTTGCTTTTATAAATGTCAATCAAATTAGAACAGATTCATGTAAGTACAGTAAATAAATACGGCAAACAAAACACCAATAATTTTCATTCTCACTTCTTACATTATTTTAGGTTAATTTGTAGTTAAAAATAATAATAATAATGATAATTTCTCAGTAAATAAAAAATGAAAAAAATAAATAAATAAAAAAAGATCCAGCATTAATTAGAGTGAATTCCTGTTCTGTTATTTATAATTAATATATTACACTTTTATTTTTATTTTTTATCTTTTATAAGTACCAATGCCACTCTGAAGGGTTTGTTATGAGCACAACATCACACTGCTAACTGTAAGCACACTGAATTAGAATTTTCAATAGACAATTTTAAATATAACCCTATCCTTGACCTCGGCAACAAAAAAAAGGCCCAGTTTAGTCCTTTCATCTTCTTTTTTTATTAAAAAAAAAAAACATAAAACATGGAGCTTTTGAGTTGGTCCTGACAGGTAAGGTCAGTACTGTTTTTCTCTGCTTTTTATTTCAGAAAAGAAAAATGTACAAAGACTCACCTGCATAAACAAAGACACACACATCATAAATTAACAGTGTAATTAAAGGCTCTTCTGACAACAGTATAAACTCCATGAATAATCTCTGGAAGAGTTTACTGAGTTGTGTTTTACTGTACATGAGAGTGTGTTCTCCCTGAACTCAGACTGACATCCTCCTCCTCCCTGTCCCTCAGCTAACACACTGCACACCAGTGCCCAGACACTGCGTGCTACACCAAATTAATTCCCCTGCTACTGCTGTAGCTGTGAAGAGGGGGGAGGAGGGGGAGAGACAGTTTCTACACTCAGGCTTTTGGCACGCACAAGTGTGCCATCACAAAGCCAGCCTGGCAGATGATGCCCTGCTTTACACCACAGAATCCTGAGAATAGAACCACCAAAATCTCTAGCTAGAGAGCCGTCGTCCCCGAGCAAGAGTTTATGATTTTATATCACAGCCACATAAAGATGCTGGCATCACTCGTGCTAATAAATACTAGCACGCCTGGGACACAGCTGAGCATGTGTTCTGGCTGGCCTGTCCCATCTCTCTCTCTCTCTCTTTTCTCTCTCTCTCTTTCTTTTACACACTCTCTCTCTCTCTCTCTTTTACACTCTCTCTCTGTCTGTCTCTCTCTTTTCTCTCTTTCTCTCTCTCTCTCTTTCTCTTTTTCTCTTTTACAAACTCTCTCTCTCTATCTTTTTCATTCTTACTCTCTGAATGGTCAGTGTGTGATGTCAAGAAAAAAGAAGCTAGTTAATAAAAACTGGTCATTCAGAAATATGTGGCAACTTGTTGTTTTCTCATCAACATATAAGCATTTTTCGCACTGATATCGAATTTAAACTCATTCACTAAATTTGCTTGGTTTTAATGTGTACAGTATGTCGATTTGAATAATGTGGAATTGCTGTGTATAAGTATAAATTAATTCAATATTTGAAATCATTGCCGTGTATACGACCAAAGCTCAAAGCTTTTTTAAGGATACTTACGATAAGTGCGACACCACTGTCAAAGTAATATGAGAATTTTTTCCTTTAAAAACAAAACACAGCAAGGGTTGACATGGCCATAAATATATATAGCGTTTTTGCATTTTGTCATCTTTTTTCGTTTTACACTTGTTTTTCACTGAACAGTGCCAAAATGTATTTTATTAAGGTTTTAAGTGATAGACCAAAACAAAGGAACTGTCTTGTCAGTTCATTGGTCTTCATGGTGCTGTTTGTTCTTTAGTGTTCTCTTATAAACCAGAGGTCTTCTCAGAACGTGTATTTATACTGAGAATAAATTACACACACAGCTTTCAGAGTAAAAGGGGCTGAACACTTTTGCACGTCACACTTTTCATATTTTTATTGGATTAAAATTTTGAAAACCATGTATCATTTTAATTTCACTTCACAATTATGTGCTATACAATTATGTTGATCTCTCACTTAATGATCTCATTACAATAAGGTAATATTTAAGTTTGTGATTTTAAGGTGTGTAAGGAATGTAAAAACAAAGGGTATGATTACTTTTGCGAGCCACTGTATCTTTTTACAGGTTCAAAACCTAACCAAACAATAAGATATAGATTGTCTGATATTTATCATAATATATATTATCTTAATACCAATAAATGTTCAGTACTCCTCCTTCATTTGATTAAGATAAGGTGAATAATGAATCTTTTTTAATGTATGGTTCTGTATAAAATCAGATTTCATACGTACACTATTCAGAAAATCCAAATTAAGCTTTAGATTTTATACCCTTAATAGTATTTACCTCAGAGTGAGATTTCACTTTATTTTGTCACACCTTAGCCAGTGTCTGTCTTGTGTTTTTCCTTTTTTTGGTCCCATGTGCTCCTGTCCTCTATTCTCCTGTCATGTGTTCCTAACCATGTGCTTAAAGTGCACCCCCGCCCCCTTGTTTCCATCCCCAGGTGTTTCTTGCTTCTCAGTTTGTATACATACCTCTTGTGTTACTTTGTTCTCTGTTGTGCTTTTTATTTTTGAGACTCAGGCCTGTTAAAACCTGCTTTAATGTTTCATTGCTTTTCGTTTGAGCCACAGTCCTGACACGTTTGTAAGTTGTAAGTAACTTAGTCCTTTGTTTTTTAGGCTTAGTCTTATTGCTTGTTTCATTTTCTCAGTTTTTGTTCTTAGTAGAAAATTAAACTGACTTGTATTTGCAGCCAGCCTCAGAGGTGTTACACATTTATGGTGTTTTCTAGTGTCAGTGATTTTAAATTTGGCAGGATCACGCACCAACACATCTACACATCTACACAGATTTAAACATTTATTCTTAAAGATTATTATCCAATAGATTTTGATTAGAAAAACACAGCTATATGAAGCCACTGATGATCCCGCTTACTGTACGTGTTCTACACTACTAAATGCTCCACTACACCAGTGTTCACCTCACATATATGAAATTTTAAAAATCAATGCATCATTTTTTCAATGTGAGCCCGAATCACAGAATATTGGAAGAGTCTGTTTCTCTGAGATTTTATATTGACTGACTATAAGTCTCTGTTAGACAGTGAAGGCTGACCGTGCTGCTGCTTCACTGGCCAGCAATATGAAAGTTCCAGGAATCTGTGACCGCCCCAAACACCCCCTTTTCTCATATACTGCATTTTCCGGGAACACTGCAAGCATGCTTCAGCGATTATTCCATACATGGTTTTGCTATTCAAGGTGAAAAATACATACAGTAAGCATTCCGAGCGAGAAAACACATTTTCCCGTAAATCAATCCTGAGACTTATTTTCCCCTCACACTTGTCAAATCAGCTCTGGATGGCAGAGAAAAGGCGTTTTGGGCGGCTTTAAGAAAACATGCTTTGAAAACATGCCTTGCCACAGTGAGGAGCAGCAATGTGTTCAGTATTTTGATCCATCATTAGAACTATTAAATCCATCAAGCGTTACAAGAGGTTCAGCCGATTCTGCAGCCAACAGCCACATCCCAGAATCTGCTTCCAGTAAAACATATTGTTAAACAATTATTTGAAAAACACTTACGCTTCCATACTCGCAATCAACAGGGGGCCGTTAAAACTCTGGAGCACACACTTCAGCTCGAAAGGGGGCTTGACTAAATTCTTACAACCGCGCGCACACATGCACACACACACACACAGTTTATGAAACCATCTAAGCAGATTTAAATATGAGGTGCATTTAACATGCAACTGGCAGTACACTCTATTTTTGAGAAATCCTTTAAGCTGAAAGGTCAGACTCACTTACAACTTAACGTAATGCCAAGCATTTCCCTGTTCTCCTCCTCCCTTTTCACCTCCTATTTTTGTTCCCTCACATATCCAGTATAGTATACGATGGCTGGCAGAAATGCATTTATATGTGTTTTGGTCAAATTCCAAGCAATTTCACCAAAAAAAAGAAAAAAAAAAAACAGTGCAAATCTCTTCTCATAATACACACATTCCACTGAAAACACATGCTTTACTCTGTCTCTATTCATTGCTATTAAAAAGGAAATGTCTGGCATTTAAAAAAACAGCATAATTTTGTTTATTTGATGTATTTACTGAACTTCAAGTTAACAGAAGGGTAAGTGAATAAGGGATTCACTTACTGATGGAAGTTCAATAAACTCTTCAATTTTAGGCAACCTGACTTTTTCAAATTTTGTGACGAGTACTGATATCAGTGCTAATCAATGCAATATATACATTTGTAAATTTTATATGTTTAACCTGCTCCTAAAGATTTAACAAACCATGCTTTGCCGTGCATTGTCAACACTGCCAGAAAGTAAGAAAATAGAAATATACTTCATTGTTGGGGTTAAATACTTTTTTTAAAGTATATGTACTTCATTAAAGAAGAAAAAAACATTAAAAAGACATATTCTAAAAAAAAGAATTCTGTTTAAAAGATAAACATTTTGCTTTTTTTTTTAATTGCCTGCTTTCACCTCATTTTCTTCCAATTCAGCAGAAACTATTTTTTACCCTTGTTTCTGTACAAATTGTCACTAATACTAACTAAAGTCTACTGGGTGAACACTGGACCATTTTTAGGAATATAAACTTGTGCACTTTTAAAACTGGAGCAAACAAATCACAGCACAGCTTTTACTAAATCAGATCTAACAGTTTTAGTTGTAACACACAGCAATGTCAAGTTCAACTAAGCTGAATATTTACTAAACGACAATTAGCCTATTGTATAAAACGCAGGAACTCGAGCCTTAATTACCAGCCTTAATAATAATTAGTAATGCATAAAAGGATCTGATTTGCAATAAAGTGGTAACTAAAAGCCTTTTGCCCAAGTTCACCACAGTTCACCAGTGCCAATACTTTACCACATAGCACCTGAAATAAGTTTTTGAACAGGTCCTCAGTCACGACCTTTTAAACTACAAATCACAGAAAATCTACAGATAAGACAAGCTGTGAATGTCACGTCCTTGTCCTGTCCCTTGTCAGCTTCCATGTTTTTCCCCTCCTTTGTTTGTTTTGTGCTCAGAGCACATGGCTCTCCGTTTCTCTTGCATTCTTGTCCTCACACATGTCTTTAGTGCTCCCACCTGTGTTCATTTGTAGCTCCACCCCCTCACCAGCAATCCCAGTTGTTTCCTGTTTCCTGTTTCCTGC
Organism: Astyanax mexicanus; assembly: GCF_023375975.1. Lineage (NCBI taxonomy): Eukaryota > Metazoa > Chordata > Actinopteri > Characiformes > Acestrorhamphidae > Astyanax > Astyanax mexicanus. Next base: position 72,298,915 of record NC_064408.1, read on the forward strand.
ATGTGTATTTAAGCCCCTGTGTTTTCAGTGTTAGGTTGTCTGGTCTTGTGCGCGTTCAATGTCAGTCAGGTTGCTGTTCCTCTGTTCTGTTAGTTTATTCCATGTTTATTCTAGTAGTTTTGTTTGTTTGAGTATCGTGTTTTGAGTTTGGTTTTGTTTTGTAAATTTGGTATTAAAGTACCTGCGTTTACATCTGGCTCGTGTCCTCCCTGCTGCAAACCCTGACAGCGAACGCAAGATGGCCCAGGAATTTCTCAGAACTAGAGCCTACTGTCAGTAAGAATGGGGGGAGTGTTGAGTTATGAATCTTTAAGGAGTCCAAATTTTTACCTTTACAGGCCACATATATGAGTGTATTCTAATTCATCATTACATTATGAACAACATATGTAATGTTTATGTATGATACGCTACAAAGGTTGTTTCCTACACAGGAAACACAAATTTGTCAGTGTTAAATTAACACTCACAGTGTTAATTCATCACTAACAGTGTTGATTTAACACTGCTCAATTTGTTGCATACTTTTCACGTTTAAGAACACAAAGCCAACAATGTGTCATTTAGCCAAGAATCTCCAATCTGAAATTCTGTTCATCTTTGCTTGGTGCTCCATAATTCCACATCACTGACAAAGTGACATTTAGTGAAAAATAGACATGACATTCATAGGCCCGTGTGTTTCATAAATGTGGCACAGAATCAATGGAAACAGCATTGCATACACTGCGCTCGGGCAACATGATGAATGAATCTTATCTCATGCCTTTAATAACTCAGTACAGTCAGCGAATGATAGGCTGTCACTTAGTTTGTCATTCACCTGCAGGACGGAGAACGCTGTGAAAGAAAAAACTCTAAAAACACTGTCCGTAATTGCAAATCACTACTGTAGTGTAGTGTCCGGTAAACCTTATTATATATTATGTATAATTATATTAGCGAAAGCACAGGGTACAATGACAGAAAGCAAAAGAAAAAGCAGAGACTGCATTTTTTTTTTGGTTTATATATATTTATCATACAGCTAGAATGAGACTGATGAACATCCAGCAGTGTTCGGTAGTAGTCAGCACCGGGGAATATTTTAAATCACTTTATTATTACTTTTGTTATTACATTAGAACCGCAAAGTCCACAGATATTTTTATTTTGTTATGTTTAGATAATGTCCCAACTGATATTCTTAATTACGATTATGCATAATCAGATTACTTTATATTAAAGTCTGCTTTACAGGACAATTATACACAAAAGTTACTTTTTGCCTGAAATATTATTAAAATATAATTACATACTTACCTAAATACATAACTGATTATATGCTTATTTACATAAGGAATAACATTAAGTGTTCACCTGATATTTAATTTATTTCAATTTTAATCATATATATATATATATATATATATATATATATATATATATACATACATAAAAACATGACTTTCTTTGTTTATACTGCAATTGACAATAGTAATATGTAATATTATGTAATAATATATGTAATAATAGTAATATGTAATATGTTTTACAGAATTAAATTCATTAAAGTGAGGCATACAGTAAAGTGAACAAGTGAAGATGAACAAGTAGCATTACTGGTTGTGTGACAAATGGCAATTAAATATTATTAAACACAATAAATAATAAGTACTGGTCACTCAGTATTCGCTGTATTGACTGGGTGTCATGCCTGACTGTAAACAGGCAGAGAGAAAATAAGAGACACTGCTGGGATGTAGAACGAAGCAGTAAAATTTATTGAAATAAACAACAAAATAAACAATATAAAAGAGGACTAGAGCAACACACTAAAGTCGGGCAAAACTGAAAACAAATATAAACACTGACAAAGTAAACGGGACTGGGCCAAAAGAAACAGGGACTAAGGAATAAGTGGAACGGCCAAAACAATAAAACCAGGAAGTAGTAAGGGGAATGGGGAAAAACAAAGGGAGCACTAGACTACAAAATAGCAAACAGAAAACTACTAAGCAGAGCTTAGGAAAATGGCTAGACTAAGAAAGTAAACAGGGCAAAGAAACAAAACAAGAAATAAAACAGGGATACTTAGGCCGGGAGGAGTCCAAGGAAAAAACAGGAACTAGGGAAGACAGGCTTGGGAGATAGAACGCTTTGTAGAGTAGCAAACAGGCTGGAACCACAAGGAAACACAGACCATGAGAGCGACCAATACTCGGCAACAGCAGAGAGGAGCAGCGTGCTTATAAGCAACTCTGCCCAGGTGAAGCTGATCTCTAATCAGGGCTGGATGACTGCATGAGCGTGCCCTGATTAGAGGAAGTCCATATATGGGCATGGAGTGCCTCTCAGAGTGTGTGTGTGTGTGTGTGTGTGTGTGTGTGTGTGCTCTAATTAGGGGAAGTCCTTATTTGGGCATAGGGTGCTTGGCTTGGCTGGACGGGCCTGACACTGGGCAACACTTTTAAGGAGATGAGGAATTTTAATATCTGGTATGTCTGCTAAAAAGTGACACATTTTTGCGTAGTTCTTCCTATAATAATAAAATGTATAAAATATTTAATTTATAATATAGAACATTTTATGAAATATAATTTATAAAATAAACATTTGATAGATTTTTTTTTTTCAAAAATACTTTTTTTGAAAATTAATATTCAATTACAACATTATAACCATACAACTTTTATCACCAAACATTACTCATTTAATGCCTTTAACCTTATAAAGTCTATATTTAAGCCCGTGCTTCATTACTGTTATAAATTCTATCACGTTCACAGGCCCTAAAATGAAACCCTGTGGGACTCCACAAAATCCGGTAAGCTATAATATATGATCTGAGATGTTTCTCTTTTGGGATTAATATCTGAATCATTAACCATAAGGTTTAAGTGGTTTAACTAGATGCTCTAATCTTTAGCAGTCATTATGCTGATCCAAAATTAAACAAAATAAAAGATTTGGACCCTCTGTCAACATCATATCTTACTGCAGTGTGGTGTTGGTAATCACACCGTACACTTCATAAGCTGAGAAGCTGAAAACTTCCTGCTATATTAAAGCATTTAGATGCTATATTTGAAAGACTCTGAGTATTATAAACGACAGAAATGATGCTTCCCAAAACCCACTGATTTAAATGTCCAAAAAAAAGGCCTTAAAGAAAGGAGAACTCAGCAGCTTCAGCTCGACGTCTTCATGGCAATTTAGCTTATCAGGACTCAGGATGATGTAATAGTAGCTGTCAGCACCTGCAGTCTTTTAGAGCAATCTTGTTCAGCGACTCTTTCCTCAGCTCTGAATTCCCATCGATTGACCGTCTCACTTTTTGCCTAAGATAGCCTAATGGCTTACAGCTCGAGTCTTTTTTTTCCTTTTTTTCTGTACTTTCTTTGACCCTACAAATGCCATTGAGAGTAGATTTTCTAAGCTCTGCATGTAAAGAGATTAAGGACTTCAACGACAATCACTTGCGAACAGAGGACGAAATACTGTCACAGATTTGGGGAAAAGAAATGAAAAGACTACGAGATAAAGGTATAAGCTCCCTAAAACAAAACAAAAAAAATGAGAAAGAAAATGAGAAAACATTATTATAAACTCTAAATTATGATGTATTTAACCATGTAAGCAGTCTCTAGTATTCCTATAAAAACTGTGTGCATTTTGTCACTTATTAAGTGTTATGTCCCATTTATAGCTCATTTAAACTTAAATTCTATGGAAAGCATGTATTCCAAACGTTCATTTGACACAACATTTGTGTTGAGTGAGAGAAACAGATTTTTTTTATTTGTTCTGAATTTTATGGAAAATTCAATGGAATTCAAACCTGTGCTCTTTTAACTATGCTATCCTATTTGTGGTCTTTTAACTGTGCTATTCTATCTGTGCTATTCGATCTGTGCTATTTGATCCGTGCTCTTTTAACTATGCTATTATAGCTGTGCTATTTAATCTGTGCTCTTTTAACTGTGCTATTATATCTGTGCTCTTTTAACTGTGCTATTCTATCTCTGCTATTCTATCCAAGCTCTTTTAACTGTGCTGTTCCATCTGTGCTCTTTTGTGCACTGTGATCTGTCCTCTTTTAACTATGCTATATGTGCTCCTTTAACTGAGCTATTCTACCTGTGCACTTTTAACTGTGCTATTATATCGGTGCTCTTTTAACTGTGCTAATACATCTATGCTCCTTTAACAGTGCTATTCTAACTATGCTCTTTTAACTGTGCTATTATATCTGTGCTCTTTTAACTGTGCTTTTTTGTCAGTGCTCTTTTAACTGTGCTAATACATCTGTGCTCCTTTAAAAGTGCTATTCTAACTGTGCTCTTTTAACTGTGCTAATATATCTGTGCTCTTCCAACTGTGCTTTTATAATTGTTATAAAGTTCTTCTACAGTTTTACTGTGCTGTGCATAAAGAACATCCAAACATCTATATGTACATTTTTTTGCCACATTTCTGTCATTTCTTGATATCGAAACAAATAGAAAGAAATGGAAACTTAGATTTGAGCATTTGGGAAGCAGTAATGTACATGTTATTCATGCTATTCTGAAATTATATTACAGCAGAAAATGCAAACACCAGGCTACACGTGCTGTACTCTATACTCTATACTGAGCATATAGAGTCAGAAGGCTTTATAGTGTAGGTGTGCCCAAGCATTTTGCAGCTCACTCAACTGGAATCATCCCCTCTAAGTGACACGTGAGAGCCCATGGTCACTCTCGCGCACAGAGACACTCTGAGAACAGAGGCTTCTCTCAATGGCAGTTATAAAAAGCCACCTCCGCTAAAAGCGCTTAAAGCACAGAGAGGTCCCAGCAGCGGCATGGCTTTCCGTGCTGTCATTAAAAAGTGATGCAGGCGGCACGCTTCAGCTGCCACCTCCCTCTCCTGCAGCGGGTCAACCAGAGGGCAGCGCACGCACAGGTCAGTGGACCAGTTCACCGCCGGAGCACGTCAACCCCTGTCAGCGTGACGTAAAAGTCTGAGGCGCCGCTTAACCGCTTCCTCGCTGGTCCTGGCAGACAGCGGTCATTTAACGGTCACTGAGCATGCTGAGAATAACGGAAAAAAAAACAAAAAAAAGACTTGCAAAATCAGATCTGCTGGGGAAGTTTTCATGCTAGATCGTCCACAGTGGTGATCCCTGAACAGGGAGCAGGAGACACCAGACACCAGTCTGTGACAGGGGTTCACCGCCAGCGAGGATGTGGGTCTGAATTTCTGTGCTAAAAATTCAATATTTTATAACACACAGTGCAGTGCAAACATCTGGAGAATGATGCAGTGAGTAAATATGTTTATCCAGGTATTCAGTCTTCATTTATGCTGCGTTTCTATTTAGCTGTGAATGACGTCGCCCCCTTTACCGAGTTTACTGTGCTCTAGTTAAATAATCAGATATCAGATATCACTGTTAGCATTGCCCCAGGTTACTAGTTGATAAAAATACACTATGCAGTTTATGTACAGTACAGGCCAAAAGTTTGGAGACACCTTCTCTTTTTCAATACGTTTTCTTTATTTTCATGACTGTTTACACTGTAGATTCTCACTGAAGCCTTCAAAACTATGAATGAACACATGTGGAGTTTTATGTACTTAACAAAAAATGGTCCAGATGGTTTGGGGTGAGCTGGACCACAGAGTGAAGACAAAAGGGCAACAAGTGCTACTAAACACCTCTGGGAACTCCTTCCTTCAAGACTGTTGGAAAAAAACATTTCAGGTGACCACCTCTTAAAGATCATTGAGAGAATGATGCCAAGAGTGTGCAAAGCAGTAATCAGAGCAAAGGGTGGCTATTTTGAAGAAACTAGAATATAAAACATGTTTTCAAGTTATTTCACATGTGTTAATTCATAGTTTTGATGCCTTCAGTGAGAATCTACAATGTAAATAGTCATGAACATAAAGAAAACGCATTGAAAAAGAAAAGGTGTGTCCCAACTTTTGGCCTGTTCTGTATACTGTCAATTGCCTCATCCCACTCCCACTCACTGTTGGAGCGTTCCAGATATCGTTTTCTTACTCAGAACCTTTTAAATTACGACTTCCTGCTCCAAATGGGATGCAGAATAAGTATAAACAACAACTTTTAAAAAGTACAAACAAACAAACAAACAAAACAATATCCCCAAACCTCTACAGAAGGGTCTAAGTGTCAATCCAACACATAGTTTATCTAGTCAATCCTTCATTAAAGAACTGTGCCTTTCTAACTGTGCTATTCTATCTGTGCTCTTTTAACTTTGCTGATTCATCTGTGTTGTTGTAAAAAAAGTTTTTATAATATGTGATATTCTATCTGTGATATGTTATCTGTGCTCTTCTATCTATGCTAGTCTATCTTTGCTCTTTTAACTGTGCTATTCTATCTGTGCTTTTCTAACTGTGCTCTTTTAACTGTGTTATTCTATATGTTCTCTTTTAACGGTTATCCTAAATAAGCTCTTCTATTTGTGGTATACTACCTGTGTTCTTCTATCTGTGCTCTTTTTAATGTTGTCTATCTGTGATTTTCTATCTGTGCTCTTCTTTTTGCAGTCTTCTAACTGTGTTCTTCATTTTTTTTGTAACTGTGCTATTCTAGATGTGCTTTTTGAAGTTTGCTATTTTAACTGTGTTATTCTATATGTGCTCTTCTATTTGTGTTCTACTAACTGTGTTGCTTTATCTGTGCTCTTTGAACTGTTTTCCATCTGTGATTTTCTATTAGTGCTCTACTTTTTGTGTTCTTCTAACTGTGTTCTTCTATTTGTGCTCTTTTAACTGTGCTATTCTATATGTGCTTTTGAACTTTGCTATACTAAGTATGCTATTCTACCTGTGCTATTCTATCAGTGCTCTTCTTTTTTGTTTTCGTTTACCGTGCTCTTTTTACTGTGCTCATGAACCTGTGCTTCTCTATGAGTGTCCCCTTAAATGTGCTCTTTTAAAAGTGTTTTCTTGTATCTGTGGTCTTCTCACTGTGTTGGTTTAACTATGCTCTTCTAACTGTGATCTTATAAATGTGTTATTCTGAATGTGTTCTCCTAAATGTGTTCACAAAACTGTGCTGTTCTAACTGTGCTCTTTTAACTGTGATCACCAAGCAGTACTCTATTATCAGTTTTCTTCTTAACGTGCTCTTAAAACTTTTCTAACTGTGTTTTTTTTTCCTAAACAACACATCAATAACTTGTGGAGTACCTTAGTTAACATGGAGTTTTTCACACATTTGCTTCGGTAAGAGCTTCTGCATTTTTAATAATGTTTTACACTAGGTGTTGCAAGACTGATTTGAAGATTTTTCAACCACAAGAGGAAATGTCACTCCAGTAATTAATCCCAAAGGTATTGGAAGGACCTAAAATACAGCCAATAAATACAGCTCCTCGGCTCTACAACCCAATGCTGAGGTGTTTATAACCTTCGAACCAATGCTTAAAACTAGGCATGGTGTCTGTAAAGGTGCTGCAAGTCCAGAATGTTCTATTCTATGGACAATGATTTATTAAGCTGTGTGTTTTAGGCCTGTTTTAAGTTACAAAAATGCACATTAAGCTAAGATTTCATTTTCATATTAAGTTACCTTTATATACCTTATATATATATATATATATATATATATATATATATATATATATATATATATGTATTAAACCAATACATGCTTCTGCATGCATGTGTGTGTGTGTGTGTGTTTCAGCTGATTTTATTTCTTCTGTAAACTTATCCTCGTCCTAAGTGCTGAGATTTATCATATGCGTGATGACAATTATGGGATGCTGCCGTACATTCTGCATAATTCATATGGTGATGAAAGAAAAGCTGGAGCTGAATGTGCGCAAGACACCACATATTGCATCAGTTTTTTTTTTTATGGACACAGAATCTAAGCAGTTTTTCCTCCCCATGAGCTTTGGGGAGTAACAACTGTCATTATGTAGCCGAGCAAGTATCACTTTGAACGCTCTTTTTCAAATATGCAAATCGCACAGCAAATCTCGTATGCAAAGCTTACAGGAAACACAGGCCTGGGTCCTCGAGTCCTGCTTTAAAAAAAAGAAGAAGCTCTTAAGTGAGTCAGCAACCATGAAAAGCACGTATCATTTATAGCAGCGCGTCGTCTTGCCTGTCAGCACACTCTAAGAAATATAAGTACAGATTGGTACTTAAAAGAGTACAAAGCTTGTCGCTGGGGCTGTACCTTATATTAAGGTTCAAAAAAGTACCTTTCAGTGAAAGTCCTTTTTTGTACCCATGTTTTTTGTGCCAGTAAAGATCATAAAGATTATAAACATTATCATCAACTAAATATGGCTCAAAAACTTGATGATACAAAATTGTCTGGCTTTCAAATAAAAAATGTGCAATTTAAATATATATAGTTTATTAGTACAGTGATGCAGAATACTGAATGTACCCTTTGGCTGGTTAAATGGTACAAATTTGTACTTATTGCTGTTAGAAATAACTTTGTACTTCAGAGGGAACAAATCTGACCCCGTAAAGACCAATATTGTACCTTTGAAGGTACAATTATAAAGAGTGTACCTTCGAGTACAAAAAAGTACTCATATCGTACCTCTGTTTTTTAGAGTGTGCAGCGTGGAGGACTATCTTTCTGCACGATGACTGTCTGTGCACTACTGTAGTGCACCTCCTCTGACAGACGAGTGATATTAATCCCTTTGTTACAGTTCTGTTTGTGCAGGAATCTCCAACCCTCATTTAAAAAAATATAAAAAAATTACATAACATAAAACTAAAACAATAATTGCACAGACAATTTACTTAAATACAGTATGTCCTGCCAGTGTTTAATGAACCATTATAAGGGTCATATCTTACAGCTCTTGCATTTATTTTTATCTTGTATTGTCTACTTAAGAAATTTGTCTGGGTTTATGTACCAAAAGAGTTTTCCAAGAATGTTGGAACTCCTCTTTATCCATTATAATTAAGCATGTTACAATAAAACTAATGATGTCTTGATATACAGGATTGTGCAAAGCAAAAGTCTTTGGCAACCAAGCAGATGTGTTTATCTCAGAAGTAATTCTGTACAAACACAAACACATACAGTACAAATATGTTAAAATTATAAGCATTTGATTTGGTTGCTGATTCTCTGTGAACTCTAGTCAGTGTATAGATTTGCTCAGTTCACCTGATATACTTTACATTAAAGAGTGATCTTAATGACCTACATTGTATTTAATGGTGTCAATCGATTCAAAATGTAATCTGATTAATCACAACAATATTATGTGATTAACTGCGATTAATCACACTTGTTCTTCTTAAGACACAAGTTTTTATAGTGGATATTTAAATGTAAAGTGTAGGACCCTTAAAAATGTCGTTTGTATTCTTATCAATTTCCTTTTGTTGTTTTTTGAATGTTGCAATAAAAAATGCAATAAAACTCGATTTCACAGAATTTTTTGTTGTTGTTTTTGTGCCATTTACCTGTTAGTTTCCTGTTCAGTGCAATCAATGGGATAAGTGTGAGGCACAATGTTATTAGCCAATCAGTATTAAGAAGGGGCGGGCCAAAGAGTCAGTTGCATGCTGCCTGTGGGTGCCCTTTTTAATCTGCTTTATTTATTCGCTGAAAGAGCCAAGACTGTTTCTGGTAGATTACGGGGTCAAACTAATTAATTGCATATAAAAAAATGGGTTACTGATTCCAAATGAACTAAGTTGTAACGCTTTAACGTTGACAGCTCTAATTATATCACCTTTCAGAAATGATCAAGACATTTATCCAGACATGGATAAAGTACTTAGAGTCCCAGAATTGAGAACAAGTACAAGTGCTCTATTAGAAAAGTAGAAGTTGATTTAAGTTTTTTAAGCTCCACACTCAAGTGAAAGTACTATTTTTTGCAAGTAGTATATTCTCACATATAATACTGAAGTACTGAAAGTAAAAGTACAGTACTGTGTTATGAAGTTTTTACAGAAAGCAGTGGAAAGTGGAAAGCAGAGAAAAAGGCAGAATAGGAGCAGCACACTCTTTTTATAAGATCAGTTTAGTCATTTGATTTGCTTGATAATAATGAGGAGCTTAATCAAACGCAGTGACAGTGCAGAGCATGATTCACAACATTTTAGAATTGTAACAAATAATGATGCAAAAAATTTAAAAATATTAAACTCAAAAACCAAAATGAATACAGTAGTGAAACAGCTGTTTGTTACTATACATCAAGTCATGAAACACAACACTACTTCCTGTCCCATGACTTTTGGCATGTCAGTGAGTGTCAAGGTGTTTTTTTTTTCTGATATCCCTAAAAAACAATTAAAATATATAAATTCAATTATTAATATACATACACATGGACAACAAGATGTGTGGTGTGAGTTGTACATTCTAAAATATTGTATAGGTAATTTAACTATTAAATATTTACAGTAAATCTGCATACTATACAAATCAGTGGGAGATTTCTGGTCTCTGTCTCTCTCACCCAGCAGCACCTTAAGACTCATACTGGTTTCTCAGTTTTCTCTCTGTCTGACAGACAGCTGTCTATCTGTCTATCCTAGCAATGACCCCACCCACTTCACAGCACAGGGTCCAACCACAAACCATACCACCAAAAAGACAGGGCATTCGCTAATAAAAATGAGTGCAAAAATATCTGTAAATCTCTTGTTTTAAATAAATAACCTGGCTGTCTTTTTATGTTCACTGGCCTTGCAATAGTAAGTAAATGTAACAATACCTAGTGTGGAACATTCTGTCATATTATTATTTAAAATCCGATAAAATCAAGATTTTAAAGCAAAGCTTTCTTATATTGTTTTAGTTAAAACAGCGTGTCTTCTTTTTCTACAGTAAAACACTGAACCAAATGCTTCTGACAGACTTTTCCATCAAGCAGCCAAAGCCCTTTAGATGTTCCCTGAAACATCCAGAAAGAACAAACAGTCCTTGTGGAACATGTATGGTCTCCAATTCAAACAATGTCTTGAGCGGTTGTTTAAGGCTCAGCAGGCTCAGTCTGAACACCACAACCACAGCGCTGATCCTCATCCTATCCATTAAAAAAAACTGCCTCATACTGCTTTGATTAGAAGGCGCAGAAGCACATAAGCAAGATAAGACACAAGGCTTTTTTATTTTAGCACAGGAGTTGCACTGTGATTCTTATCAGCTGCAGAATGTAGTAACCCTGTGCGGCTTATCAGTGGAACATATGAGCAAATCTAATACAAATATGGGCCATTTTTCACAGCTACATGTATGCAGCTCTGCTATTTATAGCTGCACTGTCATGGAAAAAATAAACAACTGAACAAACCACTGTTACCGTGACAAAGACAGTGTCTCCTATTATTGATGTAGTGATATATATATATATATATATATATATATATATATATATATATAGACATTAGACAGTATTTATGCTTGATGCACATATTTCTATCATCTTTCAAAGCAGCCTACAAAACAGGCGAAGGTTATGAAAAGATAGCAAGGCTATTTTCTGTGGTTAGCAATTTCCAGAAACAGTGGAAGTCAAGTTGATATCTAAAAACTTTCAAATCTGCCTGCTTGTCGGTTTGCTTTGTCGCACTTCCTTTCAGGAAGATTTAACAGACACTGAAGTGGAAGTTCACTGTTTTAGCTGCACCAAGGTGGACTGTTCATGCTTCATCACACTATATGAGAAAAAAAAAGTATTGGGACACCTGCTCATTTATTGTTTCTTTTGAAATCAAGGGTATTAAAAGAGTTTATTCTGCTTTTTTGGAATAAATGTTAAAGTTTTAGTCAAATAAGATCCTGATGTATTTTTGGTTCTGGTGTGATACAACATAAGCAAAAAATAAGTCCCAGTACAAAAATATCTTTGCTGGTTTGTTTAATAAATAATATGGACAAAACAGTGTTTAGGAATGCAATTGATAATGAAAAATAAAGAAAAATAAATCAAAGATTAAGGAAAATAAATTGTGACTCCTCTGAGTTTTGACCAATGACAAATAAGACAAATAACCTTACTGTACTTCCCTGGCCTCAAGTAGCCTCCCACCATCTCCCACAGACTACCTTTAGTCTGTTCTGGCCTTAAACTCTTTGGGCCCTTATGTTCACCCTGTGCAAGGTATGTCACAATGCTCATTCCTATCTTACACCCCTTCAACAGTGCCCTAGCTGTTAAAATAACGTGGGAGTTCAGGAATATATCTAAACTGATGGGTGCATGGTGGTCTGGAAGTTAAGTGTGTTCAGGTAAATGATTGCCGTTTTGCTATTTTAGTGGCGTTAACACAGGTTCCTCAGAGTCCATTCCTTTAGGTGCACGATGCATGCTGCATGCCGCTCTGCAGAGCGCAAACCCCACTTTAAATGCAACAATAAACAGAATGAAGAGTAAAATAACATTGCTGTTCCCTTAAGTGAGCTGCTGGTGAAGATGAGACGCACAAAGCGCTGTGCTGTTTAGACACAAACATGCCGATGTCAGAGTGCAGCTGCTTATTAAAGCAAATGGCAAGGGACACACTGATTGGTTAATTTTACATAACTCAATGGACCTTATCACCCTCTGTTCCACCAATCACGTTGACTGTTCTAATCTTACTCCATATGTTTCCATCTGGTAAAATACAATAATCAGCTCCTGTGAAGCTCACCAAAAATGTCAGATAATCCACAAAATACTGATTAAATGTGCACATTTTTATAGGCCTTAAATCTTGACCAAAGTAAGAAACAGTACATATGAAGTTGTACACATAGTTACATATGAATCACCCAAAAGAATTAAACTGAGATCATAACATATTGATCAACAGATGGAGCACTGTCTCATCCTGCAGACAGTGAACACATGATATAACGAGACTGGAGGTAGAGCGAGGCAGAGTGAGGCAGAGGTCCACTGTAAACCCACAAAACTACTTTGATTGTAAAAAATGAGTGCAGTCAAGCTAAGTGCTAAAAAACTGAATTCATCCCATTTATCACAAGTATATTAATGAAAGCAGAGCAGTGTGGAAGTGTGTTTGTGTATACAAGTGTTTTCTCCAGTTCTAAGGTTACTGGAAAACCCATCCCTCTGTTTGATTCCTCCCTAGTGCCTGAATACCCTAAGGTTACACACACACACACGCACACACACACACACACACACACACATACACACACACACATACTGCACACTATGTAGATACATGACTCCAGTGCACTGGAGTTTGATCCAAATGAAGCAATGATGTAGCTCAGTGGCCCGTGCCTTACATCTCAGCTTGTGAGTGTGTGAGTGTGAGTGTGTGTGTATCTCTAGAATCAGTGAGCTCTCCAGCAAATGGCCAAACCGCTACTTTATTAGACAGAAATGCCCTGGTCTAAGACTTAATAGGCCTAATGACAAAATATGAAGCGCAGTGCAACCAGCAGGTCCTAATTGAATTGTTTTCCTCACAGATCCACAAATTATTGCTGCAGAGACACTCCGCTGCAGTTTCCAGAGAATAAACATCATTTAGCTTTTCTAGAATCAGCGCCTATCTAACACCTAATCAACTCTACAAAAACGCTTACGCATAATTCAAAACAGCACATGCACACATTAATCAAATATATGATACTAATCACACCTACAAGTCAACACATTCTATAAAATATAAAGCAAATTTAAATAGTTTATTAGTCCAAGCTTACCTAACACTACTGCTACACCACTATTACCACCAACAACCAATACAAACAGTACAACCAATACAGTTTATCCTCTATATCTTGTTAATCAGCTCCAAATCCTGGTATTTGTTTCAGATGTTAACCAACAATATGATCCTAAACCTGTTTGATCAGGTCACGCTTATAAAACTAGTGTATACAGTCTGTGAATTTGTAATTATCTCAGCTTGGCATGCTGGAAACTGCATTATGTAACTCTGCTGGTGTGAAGTGGGCAGAAGCATGCAAGTTAGAACTTCTTAACACTGCTATTCATACTGCTTTAATATTCAAATCCAGAGGAATATTTTATGGCTTAAGTGTCTCAGAAGACGTATTTGTGATTCTCATTTTGAATTCATTTACAGATCAACTTGTTTCAACAGATCAACAGATGTTTCTCTTAAAATTTCTTAGGAGAAATAGCATTAGACAAAAACGAGACATGAGATATTTCTAAGGTAACATGAGTCAAAACTGAGTGTTTTTGTTTTTAGACTACTGGTGGCCTGCAAAAGCTTGGTTTCAAACCCACGACCTCGTCATCTATGGCCCAGTGCTCTAACCACTGAGCCACTGCTGCCCTAAAGCTTAAATAATCATTCAGAAATTAAGAACTAAAGCTTTGTAACCCTAAATAAACACATTTAATTTAATCAACACAAACAACTGTCCAATTAGTTTTACATTTCATACTTGAATCTTTTATGTCTAGAACAGGAATATTTCTGCCTAGTAGAAAATGAAATGGAATGAAATGAAAAATTCTCCTTCCATCTGATCTCCTTGTTGTTTAGGATAATCTACACAGATACTATACTTAAAAACTACTTTTTATTTTTCTTTCTTCTGGTTCCTCATGTAAAATCCTATAAGATTACTCTACTGCAACAGACCAGAGTGATTCTTCTGTAACTATCTTATATATAGCTTGTACAAAAATGCATGTGTAATTCATATTGTTCATACTGCTGTAAATGAAGAATTACTGTGTTCAGCCCATTAATTCCATAATGGTTTGTGTACAAGCTTTCATGGTAGTGTAGAACTGACAGGGCATATATATATATATATATATATCTTAATTGTTTAATTTAAAACAAATAGAAGGTAGAGGGCAATATAGCACAGAGCACTACCAGCAGCCTGGGGGCTGAGGGGTTAAAAAGAGGCTGTTAGACCACAGTACTCTATTAGTGACACATGGCTAAAGAGATGCTGTATAAGAACAATCATAGTGCTGTATTGTGGAATGATGGCGGTGGTAGATCATGCTGACACACACACACACACACACACACACACACACACAGAGAGAGCCTGACGCAGGTGTGTAAAGCCAATAGGCCCGCCACACTTTCCTCCCCTTTACAAACAGGCCAATCAATACGGCATCACTTAAGGCCCTGTTTCCCCCTGACTGCACCTGACTCAGCACACTTGGTGGAATATAGTGTGTGCATGTGTGTGTGTGTGTGTGTGTGAGTGTGTATGTGTGTGCGTGTCTGGAAGAGGATGATTGCTTTATGAGGGGGGCTATTTTTGAGGTTGAAATTTCCCCCACCTTCCCTTTCTCTGTCTCTCTCTCTCTCTCTGTCTTTCGCTCTGTTTCTCTCTTATTTTCTCTCTCTCTTTTTCTCTCTCTCTCTCTCTCTCTCTCTCTCAACCAATCTACCTCTTTTTCTGCCCTCACCCTCTTTATTCCCCAGAAGGCTGCTTGACAGGTTCTCATTTACCTGGAGTTCAGTTCGGGGCTGAAGCTGGGCCGGCTGTGTTTGAAAGCCCACACGGCCATCATCTATCTTATTAAAGTGGAAAATGAACTAATTACAAGGCAGATAAGCAGGGACAAGAGACGAGTGAGCAGTGCACGGCCCTCAGCAGAGTGCGCTCGGCTGTCCTTCAGCTCGGCGCAGCGAAACAGCCCATAAAACAACACCACGCTGCACTGCTGAGAGCAGCACTGCATTAACATGCGCTAAGTACCACTGAGAGCACCGCTGCTCACAATCCGCGCTGCTGCGACTGCCACTCTGTCAGCGTGAGCACATGTCTGTGTACATGTTTTCACCCGTTTGCGGGACAGGAATGTCCTGACTTTGTAGAACAACCAGAAATAGACTGAGTTTGCAACAATGTCCATATTCTTGAATATACCTTAAAAAAATTAAATACATAACCCATGGTGACATATGCGTCACAGACTCTTGAAAAGGTGTGTAAAGTTCCTTACAGCACTTTCTCAGTCATTTTAGCTCATCCAGTCCTTAAGTGACACATTCTAAACATCCTGAGAGCATCATCATAGAACAGTGTGTGAATCTGTGTTTGATCTTTTGATCTTATTTACAGAACGAAGGAGTGTTGGGTTAGTGCAAGAGATAAAACTAGCTCCTTTAAAAGTGTGCTTTTTGTGTCTATCTGAAAATATATAGTCATGTGCCAAAAAAAATAATTAATTAATTAATAAATTAATCTGATTCAATTCTGAACTAAATAATGGATCTGGGCTCTTATGGGTTAAGATAAATGTCCAGATACAATTTTAACCCCTTAACAGGCCAATATTTTTGTCACTTTTCTGCCTGACCTTCCACGCCTAAATCCTGAAAACACGAAGCATAATTCTAATAGAAAGTATGTTAAAAAATGTATATAAATCTGCAACTGCAAATTTCTAAATTTCATTTTAAAATCAATATTTTGCTGAAAACAAATCAAGCAGTTAATGTCCACAAAACCTTTTGTTTCATTATCATTGTCTCTTTTTAATGCCTGTTTTCAAGTGTCCTGTAAGAATCACCAAAGTGCTCAAAGTCTCCAAAATGTAAATAACTTATTTTACGGCAGAGGAAAGGGATTTGGTATCACCAACACTTGCGGCCTGTATATATGGAACAAGGCCTTTTAAAGGGCTTAAACCAAGGTTCATGTGTTTGTTACACTGCATACATTTGTTCAGGTTAGATTTGGTTTTACACTGCAGTTTAGTGAGTGGACTAAAAGAGTTTGCCATAAACAGTCATCATCACGTATGTGAGCAGTGCCTCTCCATTACTGGCCTTTATTGGCTTGATGAACCCATGTGTCAGACATATCGTCAGTTAAGTGAGTTGTGTCCAATTCCAACTTCCTGTTATGTCACGCTGTAAGAGATTACCCACAGAGTTATCTTACTTTAGTGTAAAAATAAGGGTAATCTTCATTTAGAGTAGATTCAGGAATTTCAAGCATTATCTGTTATAACAATACTGATGCGGGATTGCACACAATTGGTGTGCAGCACATTTCACACTCTTAATGACACTTTACAATCAACAGTCTGCATGCAAACCGTCACACTGAGTGCTCAACAAACACACAAAAAAAAAAACTGGCGGGAAGTTGCAGCCAAAAAGTTTGGAGCAACTTTTCATCTGATCTTAATGTTTTTGGACTGTGGGTGGGAAGCCCACAGAGTCCCCGGAGGAAACCCACTTAGAAACAAGGAGAACATGTAAACTTCACCCAGACAGGGATCTGAGACCAAGACCCCAGCACTAAGAGTAAAACATACTAACCGCCAAGCCACTTTGACACCCAAATGGGTAAGAAAAGCCTGCCATACCTTCCTGTGATTGGTTTAAATCTCTAAACCATCTAAAAAACTGAACCAGACCATGGTACCATTGATCTGAACTGAGACTGCCTGTTCTGGTCTGAAGCCATTTTGATTATTTGCTTCAGACAGTGTTTTTTGGCACCTTTCACAGCTGCAATTTTGATTTGGATCAAACAGAGGAGTCTGAATAATCCTAAACCAAACAAGCGACCTCTAAAAGCACCTTTAGATACAAACTGTACTCTTGTAGTAGTATACATATTGAATTTTGGGGTAATGGCCAAACATGAACATTTGAGTAAACTGAACAACTGGTCTAAATCGTGGATCATCTCTGAAAGAATATGGTGTATTAGGTGTTCAAGGTCAGCAGTATGGAGTATCTACCAAAAGTGGTCCAAGGAAGAACAACAATATGAACCTGTCACAGGGGTGATGCACTCACTGATGTGTGAGGGCAATAAAGTCTATTTCACATGTTTCCAAATGGACAGAAAAGCTACTGTGAAAAAAGCTACAGCTCACAGTCATTTTTATTCATGGCTGCAGGAGTCAGGACACACTGCGGATTGGGTTCCTTGGTTCCTAGTCAGAGTGTTGTTGCTAGCATCCAAAAGCATAAATGCAAGAATTGAAACTAGACTTTGGAGCACTGAAAACTGCACTCTTGTCGTGTTTCTTTTTATCTTTATATCAAGTGGATGACTGGGCTCATGTGCACCATTTACCCAGAGAAGTGACGGCACCAGAACGCACTGTGGGAGGAAGACGAACCTGTGGAGGCAGTGTTTTTCTAAGCTGCACACACTGCTCTGGAATGGTAAGAGTTCAAGGTGTTGCCCTGAGTCCTCTGATCTCAATCCAATCGAGCATTTGCGTGTTATGGACTGATTGAAAAAAAGTTTGATCTGCTTTAGGTATTGTACATCTCACAACTTACAAGAATTAAGTATAGACTGCTAATATATTGGAGCCAGATACCACAGAATAACTTTAAAGCTCTTGAGTCCATGGTCCAGTTAACTCAGAGACACAATATTTAAATACTATTTATAAATTTCCACTGGTATAAAAAATCTATCAATCTATTTCAATTCATACATTCAAAATGTACATAAGTGTGCTAGCATGGGCTTGGAGTCTAAAAAAAAAGAAAGTAAAGGTAGCCTTTCTGGAAACAGAGGGCAGGATTTCACTAAATAAACATCTCTAACTATTAAGCAATGAGGTGGATTGATTTAATGGAAGCAATAGTGGAATGCTTTGGGCATTATAGGAAAAAGAATGTATTCATAGGGATAAAAAGAGCATAGTTTATACAACAGGAAAATAATTCTAAACACACACTTAAAATCTATGATACAGAGTGTTCCAGCAAATTAAGGTGCTGCCGCTATGATCCTAGAACCACTGGTTTAAGTCCCTGATCATTCTGCTTTCCATCAGCAGCCAGAGTCCGAGAGAGCACAATTGGCCTTGCTCTCTTTGGGTGGAGAGATGGTGCTCTGTTCCCCCATCACTTTTAAAGTGATGTTGTTCAACACATGCGTCTGTTAGCTGATGTATCAGAGCTGGGTCACTGTGCTTCCTCCAAGCACACTGACTTCCCAGTAACGATACCTGTCCATTGGCACTTAAGTCCAGATGCATCCTATTCTTTTCAAAGAAGAGAGCTGCCGCATGCCGTGGTGCATGTTGGGTTGCACTGCGCCGAACGCTCTGCGCCCAGCCAATCAGGGAACAGCAGGCTGCGACGCCACACACATACGAGCCTCACACACACAGAGCAGGTGCCTTTAAACCAAAGAAAAGAAGCTGGAAATGGAGGAATATGGATTTATAGAACTATAGATTACAATGAGGTTGATTTAAATTTTTAAATCTTACATTTATGATAGCCTACTTCTGTAGCTTCATTTGAATTCAAAAACATCACAGCACGGCGTAATGCATTGAAGGACACATACCGTAATGCTACATCAATGGCAGTTTAAAATGAGATGTCGACATCCAATATGCTGGTGTTGTGGGCATTACTAGAAATATATGTCAATCGAAGTAAGTGGGTTTAGAGCTTAGATTCTCTGCCCGAACCCGACCTGACCGAGAAATAACGAAACACAAATATAATAATAACAAACAACGAAAACTGAAAGTGAAACTAAACTAATTTATTTATAAGCACTTTTCACTCCCGCAGTTCTACAGCGGGGGGTGTTGTGCCGATTCTGTCCGCAAAGTGGGAGTCGGATTTAGCAGGGAGTCGGATTCGGCACAACAGCGGCCGCGTGGCGGCACCTCGCGGTCCACGGTGTTAGTTGTAAGCGCTCGTGCTAGCCGCAAAATATGACAGAAAACACTGAGGGAGCTGCAGAATTATGTATGGGACTAGAATATGAGCACGAGGAGATCAAAGAGAAACCGGAGATACAGTATGTGAGAACCTTTACCTTTACTCTCTGTCTGTCGCTCTCTCTCTCTCTCGCATGTGAACTCCTCCACGTTTGACTAGCAGCACTGTGTTTAGCTGTTCTTAAAAATCCTTTTAATTAAATAATAGTTCTATGCTTCTATGTTACAGTGTTAATTAACATAATTCTGATCATATTTCGCTCATTCAAACAGCCCGAAAACAGACAGTTTATAGGGCGGGTGGGGGCGGGCTCATAATGGCAGTTTATGGTTCGGGTCGGGTCGGGCTCGGGCAGAACGTGCACGGGCTCGGGCTGGGTCGGGTCAGATTTTTTGGGCCCGATCTAACCTCTAAGTGGGTTGGGTAAGTGGCCTTTCAAAATAGGAAGAAGGTGTAATAAAATTAGAAATACTTTATTATAAAAAGTATATATATTTTATGTTTTTTTTAAATAAAATATTGTTTTTTTTAGGGTTTAAAACATTTCGCAACACAACTTACTTCATAAAAACAAATGATTGGCAGTACTGCTTTCTTAAAATAAGAGAATAATTGTTAGAATACTGTTAGAATAGTTACTCACTTAATGTGATTGGTGGGTCTGTATTGGGGCACAAAGAAAGTTTGGCTCAAGAACAGTCGCAAATTACTTTCTACGGCGAGAGATAAAGCACATTATCTTTTGCATTCAGGGCTCATTTTTAAGCAAGCATGGTCATGCAGACTTTTGATGCGTGATGCATGAGTGAATCAAGTTGAATGGGAGAGTCAGGCAGAATGCCAAATGAGTCGGTCTGATTGAATGAAATGACGACTCTGAATCTGGTCTAGGATCTAATTAACACCTTTAATTAGCATCACCCTCGCTCACTCACCACCCAGGCACTCTGTCAGTATGTCATGAACCTCTTGAGGGTCATGACCCCCAGGTTAAGAACCCCTGGACTCACTGGTGGCAGGTGGAGGACCAGCAGCATTATTGGTGTATACTCATATCAACAAATCCTCAGACAAACAATGTGCAGTTCTGAAAAACCCAAAACTCAATGCTCAGCCTTAGAGCTTAAAAAAATGTGGATTCATGATTTTCGTGTCATAATGATAACAACAAAACCTTCTTCTGCTGTGATGAAAAAACAACATTCATTAAAGCCTAATTTAACCCACTGAGACAAAATCATCCAGTAAAACTATCGCTCTCCACAAAGCCCTGGCTCCTTTCATAACGGCCAGATGGGCCCACTGAGGCGCAATCTGATGTAGCGCGTGTCACGATCACCATGGCGATGCACAGAGCTGGAGGTGCGTTAAGCGTTTCAGCCGCAGCGTATCCAGCGTATCTGACACGTCCCATCACTGGCCCAGTCAGCTGGAGTCTCTGATTCAATAATGAAACGCTATGAGACGCGCGCAGATATCAATAAGCATCTAGGAAATGTCAAACATGACAAACTGCTCTCTGCATTTATAGGCGGCGGTAAAACTGCACGCGACCAGAGAGAGATGAGTTAAACTGCGCCGCATCGCACATTTCATTACAAATAGCACGTGCCATAAACGTCCGCATGCTTTCACATCGGCATTATATTAGTGGTTATTTGATTAGCGCCTTGTTCTTCATTTATGAACCGGGTGCTAGACCACATTCAATTTCCCCACTCTAACAAAAATCACTGATTTGATTAGGGAATAAATATAATGGGTCATTACAGCAAACAAATAAACATTAATGCATCGGTTCACAGTGCTGAAATAATGGGCCAGTCAGGCAGCTGCCATTGTGCTGCTGTAGAGGCCCCTGAAGCTCTGCGTCCTCTGTGGGATAAGCCGGCATAGCAACCAGCCCAAACACAAGCAGCATATATATACGGCTCAGTCCTGGTGCTTGTACTAGGTATAGAGAGAGATATCTAAAAGAGAGATATCCCAAACTCAGCCTTCTCATCTGTCTATATACCTCTCCAACCTTATATATCTCTCTATATCTAGTAGTCTCTACCAAGACACATACACTAAACACACAAATATGACTGCCGGTAGGGCTGGGTGATACGAGCAAGATTTATTTATATCGCAATATATTTTGTACTTTTGGTCGATAAATTATAATTATGATATTGATATGAATCATAAAAGGTACCATCCATGGTGTAAAGTATGTAACCACACACTAACAGAGCTGGACAATATGGTAAAAAATTATGTCATAATATTTAAAGACATTTTAGTACTATCATATTAATCACAATATTTTGACACACAGACAAAATCAGCAGTGACCGTTTCTTTAAAACTGACATTGAAATACTAAAACTTATGCTACTGTAGTGATTCTAAACTGGTGAGTCGGGATCCAAAAGTGGGTCGAGGACACGTTCTGGGTGCGGATTGTACAGCTTGGAAAAAAATAAAAAATAAAAAATTCTCATCTGATATTGTACTCGTGTTTTTTTATATTGGGGGATTTATATTTTTATATTGTACTCTAAATGCAGAGATCTGCAGAGAAGTTAAATACCAATTTTTGTGGCCTTATTTATTTTGTGCAGTTTTGATATAAAATGTTATTGTAATAACTTTTTTAAAAATGTAGTTGTTCCCTATCAGTTTAACTAAATTAACTAAAGTTCTGTTCGCACTGACCATTCTAGCCAGATGCCACCGGTCACAAATATTATCACCCACTGCACTGTACACCATGAGTGGCAATCATCTATGACATATTCCCATATACATTATACTTTTACTTTCATATACATTATTACACTACACTTTTACTTTCAGTATTTCAGTAGTAAATTTTACAATTAATTATGCTATGACTAGGATTATCTGCATACAGCAGATAGATCTTTAGCAGCAGTTTATCCTTTTTAAACAAAACAATGTTTTTATATTTGTGCAGTTGTGTCCCATGCATACTATTCTAGTGCATAACAAGGACATTGTTTTTGGCTATATTATAATTATAATTAGATAATTATCAATCATTGATTATAATTCCTAATGTAGTTAACATCTTAAACTCTGCAGAATCACTGGTGGTTCCTGTTTGTTTGTTTGTTTTTCCTCACCTCACTTCCTCATTTTTTTCTCACAGGAGCAACTCAGCCAGGTTGCATTGCTTTGCATGCATGTGGTTACTGAGTAGAAATCCCCAGGGTTTGATAAAAGTAGCATAGCGTTAAAAGTTAAATCTCCACCTTCAGAAAGACAATAATATGAAAAAAAAAAAGTTATTCTTAAATTGAATAGTTCTAAAATGTATTTTTAAATGTAAATTTAATACTTATTTTATTTAGTTATAACATTGAACAACCTGATGCTGTTAAATCATAACCTTTAAACTTGCTCTGTTTATCGTTTCAGATGCAAAGGTGGTTTTCTGCTCCAAAGCTTGATCTCCTGCATCATTTCCTCTACCACGCTGCATCTGTGACTGTCTCAAGTGGACACTCCACAGGAGAGCGGAGCGAGAGAGAGAGAGAGAGAGAGAGAGAGAGAGAGCGCTCTATTGCAGCATGTGCTTTCTTGCGTACATGGTGTGGGGTTAAAATCTGGGCCTGGTGGTCTGGGTGATTTGCGAGTGCACTGGGCTGTGCGTAATTGCCGAGTGGGTGGAACGGAGATCATCGGGGACACGTGGAGTAAAAGTGGAAATGTGTAGGCAGATACGGAGTCACACGCAGACAGGGGGGTCAAAGCTTCAGCTGAAACAGATGGTAGAGGAGGAGGAGGAGAGCTTCTGGCACAAGCAGAACAACATTATATTTTCTCCTCTTTATTAGCCATAATAAAGGACCAGCTTCCAGCTTGTAATCACCCTTCACTATTGATCAAGGGAGCAGTTGTTAGATTATTAACTCATCACTTGATTAGCAGCAGGTTGAAGAACAAGATTATTTAGGTAAACAGCTTCAAGCACAAGTACATGCGCTTGGTCATCATGTCATTTTCATTTTGTGTCAAACTTCATAGTATAAACCAGCTTTTACAGATTTAACATTAATCGGAAGATTATATTTGTCAGAACTGTTCAGGAATTGTCTATTTTAAAAATATTTAAGGGACATTCTGCCAAATGTGTGCCATTTGCTTGTTGTAACTCTTCCAAATTAAACTATTTTTATTTTTACCTTTTTTCAACTCTGAGTCTAACAATACATATATTTAACATGTACTGGTCAATCTCAGGCAGCTTTACTTAATTTTTTACAAGGTTTCTAAGCCGAAGATGTTTATATTTTTCTCAGTCCTGTTCCCAAAACTCATGTGACATTTTTATAAAAAAAACGTGTTTAAAAGAAAAAGTCTACTAATTTCCTTGATTTTCTCTCAATAAAGTCTTTATTTTAAAGAAATGGTTGACTGCATGTTTAAATAATTGATATTTATGACAAAAAACATCACTATATATGCATGCACATTATATTTTTCTAAAATATGCAATGCTTTTTTTTATCTTATTAAGAAGACCCAAACCTGAAATTGATTAAATTTAGTATCATGCATCATTTATTAAACAATTGGGTAAATAATGAACCAGACAGATTAAAAAAAGTGGTTAACACTAACTAATATTCACATTAATAAATCACTAAACCAGGGGACAATACTCACTCCTGTTACTGACACTCAGTCCTGTTACTGGCACTCACTCCTGTTACTGTAACTCACTCCTGTTATTGGAACTCACTCCTGTTACTGACACTCAGTCCTGTTACTGGCACTCACTCCTGTTACTGTAACTCACTCCTGTTACTGGAACTCACTCCTGTTACTGACACTCACGCCTGTTACTGGAACTCACTCCTGTTACTGACACTCACGCCTGTTACTGGAACTCACTCCTGTTACTGGCACTCAGTCCTGTTACTGGAACTCACTAATTCTACTGGAACTCACTCCTGTTACTGATACTCACTCCTGTTACTGGAACTCACTCCTGATACTGGCACTCAGTCCTGTTACTGGAACTCACTCCCGTTACTGGCACTCAGTCCTGTTACCGGCACTCAGTCCTGTTACTGGAACTCACTCCTGTTACTTACACTCAGTCATGTTACTGGTACTTATTCCTGTTACTGTAACTCACTCCTGTTACTGGAATTCACTCCTGTTACTGGCACTCAGTCCTGTTACTGGCATTCGCTCCTGTTACTGGAACTCACTCCTGTTACTGACACTCAGTCATGTTACTGTAACTCACTCCTGTTACTGGAATTCACTCCTGTTACTGGCACTCAGTCCTGTTACTGGAACTCACTAATTCTACTGGAACTCACTCCTGTTACTGGAACTCACTCCTGATACTGGCACTCAGTCCTGTTACTGGAACTCACTCCCGTTACTGGCACTCAGTCCTGTTACCGGCACTCAGTCCTGTTACTGGAACTCACTCCTGTTACTTACACTCAGTCATGTTACTGGTACTTATTCCTGTTACTGTAACTCACTCCTGTTACTGGGATTCACTCCTGTTACTGGCACTCAGTCCTGTTACTGGCATTCGCTCCTGTTACTGGAACTCACTCCTGTTACTGACACTCAGTCATGTTACTGTAACTCACTCCTGTTACTGGAATTCACTCCTGTTACTGGCACTCCTGTTACTGGAACTCACTCCCGTTACTGGCACTCAGTCCTGTTACCAGCACTCAGTCCTGTTACTGGAACTCACTCCTGTTACTTACACTCAGTCATGTTACTGGTACTTACTCCTGTTACTGTAACTCACTCCTGTTACTGGAATTCCCTCCTGTTACTGGCACTCAGTCCTGTTACTGGAACTCATTCCTTGTTACTTTCAGTTTTTAGCATAGAACTAGCAAAAGCATTAAAAATATCAAAATGGCACTCAACAACGGCAAAGAAATGACATCTCTGAAGGATTTTAATAATTATATTTCATGGTATAGTTTATAGTAAGAGAGTGGGGACAGGTAACAAAAGACACTATGCTTAATAATAAAATGTATTTTAAAGGCATTTTGTGTGCACATTTATACCTGTAATTACCTGGGGACAGAAATGGCACCGATTCTGCAGAATATACCTTAGCAAAAAAATATAAAATAATTAAAGCATGGGGTTGTGAGCTGCTCTATCTTATTATGTGCAGCTGCATCAATGACAGGGAGGTCAGCTTGCTTTGTAATATATGTTGGAGTTTTTAAAAGCACTTTTGTGTCCTCTGATGCTGCACTAACAAAAGATTTGAGGGCTATTGACTTCTGACAGTTTCTCTAAATCAGAGCATCTTGCAATGCTGCCATGAGCTCCTCTCAGTCAGCGGGATTACCTCTGCAAAGCTCCACACTTCTGAGTCTGGCTGAAAGATACTGCGCTATGTGATCAAAATGCTCCTCCACACTCACATCATGTGTCAGGTAAAGGTAGGCAATATGGCAACAATAAAACTTCACAATACTTGACACTGACTAGAGGTTTTTAGACATTTTAGAGCAATATACAGCGGCTTGCTAAATGTTTCATACCCCTTGAACTTTTTCACCTTTTGTCACCTTACAATCACAAACTTAAAAGTATTTTATGTGAGATTTTAAGTGACAGACAAACACAATAAAGCACATAAGTGTAAAGTGGAATGAGAATGATACATGATTTTCAATATTTTAAACAAATAAAAATCTGTGTGTTAAAAAAGTGTGACGTGCAAAAAGATGCCACTAAATAAAATCCAGTGCAATCAACTGCCTTCAGAAATCACTTAATAAGTTAACAAAGTCCAGCAGGGTATAGTTTAGTCTCAGTATATATAAACACCTGTTCTGTAAAGGCTTAGTGGTTTGTTAGAGAACACTAGTGAACAAACAGCATCATAGAGACCAGGGAAAATATATTTTGTGGTTGTAAGATTGCAAAGGGTATGAATACTTTTGCAAGCTACTATAGGTCCAATAAACCCCTGGCATTGACATGCATTCTAAATGATGTGGCTGCATATATATTTTCATAATGCATAGGTTGTAACACTGAGTTCTTATATAAAATTGGTTGAGGCACAGTTTCCATTAGCTTGTTTTTTCCATCATGAAGCTAATGGACGTTGTGGTCAAAAAGTTATTACTGTATTTTTTGCACTTTTTTACACTGATAAGGAACTGGGGTGTCGGCATGTTTTCCTTCTAATTCAGCAGGTAGGTTGTGGTAGTGGGGTAGGTTAACTAAGTTAAGTAAGGCTAAGCCAAATAAACAAAACTGTAATTCTTAAAAAAACACTTTCTTTTAAAGTTGAACAAGCTCTGTATCTTAATCTACACAGATTTCTCTTCTGAAAACTGTTTAATTGAGTGAGTAAAGCGCTTCTGTTTCTTTACAATATGCTTAGATTCCCACATTTCTCCAGCCCTAAGGCTGGAGCCTTAGCATTAGCATTGGCCACTATGCCACCTGACTGAGGAGCTCTACACTTAGGAACCCTAAGAGCTAGCGCTTAGTGCTGTTAGCGGGTAATGCTAATACTCCAGTGCTGGAGAAATTTGGAAATTTAAGCAGCAGGCTACAGGCCAATAATACTGACCTCTGAATGGCAACAGAGCAAGCGCTTAGTGCCTTTAGCGGCTAATGCTAATGATGCTCCAGCAATTTTTTACATAAGGCGCTCCAGATTATAAGGGATGCATCAAGACACATTTGGTGTTCACACTACCAAAACAATGTGGCCAAAAACATCTCTGACCATCTCCAACTGTGGTTTGAGTGATCGGATCAGATTATGATGCATCATAAAGATGCACTATACCCCATTCACACCTGTACTTTGTGCTCGTCACTTATGATAGGATTACCCAGGATGCATGGTAATGCCATGTGTAAACAGGGCCATGAAGTGATATTTACTCAGTGTACGGTATTTTAATAAACACGGCAGAAAAGCACCAGGCGCTTTGCTCATATTGCACAGGAAGGCATCTCCGACTCGTCTTCACATCATTATTATTTTCAGTGGCACTGCTCATAAGGTAGACTGAAAATGAAGCACTCAAGATCTATCTCCTCAATCTCACTGCCCATTAAAGGTTAAAAAGGCCTGAGACAAGTTCATAAAAAATGAGCAGACTGATGAGATTAAAAGACGAGAACAGAGGTTAGGCAGCGCATTGCCTACAGCAAGTTGGCCCCAAAGACCTACATCAAGCGGACTCAACCTTTCAGCGGGAGAGCGAGCTAGGGCCAGCCCGAGTGCCACGTAGCCATTCAGAAGCAGCAGCACACGCCATGTTAATTCACAACGTCTATTAGCAAACCAACATCCACATTAACAGCAAGGTCTCGCCTCTTTCTGCACTAATTCAGTACAGTGAGACGCCTTTTGAAGCTACAGTTAGCTTACAAATTATTATACACGGGTATTAAAGGCAAAAAGCTACAGCTAGTGCTTATGAGTTTATTTTTTTTAATACAGTACCAGTCAAAAATTTGGACACATCTTGAAATAACATTTTCTGAATTATACAG
This sequence comes from Astyanax mexicanus, assembly GCF_023375975.1. Classification (NCBI taxonomy): domain Eukaryota; kingdom Metazoa; phylum Chordata; class Actinopteri; order Characiformes; family Acestrorhamphidae; genus Astyanax; species Astyanax mexicanus. The sequence goes on from NC_064408.1 coordinate 72,327,103, forward strand.
TGGTATGAACAAGTTAGGGCACCCCTGATCATTTTTAAAGATTTTCCTTTATATATCATTGATTGTTTGGATCAGCAATTTCAGTTAAATATATCACATAGCAGATGAACACAGTGATATTTGAGAAGTGAAATCAATAATGAAAGTAAAAGCAATAATTCTTTAAATTTAGGCAGGTACATAAAATGACAGCTGAAATCCCTGAGATAGCTTTTTGTATCCTTTCTCTAAACCAGACTATGAAGAAAAAACATATTGATTTTTTTTAAAGAAAAAAAATATTAAACAGAGCAGAATATATTTTAGATTTTAGATACATTTTTACGTGATTTTACATGACAGCTTTGCATTTAAAAATACTTTAAGAAATGAAAGTCAACTTTTGAAATTAAGTAAATAAAATGAATAGTCAGTAATTAATCATATTATATACAGATGATAAGCTTTTGTAAGGAGTGAAAATGAAAGGAAGTGAAAGGATTTCGTGTTTTTGTGCGTAGTCACTTGGGTAAGGTTAGACTAGATGTTATGATGCTATGGTGTTGGGACTTGGGTGCTACGGTATTCCGGGTGGTTGCTGTGGTGCTGCAAGTTTCGTGCAGGGTGGTTGCTAAGGAGTTGCTAAGTGATTGCAATGTTTAGTGGAGCTAGTTGGTTGCTATAATATCCCAGGTGGTTCCAATGGTGTTACCAGGTGTTTGTAATTGTAATCAAGGTGGTTTCTAAGGTGTTACTGAGTGGATACTGGGCATCTGCTTTGGTGATTGCAGTGGAGTTTTGGATACAAGTGGCACATTGGAGTACTGTATATCCCAAATGATTGGTTGGGTGTTACTTGTGTATTTGTATCATTATGACTTAGGGGTGGGCTATATGGCCCTAAAATAACGATATTACGATATTTCAGAGTATTTTCAGAGTATTTTATGACAAAACATTTATTTAAAAAAATATTTAAGGAAGACACTACTGCACCAAATGAAAATTAAATTTTATTATTCTATATTTATCAGATTTGTAACAGAAGTCAATGATCCAGAATGTCATGATACTAATAATGCACTCCAAATATCTCCATAAATCCAGGATTAAAGTAAAATTAATGATACTGCACAGGTATAATTTGTCTTTAGTAGATATATAATGGAAAATGAGAACAGTGTGAATTTTTCTTTAGCTTAAAACAGTAAAAAAGTAGTACCCTGATGTGATAATTTGTGGGTGGGGGATATGGCTCGATATTTTAAGTATAATATCCTTCACGATAGTAAAAAATGTTGGAGATATTATTGCGTATGATACAATCTGGTACACACCTATTATGACTTAATAAGCATATACACACTATTCTGGAATAATTTGTTGCCAGGTCCAATCAAAAAGCTGTGTATAAAGAAAAATTACCCAATCAGATCTACACAGAAGAATCTGGAACAGTTGGAACAGTGCTGTCAATCTTGAAAACTGCAGGACGATTTATGCAGAAGAAACATAACAGAAAAATAGAACTCTTTTTTTTATGCTTTACAAAATTGCAACAGTGCCTTGCCGCGTGCAGCCGTAATTATATAACTGTGTGCATATGAGATGGGAGCACACTGAAACAGCATGAACAAATGGGCTAAGCAATTAGCTGAAGCATGAAACAAATCAGCCAACATCAAGATGCAATCTGCTTAAGAGTGCATAGTGAAGTGAGCATGACCTAAAAACACAAACAGTGGAAGTGATGCATGGAACAAAACAAAAACACACACAAAAAAACAGTATAACGCATTTGGGGTGCAGGTCAGACGCTAATCAAACCCTGCGTCCCTCCCACTCTGTTACACAGCATATGTCGGACGCTCTACGAAAGACTGATCTGACTGCCCAGCTGTTTTATTCATCCTACAACAGAACGCAAAACACATTTGCATCCATTATTTCTTTGACGTGTCTAGTAGAGTTGATACATCCATGCATAATGACTATTCCATCTGCTTGCTTTATGTAATTCTTCCTACGAACAGCGTGCAAAGGCAGTGCATGGAGTCAGCTGATCTAGTGAACCAGTTCCCTGCTGCTGCGCTCCACACTGAACTTGATCTGGACTTCAGCAGCAACCACATATGGCTGCTAATATAACTGTGATCAATAATGACTGCTAACATGTTTCAATTGAATCTGAAAATGTCACTGGAGACCATGCATCAAATATTACGGCGCAGACGGAGAGAAAGTCGCAGGCACTCGCTGGCCTAGACTGCGGACCGTTTTACACACATTAGTGGAGCTGCTGGAGAGGTTTGATCTCAGTTTGAAAGTGCCCCCCACGTTTCCATTAGACAGCACGACTCTGATCTTATCACATGCCTGCCTTGCTCTAACTTCATGGATATTGTCACATTTCAAGGGGAGCCACCAGTCAAGCTCGGCATTAGACACTGCCCTCTTACTCTAAAGCGGTTATCCATTCAGACAGGTCTTCAGAAATGTTTGTAGCAGCCTCGGAGCAGCCCTGCAGATCCCACATACTGCATAACACGCATTAAACATTAAAACAAGAGGCTAGATTCTAAACCAGTCGTCCTTTTTTCTTTTTTTGAATAAACGAATCAGAAAGAAATGCTTTCCCTCTGACCAGCGCTGACTCTGTGCTGAAAAAGATTAACATTCCAACGTTAGGATGATAAAAGTCATTATCAGAGTGGACATAATTTACACTGTCCACATTCAGTGACAGGAAGATATTTTATCTACGTGAAATATTGATTAAACTCCGGCTATAAATGCCCATGTGATGACTAAAGCGTGTGCAGCGCATGTTAAACTATGCAGCCAGACTGAAAATAGAAAAAAAAAAAAAAACAAGCTCTGGACTGAATTATATGTGATATAAATGTTTCGAACACCAGATTATGGGTCACTGAATTTAAGCTGTTGAGGCTGTGCTCTGTTGTTTTCAACCTCTTTTAGTTTTTTGTTTACATCTGCTTGCATGCGTTAATTAAAAATATATATATATATATATTAGAGATAAAAAAACAACAACTGAGCAATTACCTAATAATTAGATTATTAGAATTACATGTTCACTGTGCTTTTTGTTTTGTTCATGCGTTAATATTATATATTGTTTAACAAAGAAATATGAATATAATGGCTAATATTATGAAACAGTATATGTATGACTGTGCATCCTTTCTTATCTCTCTAATGAAACAACACACAACTTAGTGCTTAGTTTCTGAAACACTGAAAATAATGTTCTGATACTCGTTGATTCCCTATCGATCTGGTATGTTGTGGTTCAGTGGAGCGACAATTCAATTCAGGCCCAACTGCACAAGAACAACAACTTCAAAATATTTCTTCACTGTCTTTAGTTTTGAGATTTCCTACTACAGTAAGTCCTTATGTATCAAGTTCTCATGTACTGTACTACAATATTTAACTATGCACTACATTTTTAATCCCTTCTGTACTACAGTAATGCCCTCTGCAACACATAAATTCACTCTGTACAACATGAACACCTCTGTACTACATGAATTCCATCTGTACTACATTCTTTTCCACTGAATCTATTCTTTATCATGTTATTTCCCTTATTTTTTACCATATTATTATTATTACTAAATTTATTCCTTCTGTATTACATAAACCCCCCTTGTACTACATAAATTCCCCATGTGCCCTCTGTATTACATAAATCCCCTCTGCACTATATTTATTCCCTCTATACTAAATTAATCCCCATGTGTACTACATGAATCCCCCCATAAACCTGTACTTTAATAGTTACCTACATACTACAATAAGTACCTCTGGACCTCAATCATTACATCTGTACGACAAAATAATTCCATCCATGCTACAATAATTCCACCTCCACTACAACAATAAGAACAGCTGTGCTATATTAGTTCTATCTGTGCAGTAACAATTACCACTGTATTTCATTGATTCACTCTGTATTCAATAAAATTACCTGCACTATATTAATCCTCCCTGTGCTCTAGTTGTCACGACTGGTGCTGTAGACACTCCTGATCTTTCCACACTGAGCTCCAACGGAGGTTTACAGCCTAACAACTACACTACCCAGAACGCACCACATCACGCACACACCCTGTATTGATTACCCCAGGGTATTTAAGGAGGTTTCACGAACTCACCTGTTCCGTGTTTTGCCTGGTTTATTCCACTTTACACTGTGGACTGTTTCACGTTTTTCGATTATTGGATTATCTCTGATGCTGGCTTCCCCGTGTTTGAACTCTGGACTGTTTTCCACTCATGGTATGGTTATTCCTACGTTGCTTCTGTTTACCGGTGCTCTAATTGTTTCTGTACAACTACCCGCTTCTTTGCCCTGTATTTTAATAAATAACCCATTTTACTGTATCCACGAGTGTCTGCATTCTGTGCACACCATGACACTAGTCTTCACATCTGTGAACCCTGTCGTCCTGTCTCTGCCTTAACATACATTTTCATAGCAAACCAAATAATCCAACAATTTTTTTTATTATTACAGGTTTGCTGACTAACTGTTTGTGCCCTAATGCCAACCAAAACTTTCAAACAACTGATAGGCAGTATACAGTGCAGTTAATTTATTATTTAATCAATTACAATGAACATATATAATATATTACATTACATTACATTACATTACATTTGGCAGACGCTTTCAAAGCGTCTGCCAAATGTATATAATATAATATAATATAATATAATTATATGATTGCCTGCTTCATGCTTCAGTCATTATCTTCAACTAGCACTTACGTGTATCTAAGCATCAGCAGTAGAAGTGTCACTCCGCACTGAGCATTGCTGAATGCAGCTGAATGTGTATATATATATATATATATATATATATATATATATATATATATATATATATAACATGAATGCTAGTTAGCATTACAGCACAAGTACTCGTTAACTGCAGTTTCGAACATTGGCCTTAACTAAAGGCCGCAAGCAGAGATGAAAGACTCTGTGACGAATATCGTGCTACAATCTGTCCTGTTCACAAGCGGAATCAGGAAAGACATTTGACTCTCAAATCCGGCTTCTCAGCGCACATGTTAATGCCATCTAGACTGATTGCCTGGCATTGAGATTTGAATAGAAAGTGAAGTGCAATGAAAACAGCGGCAGAGAAACGAAGCCATCAGATATGAGCGGCGGAGTAATCTTCCACAAGAACGTGTTTAAGAAACACACAGCCACGGAGCCAAGAGATGTGGAGTTACCGTTACCACAGAACTTCTATTTAAGCACAACTGCTGGTGGGAGAGGGATGTAGGAGCGTTAGATCTGATCCCGTTTGTCCTCTGGCGTGTCCCAGAACCCTCTCCAGCCTTCAGTAAAGTGACTGAGAGGCTGCCAATGAAAGCTTGGACCGGCAATCAAGAAACAAAATCGGACTGGATTGTCTTTGGAATCCTGAGGCGAGCGAGGCCAAAAGACACAAGAAGAAGAAGAAGAAGAGAGAGAGGAATGAAAGGGCAAGAGCCGAATGAAAAACCTGCCCTTCTCCCCTGCGCCCATCACTCTTGCTTAACTTATGGCCCCCCAGTTTCTTGAGGGCATAAGCCCTGAGGCAGCTAAAACTACATTCATCCTTTGCTTATGATGGAAGTTAAGTTATAAATCTGAATATGGCTGAACGTGCTTGGCTTTAATAGACCTGGGAGATGTCCTGGGGGACAGTGCCGGTTCTTGGCTGGAGGGATGAAGGCCTTTCAGCGCCCTGAACCTGCAGTGGAGGATGGAATGCAAACCTGCAGGAAGGTTTTACCTAATGGCTTCTCCAGCTGCCAGGCCTCTGGTCTCAGCAGCAATGCACAGTGACCGTTCAGCCCCAGCGGGCACGTTTTACACACCCTCCGCTGCAACTCATGCCCCATTAACCTGAGGAAGACAAAAAAAAAATGCAGGCCCCTGAGACACCGGGCCTCTGGCCCCCAAATAACCCCCCACACACACACACAAATACACAACCTCGTCTGCTCGTCCCCTCACATTATTGAGTAAAATGCCCGAGTAAGGCCATAAATAAGCACCGCAGAGGCTAAGCGGCAGCTCATGAGCCGAGCTCTAAGAGGAGCTGAGAGACGGCCGTGAGCATTCGCTCGGAATTTTGCGAGGAGAATAGGGAATGAATCTGACACCAAGATGCGACAGAATAAAAGACCAGTACAGTCATCTGGACCAGATAGTTGCGAAAGCAATCATTATGCCTGCTAGGATCCAGGGAGTCATGTTTTCGACAGAAAATCTGTCATTACACTTCCACAGGCCTGTCAGATAAAGGGCCCACTCTTCCAGCACCTAGTACAGTAGGAGCAAAAAGCCATCTGACCTACTTCGACCTCTGCATTATCAACAGCAATTAAGTGAAATGGCAGCCATCACAGCTGACTCCTCGGCTGACAGAAATATTAAACACTCCCATACTCCAGGGACGCGCTGATTTTACGCAGCCAAAACAAAACAAGCCGCTTTCAGAACGGAAAATCTATGAGGGTCAAAGACACATGGAAGATGACAGTACAAAAGGAATCCCCAGATAGATAGCAGCTTCAGTGTTATTGGCTTCAATTTTCACAGCAGAGCTAAGCAGCTGAAACTGACAGAGACAGTCAATCATACGGCAAACAGAGGACCAGAGCACTTTCCAGATGCAGCTTTCTAGCTAGGATGCATAATCAGTTACTTTGTTTCAGTAGGGTGTGAGAATTTGTTAAAGCAATGTGATTTAGGTTAGATAATATGGACAAAATAAAGAGATTACTTCAGTTTCTAAATCGGTTTCTCTGATTGTTGTTCTATAAACTATAGACAACACTTCTAAATCTATTTGCAGAAAATGGAATGGCTGAAATAACAAAGAAATGCAGAGCTTTCAGACCCCAATTAATGCAAAGAAAACAAGTTCATATTCATAAAGTTTAAGAGTTCAGAAATCAATATTTGGTGGAATAACCCTAGTTTTTATTCACAGTTTAGTGCATCTTGGCATGTTCTCCTCCACCAGTCTTACACACTGCTTTTGAATAACTAGCAGTTCAGCTTGGTTTGATGACATATGATCATCCACCTTCCTTTTGATTATATCACAGAGGATTTCACTTTGGTAAAATCAAAGAAACTCATCATTTTTAAGTAGTCCCTTTTTTCCCAGAGCTGTATATATTTGCACTGATTCATCCATCTATCATCATATTATGATCAAAGCAGCATCATATTTAGCTTCTCAAAATTGGAAAGCAACTTCAACAAACAGAATGTAAGATATGGCATATTACGTACAAGTAAAATATTATATTTAGAGATTATACTGACCTGCACAGTCTGACCTACAGTGCAGTCACATGACCAACAAAGCTTGCTTGTGGATTACTACCATCTAGGAACATTAATACGAGTTAAACCCATCTTGGATATACTGAAAATAATTTTACTGTAAGTCGATCAGTTCAGTTCAGGAAGCCACACTCTGTGTTGTATTGTATTTATATTTTAATGTTGGCCAGAAAGACCAGACAGGTTTGTGGATGTGTAAAAGTTTAGGAACCCCTTACAACCCATTTTTTGTTATAAAAATGAGACTTTATGCACATTACACATAATGTTCCACAATGTTAGCTTCTATAACAAGATCAAAAAGATGCTCACTGCTCACTTCAGCTAACTTAAAGCCCAAAACATTTAAAAAAGATCATTATAATGAAACTAATCTACTAAATTTGCTATGGCTGATAGTAAATAATGATGGAGTAATGGCATCTTATTTTTGGTGCTAACATCAGTGTGATGTGTGCACAAAGACCTGAAGAAAAAATATTTTTCAATTACTTATTTTTTTCTTCCTTTTTTTGATGTTTTTAAAATCCTGCTAAACTATTCCTAATGTGACAAGGGTAATAGAAAACCTAAAACCACTTTTGTTTTTTTTTCCCAAACGTAATCATATCCAATTCCACCTCACTAACTATATCTCCTCCATCAGAAAATGCTACCAAACCTGGGAGGGTGAGGAAAAGAGGAAATCTGTCTTTTTTATGTTTTAGTACATCAGCTGTTCAGTGCTCTGGAACCACTGATGGTGTCCATAATGCACTCGGAAAAGTGCATTATGACGTAGTTTATCACGATCATGAGAACATATCATCCAACAGAGTAGTAAAAAAAATCTATGGTTTAACACATGCTCACCGCTAGACCAGATAAATGTCCTGCTAATTCTGCACTGACCCGCTATTGACCCACTAGATTAAATCTATATGCTTTAAATCCTTTCTCCCAGACCTCGGCCGGAGCCAGAGCTTGTTTTTTTCACTCTCAGAAAGGCAATGCGTACTGAATACAATACATCCTCAAAGCAATTCACATACTGTCAGTCTACTGAAACGGCAAGAGAGACAGAAATAGATACAGTAGAAAACACATCATGCAGGCTGTTTAAAAAGCTAAAGCTCACACGGACCCCCTGTTACACACTGAAAAAATGATGAGTAAAATTTACTTTAAACAAGTTTTGCAACTTTCTGCATGGGCTTTTTTTAAGTAAATTTAATTTCAGATAAATGTAAGTACCTTCAGCTCAGTTTCAGGAGTTAAATGTAACATAGAGTAAATAAGTGAACTGAATTTCAGTCAATCCTTTCTTTCAGTAAAATTTACTTAATTTCTGCATACAATATTACCTAATTACAATTACTTCATTTATACAATATTACCTAAATAATTTATGATACATAATATATTATAATTCCTGAAATTTAAATAATTTTAGTTAAAACATACATATTACACTGTCTCAACACATGAATGGCATGTATTACATTAGCATACTAAATAGAATGTATTACATGCCATCCATGTGTTGAGACAGTGAGACTTGGTCTGTTCACAAAATAAATATTTGAGATTATGTAAATATTTGAATGTGTGTTTTAACTAAAAATATTTAAATTTCAGGAATTATAATATATTATGTATGATAAATTATTTGAGTAATATTGTATAAATTAAGTAATTGTAATTAGTTGATTTTGTATGCAGAAATTACGTAAAGGTTAGTAAAAGAAAGGACTGATTTAGCAAAAATAAAAATGAAGTAAAGTTTACCAAAAGAAAGGATTGATTCAGCAAAGATAAATGAAGTAAAGTTTAATAAAAGAAAGGATTGACTGAAGTTCAGTTCACTAATTTCTTCTATGTAACATTTAAGTCTTGAAACCGAGTTACTCAAATTTACCTGAAATTAAATTTACTTAAAAAAAAAGCAAATGCAGAAAGTCGCGAAACTTTTTTTACTATTTTTTTCAGTGCAGGCCAAGCGTCCCTGGCCAGTGGGCATCCGTAAGTGTTCTTCTCAGGCCTGCTCATCATCGCTCAGCTCGGCACATCTCCTGACGGTCACTATCTCTGTATTAGAAGCTTGCTGGAGTGACTCAACAGCAGCACTCAAGTAATGAAAGCGCACTGAATCAGGTTAACGGAAATATATATATATTTCATGGCAACTCTCGGGGTCAGCCCTCATACATCTAAATGGGATAAAGGCAGATTTGTCAAAGGTGGTTTAGTTTGACGGAGCGTGCCTGTCTGCAGGAGCACACAGCACTGCTCCCAGTTCTCCATCTCCCCAGCCACTGCAATTCCTCTAATGGCTTCTATGGGAAGACAAATAGGGTAGGTTCTGTTATCTTAACCTACAATATCGGATTAAATAAGGTCAGCGTTTGAAGAGACCCCCGAGGAGACAGCCCTGATAGACGTAAAGAGGTTATGCTTTGACATGTGACATGTGTACACGGCTCCACGTGTAATACATGCACCAGAATTGCTTCCAGTGGTTCCTTTAAATAGCATTGTGGTTCGTCTACGTGATCCACTTCTTAATCCCAGAGCGATAGCGGCGTAAAATAGCTGATTATTACTACAGGCGCTTCTAGCGTATTTGAGTGCACGGTCAGTGGATGAGAAGCATGAGCGCTTCGTACGCTTCGCATCACAAGAGGTGATATACAGTGAAACGGCGCACACCTCAGGAATGCCTATAGCATCTGTACAGCACATGAGCCGGCCTATAAATCTCTTAGGAATGCCTGTAATGGAGCTGAAAACACTGCTAATGGATGTCCTGCTGGGGTGGGAAAAAAAAACTATAAGAAGCATCAAAGCAAACATAACCACACTAACCTTAACCTTGAGCCATAACATAACAACCTTTACAATCACAGCAGAGCAAATCTGATGCACCTCTAATGTGCCTCTTACTTACTGTGAAGAGCGAAAAAGTACACTGTAAAACCTTACTGCATTTCTTACTGAACTAAATAAAGTAACATAACTTAAATATTACAGAAACTTGTCAAACTCACTCAAAAATGATTTATTTCCTTCTTGCATGTATAGCTGCTCTTTAAAAAAAGATTTAAGTTTTAAGTGTTTGATTTGAGATAGTGTAACTTATATAATAAAAAGGCAATTGGCTGATGCCTTAAAAAATAAGTTGATGCAGTTTGATAGGAAGTTCATATAAGTACAGCCTATTTATTTTACTTTAATGGTTGAAAATGAGTTAGCTCAACCTGATTGGATGGAGTTGTGTAAAACAGTTAATTTATGTTGCATTTAGGTGTAATGCATGTCTGTTAAGTCAGACATACTTAATTTTAATTAAAAGTTGGCACAACTATTATATACATGGAAGTGCTCTTCATACTGTTTACTCTATAGCTAATTTATGTGAATGAATAGTTTTGAGAATGAACATTTGTTCACACAGTATTAAAATTAACTAAAAAATGAGAGAGAGTTTTGAAAACTTAATTCATTTGAGGCAACAAATTACCTTAAAAATGATTTGAGTAGACCTAACTTAGTTTAGACAAGCACACTCTGAATGAGAAGAATAATTTAAATATATTTATATATATGTATATATACACACTAAGAAAAATAAGTACAGATTGGTACTTAAAAGAGTACAAAGCTTGTCGCTGGGGCTGTACTTTATATTGAGGTACAAAAAAGTACCTTTCAGTGAAAGTCCTTTTTTGTACCCATGTTTTTTGTGCCAGTAAAGATTATAAACATTATAAACATTATCATCATCAATATGGCTCAAAAACTTGACGAGCCAAAATTGTCTGTTGGTTAGATCCCATCTTTCCAATGTGTTTTTTGGAACAGAGGTTTCTTCCCAACTTACACAAGTTTTTGCACCCAAGGCAAACCCAACCATTAACATTTCAGACAAAGCTTTGGAAACAGGAAAATAGTCCTAGAACTACCAAGATAAACATCAAATCTGCAGTTTAGAATTTAGGCAACTAATCACCACAGGGAGAGGGTGCAGAGGGTGGTTCAAACCATCGTACTGCTGTACGCTTTACAGTTGACCACAACAGAATTCAGAGATGCACTGTAATTTATCCTACAGTAGTCAAGGCAATACTAATTATAAACTGAAAAAAAAATTACATTGATCATAATGTGTGACCTTGGGAATGCCCGTATTTGCATATGTTGTGAGGTGTTCTCTAATGAATGAGATTAAACAATGGTATTGTGATTGAGTGAGGGAGTGTCAGATGGATAGCACTTTACATTTTATGCTGACATTTTACATTCCTCAATCCACAGTGTCAAGTGTGTACCAGAAATACTGTACATCATAGAAGGCATTCCCACCCACAGTGGACAGCACTGCAGGTCCTAATGTGGGTGGGTGATAATGATTATGACTTACAGCAACTGTCTAGAACTGCCCATGAAAACAATCGGCAATTGATTTTACAGAACAATCTAACAGAAAATCAAAACTAAAATCACATTCACATCCACTGCAGAAGACCCCACACACACATCCCACATTGCAATGCAGTGTTATTTAGCTTTCCTGGTATATGGCAGTATTGTATGTGTAGTGTATGGCAGCTCCACAACTTTGATATACCATCTTCCATTTGGTCGTGTGTTTAAATCTCATTCAAATATATTGCAAATATCCTGACATATGCAGCTCTGGAAAAAAAAAAACCAATAAGAGACCACTGAAAAATGATGTGTTTCTTTGATTTTACCAAATTAAAAAAACAATTAAAAAAAATATAATCAAGAGAAAGATGGATGATCACAAGCCATCAGACCAAGCTGAACTGCTTGAATTTTTGCACCAGGAGTGGTATAAAGTTATCCAAAAGCAGTGTGTAAGACTGGTGGAGGAGAACATGCCAAGATGCATGAAAACTGTGATTTAAAAAAAAACAGGGTTTTTCCACCAAATATTGATTTCTGAACTCTTAAAACTTTATGAATATGAACTTGCCATATTTTCCTTGCAATATTTGATTAACGTCTGAAAGCTCTGCACCTTTTTTTGTTATTTTAGACATTTCTCGTTTTCTGCACATAAATGCTCTAAATGACAATATTTTTATTTTGAATATTGGAGAAATGCTGTTTGTAGTTTATAGAATAAAACATCAATGTTCATTTTAGTCAAACATAAACCGATAAATAGTAAAATCAGGGAAACTGATTCAGAAACTGAAGTGGTCTTTAATTTTTATTTTTATTTTCAGAGCTGTACATACGTCACACGTATGTCAATATCACATAGAAACCTTATAACTCCCAAATGGCAGCTTTACAGAGGAAGGAAAACACTTTCTCAACTTTCAATGGAAGTCAGTTTTAAAAGGTTACAAGCCATTTATTTTGGTCCATTCATCAAGGCGTTCACATGGCATTAATTCATTAATGTCACTGATGTAAAGAACGTCTGGCTCAAATGATGTCTAAATGGCAAAACTAGTGACCCAAGGTTTTCATCTGATCATGAAAATAAGCTTTCCCATGTTAACATTTTGAATTATTGCATTGAATACTTACAGAATGAACAAATGAATGGTGCAAACCGCATGCCTTCATACTGTGAGCAAAATTTCAAGGACATGGATGTTCTAACTAGAAGTCTATAATGAATACTGTAGTTTTGAATAACTGTAACATGCGTTCTCTGCACAGCCTCTATATTGGGTCTTGCAACAGCGCACCGGAACCTTTCGATTTCTCCTCTAATTAACGGAAAGTGTTTGTAGTGCAAATGCACGGTAGAGGTAGGAAAGGTCTCCAAGGTATTTAGAGAAATGGTTTCCAGACGTCACATAGAATCTACATCTAACAGCTGTGTATTGCCTTAGGGGACATTGTCTTTCTTGCATTCAGCAAATTCCAAACATAATGCTGCATCTACTCTGGGCAGGTAAACAGTGGCACGGATTTGAGTGACAGATGCAGGGAAGGCGGGTACAGGGGCGCTTGATTGGCAGGCATGAGTTGGCGCAAGAGCTGTTTGAGATGTTACCTGTCAGCCAGCGGTCTGAGAGGAGGCATCTCCTGAGACAGTGACGGGCCAGAGGTTTCCTATTCGTTTGGGCTGCGATGACAGGCTGACTCATTCTCTGAACCTGGGGCTGCTATAGGCTATAGAGCCATGGACTGTTATTCTCTCTCAGTCTCCCTCTCTCTCTCTTTTTCTCTTTCTCTCTTTCTCTCAATCTCTCTATCTCTCTCTGCCATCCAGGACTGCATAATACAGGCATAAAATGTGTTTAAAAAAAATGAATGTGTTGGGTATCTAAAGGACCATGTAAGAAAAAAATTATGATTAAGTAAAATGAAATCTAATCAGCAGATCACTATTAGAGGAAATGACATGTGTTTTCTAAATCCATATCCATATAGTTAAGTGGCCCAGTTAATTCCACAAATTATTTTGGTGTCACATGGGACTATGCAACATATGGTGTCATATGGGAAAAAAATTATATTCTTTATCTGACTTTTAGAACAGTCACTCTAATTCTTCAGTCTTGACTCACAAATGTAGGTTTTCATTTACAAAGAACAGGGACTGAAATAAATAACCAAGAATAAAGCTACCAAAATATTTATTAAATAAACAGTTGCATAATTCATAAAACCAAATCTTCATAAAAATGATTTAAATAAAAATAAAAGAAGTAATAAAAGATTTAAAAAAATTAAATAAATGTAAGAATAAAATATACAGAAATTCTGATTCAAATCAAATAATCGCTTTCCAGTCTATCTACTCTTACTTCCTCAACACATTCACATTCAGGCTCTGTTATTCTTAATTTTGTGGGACCCTGTTTCCCACAATGTCAATCATCAAGTCACATGACTCTTCAAACCAATCAAAACTCTTTTCCACATTTACAATCACCTGAGTACTAATTCATTACACCTTTGTTACTCTCTATATAAAAATGTTTATTCAGTCCATACAGAGTGTTTCTTTATCCGACTGCTTTACTGTAGTCCACGTCTTCCTTTGTTTACTTTTTTGCTGTGGTAAACACTCTCAGCCAGCAGGTTTATTGACATGGGCTAGACTGAGGCAAAACGAAAGAACATTAACAGGAGTCTGAAACAGATAATTAATAAAGCAAGGCAACCAGAAACCGAAGGACAAACAAACAAGAGAGTAATCCAGTAAACAAACAGAGATCACACACAAAGAGACAGTAAGAGACTCGATATCCAAGAAAAAGGGTGGCCAAAAAAGGAGGTATATATACACAGGCTACAGAGAATCACAAGTGAATACAATGGTTAATATTCAGGTGACTGAGATTGCGAAACCAAACAGCCTTTGCCAAGAGTAAACAGAGTTGGTATTGAAGAGGTCTCCAAATGTGTATCTGTAAGTCCGGATAGGGAGCCTTTGGGAAGGTGAAACTCAGAATCTTTCAATAAACAGCAGTAATGTGGTATAATCGCAATAATACACTCGAGGTTCGTGCTATAACGTGTAATATTGGCACTGGTGTGCTGCGGCTGTAGATCAGCACAGCAGTGCCAATATTACAGGTTATAACACGAACCTCGAGTGTATTATCGCTTAATTACGCTTACCTACCACAGTAAATGAATAGTGTTGTGTGTGGGTACTGTGACATGAGACATTGTGTTACATGGCAAGATTCCTTCAATTGTTTGTGTCTGTTTTATAAACACATGATTGGTTGTGCACCCTCTATCCATATCTTTTTATTTTATCTTACAATTTGAAGCAAATCTTAAAAACCCTACACAGCCATCTATCGATTGTCAAAGTGAAAATCCACTCTCTAACTTCACATCCTCCACTTCGCTTGCTTGTGTAACTGCAGTTGTTGATTGATGAAACAGAAGCATGAGTTCATCAGTGCACACACACACACACAAACAAGCAAAGGTGAAGTATGTCATGTTTCTAACAAATTCAGCCCTCGGGGCATCATTTAACTGACCTTTTGACTGAAACCAATCCAATATGCTGACAGATACTCTCAGTATTAAATTCCCCACAGACCCGAAGATATCTCTGTCAATGCTGGAAGCGGCAGCCCGTAGGGATCCTGTGTTCTACAGAGTCCATGCTCTTTCACTTGGTCATCCATAAAACAGGAGGTGGAGGGCCCAGCTTAAGCGATCAATGTCAGTGGAGGTGACATTGTTTCTAAAGTTTCTGAATGCTGTGACATTTGGCGAGGAAACGCCAACCTTTCCTCACAGCTCCTCTGAGCTGACCTGTCAATCAACACCATCTCCACCTTCCAATGTATCCTTATACATTAGTTTTTAGTCTAGTACTGATAGTGATCTCGTGATAATAGATAAACACTCAACAGAGAGACTATGGAAATGACTAAAATGTCAAATAAAAAGGAGCTTTGTGAGGTTTCCTTTGATAGTCTATAGTGTTATATTCTTAAAGGAGCATTCAGTAGTGAAATAGCTACAGCGGTCCAATTTCAAAACACCACAGAGAGTAGTCTGCCCCGCCCACCTCTATCCAGATGTAGAGCTCACTCTGGTTGCCAAATTGAGGAGGCTGAATCTACACAATCCAGTTCAAGAAGAGTTTAGTAACTTCTACCATGGCAAACAACGACAAGTCATATATCACATCACGTGAACTTTATCTGTAGTTAGCTAAACTAGCCTCATGCCCCGCTAGCTGCGTTAGCCTAGGCCAAGTCTGTTTTTCCTGAAAAATCCCACTGCTCCGAAAATACGAACCCCAGAGCTGGAGTTACTACTTTACAGGTCCTAGTAATGTATTGCTTAGTTTAGCAGATAGCATACTGTATCCATCTATATTTGAGTAACAACTGTTTTATCTTGTTGCAGCCTCATATAGATCTCGGTTATGACCTGCCCTCACTGCTGTCAAGTGAAGCCAGAGACACTGGGCAGGTGCTGCTGAAAGGAGAAGAAGAAACTTCTCTCACTGCTAATATTTATTCTTGTTGTATTCCCTATTTGGTCACTCATCTTTTTTGAGACTTTGCTGAGATTCTGAGGCTTTTTAGGCCTTTCTAAAAAGCATATTCACCATTTTCAGTGGCACCACAGTCAAAACAGCTGTCCAGAAAACAGCTAAGCGACTAAAACAGACCTGGTCCTGACACCGCTGCCCTGCACTTTTTTTTAAGGATTCCCTGATTTAACACCCTCCCTGACACTATGAAAAGGTTTGTTAATGAGCCGATTTAGTAAATCAGATTGCTGCTATTTCTAAATTCCACTATAAACTATATACTCTTTACCTCAGTAACTGCTGTGATCGTATATGACCTACACTACAGTACATGTTACAGATACATACAGTATCTCTGTACCTTACTCTTACCACACACATTTAGATTGTGCTATGTCAGTACTGCACTGTCCTCTCTGATGAGTGTTCTAGATCGATGTTGCACAATTTGTTACATAATTACGCTGCACTGTGTACTTGCCCTCAGATGGAATGACAATAAAAACCTCTTGACTTGACTTGACTTCGGAGCAGGAAAAGCACAAAGTGTGCAGGCCAGCGGTGTATCAGAACCAGGACTGAGAAATGTTGGACTAAAAGGTGATTTTCAAAAGGTAAAAGATAAAACATTTCTTTAATGTTTTATTTGCCTTTCAGCAGTCCTACAAGGCATTTTCTGTGAAAGTTTTCTTGGAATTCCAAAACTCAACTATTAATGTTATCTGTCATTTCCTTGTTTCGTTAAAAATGGAGCAAACTACTACCTAAAACAAATTCTGCTTTGTAAGAATCTTTTTTTTTTAGTTATTAGAATGCTTGGAAGATGTTTGGAAAAGCTCATGGCTCCTGAAGGTTTGAGGAGGCAGGATATTTTCAAAGGTTTTTGTCTCCATTTTTTTTATATCTTTGACAACACAAAAATGCCATACCACTCAAAAACGCTGAAATGAACAGGTATTCTCTAGATGTTCTGAGGTTTTCTCGCCACTCCTCAGCAACAACTATTTGTTTTCAAAATTTTGACATGTGCAGACTCGCTGTGTGACGTCAGCAATTTCAGAAAGCTTCATTTTCCGCATTCACACGGCTCCACTGGCAGCAGAGTTTTCAAAAATCTCCACCTTGGATGGTGTTTTTGAAAAGAAAACGCTGTTTCCGTGAGGATGGAAGACCAAAATAGAGACAAAAATCTGCCTTTTTAAAAATATTTAAATTCAGGACAGGACAGGGCCTAAAATACCAATCACCTGCCCTGTTTTGGCACTAACCTCATACCTCTAACAAACGGTGGGAAACATTTTCTTTTCCTTTCTTACTTTGAAATTGTACAAAACAAAAATAATACATTCATCTTTTTTTGGATGTTAAACTTCATGCTTTTTGAAGTTCATCTTTGAGTTAATCTTTATAATTAACAATATCAGAATTTCATACAGTAGAAGGTTAAGCTAACAAGATAGCACTCATACATTGTCAAAGATACTCAGTCTATGGTCTAAACAAGGGGTCAACAATTAAGTTTGTTTTTCAAGCCATTACGTGGTGGGTTATAAAAAAAATCTGTTTTGGAAAATGAAGAGTAATGGGATGGAGTGCTACAGACTAGTAGCTCTCCAGCCCAGAGGGTTGTTGAACCCAATTGAAGAACAGTTCAGTTCTAAGCAGGTAAACACAAGAAAGAAAAAAATAAATAAACACAGCGCTTCTCACGCGAAAGAGATAGAGGATTGTAAACATAAGCTCACCAGAGAAGCATTTTTTTAAATAATTATTTTATACATTCATTATAGTTCAAACAACCTCACAGTTAGGGCTGAACGATTTTGGTAAATAATCTAATTGCAATTTTTTATCTATAAATTGCGATTGCGATTTAAAATGCGATTTTTTTATGTCTTCTCAAGTATTTTTCAACAAACAGAAGCAATAAATCAATCTGTTTAATAATAAACAATGTCAGATTTATTTAAAGCACAGATAACAATAAAGCAAAAAAATCAATGCTTTTCCTTTTCACTATTTGTTTTTTTATAGAAAAATAAATACATAAATAGCTTTTCCTTTTCACCATTTTTTATTAGAAAAAACAATAGATATAAAACATTTAACTTACTGCTCTCCAGCTAGTAACATCATGAAAAATTAATGTGCAAAAAACATAAAGAGAATCTGCTTTAACCAACTCGTTATTTTCTGTATTTGAAGATGCAGCACTGGTCGTTGGCATTTTAGCCTTGCAAATACCACACAAGGCTTTGTGGTGTTTTTTTAAATGCTGAAAAAGGTTTGTAGTGTTACCTCGCGTCGTAGCAAGGCACGTTTAGCACAGTACCTGTCGTTGAGCAGCATCTTCTTTTTTAAAGCCAAAGTAATTCTACACAACTGATGTGTTCTGTCGAGCCTGAAGCCATTGTGCAACAAGGGCGTTTTCACACCTGTAGTTCGTTTCTAATGAGTTTGTTTACTTGGAGCGTTTTCTCGCTCTGTTCGGTCTGGTTTCCCATAGGCATAAATGTAAACGCACCAAAATGCGCATCAATAAACCACGCGAGCAGCCTGTGTCCTCTGATTGGTCAGAGCTGTCCGACACGGGAGTACATTAAATATAAATATACGTAAATAAAAAAAGTAAATACAGCGAGAAGATTTTGTGTTCCAGCGCAAATATCTGTGCTTTAACACTGAACTTTCAAACACAGTGTTTCCACGTGCAGCGCAGATTTATACATAATAAACAGAGTCACGCGGCTGTGAGCAGTAAATGCAGCGCGTGCATGGACACAGTGTTTGTTCACAGCTGTGGTAATTAGCGTTATCTGGCTAATATATCAGTTTAAACTGTGCTTTATCAGCAGTTTAGCTCAAATAAATGGACTATATTTAATCGATGGATCGAGACCGGATCACGTTCTCACCACAAGCGAACCGCTCCAGAGTTCGTTTGGTACCGGACCGAGACCTCTTCCTCTAGCTGGTCTCGGTCCGGTTCTTTTGATCCGCACCCGAGTGTGATTACAGAGTTCGTTTTAACCGGACCAAATAGTGCTGGTGTGAAAACGCCCTAAAGTGTGCTGTGTTGACTTCACTTCTCCACCTCCCTGCCTCCTGCTCGGGTTTGCTCCGCTAGTCCTCGACTCGGCTCGCTCCCAAGTCATGTGACCAGTCAAATCGCAACCAGTGCGGTTAGAGAATCGCGTATTAAAATATCGCGAGATTATCGCAAATGCAATTAATCGTTCAGCCCTACTCACAGTCCAGAAGTTTAATGCTTGTTGGCCACATCTGGCCCGCTTGCCGCTTATTGCCAACACCTGGTCTAAGCTAACTTCTCTCCATATCTGTGTTTCATCACACACCTGCACTGGAGCTGTGGATGTTCCATTCTTACATACTCCACCCAGTCTGGATTTAGCTATTGCTACAATTCCTACTTCAATGAACAAATCTGTCTACAACCTCTGCTGCAATGATCCTGCCTTCAAAGAGTTCAGAGATTACAGACAGTGCTAATGTCTCTCGGCAGCTATCCTGTAGTGTAAAAGAGCCGTCTACTGTCTGCAGTTTGAAGTATCTGTAAGGAGTTTATAGGTCAGTGAGACACGGGCATTACAACACCAAATACTACTGGTCAGGGTTACATCATTATAATTAGTAAGGAAAAAGTAATGCAATGTAATGTGCACATTTTAGATTTTTAGATTGAAATGCCTTGATGTAAATAAAAACGGAATAATATAAACTGAAGGATTAAAACTATGGTTTGCCTTTAAAGCAACACCTAGTTCTTACATACAACATGCTTTCAGTTCTATTCTGCAATCTACATCACTAAGATCCACTAATATATATGATTTTTAAACACATTTCCATTTTTTTTCAATATCTGTCACATTATTAACATCAAACATTAATACATTAATTTAAAATGTAAAAAATACATTTTAGGAAGAGTCATCTATTGTGGGCATTTTTGGCAGTTTTTCTATACATCTAATTTAGTTTATAACAATATCAGGATTATATTAAAGTACACATGAACCTTGGTTCCTCCCAAGGTTTCTTCCTCCTCCAGCTCTGACTTTAGTTTTTTTTTTTTTTCTTGCCTCTTCACTCACTGGGGGTTCTGGGTCATTGTAATGTTTAGCAGTTTAATTTTCTGACTGTATCAAGCTAAATTAAAAAATAGAAAATTGGGTATAAAACTAAATTAAAAATGAAAAGTTAAATCTTCTCTCGATTTTCAGATTTGTCAAATCTTGTGTCTTGTAGAACAAATCTGATGGTATAATCCTTACAAAATCATATTGACTAAAATTAAGAAATAAACTGTAAAATACTCTGTACTGTAAATTCAGGCCATATCATCCATCCATGTTGTTTAATATAGAAATCTCTTTAAACTTGACTATCAAATTTCATAGTTTAGTTTTATATTTTTCACCCTAAAGCATATTATTCAGCAATTACATGAAAGTAATCACAAAAAAAATAGCTTTCCTATTTTTTTATCCTGGAATTAAAAACAATCTTGGACTCTGGCATAGAACTGGCAATGAAGGATTCCAGCCATGCTAATTAAACCATCCCAGAGGCTAAAATATCCCAGAAACGCTGTTAAGCTCCACACGACAACAATTTGTTGATTGTATGATATATCAATTTAGTCATTTTACATGAAATTGGGTAACCCAACTGAGACATACAAACATTTCCTAGAATCTGGGAGTGAAAACAATATTTCCAGTCCTGCACAAGGACTTAAAAGCAGCTCCTATTCAGCAGTAGCTCAGGGGCTGGATGGCTGCCTGGATATTTCTGCGCTTCATATTTACTCAGATGGTGTTTATACTAAAGCACAGTCTCTAATGGCCCTTAAACCCGCCCAGCCTGTATGCTTGATCATGATGGCACGTGAATGCAGCTCATTCACACGTATTAGGTTCAATGGCCTGCTAGAGATGGGCTGCTGTGACCCCTGCTGTGAGAAAGCCCCCCAGGGGTCTTGCCATGGCATCGCACCACCCACACCCAGCAAGGCCTGAGATATCTTAATCATTGTGTGTGTGTGACTGTGTGTGTGTGTGTGTGTGTTCAGGCCTGGGTGGTATAGACGGATCAAAGTGGTAAACCACAGCTACTGCTAATTTAAGAGAGTGAGTAAAATGTAAATGATCCTGACTATGCAAATGATGCATAATTCAACTCCAGGCTTAAAAGGTCATGAACTATCACAGTTATTACCATATGTCTTCACTTCTGTGTTGAATTAGCCTATGTATGCTATAATATGTTTATGCTTATGTCATTTTTTAATTAACATGGCAATATTTTTCACGGTATGTTGGTATCTGCTGAGACACTATGTGGACAAAAACATACGTACATGCAAACACCAATCAACACTGAAGTGAAAGAATATATATATATATATATATATATATATATATATATTATGTTTTTCAATACTATATCAAAAAAGCAGAATTGATGTTTAAAGCCTGAGCTGTGACTTTTATTATGGCGGAACTCTTCACACCGTGTGCCCTCCTACATCTAAAGAACACTATTTACACCTCCATTTCTGGACAAGCTGAGAGGCGTAGAACCATCACTAAAAGTATTGTGAAAGGTGGTTAAAGAAACTTAAAATAAAGCTCTTTTTTAAGGTAAAATACTACACAATGTTGCTTTACTATTAACCAGCACATATTTAGCAGCATTACATGGATTTTTATGGACCTGTTAGCCACAGGTAGCTTACAGTATTGTGAGCTCCTTGAAAAAAAACATCATTTCATGAATACAAAAAAATAAGAAAAAAAAACATTAAATTAAATTATACTGAAGTGTGCTCATCTGTTCTAAGCAAAAAGTGTTTTTTGGTAGAATAGGAATTTTTAATTTCTTATTTCAATCAAATTAAGTCACATAACGGTATATGCTAACATCACTACGTCTCACACCATCTAAAAGCACAATTTAATTTCCTTGGTAATAACAATCCCATGTTTTTTGTCATATAAAATATGTGGGGGCTTAAAAAATCACATATCATTTATTTATTTGTTTATTGTATTGATATAGTCAATCCTTTATACTACTTTTACGGCATTTAGCTGATGCCCTTTTATTCAATGTGGTGTTAGGAGTCTTGCCCAAGGACTCTTATTGGTGTAGCACAGCATTCAGTCACCCAGACCAGGAATTAAACCCCAGTCTCCCACATGGTAGCTCACTGACAGGTGGTGGTGTTATCCACTGCACCACACCAACTACAACTACAATAGTATGTATTCAAGGACTGTTTGTTCACCTGATGTTTACATCTGCAATGGATTTTCCCATGTATTTAATCTACTTTAAGCCTTGTGGTCGAAGTTAACCTTAGTGTCCCAGAGGCCTGGTCTACAATCCATTCCTGTTTGTGTCGATATACTTTTGACGTAGACAGTTAATGAACTGATGCAGCTTCTGTTCTTACAGAAGATCTCACAAACCTGGCATCAGTTAAACCATCTAAACATTGCTGTTACCTTCCATTTTAGTTATATCTATCAAAACTGTGTCAAATAAAATTCACTAATATTCACTGTGACACCAGCACTGATACATACAATATATATATTACCCAGAACTGTCATAAACACAGCTTTGCCTCTGTGGTAGGTTACGCAGTATATCTCTCTACTCAACACCTCATTGGTCAGAGCAGCAGACCCGTCAAGCCTCATTGACGGCATATATGCCTCTGTGACCTCATTGTTATGAATATATGCTGTAGGCACATGCTATTCATCACACATACTTATATAAGCTAGTGTAAAAGGAATATATTTGGATGGATAAATGACACATATAAGGTAATAACATGTGCAGCACTTGAGGAGTTAAAATTATATAGATGAATAGCCATCATTTATGCACATAAATGCTTACTAACATAAGACAGGCTTAGATGTCATTAAAGACTTTGAATTTTTTATACTTCAATAAATACCTAATGGAAGTGATACAGGGGTTGGACAATGAAACTGAAACACCTGGCTTTAGAGCACAATAATTTATTGTTCTGGTGGAAACAGGAGAGTTGAGGTGCACATTGAATTCTGCCTTGATTTGAGCAGCTGTGGTTTTATGTTTTTTTGGATACAATCCGGGTTAGCACCCGAACATCAATTTCAGACAGCCTCCTCTTACAGCGTCCACAGTTAATCCTGTTGGATGTGGTTGGTCCTTCTTGTTGGTATGCTGACATTACCCTGGATACCGTGGCTCTTGATACATCACAAAGACTTGCTGTCTTGGTCACAGATGCGCCAGCAAGACGTGCACCAACAATTTGTCCTCTTTTGAACTCTGGTATGTCACCCATAATGTTGTGTGCATTGCAATATTTTGAGCAGAACTGTGCTCTTACCCTGCTAATTAAACCTTCACACTCTGCTCTTACTGGTGCAATGTGCAATTAATGAAGATTGACCACCAAGCTGGTCCAATTTAGCCATGAAACCTCCCACACTAAAATGACAGGTGTTTCAGTTTCATTGTCCAATTTATTTAAAGGCTCAGAACAACCTGAGACTCAGTATGGAGAGCTGGCTTCAAATATGTGGAACAAACACAGACCATTAACACAAACTCCTGGACCTCCACAAGAACCAGGTCAGGACTGGTCACTGCAAATCCCAGGATCAGAATGCTGCACGTCCCATTAGCAAAGGCTTCACAATGGGCTAACCTAATTAAATAAAATCTGTTTAATCAGGCCTGAATGCAGGGCCAAAGGGGCTTTGTACATTCCTGATTACACTAACACTTAGAATCTGACCCTTTGAAAAGAATGTGCCCAAAAGTTTTTCATAATCGCCAGGTGATGAAATTTTACTTATTAAAAAATGGCCTCTCCTAAACACATCTTAACATGCATGAATTAGGTATACATACATATACATATACACATACATATTAAGATGGGTTTGGATTTCTCAAAACAAGTAAATTACATACATTTTTATATTACATACATTTTTAATAAATATATTATATTTTAACAAATATAATATAAATGTCTGTTTAGTTCTTTGCAAAGTTAACAGCATAACAAAAATGCTAAAATAGCATTATATCCATAAAGTGCATAAAAAAATCTATCAAATCATTGTGAAACATTCCTTTCTACTTACAAACACAAATATGATATTAGTTAAAAGATTCAAAACTTCACTTACTTCAAATAAAATATAGTCTATAAATCGTTGGAAACTCTCCTTTCCAAAGGTTAAGAAGCACACAAAACTAGACAAATCCTACATGTGACAGACTGCCATCTGTTTCTCTCTAAATATAGTATACAGTAAGTAAAATAGCTTTTTTAAACAAGTCTTAAAGTGACAAATAACAGCTCTTCAGAGATAGTGTGGTACCTTGGGTCTGTGGAAGATGATGTTGTTCATCACAGTCTAATGAGATCTTTTGAGTATAGTCAGGTGCTCCTGCAAAGACACAAAAAAACAACAGGATTAATCCAGAGATCTGAGGACGCTGAAGAAACGCTAAAGAGACAGATCTCAATTACACCCTGAGTGCTTTGTTACATATTAAAAAAAATATCTCCAAACATGTCTCCAAACATGCCATGGTCTTATTGTATCAGCTAATATTTGAGTTTGCTTTAATGAAGTTAATGGCATTCATAAGTTCTTAAAAAGTATTTTTTTTTTAAGGATTTATATTTTGTAAAGGCAATAGTTCTATATAGCACCACAGTCAACTAATGTCTATCAGGTTCTTCGTCTGGTTAAAGGAGAACTCTGGTGTAAAATTGACTTTTATTTTAGTAAAAGGTGATAAAAACTACCTTTAATGAACAGCACGCAGGGTTCCCGAGATCCAGAAATTTTAACAGTTTGTCCAAACACCCCTCAAACTGGGTGGCACGTTGTATAATTTGGCCCGATAAATTGCTTTTTACACTGTTATCCAGCTCAAATTAGCTCCACCCCTCCTTGCTAGAATCCGTAGAGCCCTGATATTTAAAACGAGGCATTAATAACTTAAAAAGTGCACAAGAAGCTTATTAAAAACCACAGTTTACATCCTATAACACTAGCTTCAGCTCAGTGCACCGCCATCACTGTATTGATAATGACATAGACATATATATACATAGACTCCCCATAGCCTGCCTCCTGGCGTAGCAGCCTGTAGCAGATTTATCGGGGTATATTATGCCACGTGTCACCCAGTCTGAAGGGTGTTTGGACAAATTGTTAAAATTTGTGGATCTCGGGATGCTGTGGAAGAAAGTAAGTCATTTTTATCATGTTTTACTACACCAAAAGCCCATTTTACACCGGAGTTCTCCTTTAAAGTGCTTTTCAGATTAGTGGAGAAAAATTAAAATGTTTTCTCATTCTAGATTAAAATGATATTAATAACACTGTAAATAGAAATAACCAAGCATCATTTGTTTAGTTAAATTAACACAAACCTTATATACAAAAGAATGATAGAAGGGAAAAGAAAAGAAAGGAAAAAACAAGACAGCATAACTATTTATAGTGATTTGGAGAGGAGGTATTTTTCTCGGTGCCCCCAAATGCATTGAAACGGCCTTGTTTCCTTTAAAAAGCTCTTAGATTCATAATTTCACCTCTCATTTAATTTAGACTTGTTCTGGGACAAAAAATAGATTAATACACATGTAAACTGAAGAGTACATCTCTGAATAAACCTGCCTTTCATCCAAGAAATGAACTGATCTTTTAAGGTTGAGAACATTGCTGTTTGCATTAGTCTGGTGAGAACGGTGCTGCATCAAAGAGAACTGTTGTCCACAGTAAACAATGCATCTACTGTTGTTCCACAAAGCGTCACAGAATCAGTCACCCCACTGGTCTCTGTGGTAACTTACTGTATTGTGTTCGTGTTATAAGGCTGAATCCCCTTTGCTAAAGGTCTATTCAGTCTGATCTATGAATAATAAATAAATGCCTCTATTGATGACATAGTTGATGTAGTCTGTTTAACACATTAGAATGTGCGTTTGGTTTTGGCAAAAACCTTTATGAAATCTATACTTCTACAGTTAAAAGGACTGAACGCATCAATTTGCCGGAAAACAAAATACTCTGCCACTGATATTCATGCAGTATAATAGTCTCCTTCATAGAGCCAAATGTCATCTAGCTCAGGAAAATAGAATAGTCTTGGCATAATAACTGTGAAATGAATGAAATTCAAGTACATCACGGAAATGTAGTCAGCACAGATCCAGAACAATAATCTTTTCTTTTTCTAGCTAATACGAAAATAATACGATTCCAAATGCAATCACAGCTGTCCAAAATGCTTTTAGAGGAGCAGAAGGCTAGTGTTAATCTCATCAGATTGACTCTGGCCAGAAAGATCCTTTTCCTTGCGCTCCCTTGTTTGCTTATTTCACACATTACATGACCCGTTTAGTTCCTGCCCAAACATCCCTCGCTCCGGAGCGATCGGTGTTAACAGTGAGAGAAATGTTTACTTTGTCACGAAATGAGGGATGTTTTCCTATTATTCCACACAAGATAATTTACTCCCTCATTGCTTCCCACTTATACAATTCCTCTCTTTCTATCTCGCTCCCAGCGTTAGATTGCACATTGTCAGCGGATGAGACTTTTTATGTCAAGTCACTAGAGGATGAAATTAATAAAGAAAAATGCACGGTAGATTATCTTCAATTACGAAAGAATAATACCAAAAACAAAAAAAAAACTAAATGAAAGCTGCATTCTGTTGTTCTATTTAATCAAGATTTTTTGTCAACAGGATTTTTGTCAACAGGTTTCCTAAGTCTGATACTCTGTTCTCATTATGTATTAAACAAACTTTTTTTTCTCTGAATATTGCATTACCTTTCATTTTTATCAATATAATATTCCCATACTAAATAATCTAAACTCAACAACTTTTAACAACTACCGTTCGCCTGTCAACACAATCGCCAACAATAAATCATTACTGTAATAAACCAGCTTCCAGACAAAAAAAAAACACGCCAATTTAATGACATTTCTTAATCAAAATATACAGCAATCGCCAGAGACCAATTACAGGCCGAGAGATAAAGACAAATCATTAATAATGTGTTGCCCTGCTTCCCTCAGACTTCATTTAGACTTCTGGGTGAATTTCCAACAGGGCTCCTCCTCATTCCAAACAGACCCTTCTAAAATAATTCAAATTCAGACCAGATAGTTCTGCTTGTGTTTAAATCTGATCTCAACAGTAAAATATATGCTCTCTGATACCGTAAGCTATTAGAAGTAGAATCTGAGCTCCTAAGAGCTTCAGCACTAAACAAATCCATAATTTATAAACAAATCAATTTCAAATACAGCTGTGTCATATAGTAAAACATTTATATCACAATATTTAAAAACATCTTCCCATTACACATTTTTTATCATAATTCTTTAACAGATAAAAAGCTTCAGCACTGTCAGATTCCTAAAAAATGCAATGTAATGAAATTTGCAGTTAGTTCTTTAAGCAGTGGTGATATTCTCTATGCTTAGAAAGGCATATTGTCAATTCAATAAGAAATGTATCACAGTGCAACACCACATATTGTCCACCTCTAATTTACATCCCATAATAATAAGTAGGGTTGTCCCGATCACATTTTTGAGCCCCTGATTCAATACTCATAATATTCCTATTATATTGTATATAATTCATATTTTTTTAATTAATTTTTAATCATTATTAAAACAATGATATCAATTTTGACCAATTTTAGGACAAAATAAACAATTACTAAATAGCCATATAAATGATATCAAATATAAATATGAATCTTTTTTTAAATAAACAAACTAAAAAATGTCACACAACAACAATTCTGTGATTAATCATAATTAAGATAAGGATACATTTTTTAAAATGCTGGTAGTTCGTTTTTTTTTTTTTTTTTGGAGAGTAACAGTAATAATAGTGTACTGTAGTTTAGGTATTTTGGATTTTTTTTACTGTATTATAATATCTATATTATTAAACAGTGAAGTTTTGATGCTTTAAAAAAAATAGAATATTGTAATGTGCTAAGTTACTGACTCCTTAATGGAGGAAAAAAATGCTAGTGTAGCTATATTCCAAGTTGAAAAAAGAAAACGATACGTGTGTGTGTGTGTGTTTGTGTGTGTGAGAGAGAGAGAGTAAGGGAGAGAGAGAGAGAGAGAAAAAAGAGAGAGAGAGAGAGAGAGAGAGAGAGAGAGAGAGAGAGAATGTCTGAGAGTCTTCAGCACAGTGATGGTGTAGAGTTTGGAGTGGAGTGGATGAAAGCAGTGGATGGCTTCACAATTAGCCTGCAGGATTAGCCTCTGTGCTAGCTGGTCATAAATCAGCGTTGATAAACGGAGTGTTTAGTGAACTTGTGCAGTAACAACGTAACGTTTCATTTTTGCTAAATCATTGATCCGGATCTTTTCCACCCAATTCCTTTGAAAATGATGTGATCGGTCCTGATTTCTGATCACATCATCAGATCAGGGACATCCTTAATAATAAGCCTCAGAGACTGGAGGTAAGATACACCCGGGAACTTTTTGTAGTCTGAGAAGCAAAGAGAAACTAGAGAATAATGAATATTTAAAATACTTTTTTTTTTACCCAGTGTGGTTTTAAACAAAAGATAAAATCAGTGATGTTTAACACATCTCCTAACCACTATTAGTGAGCCATTAGCAAGTGCAGAATCATCAAATAGTTTCTGTCCTGTTTCCATGGAACCCGTCCATTTCTCCTGGTTCTACACTTCTCCCCTCTCTTTCTTCTTGGCGTTGTATTTCAGCAACAATTACGCTGCTTTCAGCTACTTTTCAGCGTGTTAGACACTCGGCTGTGAGCAGCCATGTTTTGGAACAAGGTTTCACTGGCTGCCAGCTTGGAAGTCTCTGCCACTGCACACCATTTTAATATCGACAGCCAGCTCCCAATAACACAGGATGTCTTCCTGTTTTTTTCTCCAGGCGCATGACAGTGCTCTCGGGCAGGAGCTCTTCTAAATGAAGATGGCAATGTGCAACCACATTATTCAAATTCAGCAAGGCACCCGGCGCCAGCAACCAGATGCACTCCCGTCCAAATCTCGGCTGCTGTTCTGGAGAAAGAGATGCCATTAAATCAATATTTCTGTGGGTTGTGTCCAACGTGTATATCAATATCAGCCAATGAGTGTACATCCTGTTCTCACACGTCAAACATAATTAATCTGCACGGCTGTATATTATTAAAGTATATACACTCTTCCACTTGGTTTTTTTTTATTGTTATGATTTGATTCCCTACTAGTGTGTATTACATTACTGTATTTTACAGAGGATTATAAAACACATTATCAGTAAACATAAATTTTCAGATTTAATTTCATACATATGGGGCACCGAATTATAAGGTAAATTTTTTTTTACATGTTTCCCTTCTAAATCAGCAGGTCTCGCCGCTGGAGGGCACCTAAGAATAAAACTGTAATTACAAAATTAAAATTAAAAACATATTCTTTTAAAGTCAAACGAGCACTGGATGTTAATCTGCACAGATTTCTCTCCTGAAAACTGTTTATTTAGGTGAATAAAGGGCTTCCGTTTATTTACAGTAAGCTTAGATTTCCAGTATTTTAGCACAGTTAGCAGCAGAGCTAGATGCTAGATGCTAGTGTTCAGGTAAATCAGGGTGCTATCAGTTAGCAGTTCATGCCATGTAGCTTGTTTTAACATGATAAACACACAGACTACAGTCCAACATACTCCCCTCTTTGAAGCGAAAGAGTTAGCGGTCTGCAGCTAATGCTAATACTGCTCTAGCCCCGATGCTGGAGAAACTTCACTGAAATTCCTTTATAACTCTGTACTCCAGCAGAGTGGCTTTACTGCTCCTTACAACCTGACTGGTAAAATTCATAGGTGCATCGATGTATAAGGTGCACTGACGATTTTTAGGAAAATTAAAGGATTTTGTAGTGCGCCTACTATAAAAATACGCTACTATAAAAGGTCATTTGTATTATTTGATTTTATTTCCCAGCTGCACTGAAGGAAAATGTGTTATCCACAAGCAGTTCTCTAATTAACAGAATATAAATCATCTATCATCAAATCACTTTATTTTAAGGAACTCCAATTAGATCTCTGGGAGTAGATCTTAATCATGTTCTTTGTCCAATAAAGCCTCATTTAAATATTTCTAAATGATTTATTCATTAGCCATGTTTTCATGTTATGTGAAATGTAAAAAAAAATCACGTCTTTCATCGACTACAGGTATGCAAAACATCTTTAGATGCTACAGCTTCACTTGATTAGAAGTATAGTAAAAAAAAAAACAGAATGGTGAGCCTTTTATGGCTGTCACCGGGCAGGGCGAGCAGTGGCCCACCTAATGAGGGCTGAAACCTCCAATTTGTGTTGCTTAAAATGAAGCATTAACAGATTTTGTTTTTTTTAAACTAGCGCCTTGAACAGATACTGAGACTTTGACACAGATTGCCTCATTAAGAACCTTTAAGTCATTAAGTGCATTTTAGTCTGTGATCAGTGATGAGTATGAGCTCATTTTAGAATATGAAACCCTTCTTGATGTATTATTGACTTATTAAACTCGTATTAACTCTAAAGCAGTGATGAACTCACATAAAGCAATTAATCTGGCACTAGCCCACGTGTATTAAAGTGTTGCCAATTACAAATTAACAACATGTAATTCAATTATTGGTGTTTTTACATAACAGTTATGCTCTTAAATTACATAGTAAAAAGGGGACATACTAAGGGATGGAGATGTGGTAAAGCTATCACAGAAACTCTGCTTTTCCAATGGGGAACCACATGATTTTCTTTGTTCTTACACAACTTATACAGAACAGCGAGAGAAAAATGAGTGGAAGGTAATGCAACAGAAACCCAAATTATAGAACATTCACTATAAGCCATCAGTACTCACATCAGTACTCAACAAACAACAACAGATAACAGTTCAAAGAGCACACACACACACAGTGACTGGACTGCAGTGTATTAAAGGAACTGGAAGCTGAATGGTCAAATAGGTCAGTCAGACTGGATTATAAGATATTAAACACTATAAAATAGAAGTGTGATGAGAGCTTGCGCCACGAGATCTCACGAGAACAAAACAGAACGTATTCCTCGTCAGATGTTAAATGTGCCTTATGCACAGGTAACCAAAACAAATTTTCGATCATTTTGGGCAGCAGAGCTTGTCTGCTTGAGTAAGCTGCTGTACACACACAAAAAACACACACACACACACCACCTCTCTCTGTATCTGCTAACTTTAACTTTAATGATGTGGTCCTCCAAACCTCCTTTTCTCGCTCAAACACAGAGCAACAAGGAATCGCAGACACACGCAGAGGCAATGTATTGAGATTCGGTCATAGGCTGCCAGGTCTGTATAGAACCCTCAAGGGGGACTGCCAGTTTAATACAGAACCCTCACTGGGGGATTGTGACAATAGTTGTAAGGTCTGAAGAGACTCATGTGAGATCATACAGGAGAGAAGTTGTTGGGTTTATGGTAAAACCAGCTGCAGTACTTGCATACTGTTCTGTATTGCAAATAATAAATCACACGTAATTATATACATAATAATCAGTGTAAACATTGATTGACATCCATTATAAGGTAATTACTTACAAAATCTTACAAAAATAACCTTCAGTTTTGTATTTGGTTAATTTCACTTAAATTAAATATTCCAATCATATATTTCAACTTGGAAATAATTCTTGAGAATCCAATATCATGTTTTCTTTTTTCCTACTATAAAACTGTAATTTTAAGATAGAATATTTTAAATATCAGAATGAATCCAAACTCTGTGACTGTATTATTTATACAAACACAGCAATCAGATTGATATAAGCTAATACTCAGCATTATATCACAATATTTACACACTTCATTTTCAATGAAAATCACAAGATCAATAAAATACTGTCATAAGTCCAACACAGGGGTAAACTGAATAAAGCTTAATGCATATTGAAATTCATCATTTAGAAATGCCTATTCCAGGCTTTACTGAATAAAGAACACAGCCTTAATAAACCCTTAATTTGTGTTTCAGGTTGTTACCAAAAGGCCACAAAGGATTAGATTTTTGAAGAAAATGTGTTTTGCTTGATCTGAAAAATAAACATGAACACACATTTTTGCTAACTGCTCAGCTGGCTGCCTATTACTGTGCCTGTTTTTCTGTGAGTGTTTAGAACAGTCAGGAACATCTCTTTGAAGCTGCTGTTCTGCACAGAATAAACAAGACTCATATTCTACCCCGTAACAGTTCAACGACGGGCCTCACACCATTGCTTAATGAACACAGAGGTGGGTGGTTTAAACCGTAGTTAGATTAAAGCCTATTTAAATGGCCGGGATGGCCCCACAAGGGCAGAGTGCTGTAGCTATCATCCAGGCCGCGGCGGATCTGTCCGCAGAGGCTGAGCGCATGGCAGAAAATCATAAATCATCTGCGCGCTTTTCCACCTGAGTTCGCTCTTCTGCCCTAGATGGAGCTGTTATCCTTGAAGTCCGATTCAATTATTTACTTGGCAAATAAATTATTACATAATGCCCCTGCGCACAACAGCCCTCAGCACCACTGCACTTTCCAATGATGTCTGACAACTTGTTTTCATCTGAAGCGTTTCATAGGGGACAAAAAAAAATTCAAGAAAATACAATGGAATTTTTGAGAAAAGGAAAAAAAAAACCCTGTTCTGAGCAAAAAGGAAGAAACCGGCCACAATGCTGAAGCACAGAGGTAAACTGAGCCGGACAGGGAGAGGCATCTCTGTTTCTGCACCCTGCTGGGTGTCTCGGTGAGGGGGAGGGGAGGAGTTCAGGGTGACTGCAGAAGACTTCTACCCAGCTCTGCCTGTGTGTTACAGACGGCCTTCTGTCAGTGCAGTTGAACACCGTGGCCTCCTTTTCCTATGATACAGCAGGACTTGCTCCTAACTGAACAGACAGTGAAAAAAGGACAATGAAATTACAACAAGTGCTTCCACTTTCCAGAGCTTAGAAGGTAACGCATTATCCAAGTGATGCACAGCAACTACTACAGCAACTTGCAAAAAGTACTCAAAGTTACAAAGTTACAAGTTATAAGAGTTATAAGAGACCAACAGTGCATTCAAGCTGAAGAAAGCATGATCTGGTATTAAACGGAGTGTAAGACAATATCATTATCGTAATATTTTATTCTGCAATACTGTATCAACACTGTATTCTCAAAAACACAGAATTTATTTTTAGTATTTATTAGTCTATATGTTAAGATTGGTGGGAGACTGCATGATTGATGAGTGAATCATTTAGTGTTGGGTTTAAACCCCAACAAAATCTTTTGTTTAGATTTTATAAATATAATCATGTGTTTTTTACACTATGACAGTTTTAATTGTATAATTTGATTTAATCCGTTAATCTCAGTATATAACCTTGCTTATAGTATCGGAATACATCACAACATATTAAATTGAACCCCCGTATCATCACACATTGTATCGTCAAGTTCTTGCCAAAACGCAATCATGATATAATAAACATATAAATAAACATATAAACAACAAACACACATTGCATTACCTGTGTGCAGCCTGTGCTCACGTTACATAACTAGGTTAGAGGTAGAGTTGAGGTAGAGTAAGGCAAAATGAGGCAGAGTGAGGTAAAGTTCCACAGTGAACGCATACACCAAACTACTTCTTAACCCAAAGAAAAATGAGTGTAGCACAGCCAAGGACCAGAAAACCTTTCAGAATCTTAAACTGATGTTTATTTTTTCGCATTTCATTAATGTCACATTAATCACACATCATTTTTTATGTTGTACAGCTCCCATTGTTAACTAATGAGTAATATTAAATAGTTTCTGAGAATGTAGTTTTTAGTATAGATTAACGTGGACATTATTGTCCTACAATTCAAAGTGAAATAAAAAAGGAGGAGCCACTCATATCTACGATTTTTTTTTTATGGCGGACACTGATGCAAGTGCAGCAGGAAAACAAAGATCGTTACGATAGCAACTCCTTATCACTTTCTGTTAGTACAAAAAAGATTTGTACGGATTTGCACAGTCATTTTCATGGAGTAACCTGCGATTTGTGATATATCAAGCACAACTACATTGGAGTTAAATTATAATAAAGACACATAACACATGCAAGTTAGAGATTATTGGTTGTATTTTGCTGGCTGCTTCACATTTCCATTTAATATCATTCTAAAATTAGTGAGGGTGTGTTTACTCAACACCTTTTTCAAACCCCATGAAGTGTGCTTCTTCTTTTTATTGTTGTCTATAGAATAAAAAAATTCACTGTGACCGAAAAAAAGATGCTGCACATTGCGCTTCATGTTCTTAAACCATGCAATGAATTGGAAAATACATCAATGTTTCTGTGTTCCCATGAAAGAGCATCAAACACCCACACATCTGACCAATCTATATGGAGCCTTCTCTCCACTCCCTCATCCAACATGGAGGAAAAGCTAGGTTTGGCTGTTTTCCGACACTCAGCTCAAGGATCAGCACAATATATTTGCTATTGTTATCTTTAATTATTTATATTATCTATTAATATACTATTCAATTATATCATTTATTATTATGTTATTGTCATGCAAAAACCTTAAAAAAAAAATACAAAATGGCGACTTTACTGGAAGGGACAATAAAACCTTCTTAACTTTGAATGTAAAAACATTTCTATTATTTTGTTCATCATTGATTTTCTTTATATAATGTAAAGAACAACAAGATTACGGAAAAGAAGATTTAGCATGATAGTGATTAACTATCGTTAGTACTATCAGTTTCTAAATGTTTGCTGCTTGTCCCTGAGCACGCCATTATTTTATTGCCTTGTCATACAATACAAACATTTCGGCTGGCCTCAATATTATCCATTATTTTTTCATAACAGTAGCTTTCGTTTATATATATTTTATTTATTTTAGATATTTAAAAATATTTATATTTAAAATAAATGCATAATTTCATTATTTTGCTATTATATTACCATTATATCAGTGGCTTAAAACTCAAAATGAACTAATATTGTTTTTGTTAGTATTATTTTGGGACAATACATCATTTAAGCAAAAATTGTCAGGCATTGTGGAATGCCAACATAACATTTTTTTTTTTCATAAGAACAAATACATGTTCCTAAGTAGATGAACTGTTCTAAAAAAAAAATTGTAGGATTTATACATCAGGATATGTGGAGGTTCTCAAAACTACCCACTGAAATGTTCATGGTCCTGTAAAGAACCAAAAGTGTATGTTTTCTGTGCTGCTGCTCCTGAGAATCCAATGATTTAACATGTGCCGAGTAGCACAGTTTATTACGGTATTTCAAATTGAAATATCACCTATGGCGTGATGATGCGATATCTGTAAAATATCATGCTTTATAATCTTATCTGAGCCGATGCGGCAGCTCTGTGCACTTTGCGTGGTGGGAGTTGGGGGTGAAGGATCAGGCAGGATATGGGTATCAGCGCCTGCCTCTAATGGTTTGCATGGCCTCTTAAGAGCTCGCAAACTGTGCAATTCGCACACGGCCTTTTGCCCCTTTCTACATTAGCAAGTATATTACTCTTTTTGCTTTGGCCGATGCGGCTGAATATTCTGCATGCTAATTCTCATCATGGGTGCTGGCATCCTCTGACTATCTGGCTTGAGCACACGAATTATGAGCCACATTCACAGTGGCATTTACTCGCTGTTCCACCTCCTGCTGGAGTTTCCTGCTTCGACTTGCCGTGTGAAGAAGGATATCCATTCCCTCACCTGTTTGTTTAGCTTGAGCTGATGCTGCCAACGCATCCTCCTGGGCTCCTGTCTATATATGGAGATGAATCAGAGACCAGCATGCCATAGGGACTTCCAGTCACAAGCTATTGCTTATTCATCTACAGAGCACATCTACACACACAATCTATCCTTTATATCTCTTCGGAACACTTGCAGGAAACAGAGCACTCTCCTGTAACCAAATAACCAGATGGTGAAATAGTGCTACTCCAAATATATATCTACCACAGCTGAAGACACAAAAAGATACAATTTTACAACCTTAACCATTCTGCAGTAGTAGTACAAAAACAGTGATGAGGAGATATCTTGTATAATATCAGCACTATAGAGAAAGACCATCTAGGGATGTACGATAAACATTAAGAGCCCTATCATACACCATGTGCCTGAAGCATTGCAATGCTCATTGCTATCTTAGGGCCAATTTTTACTTCTCCGTTGAGCCTACACCTTAGCCAACAGATTATCGCAAAACCTATGCCGTAGCTCGACACACACCTCCCTGGAAATCAACTAAGCGTTGTGCGTTACGGCCATCCGCAGCTGTGATTGGTCTGCCAGGCCCCACGATTCTGCCCACACATTCCCACCTTCACAGTTTAAGCTGCAAAACAACACAGAGCCGCTGATATAAGATAGAAGCTGCTGATAGAAGTACAAACTCGCTCTGCTGCGTAGTGCACCCTCGCTAAATATGCATTGGCTTTCCACCTGCACTGTGTAAAAAGCAATGGTGCCTATGAACATATGTACGTCGAGGGGCATGGTGGTCTGGAAGTAAGATGTCTTTAAGTGACTTCTTGGTAAATTGCTATCTTGGCAACACAGGTGCACCGCTGACTGAATACAAACTTGGCAACAATCAGTCAACAGTCAGACATTTATTGCTATCTTTGTAGTTACCTGTGAACACATGTGCATGTCCAAAGCATGTACACTCCAGCTTGCTGTGCACACATGGACACGCAGCGGTGCACAAACCCATAGCACATGCCATCAACACTAAACAGAAAGCAAGATAAAATGAAATATAATTCTACATCAACACAATATATAGGTCCTGAGAAGACGCTGGACAAGTCTAGGTTGCTGTGTCATTAAAAAATAGCATTCTGAATGTTTTTTGCACACTACGCCCCCAAAATATATGCATGATTAATTCAATGAATTAGTACATGCCCTTTGCAAGTTTCAAGCTGCACAAGGTGTACTTTTCCTGTCAAGCCTCATGGTGCACGGTTGACCACTCACCTAAAGATCGCTAAAATAGTTCCCCATTTGTTTTGTAATACTAGCCAAATACTAGCAAATGAGTCATTTAACCAATCACAGGCAAGTTTTCCTAAGTCATATGACTCATGATTCATCTGTGTATTTTAATGCATTTTAATGCAGATCACCATCACAAAACAGTAACCCACTTAATAAGGGCTAAAATAATATAATCCAGAACGCCGACCACACATCTGGGAGGATAAACACACCAGACAGTTTTGGGAGAGTGCAGAGCTATTTTTCAGACAACCTTTTTTGGAATCAGTCATGGCGGAGGTGTTTAAAGCTTAAAAAGTATTAAAACCCTCTCATTTATAACTCTTTTATGCTAATTTTCCTTAGAGATATTCTGACTTTTCTGACTTATTAATTCTCTTACACTTACAGTAAATGTATTATTTTTCATTGACTACATTTTCTTGTACGCTGCCAGTCGCTAAAGAGACTGAACTAATTATCTTACATTGACTGAATTTTTCTCCTACACTGCTGGCATTTCTAACCTTACATTGAATGAATTTCTTCTTTTAAATTGAGTAAATATATGATTTCATGTTGACTGTTATTCTCTTACATTAACAGTACTTATTTTTTTACACTAATAATATTGTAACATTGTCTCACACTGACAAATTGTATTCCCTGATACTGGCTTGCGAATCTTACTGTGTGTTGCACATTATATTAACAAAGGTGTGTAGCTAACAACACATCCACTGGCTTTAGTGACCCAACATGAAAGCGTATGACCATGAGATCATGCAAAGAATCAGGCCAAGTATGTGTCAATTACAGTCAGTCATACTGTAGTGAGGCCAATGTAGTGCACACTCACTATTGTAGCTGCATTCCAAAGCGTAGTCTACAGTTGAGGTAAAGCCCTATAAAGGTCATTATCAGAACACTGTGCCTTTTGGCTCTTAAAACTTTATGTTTTTATTTTAAAACTGTTTTTTATATTCATAAGATTTTAGACTACACAGAAAAGTAGAGTTGGAAACATTCTGAACTGTTCCTGATGATCTTGTTCAGATTTAAAGATCCATTTCGATTATAAGTGCTTTAATATTTTACCATGACAGGTTAGACAGCTTAATCTTTACCTCAGCATAATATGGAGGCAAGATAAGTCATTTTAAGTAAAATTAATATTATTCATTTTTAAATTGTGAAGGCTGTGATGTCCCTGATTTAAAAAAAGCAAGGTTTCCCGCAGAGTTTTCTAGTTAGGGTGGTCGCCTTGACAACAAATAATCAGCCACGTTGCGTAATATAGTCTATGTTATTATATATACTAATATAGTACTATAGTATACATAGCAATTTATAGTAGTATCTGTCAGTTATATATGTTAATACTATTAATATGTTACAGCAACATTATTTTTTATCGGGAAAATGCTAATTGTCTGGCAACTAGGTAGCATACAAAATACCGACATCATCGTGGGAAGGATATGTGGTGGTAAAATAATTATCTAAACTACACATACAAATAGTGTCGATTGATCAAACCTATCAACTGATTGCCCACATAGGCCTATTCTGTTTCATTAACCATTTCAGACCTCAATTATCTCTAGTGAGATTAAAAAGTAAGAATGCTGTTTTCTGTCTGTAATGCACAGAAGAATACATTTATTTTTTTTATTTCCATTGCATTGGAAGCCTTTGTGTAATATTTCATATTTTATTTTGACCTTTTTAATTTTATAATCCATTCCTAAACAGTTAAATATTAATTAAAAAGTGCAAAAAAAAGATTAAAAAGTGCATCACATTAAATTAGTTGTGCATCACATTAAAGCTGTTGCTTTGCTGTTACTCAATGGCTCTAGTACTACTGTATTTCCAGTGTTTTTGCAGTTACTGTTTCATTGATTTATAAACTTGTTCATTGGCGGGTTCAGGGTCTATTCTGATGAACAACAGCTCTCAAACAGTGTTATGTGCAACAAAACCTTTAAAAATAAAGAAAATACATGATGTCCATTGTAATGGATGCAGGGTCTGAAAGGGTTAAGACAGGCTAAATGCAATTTGTTTAGATTCTTATCAACGCTACCTATGGGTTTGCTTGGGGCTTTCTTATATATTTATTTATAAAGAGAAAATAAAGTTACAAAGCTTTTGGAAGGCATTTGACCTG
This sequence comes from Astyanax mexicanus, assembly GCF_023375975.1. Classification (NCBI taxonomy): domain Eukaryota; kingdom Metazoa; phylum Chordata; class Actinopteri; order Characiformes; family Acestrorhamphidae; genus Astyanax; species Astyanax mexicanus. Next base: position 72,366,772 of record NC_064408.1, read on the forward strand.
AAGACTCCTTCTCAGAACGGTACATATGAAACAGTTTAACAAAGCTATATGTGGTGACACCAAAAGCTAACGTCACACGGAGGCACTGCAGCAGGAAATTTGTGTTTTTTTATTTCTCTGTATAAATAAATCCTAATTATAAAAAAAAATTGAATCGAGAGCCAGAGGATTCATTTTTCATCATTTTTGCTAAATGTCTGTGGTGCTGTTTCTTTTCTCTTTTACGCTGTATGTACGCAGCGTGAAGCTACTGATACATGGAGTATCAATTCATAACCGCAAAGAGCACTGTTTGGTTATGAAGTTTGAGGCTTATCAATTATTATTATTTCTATGAAACTACATGATTGAACTACAATGATAATGTAGGTCCTAAATATAAGTCCCTAGATTATCTAGGAAAAATTGTGATAATGCCCATGTATCCATGCATATGGGTGTGTGTGTATTACGTGTTCATTACACACGCATATGTGCAAATAGTACAACAGCCTAGAATCGCTTATGCTCAAAAAAGCAGCTTCTGTGTTTTTTTTTATGAGCTGAGTTTCATTTTAGCAGGTTCAGACCCTCAGCCCTGTTCTGGGATGACCGTGCCATAAGCCTTTAATCCGCTATGTGACCACGCTAGCTGATAGATTTGCCAATATTATCAGTGTAGGTGTCTGCTCCTCCTGCCTGCCGCTGGAAGCTGAGCCAACATGACAGGGCCGCTATTCCACCGAGAGACAAGCTATACATCTGTACCTGTACTTCTGGCTGTGAAAAAAAGCTTAATAGTATATGACAGAACAAAGATTATCCTGACAGTGCGTGCTTGAAGTCGCAGTCCAGGACTCGGATGAAAAAAAAAAAAAACGAATTTCTGTTCAGCTGCTACCACACAACCACACAATAAGCACCCTTACCAGCCATCTTGAGAGCCACATGTTCAATTGTATCTAGACACAGACTGAATTTAAAGAGGATATATTGATCATAGTAGTAAACACCAGATGCATCACAAATTACGCTAGCAAATTGCTGCTGTCACACAAACACGTTTTTTATTTTTTTGGACATAATGTTTAATCTAGCAGTTGTTTTTATATTGTGTAAAAATACCATAATTAATACATCACTATATCATTGGTACTGCTCCAAAATGACATGCAATACAACCGATTTACACTGACTTCCACTGAAATGTAAAGGTCTTATTCCATAATTTTTTATTCATTTTTAAAATGTCTAGTTGTGGTCTTTAGTATAAATAAATACCATGTGAGCTGTTTTTTGAGAAAAAAAGTGCTCCGGTGATCCGGTATAATGGTGCTTTAGTTTGGTGTAAGTAAGCCGCTTTGGACAAAAGCGTCTGCCAAATGTAATGTAATGGAATGGAATGGAATGGAGGAGTGGAGATGGACAAATCATAGGATTTCGGTTCTTGCTCATGAATATTTATATATACAAACATATCGCCTCTAATTGGCTAACAGCACTGCAGTAAGATGGACAACAGTTAGAAACTTTTTACACAGTCTTTGCAATGTCATATGTTAGTTTACAACATGTGTAATGCCCTGCTATGTGCAGTTCAGCCACTGATCGAGTCTTAGAGTCTCTGTAAACTGCCAAATCCACTGGAGATCCTATGTAAACCTAGTTACTTACGCACAGAGGTGGGTAGTCCAGGTCCAGAAAGTAAAAATCCACCCCGGGGTTTTGTTGGCTGAGCCGCAGTACAGCCACGCAGGCAGTTGTAACAAAATCCTGGGTGGATTTTTACTTTCAACTAGTGTAAGCAGAACTGTTTTAAACATACACCTATCTATCTCAATTGTATTTTGCTGGTGTTGTTCCATAGACAGATTCTAACCATTTGTTCCTTAGCTCTGAATGACTGGGCAAAGCATTAAACACTGATGTGAAATTTGCACAAATAATACAGGAACGAACTGCCATGCTGTTACTAGCGCTGTTAGCTAATGTCTGACGAGATGGTGTTGCTGCCCGGCTTCAGTGCTGTCTGTGAGCAGTCACAAGTCAAGGTGAGCGAGGCCATAAATACTAATTTAGTAATAAGTTGATGTAGACCCGGTGCTTTTCCTGATGGACTCGTTTTTCTGAATATTTTCTTTTAAATATTAAAATATATCGGAGGTTGAGAAACATGAGGTTTCATGTGCAGCATCATATACAACTCAGAGAGACCTATAGTATTTCACAACGAACAAGAAAAAGTGGATTTTAGCAGAAAGACATCTGGAGTTGAATCGGCTAGTGAATATGAATATTTTCCTATGTGGTCTTATTAAATATTACAGGGTAATAATTTAAAAGGAATTTCATTGATTTTTCAAAGTTTCTGCATAATTTAGCAGTTGAGACTAACAAGACATTGACCTGGTTTGAAGTCAAATGCTCACAGTACAGAAACATATGGGCATGCATTTATGTACAGTGTGGTGACAGGAGCAGGGGGCCAGGACACAGACCATGCAAATATAGCCATTTCATTTACTATGCAAAATGACCAATGAACATGTGAGTGTCCTGGGCTTGTAGATATAATGCTGATGATTGTATAATAGTTATATATATATATATATATATATATATATATATATATATATATATATATATATATATATATATGGAACAGAAGTTTGCTGTGGGGACAATTTAACTATGTAACACATCACTGTGTAAACATGTTTTAAGACTATGAGTTAATAGAGTTTTGTAATGTAGCTTTTATACATGCACTACTACTTTCAGGCATCTCACTGTTTCTATTCACCACTCCTGTAAACCATTCTGACTCAGACTCAGGTTTGTGTAGAACTGAACATTTCACACCAAACCACTTTACTTTAAATCACTTGGTTTACTTCTGGAAATGTATATAAGAATGAATATATTAGCAAACTACACCAAAGTATAAATAATATAGTTTGTTTCCATGCAAAATAGCAACACATGGTGCTAGCATCAGTATGCACCCTTTATCATCCTTTACTGTATGTATAGTTTGTTTCAGTTGTTTTGAAGACAGTTAAATACTTATTTCGACCTATTGGTTATACATAGGTGAACTTCCTTTTTAGAAATGTATATGAGAATGGATATATTAGCAAATTATACTAAAGCATAGATTATGTGGCTCCTAGATTCCAAGCAAAATAGCAACACCCTATAGGCTACCATCCTCTACTGTATATGTAGCTTGTGTACATGCTTTCAGTTGTTTTAAAGTATATGGTATAATGGGTATATTAGCAAAATATACTAAAGCATAAACTATGTGGCTTGTTTCCTTGTAAAATAACAACCCAGGGAACCCTGTTCCATCACCAATTGTAAATATAGTTTGTGTACACGCTTTCATTTATTTAAAAAATTTAATAAACACTTAATTCAACAGTCTAATTATGTCTAATTTGACTCCACCTTTAGTAATAGATTTAAGAAAGAATAATCAGCAAATTGCACTAAAGTATGAAGTATGAACTTAGTTTCTATGGAAAATAGCTAAACATGGTCCTAACATCAGTGTGTCATGCTCTACTGTATGTATAGTCTGTGTGCATGCTTTCAGCTGTCACATAGTTTATACATTAGGTAGTAAATTATACTAAAGTATAAACTATGTGACTCGTTTCCATGCAAAACAATAATCATCTCCTGCTCTATGTATTGGCTGTGTACATGCTTTCAGTTGTTTAAAAGACTGAATTAAATACTTATTTCAACAGATTTATTATGCCTAGGTGGACTCCCCTTTTAGAATTGACATAATTGAATGGATATATTAACAAAGTGCCCTAAACTGGAAAGTATTTAGTTTTCCTGCAAAATAGCAACACATGGTGCTAAGATCAGTGTGCACCATATACCATCTCCTACTGTATGCAGTCTGAGTACATGCCTTCAGTTGTTTTAAAGACACATTTTAACAGATTAGTTAAGCCTATGCAGACTCCTCTTTTAGAAATGAATATCATAATGAGTACATTAGCAAATTATACTAATATATAAACTATGTGCCTCATTTCCATGCAAAACAACAACCCTGTGAACCCTGTTCCATCTCCTACTGTATGTACAGTCTGTCTGTGTACATGCTGTCAGTTGTTTTATAGACTTATACAAAGACAGCACTGACTTGACATACAGCTCTGGAAAGAAATAAGAGACCACTTAAAATCTTTGATTTTTCCAAATTGAAAACCTCTGGAATATAATCAAGAGGAAGATGGATGATCACAAGCCAACAAACCAAGCTGAACTGCTTGAATTTTTGCACCCGGAGTGCACATAAAGTTATCCAAAAGCAGTGTGTAAGACCGGTGGAGGAGAACATGCCAAGATGCATGAAAATTGTGATTAAAAAACAGGGTTATTGCACCAAATATTGATTTCTGAACTCGTAAAACTTTATGAAAATGAACTTGTTTTCTTTGCATCATTTGAGGTCTGAAAGATCTGCATCTTTTTTGTTATTTCAGCCATTTCCAGAGCTATATATGGTAAATGTCAAAAGAAAACTACCTTGACCGCCCTGTCATCATTAACTGCACTGTGTTTAGTTGTTTCAGGACATCAGCTGCATCTGTCCAGCTGCAGGCAGCTTTCTAAAAGCCCTGACAGCAAGTTTTTAGCTCTGAGCGCTTGCGCACTACCCGCTTATCCTGACACATCTGGAGAGGACGGCAGGAACACGCAGCTCCGGTGCTGAAATCATAGTACATACGCCGTGCTCGCTTTGCAGTATTTAGTGTCTTCTGCTAGCGCGCGCCCTCAGCTGACGCTGGGAGCATCATCATCATCATCATCATCATCACAGCGCTGCTGCTGCTGCTGCTGCTGTCACTCAGCCTCACCTCAGCAAACTGCAGCCGCAGCCTCCGCGCGCCTGTCTGTCCTCGCTCTCCTCTCTTCAGCTGTGTGTGCTGGATGTGGAGGTGCTCCCCTCTCCTCACGTGCACTTCTCTCACTGCGCGCGCGGCTGTCTGAGAGCGACCCTCTCCCGACCCTCGCGCTCTGTCCCCGCGCGCTGCCGGCCCCCTCTCTGTCTCTCTCCGCGTCTCGCTGCTGGAGTTGTCAGTCTCTCCCCGGAGCTGCAGCTCCTCTCCTGCGTATCCAGCACTGATGCGAGCCGTGCAGCTTCAGCCTCAGCCCGACCCGAGCCGCGCTGCTACTTTACTCCGGCTGCGCTCCGCCCCTTCCTCGCTGGGCTTTGTGCTGATCGTACGCGCTGCTTATTTATTTATTTATCCATCCAGCTTTAACCCCCCACCACCTTATTCCTGCAAGCTCCGCCCCCAGCGCCGCCATTGGCTATCTCAGTGTCCCTCCGTGCACCGCTATTGGCTACTTCTCCAAGCACAAGCCCGTTCTGCTGTATGCGCTCGCCAGCTGCGTTCACTCACACACCCGTTTTCTGACTCGTCCCGCCCTCCTTTGCTCCGATTGGCTAGCAGTGGCGCGTCACCTGCGCTGCAATTGGTCAATTATATTTCTTCATATATATATTTTTTAATAAATATATATATATATATATTAACTGTACTCTAGAACATCTTAAGACTGATACACCTCACATTTTTAACAGATGAGTGGACGAGTTTTTCTTTTTTTTCATCTTTTCCTCCAATTTCTCCTGTTGATGAAACCTCTTTGTATTTTTGTTTTTGTTTTATGGGATCCTTAAAAACTGTGAGTTGTGTTCATATAATACATGCTAAAGCATAATATAATTAAAATATCATTGTATCATTGTATTTCATTTTTTTTTCTTTTCCTCCTATTTATCCTGTAGATTAAACCTGTGATTAAAATGTGTGTTTGTTTTTGTTTTATGGGATAATCGAAAAATTAAATCAGGTGTGCAATCATTCAACTATGTATAAAGATTTTATTTTGATTTGAGTTAATATGAATGACAGGTACACAATGAATAGATATGTGTGTGTGTGTGTGTGTGTGTGTGTGTGTGTGTGTGTGTGTGTGTGTGTGTGTGTGTGATGATATTTCTTGACGCCTTTATAATATAACAAATTCTGGTTCTGAACAGTCTTTAAACTTTTCTTATTATTTACCACTTTAAACGTTTTTAAAAGTAAAGCAAAGTCTTAAAAAAAGATCAAACATGGTTATTGTTGTAAAACGTGTAACAGTGTATCCAGTATTTACCCAATTAAATAATATTATTTAGAATATACTTCACATCTAGGTCTGTTTATAATAATAAGTCCATTATAACTTATTAGTTTCCTTGTTAAAGAAGACTGAGCCAAAGTCTAACCAGCAATTATGCGACTGGCTAATACACAAGTCACTAACCAATCCCAGCGGTGGGGGCGGTACCTGTCGTAAAAACAGGTGGGAAACAAAACAAAGTGATGTACATACGGGACACATCAGCGCCGCTTGCTGGTGCACACATACAACTACATCAACAGCAGCTCCTTATTTATTTTAACGTTTATTAAACGAAGCTCATATTCAGTCTTAATGATTATTGCATTATAAATTGTATTATTCTACAACAAATCTCAAAATATATTACTATAACTTGATATGATAACATGATAACATGATATTATGCCATAGCATTTAAAAACACCTGCCTAATTTTGAGAAAGTCCTTGTCACAGCTGGATTTCTTCAGGGTCTCTAGGGTCCATGTATGGAGTCTACATGACCTCTGAAGTTGTCCTGGAGTGTCTTACAAAATATATATAAGTATAATGAGACCTTTAAGTGCTATATTAGTAATATTATGATTAGTGATCATTAATTATATTAATCTTACCATCAGTATGATTTTGTGTTAGTGAGTTTGTTGCTGGTTCACCCCTTGCTATTTGGGGCACTTTTGGTATGTAGGCTGATAACTACAGTATGTTTTGAAGATTCTGAAGGTTCTGACCAAATCATTTAGTCATCAAAGACACTCAGATTCTTACGCATATCTATATTTTTTTGCTTTCAAAACACTTTCTAAAACTCATTATGTAATACCTTCAATCCATTAACACATGCCAGTGGCCAATGAAATGAGATCAATGTTCTTCACTATACCTGTCAGTGGTTTTAATGTTATGGCTGATTAGTGTAGTGAAGTGAAGATTTTATAAATATTTTAATCATATTCCGAGAGGCTTCGAAATATCGCTCTAGGAAGCGATGTTTTTCACATTTGGATACATGTACTGAGCAGTCCCAGGGGATTGTAATTGATACAGATATCTGATAATTGATCTCCAAAGATAGGAATGGATGTCACATATATAATACATCACAGACTATTAAATATTGAAGATGAGCTCTTATTCATTATTAAGCACAAGAACTGCCAATTTTCCAGCGGTCTACAGTTTACCTCCGTGGGTTCAGTTGATGTTCACATTGTGGTGTTTTGGACTGCAGTCTTTAAAATATATGGATATGTATGCGGCTCAGTGAGGCTTGGCTAGCTCCAAGGCCCTGGGGGATGCGGGACGTTGCGTTCCATTGGGCTTCAGCTGACCTGAACGTGTTATTACATCTGACCCTTAGTGAGCTTACAGAGCCCTAGCCATTGGGTCCTGTGGTCTGTCTTGTGGCAGGTTTTCTGTGTGTATCTTAAGATGGATCAATGTTTTGGTTACAATGATGCTTAAGTGTCCAGCTAGTTAAATCTGATCAATAAGACGATGAGAGATGTGTTGGGATAAGATAGGAAAGAAGTATATGAAGCAAAGCGAACCATGTCATGTTTACCTTTTTTTATGATACCGGCTACTAACTGTCTGCTTCACATCATTGCGTGTGCCATCATTACTTTAAATTTTAGGCCTTAAAATTGTGATGCCTGTGACATCATTGTGATTTATTTACCTGCTCATCTTTTGAAGGCCGGACGCTAAATATTGGAGCACTGCTGTAAGAATTACTGTAGATTAAGCACCATCATTCTGGAAAGCACAGTGCAACTACACAGTTCACACTCTAATGCTGGGGGGCTTTATACCCATCCAGACAATACCTGGGTATGGTGTTGGGCATGATGACCTTAGAGGGTAATATATGACTGTTCCAAAGCATTTCTGCCGAGCTGGCATGTGCTGTACACAGCTGAATGTCTGTGTCAGCAGCAGATATACCACTGATTAGAAGGGTTGTCTAGATACTACTGAAGTATAGTATATTTTATTCATGTGGAAATGATGTAAATCAGGTATATTCAGTGCCTCACTGTTTTCTACCACAAGACACCTGCCTCGTGTTCAGGTTCCTTTCATACCTTCATCTGTTTCTGAGCCGGGCCGTCTCCTTTTCAGCTCCTGAACGCAGAGGAGCCTCATTTCCAGGCTTACAGTAAAGAGACTGTGAGGCGCTTAGCTCATTCTCCCTAACCTGGCACTTCTCTGAGCTTATGGCAGGTCATAAAGGTGCTCGGTATGTAGAGAGTAGTCGCGAGTCTAATTCACAGTCAATGTTCCGTGTCCTTGAAGGAGACCTTTGAGTTGCGCGGCGCTCGGCTAATTGGCAACACATTCGACTGGGCCAACTGGTGGTAAAATATCCAAGTCACCTTGAATAAACACACTTGTAGTGGAGAGACACTGCGGAAAGAAACAATTTGCAAAGAAGCAAAGTACCTTGTATAACGAGACTCCTTAGCAGGAGACTGGAAATTAGACAACTGAAAAAAAAGAAAGTTCAAAAATAAGGCTTCCACATTTTGAAATGGTAAAAAATTGTAAAAAAGAAACCTTCTTTCTGCTGTTTAATCTACTGTTCCCAGTAAATATGTAAACATGCTTGAACTACACTAACCAGCCAGTTCTGTTACATCAGTAATGGGATATCCTACCCACCCAGAAAGCATTACAAAGAATCAAAACATTGATTTTATGAGGGTAATGCTTTGGATACCTGTGCCACCTAGGAACTCTAATAAAAGCTTTATAACCATGCACCAGCTCAACAAACTGATCTGTTTTACTTAGTCCAGAATAAGCATGCATGTGCTGTAAAAATACATGACTAATTGTGGTGATACTTTGCCTCAGGGACATTTTGAACAAGGAGACATCAACATTTTTCCAACAATTAGAGAATAAAGAATGGATTGCACCAACAGAGTAGAGTTGCACCAGAGAGTAAATCTAATCTTTAACAGTGATTTTAAATTCTCTAGATTTTTTCTGAAGGTTTTGATTAACCAACAATGCACACATTGTTATTTCATGATATCTTATTGAAAAAGTAGAAATCTCAATGTTAACTCGGTCCAACCTTTATATTAAACCCATATTTAAGGAGCACATTTAAGCTAATCATATGTAGCAACAGGAATAAACTCACTATTAAAATAGATATTTTAACCTTGTATTCAGGTAGATGCTCTAACATTAGATACCTAAAACCTTACACTAAGCTACCCAACCATTGAAAAAAAATATTTAAAAATGTTGTGCTTTTTATTCAAAATTAAAAACTTTTCTTTCTTACCTTTTCCTTTTTTATCTGTTTAATCTGTTTAATGGATTATGTTGATCTTATATGTCTTTTCACAAGCCCCCTAGTGACCATTCTGCCACCAGGATGGAATTTCTTACTTTTCACTGGTTTCAACCCGTAAAGGTTATTACATTCACATAATCCATTAAACCAATTAAACACATAAAAAAGAAAAAGGTAAGAAAGAAAAGTTTTTAATTTTGAATAAAAAAGCACAACATTTTAAAATATATATGGGTGGGTAGCTTAGTGCATGGTTTTAGGAAATCTCTTTAAGTACAAACACTTAAAATGATGTGATGCCTGCAATGAGAAGTTATTATTGGAGACAACATGGAGACACTTCTATAAAAACACTCCCAAGACACCTTTCTTGACACCTTTCATTTCAGTGCCAATTTCATATCAAGATGTAAAGTGCACCCTGTTCTTACCTCCCTATGAACATTTGACCAGTTGTGTCCTTAAGGACTGAAGGGCGTAGCCAGAAAATGCACATGGCACTGCTGGGATTTGATCCCAAATCCCAGCAGCATGGACTCACCTCTGCACTGCCTTTGCAGAGTGCGCCCAGAGGGAGGGAACACACAGCTCATTTAAAGCTGACCCCCTGACTAAATTAGAGAGTCCTTCAGAAGAAAGCCATTATTAGACACTCTGCCATTACTCTACTCCGTGCTAAAGACTAATTCTCAGCCCAATTTAAAATTGGGAAGTTGATTTGGGTGATACACTGGAGTTAAATATATGACTAATTGTGGCGATACTCTCCTTAGTGACATTTTGAACAGGGAGACATGAACATTTTTCCAATTATAACAATTAGAGAATGTAGAAACTTGGAAGTCAATAAAATGGAAGTCAATGTAATAAATACTTTATTTCAGGGGGTTTTTTTCTTCAATTGGTCCGTTTATCAAGAATATCTGGTACAATGTAAGAGACAGTTTGTCTGTTCCAATTATGTAGTAAACTAAAAAATCAACAAAAATGGACAGCGACAATATGCTGGCAGGGTCCAACTGGTCATATATGCATTCACCGCATGCTTGTCTGACAGTAAATACAGGTTACAACTTACAATAAACATAGCATAGAGCTTCAATTCTATGGCCCACTGAAAACAAAAAAACTTAAAACAAGTTAATTGTACAAAGGTTTTATATATATATATAAAATAAATTATCTGAACAAAAGATTTCTAGTAAGCACAACCGAGGGTGGTGTTTTCCTACAAAACACAAATATCTCGTGCAGTAAGTTAAGTAAGCAGTAAGTAACTTAAATTTTCTCAACTTTTATTTTTTTTCTGAGAGCTTTTGATATTTCTGAAACTGTAACTTTGTTGAATACAAAAAAACAGTAAGCATGTAATCAAAACCTTCAACATTCTCAAAATAAAAAATATTATATCCACTAGATAATTTAACTTGCCAACATATCATTTTTGTAGTGCAAATGTGAATTAGAAATATAGTGTGAAGAAAATGCTGAAGAAACTTAATTTGCTAAGTTTTGCTATGATGTAATAATAGCAGGGCCACTGGCATGAGCTTCTGATAAATGCTCTCCATCTCGTTCTCAATAGATCTGGAATAAAAAACCAAGGAGTCTGAATGTCTAGCTCAAGTATGGCCTTTAGTGCTGGTCCTTCAGGATACATTCCAAGCAAGTGTCATGTGAATGTGCGCTAATGGAGGTCTTTTGGAAAGTGGTTAGAGAATGGACTAGACAACCCCTAATCCTTCACCATGGCTCCACACTGCCTCTCCTGCGCAGCTCGTATCTAATATATGATCAATACGGCAAGTGAGTAGTGTTAGCTGCAATTAGGAGACAATGCACCCCATAGCTATTTTCAGCATTCTTCATCAGTGGGGAGAGGCAACGGGGGATAATTGGGTATTGACGAAATGGTGTAAGAGGCCCAAGACAGCGCACACACACACACACACACACACACACGCACACACAGACACACACACACACACTCGCTCACCAATTTACTGTCATCATGAGGCTTCAATAATACTGTTCACTGACCATATAATTGACCACTTGAGAAGCAAAAACAAAGCCATGCCAGCCAAAGTGGTTGCTTTAGAAATTGTGAAACAGTTAGTTACCTTCACTCTGCGTGTGCGTAAGTGCTTTAGACTGCAAGGCTCAAATGTACATTTACTGGAATATAATTCACAATAGATTTTGTTTATATAAAGAATTATATAAGTGTAGTTAGAAATGTAAAAGAAACACACACACTATATCTCCAAGAGATGGTAGAGATATTCTGCTATGATGTTTCTTTAGAAATCAAAGGTATGCATAATTATTTTGCGCATATATTCGGCAAAAATAGTCTCTACTCTTCTGAAAAGGCTTTACTCTAGATGTTGAACACTGTAGAACATTGTTGTGAAGATATGATTGCATACAGCTACCTAAAAAGTAAAGTCAGGCACTGATCTTTGAGGATTAGTTCTGGATCACAAATGCCACTTGTACTCATGTCAGAGGTGAAGGATGGAGCTCCATCACTCCAAAAAACACAGTTTCACTGTTCAGTGACCAAAGCTATTTCAGAGAATTCAATTCCCATTTTAGTAGCACTTGTCTATAAAAAAAATGTAAAAGCTGTGTGTCCACCTTTGTGTTACATGTTAGGAGATTAAGGATTAATGATTAATTACTCAGTTATTACTCAAATATTTATTTCCCTGTCTCCATAAACCAGTGATTGTTCTCATCTCTGTCTTTCAATGCGATATCAATGAGTTTTATAATTGTTTAATACATTTCAAATTCCTTGTAATGTTAAATTCATTACAGCCGTTTGAACATAAAGGATTCCATTCATCTAAAAGGCTTGTGTGAATCCTGTGATTGAGGTGATGGAGTGTATTAATAAGTGTTCTTTTATATCACCTGGAAGCACTGAAGTCATAATACAGTACCTGTCAAAAGTTTGGACACACCTGCTTATTACTACTTTTCTTTATTTCATTATTTAATTCATTTTCTGTATTATGGATTAATATTAAAGACATTAAAACAATTAAGTACGCATTTGGAATTATGTAGTAAATAAAAAAGTATTTGGCCTACATAATCCCCTGAGATGGTGATTTGGGATGAGCTGGAGCTTTACAGGGTGAAGGAAACGCAGTAACTATTGTTCAGCACCTCCAGGAACTCCTTCAAGACCCTGAGAAAACTATTCCAGGTGACTCTCCCTCATGAACTGAGACACTGAGATTAAAATATCAAGAGCATGCAGATCTGTACTCAAATGTAAATGTAGTACTTAGCTTTGAATATAAAGTATATAATCATATTCTGGTTTGTTTAACATTTTTTAAAACTTTGGTTTGCAAATTAATTACATGTGATCCTGTACAGCTTAAATGTCTTCATTATCACAAACCATTAGATTATTAGTGTCAAAATCATCTGTGGTTTATCATACCACAGTGTTGAGCCATCTGTGTCATTTTACTGTGGTATGATCAGAGTTCTGGGTAGTTTCAGAGTGTTTGTGATAACTTGTAATGAGTCTTTTACAGCACTGGAGAGGAATTTTGATCCACTCTTCTTTGCAGAATTGTTGTAATTCAATCCACCTTTTTAAGGTCATGCCACAGCATCTTAATCAGATTCAGGTCAGGACTTTGACTAGGCCACTCCAAAGTCTTCATTTTTTTTTTTTTTCAGGCATTTAGAGGGGGACTTGCTGGTGTGCTTTGGATCATTGTCCTGCTGCAGAACCCAAGTTCGTTTCAGCTTGAGGTCACGAAAAGATGGACTGATATTCTCATTCAGGATCTTTTAGTAGACAGTGAAATACATGATTTTATTTATTACAACAAATCTTTCAGGTCCTGAAGCAGCAACCAGCCCCAGACCATCACACTACCACCACCATGTTTTACTGTAGATATGATAGGCTTTTTCGGAAGTGTAGTGTTACTTTTATGCCAGATATAATGGGACACACACCTTCAAAAGACAAAAGTCTTGATAATCATCAAGATGTTTTCTGGCAAATTTGTGGATACTGGCTCTCACTGTGGTTTGCTGGAGTCCCAAACACTTCAGAAATTGCTTTATAACCTTTTCCAGACTGATTAATATATCATCTAACTTTCTTTTTCATTTGTTCCTACATTTATTTGGATTTTGGCAAGATGTTTAGCTTCTCAGTGTCTTTTGATTGACTTTGCTTTGTCAGACAGGTCATGTTTAGTGATGTCTTGATTGAGAACAGGTGTGGCAGTAATTAGGCTTGGGTGTGGCTAGATAAATTAAACTCAGGTGTCAGAAACCACAGTTTAGTTATGTTTAACCTGTAAAGACAATCACTTTTTCACACAGGGCCATGGGCTTTTGGATTATTTTCTCTCGTAATATTATTCATTTAAAGCTCACCTTCCGCGAAAATCCGATTTTTCTTGTTTTTTGTGGAATACAGTAGGTCTCTCCGAGTTGAATGTGTACACCTGCACATTAAACTGTTTTGCAGCTCCCATTGTCTGCAGGAGCTAAGCAAAGAAATCCCCCCTCCCCCCCTCCGAAAAACGGGTGAATTTTGAATTATCTTTCTGCCTACGTAGGCAGAAACTCACAGACCAGCCCACCTTGGCTCGAGAAACTCCCAGAGGCGGAGCTGAAGCGACGCAACATCACCGCTCATCAGTTAGGAGGTGGGAGACAGTGAGCGGCAGAGCGGTGGAGGGGCGTCGCAGTGCTCCTAGCCAATCAGAGGAGAGATATTTGCATGCTGTTTGCATGTATGAATATTCATGAGCAAAGCTGGAATCCGGTCATTTTGGACACACCCCTAAAACAGTCCATTAAAAAAGAGCTATACAGAGACACCTGAGCACTTTTTTTTTTACAAAAACGGCTCACATGTCATTCATTCATACTAGAGACCACAACTAAACATTTTAAAATGAAAGAAAAAACGACGGAAGGTGACCTTTAAAAATGCATTTTGTGTTTACTTGTGTTGTATTTTACTAATATTTAAATATATGTTTGATGATCTGAAACCTTTAAGAATGACAAACATGCAAACATTAAGAAATAAGAAAAGCACCACTTTTTTACACCACTGTTTGTTAAGAGTAAGGGGAAATTTGTATACACTTAGTTGGACAACAATTCCTGTAAAAAGAAAATCCTGCAGTGTCCAGAGGAACAGAAGAAAAAATGATTCAACACACACAGGCTAAGATGTGTCTAAGATAAATATGCCAAAGCAGCCTTGCTCTCACAAAGTTTACTACAAGACTGAAAGCACTGCTCCAGAGCAGAAACGCTACATTACAGCCACTAAAATGTATTAAATAGCCTGTGGAGATCTAAGACAGAGCTTTATGTTTTAAGATAAACCTGTAGCCTAACAGAATGAAGAAAAATGTAATGATCCAAATCTTTATACCTCGTCTGTTTAACGAGGTGGCACAAGCTTGAAGAATAACTGCTGATGCAGCAGAGAGATTCTGAAATAGACAGAAACACCATAACAGCTCAGAGTTTGTTCCAAAGGCACAACAGTGGTCAAACTAATTTAACAACAAGTTTATAATTGTTTGACCTTTTATTTGTATTCATGCTACATGGTGTTTGTCAATCCACACCCCAAAACCTGTGGCAAAACCTGCATATCTCATTTCTGTCTAATACTTTTAATTATTCTATAGAAACTTTTTACCATTTTTAAAGGAAAGAGGTGTCAGGTGTTTGCAAATATTCTTATGTATTTTTTATACATACTGTAGTTATTGCAACAAAAATAAAATAGATATTACCATGTTATGTATTTTTTATAATGGTAATCGTTTTTTTAATAATTACTGTTCTATGATGATTTGTTCTTTTTTTTTATTTTCATATTTTCCTACTGGATACTGGATGTTAAATGTTGCATCAACCTTTTTTTTCAGACATTTGTGACTGACAGCATTGGCCTCAATTCAGTAGGCAGGTACAATAAGTGATTTACTTGCTTGTGAGGGCAGCAGGGCTAAAATATTAAATTTTCTTCAGTGAGCAAGTTAATAATCTGACCTAAACACCACTGGCTGTATATTTAACTTACTGAAGATAAAGGTGGACAGTAAGCTTGCAGGAAACTACAAAATCAGGAACTACAGTAAATGTTAAAAACAATTCTGTTAATGTTAACATGTGATTAATCTGGAAACTTTAATGTTAATGTTTAAAGTTAATGATTCTTAGCTCTAAATGTGCCTTCGGTGTCAAAATAAAATAAAAAATGAAAATGAAGATCGCCCCCTAGTGCTGATTTATTTTTTTTATTTCACGCTTTTTATTTTCGGGAGTATAGGTGGATGTGTTGTCAGGAACTGCTAGCTAGTGAAATTGTGAGCTCTTTGAATTTGACAGTATACTGGTTCAGTACTGCGTTATAATATATATATGTGATTATATGACTTCTTAACAGACACTGAGATGGATGTAGTTCTGATTGTAAGGTAAAGGTAATGTTGATTTTGATTGATATAGCCAAGTTTAGCCTATTAGCCTAGCCATAGCAGCACTATACACCTAACGGCCACTTAGAAGGTATATGAACCACAGGAGAAACTATAGTTGGTGGCAATGATTGTTCACGACAGCTTCTGACTAAAACTGCAGAAAAATCACATCCACATTCTTACCATACATCACTTTGACCAGTGAAGTTGTAAAGTTCGGCAGTAAATGTGGAACCAAGGTGGTTTTAATGGAAGGTTAGCATATACTGTATGATCAGTGGAGTTGATAATGATAAGTAGTGGCCAGTCAGCATATAGGACAGTTACAGCTAGGCTAATAGACTAAACGTTAGAAGGATGTCTATCCAAATCAGTGTCTTTTTTACTTTAATTGGGTGTATTAAGTCAAATGTTTATGCAAAAACATCATAAATACGGTGG
The DNA here is from genome assembly GCF_023375975.1 of Astyanax mexicanus. Classification (NCBI taxonomy): domain Eukaryota; kingdom Metazoa; phylum Chordata; class Actinopteri; order Characiformes; family Acestrorhamphidae; genus Astyanax; species Astyanax mexicanus. Next base: position 72,383,211 of record NC_064408.1, read on the forward strand.
CCGAGAAAGCCCAGCGCAGTGCAAATTGAAAAGCGCTGCAAAAGCACAAAACACATCCATCAAAATTACAACACAGGCGCAGCAAATAGAAAAACGCGCTGCAAAAAGAAAAACGCGCTGCAAATAGAAAAACGCGCTGCAAATAGAATCACAACACAACGGAAGTGAGTCACAACACAACGGAATTTTCCCGGGGGACCTTAAAAGATGCTGTACCAGCTGTATACAAAGGACAATAAGTGGCAAACAAGCTTCTGAAAAGTAAGTTATGTTTATTACCTGTGATTACCACGGTTGTGTGCATATTATTAAAAGTTCTGCTTCACAAAACGCCTTGTTTGCCACTTATTGTCCTTTGTACACATAGTGAAGTCCGAGACGTTACTGAAGACGCAGCTTAGCTGGTACAGTATCTTTTAAGGTCCCCCGGGAAAATTCCGTTGTGTTGTGACTCACTTCCGTTGTGTTGTGGTTCTATTTGCAGCGCGTTTTTCTATTTGCAGCGCGTTTTTCTAGTTGCAGCGCGTTTTTCTAGTTGCTGCGCCTGTGTTGTAATTTTGATGGATGTGTTTTGTGCTTTTGCAGCGCTTTTCAATGTGCACTGCGTTGGGCTTTCTCGGCCACCGTACATAAATGCTGGTTGTGTTAATCCAGGAAGAGTACAATTACACCAGTATCAAAGTTTTAAATCTGTTAGCAACTACAGTAAGCCAGTTAGCATCCTTTACAATCCCACAAACAGCATCTGTGTTAACCTACAGATATCATACACTATTGTTAATCTAGGGATTTCATTATTTTAATACTGAATAAACAATGTACTTTGTGTTGAAGAATAATATTAGTATTGTCTTGAAGCTGTTCTGTTAGTTTTATGAAAAGCAACACAGAAGGTATTACCAACCACAGCAGAAATTGTAATTGGTGGCAATGACTGTGACCGACAGCTTCTGGCTAGAACTGCAGGAAAAAAAAAATAAAAATCATAGCAAGCACCGTAGCAACCACTTAGCAACACTTAAGCAACCAATGGATATACCATCACAACACCTTAGCAACAACCTAACATCACCTAAGCAACCATACGGCAACACCAAAGCAAATACCTCACAACCACTTACCGGCACCACAGCAACCACTTAGCACCATAGCTGCCATCTGGGATACCATAGCAACCAAGTAGCAACACCCAGCAACCACACAGCAACCCTTTAGCAACCACCTGTCAACATCTTAGCAACCTCCTAGCAACACCACAGCAACCACCTAGCGACCCTTTAGCAACCCCCTGTCAACATCTTAGCAACCTAATAGCAACACCACAGCAACCACCTAGCAACACCTTAGAAACCAAATGCTATAGTATAACGACACCAGCAACCAATGACTATACCATAAAAAACATAGCAACCACCTAGCAACACCATAGCAACCACCTGGGATGCTGTAGAAACCATCTAACCACCGATAGCAGGCATGTTATACCATATGGACACCTCATCTACAAAGCAACGTAAGTACAGAGGCGCATTTAGGGGGAATTTAATTTTATCATGCATTAAGTTTAACACTTCTGCAGTTCCCAGAAGCCATTGTGGAGTGTAGCTTATACCCTACATTTATGTTATAAATACGTAGCAGCTAATCATCACCTAAGATTTCATTACTATAAATTTATCAGTGTTAAATCAACACTAGTAGTGTAAAATGAACACTTAGAGTGTAAAATGTAACACTAATAGTGTTGATTTAACACTGGTGAATTTACTGTGTGGGTTATATGCTTGGTTATCATGACACTTTTTGCATCTCAGTCGTTTATCAGAGATTTCTTATCCGTAATGTAATCAGTCATGTATTTTATTTATGTCCTGTAGTAAAGTTACATCATCCCTTCCAGTGTAAAACTATGCCAAACATCCTTCAAAACCAGCATTTTTTCCTATGGCCTTTGTGTTTTTAAGTATTTAAAATTTAATTAGCCAGTTCCAATGAATCCGTTTCTACAGTGTATTTTCTACATATTTGATACAAAGTTCTGAGATCAAAACTACACAAATAGTTTGATGTACAGATAGTACTGGATCTTCCTGTTGCGTGCACTGTTTCATGTTCACTGTTTCACACACACAGTGAGTGTGTGTGTGTGTGTGTGTGTATATATATATGGCTTTTGGACCGGTCTAGCACCTGTGCTGTGTGTTGCTCTTAGGGATGCAATGGTTCTCTGTATTTTATCGAACCGTTGGGTACGGCCTGTTTGGTTCGGCCTGTTTGGTTCGATACACCCGGAGGAACCGCGTTATTACGGTTCACGCACTAACAGAGCGAACGAACGCTCTAAGTAATGCACAGCCCCGCAGTAATGCAGCACTGCATCCCCCCGTCTCCACCCCAAAACCCCACCGCCCACCCAACCGCTGTTTTTTTTTTTACAGAAGAAAAAAAACTTTAATATAAGTTTGGTAATTCCCTGTTAAGATAATAAAAAGTTTGAGTTTAGTCAGCTGTCTCTGTCTGGTTCCGGTTTGCTGGTTATAAAACTTTAATGTTTTATTTTTGATTATTCTGTGTACTGGGTGATAGTCAGGACTGCTTTAGGACCAGGGGGAGACTTTTTTATATACTTCTCTCACCTTGTCTCTCCACAACCATGCAGCAACCAATCAGAATTTTTTCTGAATTTCCCAGGACCGCTCTGATAGCAGACGATGAAGATTTGAGGGCTAATTAAACAAAACTTTCTCAAATGCGTGATCATGTCCGGTGAACACGAAACAGAGAAAAGAACATTTAAAGAGGCGCCATCAGCTTATAAATCCGCTGTTTGGGATGATTTTGGCTTCAGCGTTGAGTTTGATGAACAAGGTAAAAGACAGTCAGCAGATTGTGTGATTGACATCAGTTTGGTATGCTCTTAAAATATGTGACTGGCTGACAATATTTGTTGGTTGAGTTAATTGAATAATATTCATGTTTACATTTCATATTACCGAACTTTATTTAAATTTGCCTGTTTTTGATTAATAGTAAGAATAAGTGTTCATTTTTAATAAAAAATGTTGTGATTTTAATTAATCTAACTAATAAAGTGCCTTTTTTCTGTTTAATATTGCCTCTGCAAGTGTGATTAGGAGCACCTAGTTGATTTAAAACAGAAAAGGTTAAAAGCACACTGCATGTTGGAGCTAGATAATATTGATATATGTCGAAACCCAACCAAAACCATGGCCCAAGGACCGCAATACGAACCGAACCATGGCCACACTGTACCGTTGCATCCCTAGTTGCTCTCAGTGGGCTTTGGAATCCCACTGTCCAGCTCACGCCTCCCTACTGCTATAACCAGGGATTTCGACCAGGCCAAGCAATTAGCAAAGCGAACCCCATGCCGCTGTTGCGTAACTGAAATTTCACTCTAATTGACCTGTTTGGTCAAAGCAGCAGAGCACAGTGCTTTGTTCTGCATGAGGCACTCTAGCTTTATTGAAATGCAGGATTAGAAGAGCACTGAATGAAGATGTAAGACAGCAGCAGAGATGTGGATGGGCCCATGCAGGTTTTGTCTGAACATGAAGAGGGAAAAGAGAGGGGTGTGGATAGTAAATGAAATGTTAGCACTGGACTGTGTCCTGAAAGCGGTTTGAACTGCTTCTGTTCTGGCATGAAGAAGGCAATGATTAAAAAAAGGGGAAGAACGGAAAGATAAATAAACATGGAGGGACTCCGGCAGCAGGGAGGGATCATCATCATCATCCCATAACCAGCAGTTATGGCCTGCTGTGCTCTCAGAGCCTCCAAATGTTTCCGAGCTCAGCAAACATCATTAAATACTGAGCAAGCAGTCGTTCAGCCAACGCATACAGTATCCACAAACAATGTCTCCTGCAGCAGAAATTAAGCCTAGTTTCATGCACTGCTATGAATAACACACAAACACAGGCACTCATCGCTTCCCGCTCTGTTCTGAATGTCATCTGAATTTTAAAGAAGTTTCAGAGTAGAATGCAATTTAGCACACTAATAATGAATCATTAATCATCGTCTTATGGGGGAGCTAGCACAGATGGCTTTAGATTGGCAATTTCACTTCATCAAGATGAGTTCCTTGAGTGAGTGGACAATAGAGGACATTACAATACAGGCCTCAACACTACCCTGTCTTCTCTCACTTCATTGATATCTGCTCAAGTCAAGGATTAGAAGTTTCTCCCCACTTTGTTGCAGTAACAGCCTCTACCCATCTGAGACAGCTCTACACTAAATATGGCAACAGTTCACATGTGAGGATTTGATAGCAGTCAGCCACAAGATCATTAGTGAGATTAGGTAATAATGTTGAATGATCAGTTTTTGATTCTTAAACCGCACTCCAAATCATGATAATACGTTTATTGGGTTGATTCTCTAAAATGCTGAATCCCTCAGCATTAGTATTTCAAAGATTTCCAAATAATAAAAACAACAAAATGCATTTTTAACACAGAAAGTCATCATTTAATAGAACTAAATGTCTTAGCATTATGATGCAAAACAACAAATGGCGATAGTTTTTAAAAACAGAATTTGCATGTCCCCATTTGCCATTATTACATTTTCAATGAACAACAGACATAAAATGTGCACTTAATTCCAATGCTTCTTAATTCCATATGCTTGTCTATTATTTATGAACTAAAACAGTAAATTAATTTTTAAATTGAAATTAGAGTTTCAACACATCACCCAGTTTTTTCAACCCTGACACTATTTAATTTTCACCCTACAAAAATAATATATTTTAATCCTTTGACATCATCATCATTGAGAAACCTGGCTTTGCACTTGTCTCTTATATTTGTGCCAGTGTCACATTTATATTTGTGCCTAAATTTCATGTTTTTATGATCAGATTTAGTTTGTCAGGTTCAACATTTTAACTCTGCTACATGAAATAACAATAGTAAACAATTGTTTAGGATTAGATAAACAATAATGAGGCAGACAATTATAATATATTATTTGTTAAATACTGTGCCACTGTCTTAGCAAAATATAAAATTATCACTTATATCAGATACTTTGAGCTGATTAATTATCAGTAACAATCAACCCCGTCACATTGAGAAGGCCCAGAGGTTTGTAATTAAGACTAACTCATGTAAATGTTTGTTGAACTCTATGTATAGTCAGAAACAGGTGAACAAATCCATACTGTACAGAAATGCTGAAACGTTCCTTGAATTCCCAACGTTAATATTTTTATTATGATGATGATAAGAAGAAATATAAGGTAAATGTTTCCTGAACTGTATACATCATGTATAGGACAGTCAGATATAAAATATATAAAATATAAAAGCCTAATAAATGTTAATGGATAATTTGGAATTAAATATGAAGGCAAAACTTTAAAATAAAATCCCATTAACTGTTTTACACCCGTCTCAGAGAATAACTAGTTGGCACAGCTCATTGCTGTGTTTTTTTCACCTTTTCAGTAGATATTTAGAATTAGAAAGCAGATTCTCCTTAATGAACTGTTATTTTGACAATGCTATTTCAATGAAAAACATCATATAAGAAATCTACGTGTTCACCTGTGCACATAAATGTGTGAAATTAAACTCAACACTCAAATTACAAGAGATGTCCTGATACTTTTGGACATATAGTATAATTTCTTGAACCACAATAAATAACTCAAAAATACAGACTCTCAGCGCTTTCAGTTTTATTATAAATATTAACTGAACTTTAGGAGGTTCTAGGAATATGCAGTTTAGCACACTAATAATGAAGCATTAATCATCATGTTATGGGGAAGCTGGCACAGCTGGCCTTAGACTAGCAGCCTTGCTTCATTAAAGCAATCAAAACAACACGATCCACTGCAGTACAGGAAGTGTTTCAGATGTTATTTGTCCCATTCTTCCTGCAAATACGTCTTAAGATGTGGAATAGTAGGAGGTTGTCATTGTCATATTACATTTTAAAAAATTCCACACATTTTTGTTGATGACAAGTCCAGTACCATTACACTCTTGCCTTTGTACTGTGTGCAGCATATGGGTTTGCTCTGTTTGGTTAGAAATTAAAGAAATGGATGTACCAAGAAAAAAAGTCATCTTAAAGGCAGCATATGTTGCTCCAGAATCAAAATAATGCATAGACCACTGACACTGTCGTGTGGTCATTTTGTAGTCGCCGCCATGTTGTTTATGCCCATATTTGGGGCTCCTTTGGGGTTCCCTGTCTAAGCGGTTCAAGTCAATACGGGATTTGATGGGCTTTTCAAAAACTGGCCTCTGTCACATTCTGTGGTAAATAAATATGTTCAGAACCCTGTACATTTTATTCTGTGTACATTTACCTCCTAAATATCACTGGATCCTCTGAATTTTGAGATCGTTTAAGGGGAGTAATCAGAAAAATGCTAACTTTAAGCTAATGCTTAACAGACGTCACAGCATAGCGGCTGAAAATGACCCCGGACAGGATTCTGCACAACACCAGGGAACTGGTCAGATCGCATTTTGGATTATTATGCTTCTTCACAGAGGATCATTAAAGCATTTAAACAGGTGAAAACTCTTTCAGTAATGTTGAGCAGTGTGAGGTTGAGCATTGTAGACTGTGTTAGAGCTTTAAAAGGCAGATAATAACAGAAAATGGCTCTCAGTTCAGGATCAACGCTTGCCTGCAGGTTTAGTATTTAATTACGGTCATTAGTTTATACTTATTACAACACCTGACCCAAATAATCAACTAACAACTAACTAATCAACTAACTACCTGCCCTCACTGAGGCGACAACCAACCAGAAACACCCATTTATTTCACTGCATAATAAAGAGGGTAAATGTTAAAACGTGTTACAGCTGGTTCTGGAGTATCACTGACCTGTTTTAGTGATTTTATGCTGTTACACTCTCAGCTCTCCTCAGTAAAGGCAGTTAGTTTATTATTAGGCTCAGCTGTGTGTAAAATGCTCCTAACTTACGGCTGGAGTTCTCTGGTGTTGCGCCGAAAACAGTCCCCTGCTAATCTCTGCAGCGGCACCGGAAGGTCAGTTCACTCCGCTGTAGCATTAGCTTAAAGTTAGCATTTTTCTCATTATGACCCTTAAACAATCTCGTGATTCAGAGGATCCAGTGATGTTCAGGAGTAAAATGTACACAGAATAAAACGTACAGGGGTCTGAACAGATTTATTTACCACAGAATGTGACAGAGGCGGGTTTTTAAAAAAAAACATTAATTTTTCTCATAGGGAAAAAATGCTTAGACACGGAAGCCGTACGAGCACTACAGAATGACGCACGACTTCAGTGGTCTATTATTGTTGCATGACAGATTTGAACTGAAACATGAACTGTATGTGACTCCCCAACACCAAAATAGACCCTGGCTTTTGCTGATAACAGTCTGTAGCTTATGTGTCCATTTCTTCAAAAAAAATACTGTAATATTATACCACAGTTAGTTCTGACCCTGCAATGTGATTGGCAGAGAGGCGTTTTATGAATGACATTATCAGCCGATAATGCATTGTATCCAAAGCTCTCCATGTATTACTCCGCCACATATAGGTAACCTAGCAACGATGCTTACAAACCAAATGCTACACCATTACACACCACTGGGAGGTGCTGAATCCTGTAAGCACAGTGAGAAACGCCATGTTTTCAATAGGAGGCATTACACATTATTAAGCACATTATCAGCCACCAGTATCCGGTTAAGAGTTGTTATTTTGAAAATTAAAGCTTAAATGTATAATTTTTTTAGTTAATATATGGTATTTTAAGCTAAATGAAAGGGGGACTCTTGTAATTCCGCAGGTCTTGCCGCTGGGGGGCGCCGAAGTAAGCAAAACTTAAATTCTTTTAAAAAAAGCATTTTCTTTTAGTCAAACAAGCGCTGGACTTTAATCTACACATATTTCTCTATTAAAAAACGCTTTTTTGGGTAAGTAAAGCGCTTCTGTTTATTTACAGTTAGCTTAGATTTCCAAAATTTTGACTGAAATTGTCGATAATGCCAAGCTTACACTGCAGCTAAAGCAGAGCAACTATGGAACTATTTTAACTCACAGAGTTTTTATAATCAAACCGATCGCATTTTCTAGTCCAGTTTAACTCAAAATCTTTCAATAAACAGTGATAATGGGACTGTGGTATAATCGCAATAATGCACTTGAGGTTCGTGCTATAACATGTCATATTGGCACTGCTGTGCTGATCTACAACCGCATCACAGCAGTGCACTCCCTCTCGCGTAATTCGCGTATGCCTTGGGCCCGCTCTGCAATTCAATGTAAAAAAGACAGCTTTAAGTAAACAATGCTTTTGGTTATCTTTTCATATTCACATAGCAACCTTAACTGACATTTATGTCCAGATTTACACCATAAAAGGAAAAAAGTGTGTTAAATGCGTTAAAATGTGGATGTATTGCTTGATTTATTTCTATTTAATGTATTGGTATTGTACTATATAAGTAACTTATTGTAAATTACTGACTTGTGTGTTTCTTTTTCCAAATTTGTACTTTATGTAACTTCTACACAATTGATTTAAATGACCTCTCTGTGTTGTTAAATTGCTCTACCTCTACTGTGTTGATTTCACATATTTATTTATTTACTAGAGATCCAAAGAGGGAAGTCCTTAATGAGAGATGTTTGTTTGGACAGAGATTTTATTTTGTAGCAGTTATGTGCAGACTGCTACTATGGAAAATTACTAATACTGCTTTTAAAATGTTAAAACTAGTCTTCAATGTAATGCAGGGAAATAAAAACAAGGCCAGAATGAGAGCAGAAAAAAAGGAAAAAATGGAAAAACAGTAGCAGGGCTGCAGCTGTGGAGTGGGTGTGAGTAAAATGCCATGTTGTCAGTGGGTGTGCCTTGTAGTAATTTAGAGCTTCCTCTGGTACAGGCAACTGCCTATTTATGTGTGGGACAGGAAGTGCACAACTGTGTGTTTGCGAGCACATGTGTGTAGTAGCTCAGAAAGCTAAAGCTGTATTGCGAATTCAGTTTAAAAAACGAAAAAAGCTGAGAGTTCGATTTTCTGCAGAAAAGCAATGTCCTTGCTGAGATCTCTCTCCAACTATTTAATCATTTAGCTGTGTCCCTGCTGCTCTGTCAGCCTTATCGCTCTGTGATTGCATCCAGCTTACCTTAGGCCTGAGCAAGTGGACCAAAACTGAGTGAGCCCAAGAGGACGTGCCGGTGCAAACACTTTTAAACAAATCCAAAAGTGAAAAAGACAGCAATTCATTTTCCACTTTTAGCCAATGCTCTTTAAGCGGACACGTGGGAAATTCTACAGAGCTTTTATGTTGTTTGTCCAGGATCAGAAACTGTGGGAATCAAGGAAAGACAGCGTTTTTTAACCTGAGCTTTACAAGCCTCATATCTTACAGTTTTCTTGTATTTTACTTTGGTCCCCCAGGGTTTATGTTCCAAAACAGTCGTATTTCATTTTATGGGATCGTTTTCCAAGCCTACTTTCTAAGGACAATAAGCTGTATTTGCTACTCTATACCTCCTACACTGATATGTGTGAATTATTGACTAAGAGCCACAATTGCAGGAAAACAAGTCAGAACAGTGGATATTTACATATGTCAAGCAGCTAATTATACCATCTAACTGAATGTGCTGAATGCACTCCTACTGAACAAAAGAAACAGATTAGACCAGTATGCACTCCATGTTTAATGCTTGTTTCCACATAGCAGAAGGTTTTGGCACAAATACAGACGAGTTACAAGCCAGTTATAGGTCAGTTGTGGAAATAATAACTGGACTGTGGGCCAAAACCAGTCCAGATGTGGTAGCCACATTTAAGGTTTGTCATATCATTAGATCTCAGGGCCACATGTGGCCAACATACAGCATACCATAGTAAATGTTTTATAGAGTATTTCATTTTTGGCCCAAACCTGCCCACGCCATATCCGGCTGGAGCTGTGTATGTTCCTGAACTGAATCCACAACAGTTGGTAAAAGTTTTAGAATACTCTTATTTTTTAGTTGTCCAGAAGTGTTTGTCTGATTTTCTGTCCTGTTAAGCTGCTTTGTGACAACATCAGTTGTAAAAAGTGCTATACAAATAATTTATATTTGATTTGACCTCTAATTCTCTTCTGCCCTGCTGAAACTGAGACATAGTCCAATGTCAGCCTGAGCTAAAGCTGTTGCCATGTGGGTCAGCCAGACTATTACCTGTACCGGTTTAATCCTGTTTCCAAGAGTCTTTTAAAGGTGTAGGAAACAGTACTCACTGCTCTCTGGCTTCATCTGTAATTTAGCTAAAGGAAAGACCTATACTTTTAATAATTATAGAGTTGTATATTATAGTGTGTCTGTTTCTAGTGAGTATGATGAAAGTGTGTATGTGCTCAGCTGTGTGTAAGTGTGTAAATGCTGCAGTAGAGAGAGTTTCAGCATGGCTTTACTACAGAGAAAGACAGAGAACTGACATTTTTCAAAATCCAATTTCAAACTTCAGTTTATTTCTATTGCTACTGCTAACCAGCTGTAAGCTGTTAACCAATGAATTGTTTGCTAAAAATTACTCTTTTTTAAAACAATATATGTTTTTTATTCAGTTTTTTATGATATATTGATATTATTATTATTATTATTATTATTATTATTATTATTATTATTATTATTATTATTATTATTATTATTATTATTATTAGAATACTAAAATTACTCTTAATTAAATTACTTTTTAGTTCATTTGTATTGACTGGATATGAGGAGCTTAAATGCCAAAAATAAAAGGGAAAAAATGGGGGTGTTCTTAAATGTTTGACTAGTAGTGTATGTAAAGACATAAGATTTCATTCTGTAACAAAAAAAAAATATATATATATATATATATATATATATATATATATATATATATATATATATATATATATATATATATATATATATAAATGTAATCTGTAATGGGAAGTGAATGGTACATTTTAAACATTGTTTACATATGTCAAACTCTTTCACAAAGCGAACACCCTTGTTTTTACAGTAATATTGGCCCTTTAAACACATGGTGAACACATTATATACAGACTGAATTTGAACTGGTTTTAGTATTATATATTTTAATATGTATGCTTTGGTTCAACAGGTCTGCTAGGGCTCCATATTGCCATAAAGCTGAACATCGCCACAAGGCCTCTGTGTCGCCCACCAGAGGGCAGACTAAGCACAACAATGCCACCAGTGCCCATTCCGCCCCCACCAAGAGGAGAGAGGGTAATCATCAGCAGCTTGCTTCATAATGACTTCAACTGTGTGATGTTCACTTTGGGCTCAGCAGGGTCTTAAATATCATGCAGCAAAGAGATGAATCATCTAAATGGTGGTATCAAGTAAACTGGTGTGGATTCATAGCCATGCTGAGAGGAGGCCCATATGCAAATTCTTCTGCTCAGGTGGTAAACATGCAGATGTGGTTCTAGGATGAACATCATGGAAAATGAAAAATCATCCTAGCCTTCAGTATCCGGCTCCTCTGCCTCTGTCTGGCTTGGGAGGACAATGTTTTGCAACAAAAGCACATTTATAGCCTGAGCTGCGGTCCAAGCTGAATTCTGCCTACACTCCTATAATCACACAGGCTAAAGTCAGGAAACTGCAGGGAGGGTGATGTAGAGGTCAGTGGTACAACACACACATACACAGTATAACGTGGCTGGGCAGATTAGTGGCTTTAGACAGAGTGAAATGAAGAGTTCACTGGTGCACTCTGCCAGATGCTGTGGTGGGGGCACATCTGGCACAGCGAATGTAGAAATCTATTTCAGGAATCAGAGAGCAGGATAACTGCAAATGCCGTGCTAACATGCACCCTCACTGCTCAGGACAAAGGGCTCGAGTGATACGCTGCTGCGCAGTTTTGTAGGTACAGTGGTATGAAAAAGATTGGGCACCCCTGATAAGTTTCATGATTTTCCTTTATAAGTCATTGGTTGTTCAGATCAGCAATTTCAGTTAAATATATCATAAAGCAGAAAAACACAGTGATATTTAAGAAATAAAATGAAGTATAAAGGGTTTACAGAAAGAGTGCAATAATTCTTTAAACAAAATTAGGTGTGTGCATAAATTTGGGCACACCAACAGAAAACTTAGATTAATATTTATTAGATCCTCTTTTTGCAGAAATAACAGCCTTAAGCCAAAAGCAGTGTGTAAGACTGGTGGAGGAGAACATGCCAAGATGCATTAAAAACTGTGATTAAAAAACAGGGTTATTCCTCCAATAATTGATTTCTTAAAACTTTATGAATATGAACCTGTTTTCTTTACATTATTTGAGGTCTGAAAGTTCTGCATATTTTTTGCCCATGTAGTATATGACAGTATATACTATCATATATATATATATATATATATATATATATATATATATATATATATATATTAGGGGTGTCACGATCTCGATATTTTATCGAAATCGAATCGAAATGAGGTCACGATCTCGAGTATCGAAGTCAAAAAGAGGATCGACGATCCCTCCCGCGCGCGCTACGCAAATAGCGCAGCGCGCTACGCAAATGGCGCGGCACCAACACAGCGCATCCTATTCATTTAAATAGAGATAGCCACTGCATGAGCGCAGTCGGCGGGAGTGTGATCACTGTTTTTATCTGTCCAACGGGGGAGAGGGGGGGGCGGGGGTTGGGCGCGCAGGTTTTGTATCTGTATCTAACGGAGGGGTGGGTGCGCGCAGGCGAGAGCGTGTGAACTCGCTGAAATGCGTGTGTCAGTGTGACTTGAGAACACTGACTATAGATCACAGTGAGGTGGATTAAAAATCTTAAACTTATAATTGACTACACCTGTTGCTTTCCATTGAATTAAAAAAACATCTTTCTCTCAGATAAAGTAAACACAAGCGTGTTTCTGACTAAAATAAAAGCTTTTCAGGAGAGATATAAGTTATGTGTAAATATTTATAAGACAATACCCACATCACTTATCTAACCAGCCTGTACTGATTTCTGCCCCCCAATAATGCTTTCAATAACCTCTTGTAACCCCTGGGAGCCAGGGGTTACACTCTAATAGCCTTTAATAGTCTTCAGTAGCCTTTAAAAGACTTACCTGGCGGCCGTGGTGTGTCCACTAAACTCCGTAGTTATAAACATCCTGAGGTTAGCAGCGCGCTATCTGACCTGTTTATAATGTAATCCGAGCAGTGCCTCCGTGTCGGCTGTTCTAACCTGCTGCTGTTAGCTGCTTGGGCTGAAAGATGAACTGTAGTGAGCTGTATTATCCGGTTAGTGGGGTTAAAACCTTTATTTGTTTACAGAAACAGTAAAAACGGACTGGCTGAGCTCTGTAGCCCGTGGCTGGGCTGTACTGAAGTAGTGACTGAGTGAAGAGAGCGGAGCTTGTGCTGCTGCTAGTGGTCGGATGAAGAACTGCAGCTTCATGTAATGAGCAGTTTCACCAGCCATCCACACACAGCTCTGATAAACTGCTTGTTTTAATAGTGCACACTGTTGCTACCAAAAAAAGTCACTAGATGGCATTACCATATATATCTTAATAAATAATAATAATAATATTTATAATATTTATAATAATAATAATAATAATAAATATATTATTTAAATTTTATGAGGCATAAAATAATAACAAGAAAAAAAAACAAGAAAATCGAGAATCGAATCGAATCGTGACCCTCAAATCGAAAATGAAATCGAATCGAGGATTTAGAGAATCGTGACACCCCTAATATATATATATATATATATATATATATATATATCCAACAGTGGATTTGCAATGTACTCTGAATAGAATATAATGTTTTGATTTTTAAATGTGCTTTTATTTATTATTCATTATATTTAAAATATAGTATAGCTAAATAATCAGGTCCATCAGTAAAAGGAAAAGCTTCTGGAAAGAGCCTTGACAACTTAAATAATTGTTTTATTGCACAAATGTTTCTTTGCCTTGTTTTATTGACATTTTAATTTCCTCAAATACAAATAAACTCTCTTGTATTTTAAAAAAAATAGAAGCCTTTGGTACTCTAGTTTTCCTCATTTTTGTGAGGAGAGGAACATTGATGTGATAAATGATTATACAGACATTCTGTTTCATTGTTTTAATAAATGTTCTACATACTGGAAATGAACTTTATGGTTGAATTTATTCAAATATATGATGTTTATATGTAATGCTAGTGTATTGCCACTGTGTATATTCTACTCAATAACGTTTAGTGCCCTTGTCTCCAGCTCTTTCTGCAGCAGATCACATAAAACTACCCCAATACATAAGCCTTAAAATCTTTATCTGCTGGATTATCCCTTGTGGGCTCCAGGCATATTTAGCAGCTGCCATACCAATGAGATCTACTACTCAGGGGAAAAACTCTTTATATTATGAATTCTAAGAGAAATGCCTGCATCACTAAAGAGTTTGGTTAAAGCACTGGGGCTAAAGTGAATAGAAGACCCAAATCTATAAATCTATTTGCAACAACAGATACTGTGCCTTTTAGTGTGTGTGTTAGTGTGTGTAGCAGCTGACCGGTCACTGTAGCATGATCATGGCAGTGTGCAGTAACATTCTGCAGTATATTTTTGTGCAATGGCAGAATGCTTTTCACACATAACTAAACTCATGGTTACACAGCACCAAGGTTGTGCACACAGTACAAATGAATTCACATCACAGAACTCTGTTGGGGGGAAAAAAAAGAGAATATAATTTTTCAATGTGCAGTTCACAATTTATTTACTGAATAAATTTGGACAAAACACCAAAATCAGTTACATTACAATCAGAGCATCTGAGGCAGATATCCCGTCATGCACGCCCCCCCTTCAAAAAAATAAAATAAATCAAAACTAAATCTCCTTCAACATTAGCACCTAATCGGCACCAAATAAAGCATGGGCAGTTCTTCCTACCAAAATGCATATTTTAAAAATAATAATAATAACAAAACTATGCTTACAGAAGCAACTTAGACTCCTATCATAGCTGTCTGCAAGAATTTACTCTTGGAAAAAAAAGGGGAAGGGAAAAAAATAAGCTTCCCCCACCCACCCCTGCTAGGCAGGCTATAGCATTCAAAAAGGGCACATGCCATTGACTAGAGATCACAATTTCAAGTAACATTGATATACGACAAAACATGTCCACATGTACCCATTCAGAATATGATCATTTCACAGAACCCACGCAGGCAGTAGAAAATTAACATGAGGTACTGGAGACAGTGTAGTCGTAGTAACGTCATTTTACTGTTGTGGAGTCCAAACCTAAATTTTAACAAATAAACAAACAAAAACACTATCAGCATAGGTGGTGTGGGGGCACAAATACTGGCACTAAAGTTCATTCTAAACCTTGGGACAGTCTTTAATGCCTTAACTTCCAAACTGTCCTGTGTCAAAAGTATTGCCTACAATATTTGATGAAACTGTAACTGAACAGAAAACCCTGAAAATATTTATTTATTTTTAATATAGCAGTTATTTTAAATTAGAAGAAACAAACTCACTTTCATTTCTGTAAAAGAAAGAAATTAAAATTAAATAGATGCTAGCCTAGAGACGTGGAATCGGACCATTCACCCAGCCTAGGCAAGTCAAGTGCTTATCATGTTTGGAGGCTCAAGGAGAAAGGTTCAGTTCAGGTTAGAGCAGAAGAAAAGCAGCAGTAACTTTTTAAGAGAAAAGTGAGAGCTTAATGCAACACAAAGGGCTGACTTGGTGCAGCCGTACACAAATGACAGAAACAATGAAAGTTAACGTAATTACACAATGAGGGGGGTCAAGCCTGAAGAGAAGAAATTACAAACATATTTTTGTAACTTTACGGATAGCCAGCACATACGTTCTATAGTATTGGCCTATAAGGCTACGAAAGAGCAGAATGGTGTAAGTAATATACTTCTAAAAAATAACAAAGAATAAATATAGATACAGCAAACAAAATGCTTTTGGAGTAAAGTTCAGTATCTGAAGACAACGTCATGTTCTTGATGAATCAGAACTCAGAACAGGAGTGGTTGCAGTTTGCCTCATGGTTTTGTTCTCCTTGGCTGAGGACTCCTGTGCCGTTGTGGGTTTTTTGTTTGTTTGTTTGTTTGTTTTGTAGCTTAATGTGACTCGTACATCTCATGAGCACCACTTAAAATAAAAAGGAAAAACTCAAACTAAAAGATAGTTGTAAGTCTTGCTACATTACTGAACATTAACATTTGCATTGCCCAGAAGCTCTTGCTGAAGGTCTTTCACACCATCAAGCCAGACCTTCCCATATTTCCTCGATGGAATGGGAGATAACGATAGACACCTTTGTAATGAGTGTATTCTGTTTACTTCTCTTTTTTGTCGTCTAAAACACGTGGCAAAATGTCTGAAAGTTTTTTTTTTGTGCTGCTCAGCTGAAGTACTGCTCCAGCTCCTCCTCCATGTTGGCCTCTGGCACCATCTGGTCCACCTCACGCTCTCCCCTGCTGTGGCCTGTTCCAGGCTGGCTGGTGGCAGCCAGAAACCAGGGGTGTTCCAGGATCTCCCGGGAAGTTAGACGTTCGCCCGGTTCACGCCGGAGAATGCTGCGGATCAGGCAGCGGGCCTTGGGCGTTAATGTCTCCGGGATGCTAAACTGGCCACGGCGGATCTTGCTGAAGAGTGAACTGGGTTCCACGTCGTGGAAGGGGTAGCGACCGACGAGGATTGTGTACAGCATGACGCCCAGGCTCCACACGTCTGCCGCCTTCCCAGAGTAGCTGCCACTAGCATTGAGGATCTCCGGGCTTACGTAGGCCGGACAGCCGTGTTTGTCTGAGAGAGAGTCATCACTTCCTTCCAAGAGGTATGTGTCTTCCAAACTTTCCAACTTCACAAGGTTCCTGTGGACAAAAAAAAAAAAAATGTTGAGAACAACCTAAATATGTCTTTTCTCAATTCTAGGAACATAATAAGCCCACTTATAAAATTCCCCTTGGGGATGAAATGTTTTAAAGCTGCAGTCTCATCCTGAAAGCACAACATATATTGGATGACAAATCCCCATGACAGTATGAAGTAATGAAACAAATGACTGTCTCTATTCTACTGATGGGAACATCCAGGGGCAAAGAACAGCCTTCTTCCAGGGAAACAATAATCCCTCCTCTGAATTTTAATGAAAGTTGGTAATACAGCATAATCTATGGGATTCCTAACACCATGACTATGCCCAGAAAAGTAAACTCATCATAATCTGGAAAAAGCTAGAACCATTCTAGACTGAGTATATTCACAAGTAATCAAGAATAAAACTAATCAAAAAATGTAAAAAGGTAAATTCATTGTGTAACCCTTTGGTCTAACTGATTGATGCCTTTGCATTTGTGGTAGCATTCATCTATAAAGGATGGGACATCCAAGTATGCTAAAAGGTAAAAGTGAGCAGAGCACGCACTTGCTGACCTGACCCTTTGAACCCTAGCTCTATATCTGCCCAGCAGCAGAGAGCTGGAGTATAACAGGAGAGCCGCCTGCTCAAAATAATCCTTAAATGACATGCAGCATACGTGACTCACACCTCTACTGCACAGTGGAAAAACCACACATGCGCTCGCTCACACACTGGGTATGAAAAGGACACTGGCTTACATGAAGGCAAAACAAGGCAGGTCACATCAAGCCAGTTAAATGACTGAATTGTGGCTGGCATAAACAGAATGACCTTTAGGTCTAGTTTTGCAGATGCAAATAAGGCCAAAGCCAAAAGAAAATCAATGGTGGCTCACCACTGACATTGCAATTTAGTCCAGGGGCTCGGCTTAAGCCACTGGGAAAGCAGGGCCTTATGTGTTACAGCTCAATGTCACAAGCGTCCTCTGTGACATAACCGGGTCAGGAACCCAGCGGAGCTCCACAGCAGTGCTCTGTGCAAAAGGGATCAGGTTCCGTCTGGCTCCTTATTCCCATTCCCATCTTGCTGGGCACTTGGTGTTTCATTTCAGGCCAGGGTAGAACTTCCCACCTTGGCCATGTCTATCACTCCAGTCTGCCATCAATAACGGAGGGGGTGTGGCCTACGCGTCTTAAACTACAGCGCTTGGGAATGGTTAAGGTCATTGAGCTCACATTTACAGTACTGGCCACATCTTTCCGTGTGCTGAGCCACAGGAAATGTAGCCGAGGTGACTCATTTGGCTGAAGGTGCTACTACCGTTTAGCTTTAATGGAGTGGACCACCCAAATTCATAGTGCATGCTGCTATTACATCAGCCTAATTTTAGAGGCAAGGCGGCGTTTTACATTCCAATTTGCTTAGTCAAGCAGAGTGGATGCACTGGCTTCAGTACTTAACACGTTTATGGTGCCTGAGCAACATTACACAAAAACATTAATGTAAAGCGCCTCTCTAATAAACGGGACAAGCAGGCAGAGTGGGTACAAACAGCAGCAGCAGATTTCTGACCAGGCTCAGCATGCTGAGCTACCTTTAACACATTATTGTGACGTAATCTCAGAGCTCAAAAAAGCATGCAGCAGGCACGTCTCTCTTTACCTTTCCTCGTTCTTGAAGACGAACTTCCTCAGCTTGAGGTCTCTAAGAACCAGGCCGTTGTCATGGCAGTGTGCCACGGCTGAGACTATCTGATAGAATAGTCTGGCAGCCTCTTCCTCCCGCAGTTTTTTGCACGTGCGGACGAAGGAGTGCATGTCCCCATGGCTCCGCTCGAAGAACACGTACGCACGCGTGTCCCCCAGGAGGATCTCCACTATTTGGTTGATGTTCTGGTGGGCGCCCAGCACAAAATAGGCAGCAAGGGACTCTTGATATCGGCTGATATCAAAGACCTGAAGAGAGAGAGAGAGAGAGAGAGAGAGAGAGAGAAAGAGAGTGAGGAGGGGGGGGGGAGAGAAGATGAGAGCGTTTTCCATCTGATCAAACACAGTCAGTCATCGATTCTGAGACAATCGGACAAGTGTGCAAAAGTTACTGCCCTTAGAGGCTCTGGAAACCCTGGATGTTTGTCTGAGATAAGTCGATTGCCCTGTGACTTTTTTTTTTTTGGCCTCAAGAGGAGCCTCAGTTTTAGTAAGACAATGGAGAGTTCGGCAGACAAAAGGACTGCAATCCATGCAGCATTGAGAGGCAAGGCATACACCTCTGCAGCAATTTTAAGCCTCCAAAACAGACATTGATCTTTGATGTTGCTTAGTAACAGACACACAGAAAGGGAGGCTGGACAAATATAGCACAGAGAGTGACTGTGGACATTGGGGGCCTAATTCTTATCAAGACTAGATTAAAAAGAGCTACATGAATCCTAGAGTTTATCACACACACACATACATACATACATAGACAGATACATATACCTCACACAATGTAATGCATGCACTCTTTAACCGTGTCATGACAGCTATAATAAGGTGACCTCTGCTTGCTTGATCTGGTGACTAATGCAAGTGCATAACTCTGGGAATTCAGGACTTCCTCGTGGCAGTCACTCATTACAGCAGGACCTACAGGACAGTGCAGGTTCATTCAGCTACAGGCTGTACAGTCTGAACCCTGCTTTTGTCAGCGTTTACATGAGGAAACATGATCAACCGTGCAGAGGAGAGAGAGAGAGGGGTTGCACGCTGGCCAAGCGCTTTCTAAGCCTTTCCATTACTCAGACCTTCTCTATTTCCAGCGCCACTGAATATTCCAACGCACATTAAAAGAAGCTTACTTATTATTACTAAGCAGTGTCACTGTATGAAAGGGTGGTGTGTGTTCTCATATTTTAATATAATAATTTATTATGTCCAATTAATGACACAGCAGGTCAAGGGGTTTCATTACAGGACCCTAAAAAATGACCTTATCAGCACCTTTAGCTGGAATGCTTATTTTGGGACTGAATGGTAGGTTGGTAAGAGGGCAGGAAATTTGGCTTACCTTGCAGACGAGCTCTTCCCCACTGTGCAAGTGGGCGGCCCTGAAAACGTGGTCTCCCTCGAGCGGCTCCAACAAAAGGTAATTTCCAATGCACGAGATGCAGTGCGACGAGTCCGGGGTCTCCGGGGGGCTGGGGGATCCTAAATTGGGGCTGAAGCTCTGGCTCGACTCGGTTGTCCTTATGCAAGACAATTCCTCGAACTCGTGCGCTTTGTGCCTCGATCTCCCATAACGCGAAATGTTAATGGGATTTGACCTCTGTATGTTCATGAGTGGTAGATGAGGGTCGTCCTAAGGGAGAGGGGTCGATGTTTTGAGTCGAGGGAGGAGGAGGAGGAAGGGGGTGAACTTGGGCTGGAGATAGAGCTAAGCTAAGCTAGAGTGGGGGTGATAGTCCAGCTAGTGTAGTAGAAAAATATACAATAATAATAATAAAAAAAAGCTACTCGATATCTGTGTTGGTGGGGGGTCTTAAAAGCTCAGCTCAAGCTAATAGTTACTTAATATCTGTTTAGGGGGGTCTTAAAATCTGCTAGTTAAGCTAGTTAACTAGCTATAGTCTTAGATTAGGCTACTATGTCTGCAGAAAGTGCTTACAGTGGATCAGCAAATGAGCAAATGTTCAATAGCTTAGCTAGACACGTTTCAACTGAGGCTGAAATAGCACTGTATTTGATTAGTGTTGATTAGAGCTAGCTAGTTTAACACGGTTCGGTTAGCTAGCAAAAGCTTCTGCAAGAATTTGCAGAGAAAAGACCACAGGGTGTAGGTTAGCTAGTTAACTAGTCAGATATAGTATTCCAGTTACAGAAACAGAGGAGTCCCTCGATAAGGCCTCTCTATAGCTGGATGTAACTATTAGTTAGTTAAATAAGCTTGCTCTAGCTTAGTGCGTTTTTCATTCAGTTTTCTGGCTAATGTTGATGTCATTTGTTGAGGAGCTAGGTTAACTAGCTAGCCAGTAAGCTAACCTATCTTTAGGTTAGACTCAGTGGATGCTGCTGCTCCTGCTGTTGTAACTACAGAAGCTCAGCTAGCTAACTAGGTTAGCTAGGTTAACAGAAGCCTCTGTAACTGTACTACAGATAAACCAACAACCAGGCGTGTGCAAAACGCTGGAAAACCCAATGCCTGCAAATCTAACCTAGCTAATCTAGCTAGCTATTTTTCCCTGTTCCAGTTTGAAATAAAAGGCAATGAAATCACCATGTATGAAAGAGAGAGGGGAGCTAGCTAGCCTGCTAACCGGTGAGAGGGATCAGATTTCCTGAGAGAGGGCTCCGGTTTCCTCCAGCACAAGCGGCCTTCTCCTTCTTCTCCCACAAATCATTTCCATGCAGCTCTCCAGAAGTGTGCAGAGACCCGTCCTCACTGCAGAACAGCCCCGGAGCGCGCTGTCTCTGTGTTTCTGATTAAAGCAGAGGGTAGAGGATGTCCTCGACGACTTTTCTCCCGGTCTTATTCCTGCTAAACCCCGGACTTCTGGAGATCTGGATGCTGGAACAACGAGAACAGAAGGAGGAGAAGAAGGAGGGACGGCCGACTCGCCCTCAGGCCTGATCCTTATTTCAGCAACACATCCTCCTGTCCCGCGGGCTCCTGCTGCTGCTGCTGCTGGCACGGCTGTGAGTCAGGTCCATTGATGGCGAGGAGGCGCGGCGCTCATGCTCAGCGCGGTGCGGTGCGGGAGCGGACTGCTGCTGCTCGCTCGGCTCGCTCTGCGCTCCACGCACACCGCCAGCGCGCTTCCGCCCCGCCCCCGGAACGTCACGGCCACCCGCTCCACCTATTGGTCGGTTCCGTCTTGACGCCGACGACTCCGGGCTGCATGCGCGGGGCCTCGCGCGACGACGAGTCGTACATTCACAAAATATGTATGTGTGTGTTTCTGAGTGTGTGTGTGTTCAGAGATTTTTCTAATGCACGAATGCATTGATAGGAGAGAGCCAGCTCTGCTGTACCAGTAATGTGCGTTTAGACTGTCGTTCCTGAATCATCTTTGAGGAATCTCTCGCCTGTTTCGATGCATCAAACATACCGCAATGTGGAATTAATAAGGGATTATCAATAACATCTTACTATCAGGGTACATCAAATAACAGTACTGACAACAAAATGTTAAATGGTGATGTAATGTCTCAACTTATTACCAGGGGGCATTAGAAGCATTTTTATGCATAATACATAATATTTTACGTTAAATGTGGGGGATCCAAAATAATAATTATGAAATGTAAAGGGGACACGTTCCTCTAAGATTTAATGGCGGAAACTCCCGTGACATTATTAAACATTACGGATTTTTTTTTAAATGTTGATGAAGATTTTGAATCAATGTTCATTTAAATTTTTTTTTAAATGGTTGGGCCGAGCCCTTCTACACTTTCAATGCTTTTAGAAAAAGTGGCTTTCCACAAATACCAAACACATGAAACCATATTGTTGAATCAGCGTAAAATCAGTGCGCACAAATAAATCATTGGAAAAAATTAATGTGCATTTAACGTCATTTTGCTATCTGGGATTCTATCCTAAGTGCTGTAAATGAATGTACCCTTATTGCAAAGTGTTAACAAATTATTTTATTTGATGTATTTATTTATCTATGTATGTATATACACAATAGTATGCCATAACATTAACACCACCTCCTTGCTCCTTGTTTTTTCACACTCTGTCTATTTTGTCAGCATGAGCATACAGGAGCACTTTTTAATTCTGTACTGAAAGACTGTAGACATTCAGTGTCTTTGCATGCTTAATCATCCTCATCCATGGTCAGAACCCCACAGGACCACCAAACAGCAGGTTATTATTTGGGTGGTGGGTCATTCTCAGCACTGCAGTGACACTGAGGTGATGTTGACATGTTAGTGTTTGTTGGCTGGATATATGTCTGGTTATTGAGTTTATTCTTAGTCCAGCAGTGTAAACTCGTCGCTGATGTGTTTGGACATTAATTTAAATTGGCTATCATGAATGCAACATTACCACTGCACATATTCATTTAAAGAGTTTATTGTGAGCTATTTTGTATTCATGAATGACACATAGGAAGAGAGGTTGGCCTTGTGTGATATTTTGGGGGCATCAGTTATGCAGATAAACAATGTACAAAAGAACTTGTTTATTTTTCAAGTGGCATTCTCTATTTTTATGGAAATATGCTTATTTAGTCCTTGTGTTGGACTAATGCATATTGAATAACATAGATTTTACATTTTCCACACTGCAATTCATCTCTCATTGCTGCTCTGCTTGTATCTTATATTACTATTTATTATCTAATTCTACCTTTTATGTGTAAATTAGTACGAAATCCAATTCATTGGACGTACACAGCTAATAAATGTGTTTTGTATCTGGCAACGAAAACACTATCTGTCTGCAGTTCATTATGAGAAATAGCCAGTGAATGTGTGCGCTAGGAAATAAGCACCAATGGGTTTAAAGCTAATGCAACAAACCAGGAGCCTACACATCAGCACTGGACCACTCTGTCAATGATTAATCCAGTCCAGGCTGCCCACACAGACAGAGCGGAATGGAATTTGTGGCCAGATGGTTACTACTGCCAGTCTCAGACGTTAATAGTATTGCGAGGTCCAGGGATACGAAATCTTCTTCTGCACAATCAAATGTGTGTCAGCAGTAAGAACAGCAGTTAAAAAACATTTACAGCTAATGTGAATAATTATGCAGTAATCAAAGGCTTTGTTCTAGGACACCCGTTCTTCAAGGCTGCCTAAATGAGAAACAGAGATTTGAGTTAAGGTGAGATGGTGCACACTGGGAGAATCGTAACAGAGCTTTGTTTATATGACAAAAATGATTAATGTTTATCTGTATGTATGTCTCTCTATGGTCTGGGTTTACTACTAAAAATCACATACCAAATCATATTTGTTTTTCTTTTTTTAAATGTTCTCTTCTTTGTCTAGAAACATGTTTTTGTTACTTTGCCTGTAACACTACTGATACATGTATCATGGATACAAGCGAATACATCTCCTCTGTGACTTGCTGGACTGTGCCTCATTCAAAAAGTCTTCCAGGCCGAAACATTCCTCATCACGTCAATGTTAATGAGCAGAGCTGACCTTCTGTGATCTGAGTAGGAGTAAAATGTAAAGCTATTGGTTTTCATGACATCACAAGAACAATGGACATAGAATATTGTTTTTGCTGCATATTTAAAAAAAATGGAGCTCAAACACTGGGGAGTAAAAAACACTATGGTTTGAAACTTGCTTCCATCCTTCCATCACACTAAAAAAAGAGAAAAAGTGAGCAAAATTTGTTTTTCAACAAAACAATCATTTCTGCACTGCACAGCCATGCTTTGTTGTTCTATGCTGGAACAACTGTAATGTATGCAAGGTCATAAAACAGGCCTGTGTGTAAGCCTGTTTTATTATGCAATTATTTTGGTTGTTTCTGTTGAACATTGAGGCAATTTGCAATACTGTGTATTGTTTACTGTATAACAGCATGTGATGGAATGTCATTTCCAAGCACTTCCAAGCTGTATGTGTTTACACACACACACACACACACACACACAATAAAGGAGAGTGTGACCTGGAAAAGTGTGTGAAGGCCGTGTGTGTGCGGAGGAAGTGTGGTATGTTTGTATACTGGTCAATACACAGAGCCCTTCATAGAGAGTAGCAGTGCATGGCGAGTTGTGGGACATATTTATGTACCCATTAGACAATCAATAATGGATCTTTTTTCTGGTGAATGTTTCCAGTGTACTTTTTACATATTCGCCCTGATGAATGTGAGCAGAAATAGTGGCATCTATTTTAGCAAGCCTGGTGGTGTTTTTCCTTTATAAACTGCATTTATATCTGGACTTAATCTTTTCTATAGATTAAATACTGTATTAGCATCCTTTAGTCAACTCCAAACCAAATTTAATCCCCTATATTTGCACTTTTTGTAATTTGTACAGATGTGTTAAAAAATAAACATTAAAAAAAAATAAAAAAATCTACATGAGCTTTCTTTTCCATACCAATATGTTCACGCACTGTGTTTCTTGCTTTGGTCTGTGCTTTCACACTGACTGTCAATCTTAAAGAATCATGGGGCAAATGTGTGAATGAGGAACTGTCTGAGGAAATATGGGATTCAGAATACATAATTTATCCAGAATTCATTGCTTCTCTATAAATTCTAGATGCAGGTTCATTGTGTGTATACTACACAGGTTCTAAAACTAATTCAGTTCAATTTCTACAGAGTGCTGTAGGTACCATGTCTCTGAGAGATCTCTGTCACACCTATTTTTGTTCTGGTCTATGGAACATGATTAGTCAATAGGAATATCAAGTAACTAAAAAAAAATATGACCACTATGTCCATTTGTTTCAGCAGACCATGATGGGCATTATCATTACTGTGTATTGAGTTCAGATGTGTGTCAGCAGTAAGAATAGCAGTTAAAAAACAATTACAGTAAATGAGAATATGTATAAAGTAATCAAAGGCTTTGTTGAAGGACACTCACTTCTCAAGGCTGCATAAATAAGATTTGAATCAATGTGAGATGATGCACACAGGAAGAATCGCCATGACAAAAATGACCATTTATTTCTTTTCTAGCTAGTTAAATAAGGCATTCTTTGGCTATGGAAATCCCCAAACATACCAAACCACAAGATGGTTGAAAAGAGATGCTTTTATTATATGATACGAATAGAACAGCTGCACTCCACTGAATCAAAATCACAAACATTCTTCTAAGATACACTGGGATCCTTCATGGATATTTTAAAGGAGGCCTGGAGGATTTTTGCTAAAGAATGTATTTATTCTTTATTCTTCTTTTCCCTCTCATGTTCTCTCGTCTCTTTCTGTTACCACTACTAGCTTTTATGTCCTGTTTAAAACCTTGAAAATGAAATACTATAAAGGCTGTCTGCTCAGTCGTGCTGGGGGAGTAGGATATGGAAGGTGAGGGAGAACAAGATTGAGCAATTCTCCTTTCTGGAATGTGGGGCGTCGGACGGAATGCATACTGCTGGATGGGAGACACAGGCAAGGCTGTTCATTCAGAGCGGCTCCCTCCCCCTGACACAACATAAAACTCACAGTGTTTCTCTTGCGGGTTCATAGCCTCATTGTACCCACGCTTTATGAAAATGTATCTGTCGCACAAAATGCTCTCTTTTTTTTTCAAAGCTCCGTTTCAAAAGCAGTCACAGCTGTGGATTGAAGAGAGCACCCACGTGCACCCCGTCCCATCCCCTCCCCCCCTCTGTCCTCCAACTTGACCAGTTCCATCCTGAAGTAGGTCAACACTTTCCAGGTTTGGTTTGACCCATTTCAGGGGACATAGGTCCAAAATTACACAACTTTACCACCCCCCCTGGATGAGGCAGATGACAGCTGTCTAGGTTCATCTTTTTTTCATGCAGTATATCTTACAGTGAGACATTTAACAACATTTCTGCACTGTTATTATAACAAATATGTACTTGATGGATTTGTTGCTCCATCAAGAACATCATTTTCAGTAGAAATCAGTTTTGTAGATGAGATGTTGGTGAGTGTGGATGACCTAAAAAACAAAGTAATGTCCCAGTCAATGACTGCTGTACAAAAGGTGTCACAAAAAAACTTGGTTGAATTTGGTGAAACTTTTGGAACTATTGTGTAATATCTAATATTGTTGTTTTGCATTGATGTAAATTGATGGTTGGTTGTTTAATATGCTATACCGAATTGTTGTACACTTCTAAAACAAACCCACTGTCTTACAATTGGCCTGGTGATCGGGAGATTGGGAGTTCGATCCCTAGTGACGGCACTGAGAGTCCAATAGAGAGTATACAGTAATTGGTTTTGCTCTTTCTGACTGGCCCTCCCTCTCCCCCCTTAGCACTCAACACAATGATAATCAGAGTGGGCTCCTGCTAGCTGACATAACTGAATTTTCAGACAATGTTGCGAATGGTGTGGCCAGTCTTTACCCTCCCAGGTCTTGTAGAATAGTCTGCTTGGGAAGTCCTAGCTAGTGGCCAAGACTGGCAATTGCTATATTGGGGGAAAAATGTTAGAAATCTTAATGTGTGTGGTGAGGGAGATGAGTAAAGAAACCCTTGTAATAGAATTCTCTCCATTGTATGTTTTTTTTGTGACATTATGCAAGAATGTTTTACTCTTAACTATTATTAAATTACTCCTAAAATGATTATTTCCTTTATTATTTCATTTCACGCTTATCACATATGTAAATTCAACTGTGTGTATCCAATGTTGGAAGTAATAAAGTGAACTGAACTAAAGGGAAAAACTTCGATCAAATGAGTTTTGTTGCTTCTCACTTTTAAATAATTTCCTGTTCTCTGATGCTGCTATTAGGAAGATTTCAAGGAGCATTTAGTATGAAGATGAGTCCAAGCTGGATTACAGTGGCAAAGTGCCTGAGAGCAGAGAGATGAAACCCAGATCTATCCTGGAAGTCTCCAAAGGTCAGTGTAGATGACTAAAATCTTAATCAGCTCCCTCTGGCAATGTCACTCACCCCTCTCAGCACTGCAGCCTGTAAGAAAATAGAGTTTTGTAGCTGGGATGAAAAACAGCGGAGTTGGGTGATGCGCACTGACCTGCTCCCTGGTCCGGAAGACCAGCGAGACATTACTCATTCACTTAGCCTCCAAACTGAGAAGTCATATGAGGGGAATTCAAGGCATTTGTCCCTGTACCCTTATGTAAAGCAGACTCAAAGGTCAAACCCTCAGCAAATAAAACCGAGGATAGAAAAGTGACACCTGCTAAGGGCATAGTTTTGCTGTAATTCAAACAAACGTGGCTGACTTAAAGGGCAAAGAGGCTGCCCAGCTCTACTGTATGACAGATATCCTGCCGGAAAGACACTGTTTTGGGTTGAGCCCTACATCGAATTTGGCTGAATGGCTCTGGGCTTGAGAAAACTGTTCTAGGAAAACACTTTAATTAGTATCGAACCCTTTATATAATGAATAGGTCTTTAATGTTTAAAAACATTCTGCACATTGACAAAAAGTGTTCTTTAAAGAGTCATCTACTTAAAGCTTCTACAAGAAGCCAAAAGTAGATCTACTATGGCTCCTACAGCTCCAAAGAACTGTTAATATCACTATAAGTATGTATGTGCATGAGATATGCATGAGGATGTGTAAAGTATGTCATCTATGTTCTAATGGCACCACATTAAGAAGCATACTGTGGCAGCAGAGCCAAAGAGCAAAAACAGCAGAGCAAAACCCCTAGAGAAGAGACACTCAGCCAGGACTGGTTTCTCTACCTAGTTTAGAGGCTGGTTAGGAGAGGATACTGACTGGAAAGACACATACAAAAAAAGCCACAAAACGCCAAACACCAACACACCCTTCAAAGACTTATTGCGATTTAAGTCAGTGGAGTTAGGAGTAAAGTCACTGGGGTCCTCCTTATCCAACCAGCCAGTGTGCTTCATCCTGGCACAGGCCAGTGTCGCATACTAGTGTTACAAATCTACATACCAGCACTGTCTTTATTAGGTACTCTGATATCTTTAATCGTATTTCCTCTTTTATTAGAACCTTGTTCCTGTACTATGAATTATGAGCTGTGTAAAATTGTTCTCCAGCCTGTATAATTTATTGATATTGCAAGGAAAAGCTTGTGGCTGGATTCTAAGTAGGCCTAAAGTCCCTTAATAGGCTGGCCTTCTGTAATTTTGAGAGAAATGCATTACATTAGACAATGCATTAGACAGGCTTTCATTGTTACTAACAAGACAAGACAACAATGTAACCATACTTGAGCTGGGAACAGATGGAGTGTGGCCTTAACCCATGCAAGCACTGAACACACACACCGTGATATATAGTGAGCACACGCTCCTGAAGTGGTGGGCAGCTGTACTCAATGGCCCAACAGTGACAGCTTGCCAAACCCGTTCATCAAACCGACAATTTTGTCATTATTGGCCTGATGCTAGCCGCTAACAACTAAGCCAGCGCTGCCCTCAATAACGGGCCTAAAGAACCAAGTATCATACAAAAGTAGAGATTTACAGTGAAATCTTCTCTATATCCAATCAGAGTTTCACATTTTTTGATTTGATTAAATTAAGAGGTCTGAATTTATTTGACAACTCAGTTTTGCCCGAAAGCTTTGTTTGCTAAAATGCAAAACGTTTTATATGGCCTTCACTTCAGCAACTGCTAATTCTGCTGCCATGGCAACATGAATCCATCCACTTGGGATCATGCCATGCACGACCATAAACAGACGTCGTGGGAAATACACATCCATTTTTGGTCAAAGGTCTTTAGCTTTTCCTGAGCTCTAATGTCTGTAACAGTAATGGAGATGCTTAACATTTGCACTGAATGTTTATAGAGCTTTAATAGACACTACCAGCATGATATGATTAAAAAATGACAAGTGCGTTTCTAAGGAATGCAGAGCTCTGTCTGGCACGTTTTGAGATCTTTTTAATTATTATTTCGTTGTTCAGAGTTTCTGGAGCTCTGAGAACAGCGCGATTAATTAGAGGGAAGACAGACTCCAGTGCTGTGCCACTTTGGGTACGCATCAAGCACTGGTTTCTCAGTCTGCTACAGAGACGGCATGGGGAAACACTCACACACCTGCTTATCTGGGTGACTCTCACCCCTTTGAAGCCTGAACGCCGTGGCATTTCCTCTGAGAGCGCAGGTACACAGCCCCGGTTCAGCTGCAACACACTGAGCTCACTGCCATTGATCTCTTTACCTTTTGCAGAATATACTTCAAAGAAATCCCCCTTCCTCAAAATAAACAAAGCGCACATTCTTCCTACTTCTGTGATTGCACTATGGCACAGTACCAAAATCGGTTTTATCGGCCAAGTAAGATGTCACTTACGAGGAATGTGTAGCTCACTCTGAGACTTACACAAGTAATTAACCCTCATGTCATGTTGTGATTGGCTTCACCTCTTCACTGTCTGGAGTCTCTGTGTCTGAGTCTGGAAAACAGAGAGAGAGAGAGAGAGAGAGAGAGAAGAAGGTAAATAAAACAGAGTTACAAAGATACGTTTACTATTTTTGGGAGGAGTAATTTAATATTAATGAAAGGATTAATGGCTCACTATGTTGACCTATTTGGAGTAAATTCAACATGTTCGGACTTCAATAGCATGTCAAAATTAAAATATATTGATTAGCATGATGTCATGTGATCAAGAATCAAACTGACTAAACCTAGAATGTTAAGTACAACTCTGGAAAAATGAAAAGAGCACTTCAGTTTCTGAATCAGTTTCTCTGATTTTGCTATTTATAGGTTTAAGTTTGAGTAAAATGAATATTGTTGTTTTATTCTATAAACTACAGACAACATTTCTCCCAAATTCCAAATAAAATATTGACATTTAGAGCATTTATTTGCAGAAAATGAGAAATGACTGAAATAACAAAAAATGCAGAGCTTTCAGACCTCAAATAATGCAAAGAAAACAAGTTCATATTCATAAAGTTTAAAGAGTTCAGAAATCAATATTTGGTGAAATTACCCTGGTTTTTAATCACAGTTTTCATGCATCTTGGCATGTTCTCCTCCACCAGTCTTACACACTGCTTTTGGATAACTTTATGTCACTCCTGGTGAAAAAAGCAGTTCAGTTTGGTTTGATGGCTTGTGATCATCCATATACGTTTTAATTATATTCCAGAGGTTTCCAAACTGGTAAAATCAAAGAAATTCATAGTTTTTAAGTGGTCCCTTATTTTTTTTTTTCCAGAGCTGCTTCTGGAAAAAGGTCTAAGGTCTAAAACTATAACTATAAGGGTTAAAACTAAGACACATAAATACTTAAATAAAACACAGAACACACTAAGTGTTCAGTGTACATACAATACTATGCAAAATTCAGGTATCACTCTTTATTGTCCAAGACATATTTCTGATTGGAGTACATAAGAGAGGATGCAGCAGGACATCAAAAAAAAATATTTGGGGGAAAAACATTTTTAAAAATATTGAACAGATACTGAGAAAATGAAACCTCTAATATGTAAACTTACTTGATTTCCAAAACCCTTTTTGGATAAGCAACACCTAGAACTTTCATCTTTAAAAGAGATCTGAAAAGATCTGCAGGTATTTCTGTGCATCCTTCCGCTGTGAGAATATGACTCATTGATGTACACTTGTAAGGATGCCAACCTAATCATAAAGCTCTTACTGAGAAATGGAAAGCTGCAAATCAAACTGCAGAAGCTGCTGCTGCTGTTCTCTAATTAACCTGATTAATCCCAGAGTCCAGACCTCAACATCAGTGAACGTAATTATTTGGATGCTGAAAATGTTTCCAAATTTGGTAGAACTTAGTAAACTGATGTTTGGAGATGAAGGAAAAATCTTCCTGCAGATTTCTGATGAACTGAAAGTGAGTCTGAAAGTCTGAAAACATTGCTAGCTGTAATAGAAACATCACTGAATACTGGCAAGCTTTAGAGTTTGCATTGTTGGGGTCATCATTTATTACGCTAAATTCTCAATAACGATTGTTATTTGCCACAATAAGTAGTGCAACATGCAGATTATACTAAATATTCAAGTAACAGATAAATACAAATGCAATTAGGCAATTGTGTTGAGTTCTAATAAATATAATAGTAGAAAGAATGATTATATTATTACTGTTACTCTGTTTGGATCACATTTAACAGCACTAAGATACAACAAACAGAAATAACATGACAGCAACTTGCTGTGGCATCAATTTTGAGCTGTTAGATCTGGCTTATGTGTTGAACACCAAACCGCTAATTTAAAGGACTATGACCTGAACTTATCACATTTGAAAATTAGAGACTGAGTGAAGAGTCTCTCTGCGGTGGCTCACTGTCTCATTATGACACCACAAGTCCCTGACCGCCATTCTGATTAATACATGTTAAGAAGGCTTCAAAAAAGCATCACCCTTACTGATCTGGCTCACAGCCAGGCGTATGTATTGCCCTGCATTAAACAGCACTCTAGAAAAAAAAACGAACTGAGACACTTTTACAATACAGAGACCAGTAAGGATTCCATAAATGCCATTACAGCTGATGGTAATAAGCTCCAATCTTGCAGAAGTGGCCAACATACCAAAATCGCAAAATCAGAACATGCCTGTGGCATTTGGTGCAGCATTTATCTGAATGCCGAGGCTGAAATTACAGTAATTCTACCACAACTGTGATTAGAGAAGTGTGTCTCCAGTGTAATGTCTGCAATTTTCATACCTTAAAGAAATGTGTACCAAAACGGTACGATTTGGAGTGAGGAAACAAAGCCATGCACTGTTTTTAGTGTTTACAGGGGATTTCTGCTGACCTTTCACTTTTTGAAATGTAAACATTGACCAGTTTAATATAAAATATCGTATTTTTACAGTGGGGATGAGAGGAATAAGGTATTGTAATGAGTTTTATTTTACAAACGCAATCCTTTTTTTTTTTCATGCAATGTTGATAATAGTGATCTACACTGTAAAGAATCCAACTTAACAAAGTCTGTATGGCTATTTGTATCAACTTTATAAACAATAAGCCATAAAAACAATGCATTAAGCAAGAAAACATTTTAACACATTTGGGAAAAGGTGGTACAGTTTGTTTGTTGTTGCATGATCTAAATCTTTTTTTCTAGACAAAAATATGTTTTTTTTTCTAAACCTTCTAAATACTAGTGTAAACAATGTCTAACAGAACAGATAGTGGATTAATTAACAATTTAATGTAATCATTTTCTGGGATGAAGCATTCTAAGACACATCTGCAGAAATTCTCTGAAAAAATAGGTAGAATTGTGCTTTTACTACCTTCTTATGTCAGGGACACCTTCATTAAAAACAGCTATTACAGCTATATTCCACAACAATGATATTAAATGAGGAATAGCACTCAAAAAGATACTACCAGTCTCAGATCAGGGCATAAATGATCTAAAGCTAAGCTTACGTCTAATTCTTATGGAAGGAAGGATTTGTGGGAGCTCTTTTCTATAAGTGTTCTGAGATGTGATTTTGCAGATTGTAGGTCATTTCATCACCTATTGATTATTTCCTTCTATCTAATGTCTGTTAAAAGACAGATGACTGGATGGCCTAAGCATTTTTGCTGGTGCTGTCTGACATTTTCATGACATTCAAATATGCTTTTGACATTAAAATGGCTTTTAAAACTGTACAAACTTAATTTTCAGCTTAATGAAACCAATCTTACTTATTAATCTCATGAGGTCATTACATACGTTTTACAGTGTTGTGAACAGTTGGATTATTAATTTTAAAAATATACATACAATCACCACGCACTCTATTAGAAACACCTGTACACGTAAACGTTCATGTATTTATCTGACCAGACAATCATGTGGCAGCAGTACAATGCATTCAATCCTGCAGATACAAGCCTGCATCATCAGTTACTGTTTGTATTCCCAGTGGAATGGGAAAAATGTAACTTTGAGCAAGTCATGACTGGTTTGATCTACATACAAGCTAACCAAAACTGGACAGTTCAAAACATGGCTTGATCTGATGAACTCACATGCTTCAGAGTTTGGCAACAACAACTGCATGAATACACAAAGCTTGCCCTCTCTTGTGTCAATAGTCTAGGCTGGTAAAGGTGGTGTAATGGTGTAGGCAGTGTTTCATTGACACGTTAACCGACGTTGGTACTGTTAATACTTGTCATTCATCTTGAATGCCGCAGCCAAATTGATTAACATGTTGCTGACCATGTGCTTCCCTTCATGTTCACAAATTAGCCACCTTCTGTAGGCTATAGTATTTCTTATATTCTTATTTTGATGCAGCATGTCAGTTTAGTCTCAAACTTGTTACATAAGGTGGTTTTGAGTGGTCCGGCGGGCTAAGCGCTGCCACTATGATCAGGAGGTCGCTAGTTTGAATCCTGTTCATGTAGCTTGCCATCGGCCCTGAGAGAGCACAATTGGCCTTGCTCTCTCTAGCTGGGTAGATGGCGCTTTCCCCCCTCATCACTCCAAAGGGTGATGTCCACAGCACGAGGCGTCTGTGAGCTGATGTATCGGAACCGAGTCGCTGGACTTTCCTCCGAGTGCACTGTGATGCTACTCAGCAATGCTGCTCAGTAACAGTTCATAAAGAGGAGGTGGCTGACTTCACATGTATCGGAGGAGGCATGTGCTAGTCTTCACTCTCCTGGTGATGGGGTATCACTAGTGATAGAGTGTGCCCTAATGAGTGGGTTGGATAATTGGCCATGTAAATAAGGGGGATAAAGTGGTAAAAAAATAGAAATTAAAATATATATTTAAAAAATTGGTTACATGAACATGACAATATATTTAATATTTTACAGTAGTCTTTCCCATCACTGTATCTGAACATGTGGGATTTGGTAAAACAGAAAATACACAGCACGAAGGTGCTCCTGAAAAATGTTCAGGGATTCTGTGATGCAAACATGTCAGCATGGACCAGAATCTCCAAGGAATGTTTTGAATGTCTCATTGAATTCATGCCACGGAGAACTAAGAGTGTTTTGAGAGCACAAAGAGGCTGTACTCAGTATAAGTGAGGTGGAAAGAAAAGTGCTGGACAAAGTGTGCTTCTGATGTGAGATATTAAAGGTCCTGCAATTGAAAAATAACTGAGCTGATCATTTAATGACCATCAGTGCAGCAATCTTCCAAAACTAGCTGAAAATAGCATGATAATGTGTGAACCCCTGCTCTCCAACTGTTTTGGTGTGCTCATTTATGCAGTTGTCATACTTTAGGAATTTCCTTTTTCTGTGCCAAGAGAGGAAGCAGCATAATATCTCTTCTCCTCCAGACTAAATTCGCACATTCACGCCACATTCCTCAGATCCACCTCACACCTGTCCACATTACACTGAGAAAACGTCGTCCTCAATACTGGGCTTTTCTGCCAGGAAATGGTCAAAACAACTCATGAGGCACATTCACAACTACACACAGCCCTGCATCCAAAGAAAAGGCACACTACAAAGAAAGCTCATAAAGTTAAAGAAAGCACTTTTTTCATGCAGCGTTTATTGGTACAAGCCGCTCAAGTTTGCGGATATAGAAAAATACAGAGTTGCTGCAATCAAAATCCTATAAAGGACCCAGCGTTATTAGTCTGATATGGCTGGTGTTCCTGCACTGGGGACTGAAACAGATGGCTTTCGGAAAGCCTGGAGACTGGCCGCTGTCTGTGCGCTGTGTGCAGGTACTGACCAAAGCGAATAAAGTAATAGAGGGCTAGCCTAACTCGACATAGATCAGCAAACACAGTTTAGAAGCCAATTTCTATTCTGCACGGGTTTCTGTGGTCACGAAAGAACAACAAGAAAGAAAAAGAAAACCGGCAACACAGAAGTACAACAAAACGCAGCAGAGGTTAGATACAGCAAACACACTGGATCTGTTACTTTGTTTTGCTGAGGCCATAGTTGCATTGATTTTATTTGAAGAAGAAGTATTGTGCTGACACATTCAGGAACTTTGTAGCTTGCAAAAGCTTTGATTGTCTCCACGGGGAATTATGAGCCCATATTCTTTTCACCACTGTGTTTCGCACTCATTCTTGTGCAACGCTACTGTAAACACAATTATCACCACTACAATAAATAACAATAGGGGAAAAAAGAACAATAGTAATGGTAACATAATAACTAAGTCAGCATAATTACAATGCCACTGCTGTTCCTCTCTGGCTGTTTGTTACTGTGACTAAGACCTAAAATTGCTACCAGTCAACATCCAACCAGCAGCAATGTGTTTGCTGCCAAAGTCAGCGTGTTTTTTTTTTTCCTGCAGTTTGACACAAAATAGTTTGTGGTACCACAAATGAAAGAGATCAGAGAAGTGCAATATTTAGCAAATTGTTAGTTTTGTAGACTATAAAACAAATTAGGACACAATATGAAGAGAATATGTATTTTTATAAACAGAAATGGAAAAAATTGTGTCTAAACATTGTGAATTTTTGACTTTCAGTGCAAATTTAGGATGAAGTCTATGGGTATATGTATAAACTGACAAATATCTAAGATACAGTGATAGATTTATTTTATTTAAGCTGTTGACTTCTGTGTGAAAGTGTCCACTGTTAAGTGAATCAACAGCCAATGTGAGCTCTGGACAAATGTAATTTATAAACTGTGCTACACAGTGTAGGCACAGAATGAGACTTGTTAAGTATGTGGTGCATCAGGAAATGAAAGCCTGCTCTGTTACCAAAGAGAATTAAGAGTAATCCAGCAGCTGACTCAGAACTTAACCAATCACCCACAAACACATACTATACCACACAAACACAGCTGGACCACCTAAATAACCTCTTACATAGTTTACATTGGTGGTGTGTAATGGCTTAAGTGAAAGCTTGTGAAGTATCTGCAATGTGCAGCACTTTCCTACTGCTAATACCAATACAGAAACCATAACTGTTAAATTCAAGAGCTACTTTTGAATCATTTGTTCTATTTAATTGAACTATCATAAAGAAAAAGAAAAACAAAGATTAATCATAAGGATTATAAAGGACACTCTCAATAAACATCTATTTTTCTAATCAATTTAATACATAAGATGCACCAGACTCTCTCCAGAAAACTGTTTATTTGGGTGAGTAAAACACTTAGCTTAGGTTTCTACTAAGGCTGGGTGCAGCAATATCATCATTAGAAGCTAACCGCTAAATGTCACCCGACAGCACCACACTGAGGAACCCTGGGTATTCCGGTAAGCCAGGGCAATATTAGCTAACGGTTCGTCCCACATAGCTTTGTTTTAACACGTAAACACGCAGACTACAGGCCTGTATATTCACCTCTGAATGGCGAAAGAGCTAGCGCAGAGTGGGTAATGCTAATGCTGCTCCAGCAGTGCTAGCCGGGGTAAGGAGCAGACTACATACAATTTACTCACCTCTGAAGACGAAAGAGCTAGCACGGTTAGCGGCTAATGCTTACACTGCTCCAACAGGGCTAGCTGGGGATAGCAGCAGACTACAGGCCAATAATACTCACCTCTGCACGCGAAAGAGCTAGCGTGGTTAGCGGCTGGATAACTAAACTGAAACTCCTGTATAACGCTGTTCTTCAGCAGGGTGGCTTTACTGCTCCTCACAACCTGACAGCTAAAATTCATACATAAGCAGCACAGGATTAAAAGGCACACTGTTCATTTTTATAGTCTGAAAAATACAGTACACATTATAACAAATATATGATATTAATTAAAATAAAGGTTATGCAGTGATATTAAAGTAAATAGGTAGCTACTTACTTATATGCTAGCAGTGATTTTCTAATTTACACGATTAATGTACAATCTGATTGGGTTATATTTGTTCTTGTTTTTCCATTGATGTACAGTCATGTCTACATTAAAACAATGTATAGAGCATTGGCACTCTTTATTTGACTTTGGACAAAATACATATACTATATAGCCTTATTTTCCTTACCCTAGCTAACCTACATTACTTAAGTCCAGAGCTGCAGGATGCAGAGAATGTTAAGACACAAAGAATGTACAGACTGAAGACTATAATTAGCCCCCATAGCTTGCACACATCTGATGAACCCTCAAATGTTCAAATACCACTCCGCACAGTGCTGCAGTTAGCATCCTCAGACAGTTGTTAGCATACTGCATTCTGGCTAATGAGGGGGAAATGAATAAAATCTAGCTCAAAAGTAGGCTGTGCAACAAGGACATGGTGCCAAGATGCACAGGGATGGCAAGGAATTTTAACAAAGAGTATTTGAAGAAATTATAATGTTGTGCCAGTCATGAAAAGCACATTTCTTATTTTCGCTTGGGGTTGTTTCTGCATCCTGCCTGCATGCAATATTTGAATACTATTTTAGAATTGAGAAATATCATATACAAGTGCCTTTATTTAATTATTTATATGTATTAACTCCAAATCTGAATCTATTGAAGACGGGTCAGGACTGTAGGCAGATGAGTCCAGTGTCTGTACTCTCCTCTTCTGTTGCAGCCATACCTTTGTAACGTGTTCAGAATGTGTTTTTGCATGGGTAGCATTTTGTTTTAGACTTGTCTGTGATTACAGTTGGATTAGTGCTTTTTGTTTTTGGTCTAGAGCTCACAGTGTCTTTTTTTATTATTAAAAAAATAATAAAAAATAATGATTTGTCAGACAACAATACAGGCTTCTACTGTGTGATGGTCCGTCCATCCCAGATGTTTCTGAACCTAGAGAAGTCAATGGACTATCTGGACAGCTTCCAGTTTTAGGTGGCCTTTTGTGGCTGCAACTCTGTATTATAGTGCTTGACAAAGGTTTTCTCTTGCCCATGACAGGTTTTAACTTACCGTATTTTTCGGACTATAAGGCGCACCGGATTATGAGGTACACTATCAATAAACATCTTTTTTCTGGTTTATTTTCATATATAAGGCGCACCATGAGGCGCACCATGAGGCACATTTAATGTGACACTAGTATTTAGTAGTAGAAACAGGAGTGTCACTATTTTTCCATCTTGTGGTGAGACCTATAAAGCTAAGTTATAAAAACTGTAATTCTTAAAAAAAAAAAAAACATTTTATGAGTCAGACAAGTCAAACGAGCACTGTTTTTTAATCTACACAGATTTCTCTCCTGAAAACTGTTTATTTGTGTGATTAAAGCGCTTCCGTTTACTTACAGTAAGCTTAGATTTACAGATTTCCACTAAAGCTGGAGCATTAGCATTAGCAGCTAACCACTAGCAGTTAGCGGCTAATGCCACCCGACAGAGCTACATTGAGGAACTCTGAGTGCACTGGCCAGCGATTCGTCCCACATAACCTGTTTTAACATGGTAAACGTGCAGGCTACAGTCCGATATCATCATGATATAACAGTTTATTTACTGATATTATGCACTGTAGAGGGAGACATATGCAAAATGCAAAAATCCCTTTTAGACATTCTTTGAGGAACACAGATTTAAAACATTTTAATTCCTTTTTCATGCATTTAAAAAAAAAACTGTAGATCCTCTGGCTATCTTCCCTCCTCAAAGTGTGAGATCCTTTTCAGAGAAAAAGATAAAGAAAAGGAGGTAGAGAGAGGGGGTTTTATTTAAGCTCTAGACATAACCCAGAGTTGTTGGAGCCCAGACTGATGTAAGGTGCTGTTCTTCTTGTCCCTGAAGTGGAATTGATTGCTGAGCTCCTCATCAATGGGCATGACTCATCTCAGGCAGCAGCCTGCCACCATTCTCCACCAGCTCTACCATCGGTGCCAAGGGCACCCACTCTGTAACAGTGTGATCCCTCTGTGCGGGAATGAGAGGACCACTTTCCACAAAGTGCTCGGGGGTCAGGAATGGCATGCCCAGTTTGAGAGATCGCTCATTAGGACCGCTACGAGCACTCCTGGCAGCTAATGGCCAGCACTCTTGTCCATTCATGTAGACTGTAAAATCATATGAAATTTTGATGATGTTGAATATGAAAGTGCAGATGACCCCCCTATTTCTCCCCCGTGCATGAGGAATGACAGCTGATGAATGTGTGAGGAATCTAAGAATCCAGACTGAAATGTTTTCAATGGATGATCGTTCCGGGCAACAGCCAACAATATACAGACACATTATCTTGTCTCTTCTAGCAAATGGCATTTGTATGTAGGGGGTATTATCAGTGCAGACTGGATGGTACAGGCTGTGCTTAGCTCTTATTGGACTGCACACGCTGAGACTTTCCTTCCATGACGAGCTTGTATTAGCTGCAGCCGCAACCGAGGCATATTTTATGAATTCACTTTTACACAGTTATTAAAAATTGATTCGCTTGAGACCAAAGAAACATTTAAGATTACATTCAAGGAAACATATTTCCATGTATGATCTTCAGTTATTTCTTATCGACTGAAAAGTACTTGTTTTACTACATCTGAGACTTGCTGTTGTCTACCATGTTTGATAAAAGAAATACATGAGATATATGGGCCAGAATGGTTGGTTAGGACTTGTCCTGGTTTTGTCTGCATAATATGAAACTGTATGTTTTTTTTTTTCGGAACATACAGATCTGGAAAAAAATAAGAGACCACCTAAAAATGATGAGTTTATTTGATTTTACCAAATTAAAAACCTCTGGAACATAATCAAGAAGAAGACGGATGATTGCAAGCAATCAAATCAAGCTGAACTGCTCGAATTTTTGCATCAGGAGTGGTGTAAAGTTATCCAAAAACAGCGTGTAAGGCTGGTGGAGGAGAATATGCTTGAAGATGCATGAAAACTGTGATTAAAAACTAGGATTTTTCCACCAAATATTGATTTCTGAAATCTTAAAACTTTATGAATATGAACTTGTTTTCTTTGCATTATTTGAGGTCTGAAAGCTCTGCATCTTTTTTGTTATTTCAACGATTTGCTTTAAATGACAATATTTTTATTTGGAATTTGGGAGAAATGTTCTTCGAGTTTATAGAATAAACCAACAATGTTTATTTTACTTAAACATAAACCTATAAATAGCAAAATTAGAGAAACTGTTTCAGAAACTGAAGTGGTTTCTTAATTTTTTTCAGAGCTGTATCTATATATATTGAAGTGTGAGGGCAGCACAAAAATAAAGGTACTACAAATGCATCTTTGAGCAATTCTATAGAAGTTAGGCCATCAAATCTGGACCTTTTCAGTCTTGGATTTTGTAATCACTGATAATTAAGCAGGTAAACTGGTGATGTAACTGATTAACCATGAATGTAAACTGGATTCAAGACATTTGTCATAGAAGAACCACTTTTGGGTTCAATAAAGAATATTTTTTTAAAAGAATCACCTTTAAATGTTTGAAATAAACTTGATGCACTTGATTATTTTTTACAAAAAAAGGCTCTCTATGGAATTAAAGGTGTTTTTTTCCTTAGAAGTATTTGATGTCCAAAGGATGACTATGGATGGTAAAACCTGTTTTTAACTGTGTGGTTTTATACATTTAAACATCATTTAGGAATTCAACAATCCTGTAGTTTGGAATAGGCATTAACACAGCTGAAGTGTTGGCCAGTGTCAACTGATTATGTGTCACAGGTGTAGCAGAAAAATGAGAAAATTAGCTAAGAGAACTTGAGTGTTTAGGTTATTTGTGTAAAAGACCTGTATTCAGGCCTAGTGGTTAGTTCATCACTCATAACTGTATAAAAGTAAACATGCATATTATTTATATGATAGTTACAGAGATATAAACAGGAGATGCTAAATAAAACTAAGATTTATAAAAGGTAATAGTTGAACCTCTGTGTTGTCTTAAGGGTTGAGACAAACCACTACCTTTAACAGCAGGAAAAAAAGACTAAATTATTATTTTTTCAGTCTAAAATCCGGTTTATAAAAAATGTGACCTCAACATTACGTAAAGTGAAATGTTACCTTTCTTCTCCTTCCGTTAAAGCTGTAAACCACAGGGGTCATTTATGTTATTTTTAACCCTCAGGACAAGGAGAGCATACAGAATGTTAAGACTACACAAGAGATAAGAGGTTAAATAAGTCTATAGATACAGATCTGTGCACTGCCAGCACACATTGCGCATGCATTCTTAATAAATCATTTACCAGCGCTGGAGCTACAGCTACTGTACCATGGGGCAGATACAATTATACAGGTGACACTAAATAACACACACAGCATACTTTCCTTTTTATGACACTCCTGGTTACAGATTCCAGTGCTGGTATCCTTAGCAACAAAGAGGGAAGAATAACAGAGCGTCTGGTATCACCTTCGCAGACAGATAAAGCTGAATCCTTCCTGTTTGGAGTCTGAGTGTTATCATTGCAGTGCTGCGTTCAAGCTGTGCACAAGGACTTACTTATCATGGACAAAAGGCAGTGGAGTCCATGACAAGAGCCTGGCGCACATCTCTTATCTCCAGCAGCTCACGCATGTATGTGTATGTAGGGCACGTCTTATCAAAGCACTGCCACTGCACTTCTACTCCAGCACTGAAGACAGGGCGCCATTACCTGCGTGTCTCTCTCTGTAGAGTTAGAGAGTGACTGAAATCAAAGTGTGTGTGTGTGTGTGTGTGTGTGTGTGTGTGTGTATATATAATATGAGTGTCTGTGAATGTGACTGAATAAAGAAGGATGCATACTTATTTTATACAATCACAGTGTGATTACCAATCCAACATCTGCATCTAATCCTTACCACACACACTGCATTTTCCCGTCTGTTTCCCAATTGCCTACTGCCTGCCGTATTTATCGTATTGTTGTATGCACATTTATGTTTTTGGCCCTATCTTACAAGGCACATTGTGATGTTCATTACTATCTTGCACCCTGCAAACAGTCTATTTTCAAGCCTTGTGCCTGTGCCGTTAAGTAAGCAATAGTGCTTGTGAAAATATCAACACTGATGGACGATGTGATGTGGTCTAGGCATTGGGTGTGCTCAGGTAAATTTCTGGAGTATTGCTATCTTGGCAAAGGAAAACACAGGTGCGCCACTGACTGAAAACAACATCAGATACCAACAATCAGACATTCATTACTATCTTGGCAGTGATTTGTCAAAACAAGCACATGCCCAACACTCATAGCAGTGTACACACAAAGAGCACATGACAGTGTGCAGCTACGCAAACTTTTACGCCAACAATAAACAGAAAAAAAAAGAGAATAACACCAAATTACTGCTTTTTTTCTGACTGTATGGCGCACCAGATCATAAGGTGCACTATCAATGAACGTCTATTTTCT
The DNA here is from genome assembly GCF_023375975.1 of Astyanax mexicanus. Lineage (NCBI taxonomy): Eukaryota > Metazoa > Chordata > Actinopteri > Characiformes > Acestrorhamphidae > Astyanax > Astyanax mexicanus. The sequence goes on from NC_064408.1 coordinate 72,425,894, forward strand.
GGGCTATTTTAATACATAAGGCGCACACAATTATAAGGTGCACTATGCGACACTAGTTAGGATGCCTATATCGAAGTAAGCAAGGGTGTCGCAATGTTACCATTCTAATGGGGAAGGTGGGGTAAGCGTCTAAGTAAACAAAACTGTAATTCCTAAAAAAATATTGACTTTCAAAGTAAAATGAGCACTGGATATTAATCTACACAGATTTCTGATCTGAAACCCATTTACTTGGGTGAGTAAAGTGCTTCCATTTATTTACAACTGCTAAGCAGAATCATACTGGGATGTTTTGCCTGTCGATAGTGCTGGACTGAGGAACCCTGCATTTTAGCAGGTAAGGATAATCCTGCTGCCCACAGCCTTGGTGCTGGAATAACTTCTATAAAACTTCCCTTTATAATGCTGCACTTTAGCGGAGTAGATGTACTGATCCTTAATAACTGGTAGAATTTATACATAGGCGCACCATTGAGTTTTAGGAATATTAAAGGATTTTAAGTGTGCCTTGTAGTCTGAAGAATGCTGTATATTGCGTAAATGGGCAGGTCAGTTTCTTATGCTGAGAAATGTTGGACATGTCCAGATACAGCAATGTACCTAAGTCAGAGCACACGTGGCTCTTAAAGGGAATGGCAATTGGCATGCTAATAGTTTTTTATTATTTTAATTAAGATAATTAGTACAATCTTTTTGCACATTTAGAGCCATTAGAATGGCAAAGACACACTGACGCCCTAAATCGAGCAGTGCAGTGCACAGTTTACAGCTCACCTAGGGATTACTAAAATAGGGCCCATAATGTTGACTATATTGTACGTTGTTTGTTTCATGTTGTATGGTCCTGAGGGGATTATTCCTTATTTCTAATTTTACAACATTGTTTGTCCTTGTGATGTTTTTAATATACTCATACTGGCCATTATTTCAGAAACACTACCTTGTACCCTAGTGTACAGTCAGACCACACAACCACTGTGGATTGAATACTTTTTATTGGTTGACTGTTCCCAGCTCAGAGTGTAAAAAACATTGGCTTCTATTGATTAAAACGCATATACAAGCAAACAAACAAAACACCACACTATCACAATGCTGGTATTGCTCAGACTGGTACACCACTGAAATACAATTAACTAAATTTAGCTTGAAACCGATGTAACATTGATTTGCATTGCAGCATAGAAACTCAGAGTTACAGTCCTTAACTGTGTTAAAATAACAGTACTTTGAATAAACAAGATTCAAATGTAAAAGAAAATAATAATAACAGTAAACAAGTCCAATCACATGACACAATTTAACAATTAAATGTTTTCTTAGTTTGATTTGAACATTAATTAAGTTTGTTAGAGCAGTGTTGCACAGTATCCCTATTGCACCATGTATAATGCCACGTCTTAAAGCCCTGTAGTATTAAGCTGTGGAGCAGTGGAACTGTGTTCTCTGGAATGATGTTGCTCCATCTAGTACTTTTGGGACGGCCTAAGGATGAGATGGAGAGATGTTCATCCACAGCAATGCTCCAAAATCCTTTTAATGAAGAATAGAGACAGTTACTCCAACAAATGCAGGATCAACTATTTTTAATCCTGTGATTTTGGAATAAATGTGAAGGAAAGGTGAATTAATTTACCAATAATTCTGTTTGTATAGTGTTAAAGGCAATTTGTGTTTATGTAACATATTAATAATGTGCAACAGATTAAAAAAACATTTGTAGGTACAGTGTAGGTGTAGCAAACAACCAGGCGATTAGGTGTTTCTTCTTTAAAAATAAAGGTACATGGTAGAACTATTAAATAAAGCATCAGTGGGAGAGCATGCAGGTGTTTTTGAAATGGCAGTGAGAAATCCCCCGTGTTTATTTTCAGTTCTTGTCGCCTCAGCCCACACGTTCGAGTCAGTGTACCCACGTTCACACAGCCTTCTCATTATGAGATAAAGCATTCATGATCCACCTACATCTGATTCAACAAGCTCTAGAGCACAAAACCGCACTGACTGCCACCTAGCAGCAATTAACCTTTGAGGAAGTCAAGCTGCTCTTCTGAGGTCATCAAGTTGCAGAAATCGGGTGAGAAAGTTAAAGACACTTTACTTCACCTGTGCAGAGGGACGACCATTTAACTGTATTCAATATGGGGTTGAACTTAAACATTCAGAGTGAGGATCATTTTAACTCTGCATTGTTTCACTGAACAGCTTGTAGGCTAACATGCAAGCAGGAGATGAGAGAAGCCTCAGGCCATTTTGGAGTTACAGAATTACGAGACACAAGTTTCGAGACACATCCATTACTTGTTTGCTGAAATATCACTGTGTATTCTCAGCCACGACAAACATGCAGGTGCATACATATGCAAAAGCAGGACTGCAGGCTACAGTTGCACTTCTGCATGTCCTTTGTTTATGCAGCTTCACATGCATTTATATGCAAAGAAAGAAAAATGGCCTCATGCTCAGAGCCGCGACAAGCAACATCAATCTCCCAACCAGATCGAACGCACACGCAGTCACACACTCATACAGACACATAAGCTCATACACACACTGGCTTGGAGGGAGAGAGTGAGAGGAAGTCTTGTGGTGACTCAATGCTAAATTGATTTGGGCTCAGAGTGGCAGTGTGGAGCAGATGAGTCAGAGTTTCCACTGTGACCCCCATTCTCTCTTTCTCTTTCTCTGTCTCTCTCCACAGCTAAAAATGTACAGGTTGCATGAGATATGGTCCATCACAGTACCCTACAAATCTCGTTTCGCGCACGTACTGTACGCAGCCAGCAGCCCATCCAAAATGCACGCACGCTGATTGCGCAATCATGGCGAATAACTCGATAGGGTGTCGAGTTTCAAAGACTTTCTCAACACTCAGAGCAGACGCTCGAATTTACATGATTCAAAAGTGTCAAACTGCCTGTGAGTGTAAAAAAAGTGTTATGTCAACACAATTCTTGCCAAAAGAAGAAGAAAAAACACAAAAACAGCAGTTGTGTTGATGTGCAACCATCTGACATAGTTGAATCATGCACACTCCATGCACCAGTTTTGTTCAGTGTGGGAGTATAGGTGGAGACGAGGCTGCCACTGAAAGATCCAGGTCGATTGAACCTCGCTTTCAGCACACAGACAAAATGTGTTATTCTGAACTCATCCACAGAGAACCCTGAATGAGAAGCTGTGCGAGAAAACAAAATCTGACTGGTTCGAAAAGAAGAAATCGATATATTCATTTAAGCACAAAGAACTCGGCGTTCTCCGCGTCACTCGATATCTCTTAGAATCGCTGGAAAGTGACCCATCCAAAACAGAGCAATTTTCACATTCTTCTGTCTCTTTTTTTCCCCCCGCAAGTTTAGATTCGCTTCGCTTACAAAGCAACCCTTCAAGGACCCCTGCTGAAGCCTCTCCAAACCACAGGAGAATATGAAGAGCAGAGGGATCTCGTGGTCTCATAACGGCCTGAGTTTCACAACAGCAGCAGCAGCAGCACCAGCACGACGCAGATGATGGGGTAACAGCCCAAGTCATTACAAACCTGACCACATCCCTTCACGCCAGGACAGATAGCCCTCCAACCGCTGACCGGCAGCAGCAGATTAGTGGAGTCCCTCAGCAGCCACTCATACAGTATCTTACTCACGCCTGTATAAATCACACAGGACAACTCATATTCCCTAGAGAGTGGAGGGACTCGAGGGGCATGGTCATAAATGCACGTGTTGCCCTCTCTTATCTGAAACAAATGACCCTAAACAAAATGGTGGCAGGCCTTTTTGCCTTTCATTGTGGTGACTCACCTGGTTCAGAGAGAAGCATGTCTTTCAGAGCAAGCGATGAGAAAATGAGCACTTGGTCATCTGACGTGGTTTGGTTTTGATGCTAGCATCCCTGCCATGCTTCACAGTCCTCCACAGTTCCCCCAGGATTATTATTATACACAGTGATGCTTTAGTCGTATGTGAAGTGAGATAATGTCTCCAAACACAGCGTTCCTTTTGAAGAACGGACCTTAAGGTGAAAGATGTTGCACACACTGCCACTGCATTCACTTCTGAAGCACCTAAAGATGCATTTAGGCTGATAAAGACTCAGGTTAGATACCTTATCTTTTCATTATGTGCTGAAACTATGATTTAAGATAATGCTCTCATGCTGTTGCAGACTTCCACGCGCTCTTTGTGAAGTCGGGAGGAGGCGGTAGAGCCATTACGAGGAGGAAAAATTATTGCTTTGAGAGTTCCACTGGTGCTGGAGCAGGTTGCCACGACCACCCCTGTGTGTCTCCTATTTGTCTCGTTTATCTAGACATGATGCAAGGCTGAGTTCAGAGTGAGAAACCCACCGATCGGGCCAGTGCGCAAGTGCCTCAGGGGGTGGGAGGCAACGAAAAAAAAAAAAACGGCGAAAACATCACCTCAATTGGTGGTAATAAATCTGGAATCTTTCGCTGGGTGTGCTCCAGTCATGTAAAAGCCATTTTAATCACCATCCTTCCTGTCATATTACTCACCCCTGACTGCTGTTCGCTAAATTACGTTTGGGGCAGAATTCCACCCTTCCACTCTGGGCTGCTTAACGCATGAATGGGAATTGATCCTGTCTTTTAGGCCGTGTCAGATTAATTCATGCGACTTACGGGCCAGGAAGTTGCCAGTCTCGCCCAGCCGCAGAACGCAGGGAGTCCAAGCACATTCCTTTCACCTAATTCAGTCACAAAGGAGGGATTAACGCCCCATCTCTGCACGTGTCTTTTGAGGGTCCGTGTCATCGGCCACGACCGATCGTCGTTACTTTCAGCCCTGCTGCGAAGCCACATTAACTTCTCTCAGGATGTGGGAGAAGAGGTCACATGCCATTCTTTCACTGGGAAGATGTTTCAAAGTTTCTGACCTGTCATGTGGTTATAAGCGTGTCCAGTGTTAAATACACTAATTACATCCAGCTAGTCGCCCTGCTGAGCATTTGTGTTGAGTAAATGCAAGTTAAACTATTTAAGGCAATCAGAGTCAGAGTCATAGCTGAACTGAGCTGCTATAACACAATGCGAAGATTATAAAACTGTAATAATGTTATATTTGACCTCAAAGACAGAGAGAGAGAGAGAGAGAGAGAGAGTACAGATTCTGTGGTACTTTTTGTGTCTGTGAAACATTATGTTCATTCATTACAGTTCATTTAAATTTCAGACGAAGCATCCAAACACTCAAATCCATGCAAAAATCACTTTAATATGCAAACTTTCATTCAACACAATTTACTATGACTTGAAAATACTTTTAATTGCACTTTTTCTGTACTTAGCTTTATATTGGAGTATTTGTTCAAAGAACACAATTAGTATGTACTGTACATTACATTATCATTTGTTAGCCAATGAGATTTTAAATTTGTTTAGCTTAAATTCATATCAATTAGACTAACAAGCTGTTTACACAGTGTTTTAAGAGTTATATTAATGTTTAAATAAATGCTAAAAAAAATATGTTTATATGTTGACATTTTATGTTGACATTTCTCACTAAATTTAACGTTTGTTTGACTCAACAAAAACTTATCCAGAGCTACTTGCATTTTGAATTATGTAAAATAGGTAGGTAAATATGTCTCTTCAAATTCCCAAAAGAGCATAATTACCCTTACTCACTCACTCACTCACTCACTCAAGCACAGGCATCTATCCTCTTATGTAAGAGAACTGGCAGGTAGTGTTCTCCTCCATGCGCGTAGATAACTGTATGCACAGTATAATGATAATGCTCAAATAATTAAATTAAAGATTTACATCATTTTCTGTCTTTTTTTTTATTTTAAATGAAATCTGTCATGTAAATGGTTTTACAATGTAACTGACAACATACTCTCCTTCATTAGTGCTTTCAATATATCCTTTCTAACTTTTGCTTTCTGTTACACCGAACAGGTCGAACAGCACAGTCCCTGGCAGTGAAGAATGCTGCAGGCACAGATGCCCGTCCTGTTTTTCAAGCATAAATATCATCTCATCTCATAACTGGATTCAAACTAACTAACCTGCAGTGCTGCTGAACCTTTCATTTCCCTTAAAGGTCAGCCGGCGTCTCTGACTGTACTTACACACTAATCTTCCCGCATTCTATACTGAGCAGACTGCAGCTCCAACACTGAGCAGTCAAGACCTGGCCAAGACTTACGGGATGAGGAAAAATGATCGAAGGCCTCGAAGGACAGAGCAGAATAAGATCCTTTATCCAGACTAATGAGCGAAATGTCCCCCTACACTGAAGTCACAGTGCTGGAGGTGATAATGGAAGAGATACCTTTTATATTATGCCACTAATGGGGGAGATGAATGCAGTGCGATACCCATTCACCTTGGCTAACCGCCCCCCCCAAGTGTGACGTTCTTCTTTTTTTGAAAGTGCTGTGGGAATGAAAAGTGCCTTAAGTGAACGTGCGCTGTGCAGCGAAGATCCCTTCAGCCTCTGCTGTAAACCATCTAAAAGGATTTAGAAGTTGGGATGCCTTCTCTTCAGTGCAATCTTTGCTATAAATAAGTTTAATATTGTATATCATTGGGGCATATACTACGCCATAATCCATAAAAAGAAGCGTGGCTCAGAAGCCCCGCTACTTAAGCATCTGTTTACTTTCCTGTAAATGCCATTCACTTCTCATATGATAACCATAATGGTCTCTTAAATCATAAGTGGTGTAGGTGGTGTAATGCAATGCTGGCGCAATGAAAAGAGGAAGCAAACCTGAGAGTGAAGTTCACTGAAGGACATTTCACACGACAACTTTTAAGACTTTTGCCTGCAGTGAATTTGTACTCCAGTGTCTCAGCCCTGCACAGAGGCCTGTCCTTTTTAAAAACTGTCTGCTTTGCATATCAGAACGCTGACTACGTTCAGTGTGCCTGGCCGTAATGAGATCGCCATCACACTGGGGACAAAGCACGCTCTCTGATTCAGATTCAGATTTAGATTCAGTCCTCTCTAGACACTCAAATTGATTCCTGATGCTCCTTGTAATGCCAGGCCTTTTCAATTTTGTATACTTCTTGTATAATACAGTATATCCAGATTTAGTAACTACATTTGCCCAAAAGTTTGCTGTTGCTGTTTTTGTGCTGCAGAGTAAGTGCAGCTGTACCCACTGTAGTGAGCGGACGCACAAATAGAGAGCAATTACGAGAATACAGGTTCTTTTTCATGTTGATAAACAAAGCAGCTCTACCTGCTCCTTTGCGTCATCCCAGCCAACCTTCTATCCTATCGGTCATCACACAGACAACAACAACAGCACACCACCACCGAGAAGAAGCAGCTCAGCCTGCAACTTAATTAGCTGGCAACCTACAGTATATTACATCTGTGTATGTGAACTCAGTGTTATCAAAGAACCCAGACAGGCAATTAGGTGCAGCAACGATGCCAACTAGACACTAAAATGAGACTTATAATCTACCGTTTTCCACAGAGTAGGCTTCTCTCTTCCTACTCTGAGCTGCATTGACTTCAGAGCTAGTTCTATCAGTTCGTCTTGTTTGTGAGAAAAAATGAACTTTTATAAGATGTACAGCCAGCTTTCTGTGTGGCACCCCGAGATTTAAACTAACATGTATGGATGTGTCTGTATATTAAAAAAGCCAAAAGACCAAAAAAAGTACAGATAATGATTTGAACACCATTTCAGAATTAGACTAATTAGATTAATTGATTATTAATGGATTATTAATGTGCTCATTTTGTAAACCATTCAGTTGTGAAGGTTCACAAGAATTAAAATTATAATCTATACATACAGTACCAGTTCAAAAGTTTGGACACCTTCTCATTTATTGTTTCTGCTTATTTTTTTATTTAATGTATTTTTTACATTGTAGATTAATATTAAAGGCATGAAAACAATTAAGGGACACATATGGAAATACATAATACATAGTTAACAGAAAAAATGTTTCTCCTCCACAATCCCCTGAACTAAACCCTAAATCTAGTGTATAAAAAACATATTCTGGCTTGTTTGATACTTTTTGTTTATAAAATTATTCTACATATGCCATGTGTATATGAAACTAGACAGGAAACAGGAAACACCAAGGGACAGGTATCGAGGGGGCGGAGCTACAACTGGACACAGGAAAAAACATTAAGACACAGGAAGAACACACACAGGGCCACGATTACCATTATACTTCAGTACATTATACATAATCATCTGCTGCTCGAAATAAATAAACCTAAAGGTTATGAAAGGTTGCTGGTGTTATGCTGCATGTAACAGTATTTAAACTCGTTTTTCTCTCAGAGGATTCAAAAGTGATTTTGTGACATCTAAAGGGAAATGCTCTGTTCATCTAGCAAAACATGTTTTGGAGAATTTTAGTTTCATTTTAATCTCTTTCATTTTAAAAGCCTTTTTATTATATTATAGTTCATTATATCTGCATTTAGTAACACTTTATAATAACTTTCATTAATATATTTTAACTAATGATCAGTAGATGTGAACAAACAGTAGTTCATCAGAACTTGAATATTAACAAGTTCTCACACATGACACTTTTTTATCAGCATGGATATTCGTATTAAACATGTTAGCAAATCATTAGCTCATCAGAATTTGAACATTAATAAATCACTAGTAAATGCGAATTTTAAATCAGGCAAATGATTATTAATTGCCAATGCGTTCATTAGTATTACAAATGTGTCAGCAACTTTTTAGTTTCTTAAAATGTAAAAAAATAACAGTTATTAATCATTAGATAATGGTATATTAATGAAAGTTATTATAAAGTGTTACCCTGCATTTTTCTAATAGTGTCCAAACTAGAGATTCACTTGCTATCTTTTATTAAAGCTATAATGCACTTGCTATGTCTTGTTCTTTTTCACAGGATTTTGCACAATTTCTTTATTTCTATGTTCAGACCCTAGCTTTTGCATATTGCTAGCACATTTTTGCAGCAGGATTATTATATAGCCGAAAAGTATCTTATACTTGGGCTCTAACTATGCTAGCTTCGGAAATTCTGAGTGAATGACTAAGCACTTTGTAAGTGGCTTTGGATAACACCATCTGCTAAATGCTGTAAATGCAAATAGTGTAAGGGGAAGCTGCATACAACTATGCAAATTTGTCTTTTCTGCCACATGGCACATTATCACTCATCATTTGCTCACATTTTTTACCTCTATAGACTTGAAAATACTACTAAACACTAAAATACTCCTCTTTTTCTGTTCACATAAGTAAATTTACTGTTGTAAACTATCTTTTTTAGTTAAGTAAGACTTTCCCAAAGCCAAACTTTACCTCAAGCACAGTTTTGCCTGCACATGTTCCAGGCCTGCGTGTAGACTGCAGAGAGAACAGGTCATTGAAGGTGCTGTGTTTTTTTTTTTTTTTTTTTTAATGCTGACAGGTGCTACATGCAAATGGCTCGAATATGTTTAACATACATTTGCATGTGATGACACTGCATGGAAACGACTTCTTATTATAAAAAAAACAAACAAAAAAAAACAAGGAAATACACAGTATTCCAGTGTGATCTTTGTGTCAATGTTGACTGTTGGAGCTGCTCACACTGTGTTAAGGAACAGAGAGCAGACACACTCCCCAGTTACCTGGTAATGATCAGATCTCACTGTTGCTAAGAGCGGAGTTTCGCTACACCCACTGCATCCCTCACCCACTCACTACCTTATTCCTCCCTGCTGCTGCTGCTGCGACTGGCTCGTCTGACTCTTTCTGTCTGTCTGTCTCTCACTTTCACAATCACACTCACACACACACATAAACATGCTCAGCATTAATGGAATTAAACTCTCACTGTGCATGCTGCTCTGACTCAGTCACTGTTTTGTTGTCTTGTTCGTGGAACTGGAGAGAACAGAACAACTAGTCTGTCATTTAGGCATGAGTCATCAAGCGAGAGAGAGACAGAGAGAAAGAGAGAGAGAGAGAGAGAGAGAGAGTGGAAAGAGAGGCTGTGATGCAAGCTCTCTCGCTTGCTTGCTCTCTCACGGATGCTCAGCAAGCAAATCTGGCAATCAATCATATTTTTAATACATAACAGCCCCCCATTTACATTGAGACTTTGTCACATCTCGCTATCAGTGAGGGCTTAATTAGGGAAGTGCAGAAGCAGCACAATACAGCCGAGAACAATCATTACCTTCCCTGTAAAAAACAAACAAAAAAAAACTGCTCACTTATTGACTGATGGCACCGACTACCTGCAGAGGCTTTTGTCTCCTATATTAGCAGAACATGTTGCTATTATAATGATAAAGCTGAGATATACACTGTAAAAGTCAAACAAATCAAGAGCAAATTAGGCACAGGGTGTCGATGTACCTCCTCAACCCCTCTGAAGCACACTCCAACCCTCCAGCTAATATCACTGACAATCAGCACATCACACACTCCGCTAGTTAAAAAAAGCCACTTGCTAAGCAGGCTGCTGAAAAAACCTGCCCCCCTAACCCTGTTTTGCATCTCTGTGCATCTGCACATTTTGCATACGGCTTGCTTTACTGTCACCACACAGAACTGGATTACATGTGATTGAGTACTGGAAAAAATAGAGTGATGAGGAAGTGTGCTTGGGATCCCTTGTAAAAGAAAAGTGCAGCTATGATTTAAAGCACATTGCCTAAAAATACATTTTATGGAAATACAGAAAAAGTATATTTATTAATTAAATAGTATTTCTTTTTTTTTTTTTAGAGAAAATGTACTTTTAGTATTCTTTACCTAATTTTCACATACTTTTAAAGCTCCTAAGTATATTTCCTTTTCACAAGGGATGATCTGTAATATGAGCTGCATAGGTGGTTATCATTACCTGCTTCATACAACCAGGCATCAACATTTAGCTGGGTTAATGTCACCAGTGCTGAGCAAAAGGAAGGATCTGATCACATGATAATATCCTGAGTACATATATTTAGCCCACTTTTATGTGGGCTAATTATATTATTATTAATATAATTAAATCAAGCTGAACTGCACCAGGAGTGGCATAAAGTTATGCAAAAGCAGTGTGTAAAGCTGGTGGAGGAGAACATGCCAAGATGCATAAAAACTGTGATTAAAAACCAGGGTACCATCAATACTGATTTCAGAACTATTAAAACTTTATAAATATGAACTTGATTTCTTTGTATTATTTGAGATCTAAAAGCTCTGCATCTTTTTTGTAATTTCAGCCATTTCTCATTTTCTGCAAATAAATGCTCTAAATGACAATGTTTTATTTGAAATTTGGGAGAAATGTTGTCTGTAGTTTATAGAATAAAACAACTATTCATTTTACTCAAACATATATCTATAAATAGCAAAATCAGAGAAACTGATTCTGAAACTGAACTGCTCTCTTTAGTGAAGTGGGCATGATTTGTGAATTTGTGTAAAATTCTGTAAAATTATTCTACTGTCCACATGATTCTTTCACACTAAGTGATGCTTCTGTGTATGCATGCATTTTACAAAGCGAGAAAAACAGCAATGAATTAAAAATGAACTATACTCCTTACCTTGTGGAGTAGCCCAGTAGCAAAAATGGCTCAAGCTATACTCTTCTGTACTAAAAGTGGAGCAATAGTCCATAGGCTTGGGGCATTTTTTGGATGTCAAGATGTGAGTTTTTTGTGTTGTGGTGTGTCTCCTTTGCTTTAATGGCATAGGTAGCCAGCTAATTATGTCGAGCACTCTTTTAGAGGCTGTGCATGTGACCAAAGTGCAAAAAAACACATGATGTACCGAGAAAAAGTCAGTGACAACAGGACACTGATTCTATTTAATGGAATATATTGTTCCATCTCTGATCAGGAATGCTGCTTTTAATTAAAAAATGAAAAATCACAAGAACTACCATGAAAAATGTGTGGTGCCTTGAATAATAACTACAATCTACAGTATGTCAACAGCATGAAAAATACCACTTGCCTTGATGCAACATATTTTGTTTGTATGCAACCACCAGACACATAGTAATGGGTGTGTGAGTAACACTATAACACTGTACTGAGATCTGTGTACATGTGTACAGTATTAGCCCATTCATCATAAAATGCTCAAACACTGTTATAGGGTGTCTATATATGTGTGTGTGTGTGTGTGTGTGTGTGTGTGTGTGTGTGTGTGTGTGTGTGTGTGTGTGTGTGTGTGTGCGTGTGTGTGTGTGTGTTGGCTGTACATGCATCATAAAGCAGTGACATGGAATGGACAACAGAGCGTAAGGAGACACATATGCCATTGCAGATTGTTGCCATGGCGCTATCACTGCCCTGAGATTAGTGGCAGTGCTCCATCAGACAGGAGAGCAGCAGGCAGTGCCAACACACAAGCAACACCCTGATCACACACACACACATCCACACATGGTAACACTTTAGATGAATGGGGTGACATGGGCCTTCTGAGGACTGTATTATGCACACGTTTCTGAAGTGGCTTGATATCGAGCGGCGCAGCTTTATGCTCTCTGTGATAAGAGTAGAATAATAAAGTTTGGCACAAGAAAAAAATGTAAAAATAAATTATATATACTCATGAGGTCAGTACATGGGCTCTTATCCTCAGTGTACACACACATGCATATACATTTGTATTCATGAATTCAGAATATTTGAAAATGCATATATCCCACATGCATGATGATCTGTCTAATCTAAATGTAAACCTAACCCAAATCTTACTTTAAGCTCAACTATTTTTTTTGGATGATTTATCACATTTATAAGACTACAGACTACACAGATATCATATTTTTCCAGCTTAATCACTTTTTTTTATTTTCAATCTTTATTTTCATGGTGAGCTGCATTAAAAGGGTGGACAATGGCAAGATGGACATTTTGACTTTCTAACAATATTTTACAACATTTAAGTTTTATCTCAGTTAAATATGGAAACAATATGATAAATTTTAGATTAAATTAATATTATTAAATGCTGAACATTTAACAAGTGTCAACAAGTGAGAAGGCTATATGTCACTAATATTAAGGGGTACTTTCTTAAAGGGGCGAAGTTATCTTGAACCCATTTAGTAGCTTGATTTTTTTTTATGATAAAAGCTAAATGGATAATTGAAATAACTATTTAAATTATTAAAAATATATAAAAAAACATAAAAATATATAAATGAAAACAATTTAAAAAAAAAAAAAAAACAGGCATCACTGCATACATAAATAAAACTGTATAAAACTAAAAAAATTTTTTTAAAGGGTTTAAAGGGAAGGACAACATTTCTCTATAATTGTAATAATGTGATCATTCAGAGTAAATCTTAAAAAATATATTGTTAAACACTGGGTTTGTATAAAAAACACTATTACATGTTATTTTAATATTGACTGACATATTAAAAAGGAAAAAAAGAGCATTGTATTTGGCCCCCCCACAATTTCGCAATTTCAGCAGTGTATATAAATATACATGCACTCATATATGAAATATGCGCTTGGTTCATTAACTGGAAAAAGGCCAGCAGAAGTCACGCGGCCGTGCAGTCCTCAGAGGGGAGTTGTTGACACAGGGACAGGTATTACTATGAGTCACGCTCACTTCAGGATGTTGCAAAAGCAGCCGAGAGCCGACTTCAAACAGACTCGAAAATGCTGTGCGCGAGGCTGCAGAGAGGCAGTAAACACTCTCTGCTGGGGTTATTGATGTTTAATTGACTTCAGAACATCTGCAATTCCATTTGGTCGCTTAATTGTACTCTGCCAATTTAAAAGCCTCAGAGAGGAGAGTGTTTACCCGGGCTGAAGGAAATTCTGATGAGGCAAGCTTAGCAAATGAACGAGAAACTACTGTATATGGTTTCTAGTGGAGTTGTTGAGATTGCAGTCTGTAATGCTAGTGTCTGTAAAGCTGGATTTGCCCTTACCATGAGCATGTAAATGAGCTGATAACCATAGAGCCTTTTGATCTATTATAAGTGCATATGCAAAAGATTCTAGCTTCATTTCTTTAACTTACATTCAAATACAAAGGAGCAGTGATACTTTAATCTATGGCATGTTTTAAAAATGCTGTATTGTTAATGCCATGCAAAGCCTTAAAGCACCATTTTTGCTTTTGTGACATAATGTGAATATGCAGTTGTTATTTACATTGTGTCAGAATGTCACAAGAAATGGACCAATAGAAATGCTCCAGTATTACCTCCTTTTTTCCTTATCCTGAGAAGTTTGCAAACATATATTTTTGTGTCTTTTATACACCAACATTGAACAAATTAACTTGATAGCTTTGTAACTATGTGAGTATAATGGAGGCTATATGCTATAGAATGTTTTATAGAAGAAAAAAAAACATTTTTTGGTGATTAAACATAAAAATCTTCAGATGTCACTCAGAATAGATAGATACTAAATATTATCTGTAAAAGAATCACTGGTGGAGGAAGAACATCAAACCACAAGTGAGGCATCCAAAACAGAATCAAGATTTTTGGATTTATATGCATAGTGGATTATGAATGTCACTCTATGTCATGAAAAATGTTGTATTTCTAAAACTCCAGCTTTACTGGAGAACAAAAAAAGCTCCTCGACTTTCATTAGAAGTTAATGTAAAAATATATTCTTAGAAGTCATTTTTAGGATAAAAGCTAAATGGATAATAATGGATAATTATATAAAAACATAAACAATATATTGATTTTAAAAATGTGTTACCTTAAGTGATACCTTAATGTAGAGCATGTTTTAAAAATGCTATATTGTCAATGCCATGCAAGGCTTTATATTACCATGTTTACATAATGTGACATAATGTGACTATGTAGTTGTTATTTACAGTATGTCAAAATGTCAGGAGTGGAACAATAGAAATGCTCCAGTATTACCGTCCTTCTCCTGAAAAGTTGGCAAAAATATATTATTGTGTATTTTATACACCAACATTTTGAAGCATTTTAAGGGTCAATTCATAATGGAATCCTGACATACTCATGTGTATTTGTGGCTGCATCCAAATCCAGTTTAGTTTAGTTTACTGAAACTTCCTTGCCTTAATTCAACCAATCTGTAGGTCATAACCTCTTTGGAGCTTAACTAATACATACAAATACAAATGTCTACAATGAAAACACTATTATTAAGTATTCAGTTGCAACAAGTATGTATTGGTTGTCTTCATTAGTCTGACCTAAATACTGAAAAATATAATGCACATACAATTCACCAAAACATTATTATACTGACATATTTACTGACTAGTTCACACCCCTCTTGATTTCTTGGCAAATATTTACACCATTATATATTGGATATATTGGATGGTAACAGAGCAAGTTCTGGGTCATTCTTAAACCATATGCTGCTTTTAGGATATAGTACTACACAGATACAGAAACAGATGAAGGCACACCCATAATGCACAGACCATGTAAACACCACTAGGTCTGAAGCAGCTTTCTTAACAATACATGGAGACTAAGAATGCAAACCTGACCACTAAACCATATCATGAAAGACCTGTTTTCTTTTGTAAGCCTACTTAAAATTTCAAGAGGTACTTAAGGCAAATCATTAAGCAGTCCAGTTTACACAGAAAGTTGGAAACCCCTGACCCTGGGGGGGAGGGGGGGGGGGGTTGGTTAACAGTCTAGACTTAAATTATAGCACCTTTTGTACAACAGCTTTATAACTACATGGTGGGTAGCAGACTGTATTTCTGAGCAACAGTATCCTGGTTCCACTGCAGCACTGAGCAGTAATGCAAACGGCATACCTTAGAAATGACTAACACGTCTTCTCTAGTATCCTTTTTGCCTGTATATAGCCAAGTTTCCTTCTCTGACTCAAACCTTTGGCTAATAGCTCTTCTCATTACAGGAAAATATGTGGCTGTGCATAAACAAGAGGCAGGATTTCACCGCTGTCAATCAAAGGGCTCTGAATGCTAACACGGCTGTGCTGCTGGGAGCCAGCTACATTTCCCTTTTCACTCAATATTACAACTAAAGTGGGGTGGATCTGCAGACAGTGCTGTTGAGTTCAAGCTCTACAGTTGATGTTGTGCGAGTTTAATGCCAACATACACCAAACGTTTTTCAAACGATTTCACTGTTGCTGGCAAATATCCAGTGTTGGGATAAAATCAAAAGAGTCTTCCTAAAGTCGAGTTGCAGTCGCCTCATCTCGATTGTTCAATGTTGAGGGTCTGTCTGTCTTTTTCACGTCCTGGTGATTAGATAAAATCAACCGTGTTCATTATTTTTGTACGTTTTGAGACTCTGCTCATAGGAAAGCTATGGAAAGCCGCAAGGCAAATGCGGAAGTGTTTCTGTTCACTCAACCATACTCGTTCCACATTCTGCGATGTCTTGTCTTTTTCCTTTTGTCCGTTTTTTCTGAAAAAATCACTGCACACACAAAGGTAGCTGTGGCCAAAAGGTTTTTCTGTTTCTGCTTCATTGTAAAACCGTCTCTCTTCCTGTTAAACTCTACCAAAAGCATGATGGAAAATAACCTTGCAAGTAGTGTCCCTGCATGATCCCTAGTTCCACAGAGTCTGTGACTAAAAATTCTGTGACTTTTCTTTATGTGATGTGAGAGAGTGTCAGACTTTATTCTATTAAAAGTTTTTCAGAGACTTTTCGAAGTCATCTGGTGTTTGGTTAGCAAAGGTGTGAATCATAAGAGAGAATTTCACTCAAATACAGGAGTATTTTCTAAAGGTAAGAATGTAGCGAGCACATTTACTCTGGTATTCTTTTCCAGTTCCAAGTAAAGGATGCCTCATGTTCCTCCCAACGAATCAATAGACAGATTCCCGTTGAGCAACTATAGTCAAACACCCCCTTTGTTTACTTTTCCGAAATATGAACGCGAAACACAAACAATGGAGCGTCCAGTGCGCATGTGTCAGCCATTCCAATTGGTTACGTAAGATCATAGGAGTGAAAGCGAAGGACCCCAGAGGCCAGTATTTGCATTTCCTGTAATCAGAGAATCTGTTCACTAAAGGATGTTGTAACTGGATGCCAGCTTTCAATGAGCAGGCCTTGGTGGAGCACGGACCTGCACTAGTGCTCTGCTCTATATTGAGAACATCCTGTTTGCATCTTTTCCATAAGCTTTAGTACTGCACTCTATTTTTTATGTTTTTTTGTTTTTTTTTATGGAGTGTGTTCAGTGGCAAAGCTCTTAGCGCATGACTGGAAACGAAGGAAGCGGTTAGCATGGGGAGACATTTAGAACAGCTCAGTCCAGGGACCTCTGACAGTGTGCAGTGGATTGTCTTTCATTGCATCATCCTGTTTGTAGGACAGTGGCACAATGTCATCAAGATATGGCAAGCTGCCAAGGCTCTGCACTCCCTCCCAAAAAAGTAGGCTACTTGATTTACCCGGACAAAGTTTCGAACAACCTTTGAGAACAGTAACAGCAAAGGCATGGTCTGGAAAAAAATAATACATACTGGACATGCTCACGAGGAAAACAGAAGCCTTGTGAAAGTCCCTCTTTTCTACTTTATCCACTACGTCAATCTCATTCAAAGCCTGCTAAAGGTGGTTTCTCCCGAACCTCAAACACTTTCCTAACCGTAATGTCACTTGTACTTGTTATTTCATCACAATAGACATCTGGAAGACTGGAAATGGATTTTTGCTCCTCCTCAAAAACTCAATATTTTCCTCCAAGTAAGCCTTTAATCCCAAATTGTGAACTCCGGGTAAAAGAAAGCGCGTGTAACACACAGCCCTCCATCTCATCTCATTAAATCAAGTGAAATGGATGACAGGGCTCACTCTGCCAGGAACATTCTCTCAAAGGCAAGATGATGTGGTTCCTGTATGGCAGTGGCTCGCGGGCCTGTCTCGGGAGCTGCTCGTTTTGCCCTTTAGTTAACATCGCCGGTATTACAGTGCCAAACCACAGCATGAAGGGCTTCTGGCAGCCCAGTAAAAGATGACTTATTCTATTGGAAGCGCCTGAAGGAGCCCTTTCCACACTCTTTGGGGAGGCATGTAGAGCATTGGCTGTGTGTATGTGTGTGTGTGTGTGTGTGTGTGTGTGTGCGTTTGTCTGTGTGTTTCCCTTCCTTACGTCCACTAAACATATGCAAAAGTGCATAAGCGGATGGGCCTCTGGGATCACGGAGCAGGAAAAGTAAAAAAAAGAGAAAAAATGAATGTGAAAGTTATGAATGGTACTCCAGACACCCCGCTTGTACATTTACAACATCCTGAACTGTTTTCCATATTTTCCCCTCCAACATTAATTGAGAATGTGCGCCAGATACAACTGAGCTCACGGTGTGTCCTCCCCCCATGTCTCCTCCATACTGTATAGTGGCTTGACAAGCACTCCAATTTTGGAATACCAGTCTGAGCAGACCTAAATCACTTTCAGATGGCCTCTGGTCAGAGCATGATTCATATTCTGCTTCTCTGTTCAGAGCTTGTCTAAAGTGCAGTAAAATCAATGGTGTGCTACGGGGTTAAAACTTACAAACTATAAACCACCACTGCGGATTTTACTGTATGTACTTTGTTGATAACCGTGCCTGTTTTGGCAGTCAGTTATTTTGATGCCACTGCTACATCAAATCCTATAGATATCATACTTGTCATACTGTGTAATCTGCCTTATTTAATGTTTGGTTCTTATATATTGCTCAAAAAGAATGTATACACAGTTATATATAATAATAACCATGTCAGTGCGCTTAAAATGAAACTATCGTATTTTTTGCACAATACAGCAGACTTAAAATTCATAATTTTCCCAAAAATCAACAGTGCCTTATAATCCAGTGCACTTTATGTATATATTTTACCAGTCAGGTTGTACTGAGCAGTAAAGCCACTCCACTGAATACAGTGTTATAATAGAATTTCAGTGACATTTTCCCAGCACAGAGGCCAAAGCAGATGAGCATTAGCCGCTAACCCTAGCTCTTTCGGCATTAAGAGGTGAGTATATTGGACTGTAGTCTGCGTGTTTACCATGTTAAAACAAGCTATTTGAGACATACCGCTAGCTGATAGCACCCTGGTTTACCGGAACACTCAGGTTTCCTTAGTGTAGCACTGTCGGGTGGCATCAGCCTCTACCCGCGGCTAGCGCCAGGAGTTAGCTACTAATGCTAATGCTGCTGCTCCCAGCCTTAGTGGAAATCTGACATTCTAAGCTTACTGTAAATAAACAAAAGCACTTTACTCAACCAAATAAACAGTTTTCAGGAGAGAAATCTGTGTAGATTAACATCCAGCACTCGTTTGACTTTAAAAGAAAAATGTTTTAAAAGAAATTACAGATTTGTTTACTTTAATGTAGCTTAGCATTACAGGACTCCCCACCCAGAGGCAAGACCTGCATAATTAGAAGTGTCACATAATAATATTTACATATTTTTTATGTAAATGTGCTGGTTTGTAGAATTAATTCCCTTCATTGGAATCAGTGGTGAATGTTTCAAACTTAGAATGGAATAGAACAAAACCTTTTACTGCAAACAAATCTAAATCTTCCAAGACAGAAGAAGAAGAAAAGTAACCAAACACTCCACATACAAATCCTGCTCATAAATGCAATAACAACAAACAGTTATCCAACCCTTTACATGAGTCACTACTGTAAATACAAAAACATTTATGACCCACTGTCCAAGGTCACTTCTTAGCAAACAGTAATGCTGACTAGTAAAATTTGAGTGACTCACAAATGTTATATTTGCCTAGCCAAAACAATGTATCCAAGAAACCAACCCCACACTATGAAAAACAGGCCAAGCCCTTTATTCCTCCTCCACCAAACTTTAAGGGTCTGTTTCCCCAGACATGAATTAATATTATAACATACTCTTTGACTACAGTTTCCTATTAGTGAAAACTCTTGATTGAAAGATTATACTTAATCCGTTTTGGGGAACTGTCCCAAAATGTATTATTCTAAACCAGTTCTACAAATGTTCTTTACTTGTGATGCTCATGACCTTAGAGCAGGTTATATAAGCTCTTTATGTGAAATCTGTCATTTGTATCACATTATCCTGCTCATCTTTATACTCCTTTTGGGCCTTAGTTTTGTCAACAATTTTGGGAGTTCTGGGCCCATGTCTTCATATTGCTCTGTTTGGGATACCAGCTGAAGCCATTTATCTATCCAATATGGAGTCATATTTTGTAGCGTTTGTAACACTGTTAGCCAGAAGACCTTACTGAGGTTGGAAAGAAAAAAAACTATGGCGGACATTTCGTTTGTATTGCAAGACTTAGCAACTTTCTCGTTCTTATCTTGACTCAATTCAGCTGGAGCGTCTAGACTGAGCAATGATCTACTATTGGATTATGATTATAGACTGGGGATCTTGGATACTTGTTTCTATATTAATTTGTAAGGTAAGGTAGGGTACATTTACCTTCAGTAAGGTACATTAGTTTGAGCGTTCTTGTAATTAATGCAACAAAAATTATTTAATGAACAAGTTATAATGATACAATGATAACTGCTCCTGCCCCTTTTCCTTTTTTGAATTATTATTATTGGTTTGTTGTCTTTAAGTATACTAAAAACCTGAGAACTCTTCATAAACAAAACCCTGAGAAACCTTAGAGTTAGTGCTTTGTACTGTGCTATGTAGGCATGCAGCATTCTCCTGACATCTGCAAAACCCAGATCCATCCATCAGCCGGTGAGGCATAATTCATCAATCCTGAGAATTCATTTCCACTGCTCCAGAGTCCAACAGTGATGTGCTTTCCTCTCTTTCCCTTGCACATGTTGATCTTAGGATGCTTTCATGCCACTGCCAAGATAGCCAAGCCAGCGTATTATAGGGGTTTCTGCATACTTATTGTCATGTCATGCATGCCAATTAGACAAGATGGAAGATGTAAAGTGACTGTCATGTATGGATGCAGCAGTGATTACTTTCAGCTGAGGCAAAAAATTGCACTCAAAGAATAGGGTGTTTTCCAGGTGTCAGGCATTTGATATCAGCGGCCACTGTTTCTGTGAAGAAAAGCCTCCAAATACCAGTGAAGAAGATTTGTGCAGCACCATGCTGGAATTCTTCAGTCAGAGCCAGTTCATGTGTTTTTTACTTTCACTGTGAAAAAACTGAACTAAAAGTCAAAGTGTATTTTTAAAACAGATCTTTTTCACCATGAATACCACAAACATATAAACATATAATATCATGAACATTTACCTTAATTTGATTAATGGAATACTGATTAATTATTGACAGAAACAGCATTTCTCTTTGGGACAAGCTCACACAAGTTGCTCAGTTTGTCCAGATTCGCTTTGTTGTCTCTTTCAACGTTCATAGTTGAGTATTATCGACTTGTAGCCTGCTGCTAACCCCGGCTAGCACTGCTGGAGCAGTATGAGTATTAGCTGCTAAGCGCTAGCTCTTTCGCCATTCATAGGTAAGTATATTAGACTGTATCCTGCGTGTTTATCATGTTCAAACAAGCTACATAGGATAAACCAATAGCTAATATCACCATGACTTACCAGAACACAGGGTTCCTCAGTATAGCTCTGACAGGTGCCATTTACTAGGGGCTAATGCTGCTGCACCCAGCCTTAGTGAAAACCTGGAAACCTAAGCTTACTGTAAATAAACGGAAGCACTTTACTCACCCAAATAAACAGTTTTCAGGAGACAAAATGCTATGGTAGATTAACATCCAGAGCTTATTTGACTTTAAAAGAAAATGGTATTTTTAAGAATTACAGTGTTGGTTACATAGATTAGCTTTCAGTTACCCCACCACCACTACCCAGTGGCGAGACCTGCTAAATTATAAGAAAATATGGCAAAACTTCTGTTTCTTACTAGTGTTGCATAAAGCGCCTCATACTCCACTGTGCCTTATGAATGAAAATAGACCAGAAAATAGACATTCATTAATAGTACGTAATAGATGTTGTTATTCGTAGCTGTTTTTTGTCAGTGCCATTCAATGCTGACAAAAGCAACACATGCATCTAATCTTATTTAAAATAAAAGCTAAACAAGTGTCACGCCGCCTCAGTCTCCTTCTACACTGTCGGACTCCATTTCCCAGAATATCTCTGATAATGACGTCAACAGCACCCGTTCGTCTTCACCCAATCGCATTACACTCCGACGCTCTGATTCTCCCATGTTCTGAGTTAGTTCCGGTTCATCTCTATCTGGCTCCGGTATTTAAGGCAGCAGTTTGTAAACAAACACCGCGAGGTATTGCTAACTTATGTTACATACTAAGCGTTTTCCTGTACATTGTTTTTGCCTTCTCGTTACGACCCTGTTTTCGGATTATCGGTTTCTGTCTTTTGTTTTGCCCTTTCTGGATTTGATGTATGGTTGGACTGCTTCTCGGTTACGGACTCGGACTATATTTTTGACTACGTTTTCTGTCATCTGTGAGATCACTGTTTGCCTGGCTATTCTGTTAGCAGTGTCTGTTAGCCATCCTGCTAATAAACCTGTCTGTATTTTTAACTCGGCTCGTATCACTCCTCACTACCTGGCGTCACAACAAGTTAAAGTTCCACACTGCTTCACTGATTTTAAGGCTATGCTGTTTTAAGAGGAAAATAAATATCTTTGCAACATAATTCTTCTTATTTTACACCCTGTCTCTCACAGTGGATATTTAAATAAGTGACAAATTAAAACGTGACAATAATGTTATAATATTCCAACAACTCTATTTTAATCGCCTCCAGCACAAATTTCCTGCTGTTTTTCTTTACCTGCTGTGGTGACTAGAGTAAGTCCTAGTTGTCAATAAGTACAGTAGATTAGTCTATGCAGCCTCTAAAATATGCAGACACCCATATACGCTTACTCAATATCTTATTTCAATATCAAAGGCATTAAAACAGAGTTGGTCCCCATTTACTGCAGTAAGAGTTTGTACTGTTCTGGAAGGCCTTTATACT
Source organism: Astyanax mexicanus (assembly GCF_023375975.1). Lineage (NCBI taxonomy): Eukaryota > Metazoa > Chordata > Actinopteri > Characiformes > Acestrorhamphidae > Astyanax > Astyanax mexicanus. Next base: position 72,448,798 of record NC_064408.1, read on the forward strand.
AGATCTTAAAACATCACGGAGTGGATTCACTTCAATTCAGCTACAAGAACATTACTGAGGTCATGGTACTCATGTCCTGTGATAATGCCTGGCTTGCAGCATTCGGATTCATCCCAAAGGTGTTGATGTTTGGGTCAGTGCTCCATGCAGTCTGATCTTGACTGTGCAGAATACAATGTATTGTAGTTTAATCATTTTTACAGACTGCATTATACATGTTGGATCATTGACTTCTAAACAATGATGTGTTTCTTTGATTTTACCAAATTAAAAACTTCCGAAATATAATCAAAAGAAAGGTGGATGATCACAGCCATCTTACCAAGCTGAACTGCTTGATTTTTTGCAATAGGAGTGGCATAAAGTTATCTAAAAGCAGTGTGTAAGACTGGTGGAGGAGAACATGGCAAGATGCATTAAACTGTGAGTAAAAACAAGGGTTATTCCACCAAATACTGATTTCTGAACTCTTAAAATTTTAAGAAAATGAACTTAGCATTTTCTTTGCATTATTTGATGTCTGAAAACTCTGCATCTTTTTTGTTATTGCAGCCATTTCTCATTTTCTGCATATTTTTATTTGGAATCACAAGGCAACAGCCTTACTGCAAAACAACTGAACAGAAAGTCAAACGTATTTTTACACCAGATATTTTTCTAGTTTGTTTGTCTTTCCCTCTTTTGTCTTTTTCTCTCTTACACATCTTTGCTACACCCGGGTCTATAAGTAGCGTGCATGACTGGTGATATAGTTATGTATACAGCAACCTATACATACCCCAGAACTAAAAGTCTTCACTTTGTTCATAAAGTATATTTACTGGTTTGTGAACTCGCTGCATACACCGAGAAGGGAAAGCTCGGCTCCTGCAGTGTTAAACGCACTCCCACAGAGTTAGATTCAGCTAAATTGAACTCTGTAGGAGTTGACTCTCGTTATTGTGCAGCGTGGGGGCAGATGTTATGCAGCGTGCAGCTCTAGAATACCCACACTAACCAGTTCCCTCCAGTGATGTGGTGGTGGTGGGTGTCTTTCCCATGTACATGTGCTGGGGACTCCTGTTTAAATGGGTGATACAGGGTCACCAGCAGAGCAGTGTGGAGCACCAACAGCTCAATATGGTTGGCTATGTGTCGCTCCGACCATGACCCATTTGCAGATCGAAAGAACACAGTGTTCCCCTGTCCCCACAGTTGCTATGGCAACGATGAGTGGAGAGACGCAAGCTGTGGACATCATTTATGCTGCCAGGCAGAGATGAGAGACGAGAGACGGAGGGAGGGAATGAAAGAGAGAGAGAGAGAGAGAGGAGGGGGGGAACCCCATTCAGGCGACACTTTCTGAATCACGATTCTTCATTTAGGGCTAAAAGATGCACAGATGCATCTGGAGTGCAAATGAGTGCCATGCAGAAAATGATTAAGAGTACAAACCAGAACAAACGACTGCACGACATTTCAGCATTCACCTCAGAGTCAAATGTTTCACTACAGCGTGCAATACTTTAGTGTATAGTGAATAAGAAATATCCATGTCCCCAAGACTCTTAAAGGAGAAGATGCATTGTAGGAGGAAAAAAGGTAAAGCCCTAAAAACTGCCAAAAAATGTAAAATGAAAGAAGAGCCTAATGGAAAGCAAGCAAATTCATTTCAGAGAGCTGCAGCTGTGCATATGAATGTGTACGCCTGTTTCACTCATCTGTTTCATGGCAGGAGAACAGTGGGGGACTGAAGACACCAGCGAGAATGGAAGAGACACATGAAGTCCTGTTTGACCTGTTTGCAAAGCAGCTTTAAAAAAAAAAAAAAAAGGTGAAAGAAATATTTTTTTCCAGTCAGATCCAGCAGGCTCCTCCTCACATATAGAGTTATTTCTGTCCCAGGGTTCAACTCTACAATTGAGCAGGCTTATGTTTAAAAAAAAAAAAAAAAAAAAAAAAAAAAAAAAAAAATATATATATATATATATATATATATATATATATATATATATATATATATAAATTCTATGTTATTATATGATCAGTTTTAGATACTTCAGTTCAACTTCAAGTTTTTTTTGTTACTGTACCTTTAAGAATAAGACTAAATATGCAAATGATCTATGAAATAAGCTCTGATTGGGTATCCTGTATTGTGCTTCATTTAAAAGTAGTCCAGGCTGAAACACTTCTTATAACTTTTCCACATAAATAAGATGACTTAATGCTGGATGTTGGGTTTTGCTTTCCACATCAAATGTTGTGCTAATGATGACAGAAGGGTCATGTGATATTCGCAGTTTTGGCACATATGAGAGTGTGACAATATTGTCTTCTGTGCTGTGTGACACTGTAAGAAAAATACCAATGTGAATAGTGTTAGACAAACGCTGGAATATAAATAGAGCTTAGATTGTGCTCAAAAAAATCCAGACTGACCTTACCCGAGCCTGTGCATGTTCTTTTCGAGCCTCATAAACTGTCATTATGAGCCCAAGATCTTTTTTTACTACACTCTCTATGAGCTCTTTTTAAATAAAATTATTATATAAGAAAACTGTTGCACACAGAGCTACAGGTCAAGTGTAAAGGCTGGTTTCTACTGTCTGCATCAAGTACTGCATGAAGTGGGTGCATACCCGACGCTGAAGGTGTGTTTATTCTCACTTTTGGCATGTTTTTAAGGTGCCTGTACTGCCTGATTTCTGCCCCCAAAAGTTTCCATTGTGTTGCCTGGGGGCTGCACCTGCACCCCCGCATTGTTAGACAAATTCAAAGGTGCATGGCGATTTAAATTTTAGACTTCGGCTTTAGCGATGCATCAAGTATAATCCAATGCAAATAAAGTGGAGGAGCGCATGTGTCCCCGCAGTGCAGGTCAGTGCTGCATGATTATAACATTCTATATTGTAATTATCACTGCATAGCTTTACATAAAATAAAAAATAACTATAAAACATATGCCTAAATTCGTATACAGAAATGCAGAGTGACTTTAAGGATACAGCTGATGTAACCTTAACGACCAACGGTTACCCACAATTCATTGCTGCAGCCTAGACTTTGGAACGTAGTTCCGCAAGATGCAGCAATGGAACAGATGCATAGAGCTTTCACGTGAGGGTATGATATCAGGATGTGTGACCGTTTTAACTTCACGGACCCTTACAAATTTAACAGAATAAACCAGGAATGAAATTGTTATATGCTCAAGGGTGCAGATGGAAAAAAAACACAATCATACTCTCTTAATAATTGTATTACAAATTCAAATATATATTTTTTTAATGCTACTAAAATATTAGAGATATTAGCTATCAGATTATCCCATGTAGCTTATTTTAACATGGTAAATGTGCAGGCTACAGTCCAATATACTCATCTGAGTATATCTAAGCTAGCGTTTAGCACAGTTAGCGGGTAATGCTAATGCTGCTCCAGCAGTGCTAGCCGGGGTTAGCAGCAGGCTACAGGTCAATAATACTCAACTCTGAACTGCAAAAGAGCTAGCACTTAGCAGCTAATGCTAATCCTGCTCCAGTCTTGAGTCTTGGTGCTGGAGAACTAAACTGAAACTCCTGTACAACGCTGTACTTCAGCAGAGTGGCTTTACTGCTCCTTAATACCTGACTGGTAAAATTCAGGTATATAATAAAGGTGCACTGACGATTTTTGGGAAAATAAAAGGATTTTAAGTGCCCTTTATAGAGCAAAAAATATGGTAACTAATAATTTATAGGGATTTATTTAGAGAGATTTAATATTAACTCTCTATTTAACTGTGCCACAATGACACAAGGCCTTGGAGGTTGTTTGTACTTCTTCAGGGATAAGGAAGGATTTGTCAGCAGTGAGTGCTGTGACAACAGTGTTACCCTGAAAAGAGTGTGCAAATTAAAAGATCATGAATACCTTTTAATGATTTAAACAACGTTTTGGGGATACAGAGACCTCTCTGGTGAGAATGTGTAATTGCACAAAGCATGTGGAAGGGCGCTTTTAATGCAGGTTAATGTAAACACATTTCTGTATGAACTTCTGTGTTTTTGAGTATATATTTGTGTTTAATTTATTAATCAACATATAGAGAACAATTACAAACTATTTATTTGCCCCCACCCAATTTAGAAATGCTACTGCTACTGCTAATTCTAGGAACTCTTTCTATGTGTACCTAATGCACTGGGGAGTGAGCTAAATGCTTTGAAACAATGCCTACATACTACACTATTTTCTGGGGACATTCCATGACATGAGGCCTCTAGCATACCTGTCAAGTCTCCCGTTTTGGCCAGGAAACTACCTTATTTTACTCCTCTTTCCCGCCATCCTCCCATATTAGTATTTTCCCGTAAATTTCCCACAAATTATGTTAATATTACACTAATTATACTATATCATGATACTATGATACTGAACCTCGGTTGGGACAGGTCGAAGCAGACGGCAGAAAATGTCCCTTATTTTTAAATCCAAAACTTGACAGGTATGCTCTAGTCATAACTGCTATAATGCTTTATGCTGTACAAACTCTGCTGAAGCCCAGTAACAACCCAGTATCCTAAAGCATAACTTGATTTTCTTCAGGGCAATGAACTCATTTCATATCAATGCTGCATTTTGATTGGTTAAGTGGTCTAAATGTCTCAATGTGTCAGCTGTATGGGCTGATCTCAGGTCAGATGCTGGGTTGCTGACACCATATTCTCCATTGGTTTGGATAATTCTCTGGCCAAGAGTTTGGTCCCCATGGAATAGAGATCAGCTCTAATGCGGCTGAAGTCCATGCTGAGGCATCATGTTTGTGCAAGATCAGAGCACTGATTACTTCCTGATGGAAGGATGGCTGCATTTGCTGAGGGTTTATGCCACACCGCAGCAGATCATTATGCTGTGGCTACAGTCTTACTAAGCAGAACTTGCTTGAGGTGTTGCTGCTGAAGTGTATCCTGGGGGTAAAGCAAAGGACAAGTGGAATTTGGATGTGGACATGTCTAGGATCTGTAATTTTCTGGGTCAGGCCTTTGGTTTTTGGCTTTGGTTCTTTTAGCATTTCTTTGAAAGGTTCCACAGAACCGCAAAGTTCAGCAATGAAGAACGTACTGGAGTATGTAGGAGTTTAAGACAATGCACATTTATCTCTGGGTCAGAGATAAGTAAGCGAGTGAGCCAGTAAGAAAAGACACTTTCAGGATATCAATGAAAAAAACTGTACAGTCATTTAAAAAATAGTCCTAAATGGGTTGTTACCATAATATAAAAAACAGTATACTGAATGTACGCAGCAAACATACCTGTAAATTAGTTTAGACACTGTCCCTTAGCTTCAACTTGAGAGTGTCTTGCTGCAAGTTACATATACAGTCACAAAAGTAAGTACACCCCTCACATTTTTGTAAATATTGTATTATATCTTTTCATGGGACAACACAGTAGACATAACTCTTTAATGCAATGAAAAGTAAATTAATTCCTTGAAAATAAATGAATTCCAGCTGTTGTTGAAAATATTGATATTTGAATGCAAAAAACCAACAACAAAATACATAAACATTGCTCAAAAAGTTTTACTATTCATGCTCGATGGTTGACTTATTGTACCTTACAGTAAATTTAAGCCGGTGGCACCCAGAGATTTACCTTTACCAGAGATTTTTGACAGACAATTAACATTAAGTAACAAAAACACCTTAAGAGCTTCTAAACAGTGGCTTTTAATAAACTTCAGGTGCAGGTTTAAAGTTCTAAAAACACCATTGTAAATGTCAGGGCTCTCCGGATTCTACCAGTGAAGTGTGGAGCTACTTCGAGCCTGAATAACGGTGGAAAAAGTGATTTATCTGCAGGGGCAAAATATGCCCCATCTCACTCATTCTAAAAGCCTGTTTGGGCACAGTGCACAAAATATTGGATCTCAGAAAGCTGCAGAGTTCTCCTTTAAAATCTGATCACATTTTTTACATGTACATTTTTTTCCTTTTCATCTACAATAATTTAATGTCAGAACATCAATATGCATTTCTACAATACTACAGATGTGTGTATGTGCAGGCTTGCACACTTATGTTGCAGACAAAATGGTGTACAGAGATTACAGAAACACTGTGATGTGGAACTGATGTTTGCAAGTCTTGTACGTGTTTTGAAGTATTTTTACCAACCATTTTTAGTTAATCAAGGGCATGCAAACACCATGAAGCAGACCTGCAGCACAGAATCGGGTTTGCTTGCAAGTTGTGTATGTATCTTTACAATGTGAATAAACAATGCATAGGCTGACACAAAGAACCACAGAAGAACATATATCCATATACACATCAGAGGATGAATCATCGCCACACCCATCCTCAGGGTCTCCTTGGGATGAGTCATCCCCATTAACAGTTGGCCAAAGATACACACAGTCGCTTGCGCATGGGTGCACACGCACACACACACACACGGTTCATATCAGGCGGGAATCCCCTCTCACTGCTTGCCTCCCAGAGCCGTGCTTATCATACAGAGGCAAAGAAGACGCCTGGAGCAGGAGAGCACTGAGATTCAGCTTTCCTGCCTGAGCTTTATGAGTCATCCACTGAGAAAGGGGGGCACACAGGCTCTCCCAAACCCCTCTGTTCAAATCACAGGGAGCAGTTCTCCCCAAAAATATAATACCTCTCACCATCACAGTAGACTCCATATTTTATTCCCCGTCAAGGTGTCAGCACTGCTTCTCACCAGACGGTCAATGAAAGCAATTTCATCTGCAATGGTAGCTGTCACTTCTTGCGCGTTAGCAGTGCATACATCATGCGCACAGTCGAAGACAGCCTTAGAGGCTTGAAAGCTAGCAGAAATGGACGAATGACTCCCAGCTCAGACTTACAAAGAGCTGCCGTTCTGCTGCAATTACTTGACATCACTGACATTGACATCATCTGCAATAATGCTTCCCAAGCATAAAATGGAATCCTAGGCCAGTCCCAACAGCAGCTACCAAGGGTACCCTGACCCACCCTGTTGCTGTTGTAGACACTGGTCATGTTTTGTCATTTTGACAATGACTCTCATTTCCATCTTACTAAACAGTCACAGTGAGTCAATAGCCAACAGCAGGGGTCATCAATTCTGGTCCTGGAGGGACAGTGTCTAGGACAGTTCAGTGATTACCCTGTTCTAAAAACCCACCTGATTCAATTCATCAGTTAATTGACAGGTTTAGCAGGGGTCTCAGGTTTAGTACGCCAGTCCTCATGGACCAGAATTGATAACCCTTTGCCTACAGCTAAGAATATGCAGGACAACACAGGGACAGTAGGCTAAATGTGCCGGATAACTTATTTGCCAGGGTGTGACAGCCACAGCTTAGCAGACTGAAGTTTTTCCTGTCAAGAAAACTGTAAATGGTATGACAATTATGTAAAACAATATCATTTTACACGCAAAATAATATAAAACTGAAGCATTTTCACGTGATCTCATTTGTAATCACTTTTGCACAATACTTTATATCATTATCTCACAAAGAGTTCTCATCCTGAATGAAATTGTTGCAAAATACTTGCACCCAGAAGAAATGTCAGATCACAATGCTATTTGGAAGGACACAATTTCAATTTGTGATAGGTCTGGCCAGCTGGCAAGCTCTTGAGGCAGCAGCAGCATGTAGACAAACATTGTCTTGTTGCAAGTGTGTGTTTATAAAAGGTGCCACTGGTTAAAGGACCTCACTAAGAAAAAGTTAGGCTGTCGAAGTGCCTGAAATGAAATAAATGTCACTGTACGAACAACTAAAACTGTTGGTCTTATGCCAACTGAACATGACCTGCTGTCACTCTGAGTCACTCCATGACTACCCACCAAGTTTCATTCTTATCGGTTAATTCTTTCTGGGCAGCATTTTTTTTTTTTTTGCAGATAAGTTTATATGGTCTGACATAATTCTGCATATGTATGATGTTTAGCATATTTAACAAGGCCAAGAAACCTTACATCATCTGGGTGACTTGTATCACAATAGCAATCCCATTCCACCCTCATTAACCACAGATGCTTGCTTGCACTCATACGAGTTGTATATGAAGATGTACCTCGGGTACATTTGCCCTACTTGCCAGGATGCCGTAGTGCCTAATGTTGTCTGGCAGCCAAAATGTGTCCTGTTTGCAGTGAGTCACACGGCTGTGTTGTGTGACAGAGTGACCTGTGCTTTCACACTGATGAGGAGATAGACTGCAACTGAAAACAACCATGACAACACCGGCGTGTCGCCATGGCAACTCGACTCGACTGAGCGAAGGGGGAGCACGAGGCTCCTCCTTAACGAGGAATACACAGTGTTCCCTCCACACTAAGAGAGAGAGAAAAAGAGTGAGAGAGAGAGAGAGCGCAGGGGAGCGAGAGACCTGCGAGCAAGCATTCTATATCCAGCCCTGGAGCTGGTGATTAAGACGCCGCAGCCAGACAGAGCCGATACTGTGACATGCCTGCCCACCTCACTTAGGATAAGAATAAGAGTTCACATTTGTTCCATTTCCACAGGGACACCAAAGGTCTTCTCTATTACAGACAAGCAATATCCATTATAGGCAAGAAACTTGCCGTGCATACTGTTGTTTGTGCCTTAGCAATTGGATGAATAATGTAGGCCTAGAAAAATATGTTTAACCAGCACAGAACCTCTACATTATGTGGAGGATCTTTACAAATATGTATCTCCATTTATAAAAATGGCTTTCTGGACAAATTACAAACCATTAAACTAAACCCAATTGAGCAGTGTTTTTTTTAGGTGCAGAGTCATTTCTTAAGTGGTTTCTCTGAGTAACTGTCACTATAAGATTTGCACTTTTTATTTAATAACAGTAGCAGAATAAAAGGTTTTCTTTGCTTGGGGTCCCTACAAGTTGGTTTGTGTGCACAAAAATATCCTCATCAAATTAGCACCTAAAACGTACACTGCAGTGTACAAAACACAATTGCAGAAAATGTAGAGACTTTCACTTTAAACACAATCGCAAAGTAAATAAGAAAACACAATAAACTTGGTTTCTTAAAGTGACCACCATGCCTCTAGGGCATAAAAGAACCATCTAACAACTAAAAACTCTCCAAAACATGTTTCTTCCATGGCATCTTCTGTGCTCATAAGAACCTTTTCTGGCACCTTGATTTTTAAGCATGTGGGATTCACAGACATTAGAAGTGAGACCTTCCCTCCCCCTCCTCCCAGTTCACGTGTTTGCCTGGGATTTTGGCTACATACCTTTCAGCTTTGAAGATTTGAAATGCCCGTGTGGCTGGGCATTAGTGATCCCAGCTAGAGGGAGATTGCTATCTCTGGCCATTTAGGCTATTTGTTCTGCCGGTGCGCACAGCATGGCCCGGAGAGAAGCCTCATTACAGGTATTACTGTGGCATTTAGTTCTGCTGCTGCCAGGAGCTCATAGACTAGCACAGGAAAGATCAAAACAGTGTCCCTTTCAACTCCACAAGCAACACACACTGGAGGCGCTTTTACAGTACATTTCGCAGCAGGACTGCATTGGAAATAATCACACGATGAATGACCTTTACTGTCACTATTCATCAATAAAAATGACTGATAGTAGCAAACAGCAAGGAGACACTTTGAGACATTTCATTTCTAGCACCTCCAAACTGTAAGTGACAGCGTTACAAAGGTCATTTTAAAAAGAAATTGATGCTTAATTCCTGGAGAAGCTGGAGAATCTTGACTTTGATGTTTAGTAGGATGTCAAAAGTTAATGGAATATCTTCATAGGATCTCTTCAAAGATCGAGATAATCTCTGATATCTAAATCTCGGATATCTTTCCCTTTAGGCATCCACTGGCTGTTACTTGACAGTCAAAAGAAACAGGGGGGAGGGGGCAGGGGCTGATAGAGACAGATAAGGTCTTATCATCAGGCGCTCGCTTAGCTTCTACAAGAGTTATACGACGGCATTTCTGGATTTCACGTGAAAGGTCATTAAAACCGTAAATACTGGTGGCGTGAGCTCACAAAAACAGAAGTCAATAAGAGCTCTCATGCGTGTGTGTGCAGATCTGTGCTTGGAACAGCTCCTTCACATCCTGAGCTATTGTGTCAACAAACAGCACAAAGCTGTAGCGGTATTTCCATCATCCTCGGTCGTTTTGCTTTAATTTCGTGAGCTCTTTTCAAAAACAACAGAGAGGATGAACAGATGACTGCAGAGGCCCCTGTTAATTCAGCTCGGGCCAGTTACACAAGCGCTTGGAATTTGAGAACATTACGCAACCCGCCGAGAGCAGGCCCAACCTGTCCGTGCCACCTTTTTTTAGGGTTGCGTGTTGTGTTAGACACTTTATTTTTTGCTTTTACTCAATACTATGGATTCCTCCATCTTCTTCATATTTGTAAAAGTTTATTGAGTGGATGTCCGTGAGTGTGTGGAAGGAGTAAACTTCGTAAACACAGGGTCTGCTGAGCCCTGTGTGTGTTTTTATGTGGAAGGCAGAGCCGAAGAGATCAGACCCAAACCACAGGATATTTCTGACCTTGGGGGCAGAAGAAGGAGGGGACAGGGAGAGGGAAGAGAAGTGTGTGTGTGTGTGTGTGTGTACGTGTGTGTGTACGTGTATGTGTGTGTCTGGGAGCTGCTGTGGGAAAGCAGCTGGACAGCCTCCAGCACCTCCCTCTGTTAACCAGGCATGAAATTCCTGCGGCAGCCAGCAAAGAAACAGTGTGTGTGTTTGTATATGTGTGTACCATGGGCATATATGTGTGTGTCATTGTAGAAGTATGCCAGTGAGTGTGTGTGTGTGTGTGTGTGTGTGTGTGTGTGTGTGTGTGAAATAGAAAGAGAGAGGGAGATAAAGAAAAGAGAGAGTAGGAAGTTTCTGTGCACAATGACAATAGAGAGTGCATGTAACCAAAAAGACCAAGAGCAAGAAAACAACAGGACAAGAATGATGCAACTCTCGGAGAGTCAAAGGAGGACAGGAGAGAGGGAGCAGAAAAAGAAGGAAGAGCAGAGACTGCTGGGACTTCGTAATGGCTTTTGCACGCATCCGAAATGTGCTGATGGTGCCCTATTCTAATGATCTCGGTGAGAGTCCGAGCTGGAGCTGTGATAAAATGGTGATAGAGTGGAACACAGTAAGCGTTCCTCATTTGCCTATTCATCTCTATTTAATCTAAAAACAAATGGTCCGCTCCGAGCTGTGCTGGCCTTCCTCGTCTTGTTCTAAAGCTTCTGACAGATGGGAGCTAACAAGTAAAGCTTACAAGCTGTGTTTCGCGTCTCTCGGGTGCACTGGTGTGCCAGTAGCAGTTTCAGAACTGGCAGAGGAGTGGGGGTGGCGTGATGAAGGTATAGATATTTACCTGCATAAACTTGGAAATACAGTCTAAAAAAAAACAGCCACAAGAAGGGAATATATGAGCAATGCCACAGAAGAACCATGTTTTAAAAGGTGAATGTGAAGAACCTTTAAATTGATTAAGAAATGTAACATAAATCCATTTATCTATCCAATCTTCTCACAGGGGCAAAGGCAAGAATACCCCCAAGCATAGGTCACAAGTCCATCACAAGGCAACATTTACATCAGCATCTTTAAAAACAAAAAAAACAAAAAACTTTTTTCACTTTTTTAAATGTTAAGGCCATATGGATTTAATTACAAAAATGTTTATTTAATGACTTAATTATTCAATGGCAATTCTTAAAGAATCATTTGTAGGATGTTTATTTTTGGTATAAGCAGCAGATTCATTAGTATATCAAGTAAACACTGGAATGTAGCAAAGGAAAAACAAGGCCTTACTGCATGTGTTTAGGGAATTCCATGTACAGATGCCATATTTCCACCTATTGTGCTTCTGTTATTTAAAATAGCTCTCGAATTAAAGCAGGAATTCTTTGAATTAGCCTAAAACATGGTATTTTAGCTATTTTAAAGATGACCATCTAAGATTATAACCATGTAAGTGATGCTGTTTCAAACAAGATTTATTACATGATTTGCCAGCAGAGTCTATCCTGAACTTCTGAAGGCTTTAGGTGACCTTCTGACCCCTGGGGCCCCTGGACTCTGAGCGCAAAGAGTTGCAAGAATGAAAAATAATTAACAATTCATTCATTGAATCCACAAATAAAGCTAAATAAGCAATGCAGGACATAAACCAGCTAAACAAAGCACATTTGGAGCCCCTTAGTGGCTAGATGGTTCCAAAATGGCCATTTACACTGCTATTACCATGCCTAGAAACAGACCTGAATATCTGATTCAGCCTTTTCTGCTGAGACTGGCTTGACAGCGATACCCCATATTGCTAATCCTAATATGACACCTCTGCCACACAGTATTGCACCTTTGCAGCATTACAAAACACCTCATGCTATAATTCTGTTTCTGTCAGCCAAGTTATGACAGCTGAGAAGATCTGTCTTATTCAGTCACTTCCTCCCACAGCCTCTACTTAACCTTGAAAGAAGTGGGACAAAAAAACTTGTAGAAAATCCCCAGTGGAAACTACTCCTCTGCATCAGTATCGTACTGATCAATATCCTGCCAAAAGGAGATTTAGCTGATTCCCGGGTAGAAATGGGTAAACGGATGCTCCCTGGGCAATTATCTCATACTGAACAGGAAACACAAGACTGCAGCCAATGCGCATATCTATTTCAGGCTGCTTTCAGCAGGTTCACAGATGCTATACTTGCATTCCATTCAGAAAAAGAGCATGACTCATGTCAAGGCAATCTATTCACTTCTGGAGACTATTCATACTGCTTCTCATTCAGAGTGCAACCTTCCATCATCCCCTGCAGCTCACATAGCATATGGGTAATTACTAAAGACAATCAATAAACTACCATAACAGAAACATATAGTAAAGTATGCATGTACAGTTTACAACAAGGACTGTGTCACAATAGCACATAAACCTCGGATCAATAGCCCAGCAGGATCCTGTAACACTTAATTCCCATAGCTCAAAATAGTCAACCGATGCCACATCTGATATTTATACACCTCCAGGCTAATTTTAGAGTCAGCATTAGCCCTTGAGTGTGTAAGTGAGTTTCTGAGAGCTTTACGAGCTGTATACTGTTACAATAGATGTATCACAAGGACAGCTCAAGGAGACACGGCGGTGCAGGGAGAAGGCTCGGTGAGTCAGAGGCCCGGCTGAGGGGAAAAAAAGCAAGAATCATTCTGTTATCCCTCAATGTCAGGTATCCTTTCATCAATGGAATAAGATTCCAGCAATACACTTCAGGTTGAAATACGGTAGCTCATTTCAGCAAGCCCCTGACTATATTTAGCTGGAGGTGGAGGGACTGTTGTAGTGTTGCATTTATTGATTTGACCCTGCGGCTGTGAATGGAATGTCTAAAATCGTTCACTTTTAATATACAGCCAATTCTGTTTACACCGCCACTTACACAAGGCAGAGGTCTATCTTTTTCATAATGCTATTGAATAAATTTGCTACTGGTAGAACACCAATGTTGAATGTCCAAAAAGGACAGATTTTTGCTTAATAAATGTAACTAAAACTAAATTTGAGTCCAGCCAATGTGCCTAATAACAAATAAACAAAAAAAAAAAACACATGAATGGAGATTCAAAGCTTTGTCCCAAAATTCAAAATGTATTTATGTGACAGAGTTAACACAGATAAATGTTATTCAATACAAATTGCTACAGATTATATATATATATATATATATATATATATATATATATATATATATATATATATTTATATATAAACTGTAGCAATTAATAATTGCTACAATTAATCTGTAGCAATTCAAGCTAATTTCCAGTCCTGTCCAAATTAGACTGTAAAAGAGACATGCATCACTATATGCACATGACTGACTGTATCTGTGTATTATGCAATATATACTGGTGTGCCATGGAAGTCATGGAATAGCAGTATGCAGCATTTCCATCCACAGTGGTCAGCATTGCATTGAGTGGTAATAATTGTGACCTGCAGTGTAAACAGACAAGCATAAATCACATCAAATTCAATGTAGAAAGTCCTACACATATATCCCACAGATCATTGCAGTGTCCTTTAGACATGGCAAAAGTCACGAGACATGATACAAGGCCCATGTAGAAATATTACATTTGGTATGTCAGTGTACGTAAGCATGGATAATTTATTTAGTTTCTCTGAATTTATGGGAAGTGTACTCTGGAAGGGGCCCTGTGTTGAGGTGGCGACTATGCCAATGTGCTGTGCTGTGTTTGCTTTCAGTGATAGGGCTGACGAATGCATTGTCTATACTAGCAGTGATGAGCTATCATGACCTATAAAGGGCCTTCAGTCAACGCTGGAAATACATTCAAGGCTCATCTTACATACAGTTCCTCACAAGAGCACGGTTCAAAGCAAAAGGTATACTATTGCCCTAGTATATACCGTGTGTAGAGGCTAGTCAAAATGCACAAATCCATTACGAGTTAGCTTTTTTTTCATTAGAGTACACTCACTCGCAAACCATTCAAGAACCCTAACCCTAGCAGTGAATCATCGTGGGTGGAGAGCAGAGCATTGAGTTTCTTGAAGCATTTTATATGGGATCACAGTTTGAAAGAAAATGTGAAAAAATAAATAACCACCAGAACCGATCACTGGCTTGGACGAGGGTGTGATTGGACGGTTATTAACAGTGTGGTTGAATTTGAAACCAGGCAGGAAACTCTGTTGTTTTGAATTGCTAGCCACCACAATCCAGCAGCAGTTGAACTGAATTCAAAGCCATGCACGGTCATGTAAGGACAAAGGTTCCCAAATGACCGAAATCTAACCATCCGCAGTGACTCAGGCTCATAACCATCGCAAATTTCCCACAACTGCTTGTTTAGCCAATTTTTTGTCAAAACCACATGCAAATAGTCTGCGTATTTTCAGTGCCTGGGGCTTTTTATATACATATTTCCATCAATGAAAGTTTGCTGCTTCGTTTGCATTTCACCATTGCATCACCTGGAATATTTATACTTGTGACCTCTACTCAGTCAGTAAACACAATGGATCCTTGATTTAGTGTTTAGAGGCCCAGTCTGAGCACTGGCAATTTCTGCTACAACGCTGCAATAAATTTCACATGCTTGACTATTATATTACTACAATTTCTTTGAATGCTTGTACCTTAGGGTCACAATGCACCGGCCTTTTGGCTGTCACCTCATCTATATCACTTTCAACATTCAGGTTTGTAATAGTTCTCTAGGGGAAACGTCTCCACGGTGCTATAACTGCACACACTCAATCAGCCAGCCACCACAGCAACAGCCTTCAGGCAAAGGAACTCTCCCTGATGGTTGGAATGTTTTCATGCACAACCTGGGATTAATAGCCCTGAATTCAGCCACGCTCAGACAAACACTGTGACCTTAGCTCAGTTCTTGTCAGTTCTTGTCTGTGACACGACACGATGCCTCAACAGGCCAAACAGTAACACAATGAAGCATAGCAGACGGGGTGCATTGTTTTGAGCAGGAGGACAGTTTCGTTGTTGGCTGGCCGACTTGAAAGCGTGCAGGGTTACAGCAGCGCAGACTTGCAGACACCGTGGCTGGGGTCCAGTGGTAAATGGAAAACCACAGCCTCCGGTCCACACAAGTGCAGAATGAGTCACAGGAAGGAGCCGTGCACTTGCAGAACTCATTAAGCGAAATGTAAGGCGTATGGATTTCCTATGTCAATAAAAATGGCTTGGCAGCCCCAGCTGCCCCCCTGGTGAATCCTGGAGTAACACACAGCAGCAGAACACTACTGGGACTGCAATGGGAAGCTCTAAACTTGCATCTTATTTGTGAGATCAAACATGGCCTGAATTAATTATTTAGGAAAAGTCCAGTTTTCTTCTTATTTTCACAGAAAATAAATAACAAACATAGAAGACGAGTGGAACTGAAATACAATAAAGCTGCTTTTAGAGTCTTTTTTAAAAACAATTTGGAAAGCCTAATGATTTCTGCCATTTTGGCATGGCTCTTCTGTTGACTGGATACATTTAATAATCTTTATATTTAGGTAAGTTTTTATATTTTTAATATTTGTAGTTTAACAAATGTGATTGTTGAACCATCTTACTCTCTATGTAGGTATCTACTCTCACTTACTATTTTTTGTCCAATTTATATAAATATTGCCAGGTCAATATGGCTTGCACTATAATTAATTCTTTTCACCGGGCATGTTCATGACATTTTTAGACTGTACCTGCACTCTTCTACAAGCACACTGTGTTCAAAATCGCTCTCCGCTCCGAATCAGTCATGCATTTGTGTGCAACAGTGACCCCATGTGGGCACAAACAGACTTGACCCACTCTGGCTCCTTTATTTAGGACTAGGAATATTCAGTATTGGCAGTATCATATATCATGCACCTAAATGTGCAAATTGTACTGCAATAATTTAATAGGCCTATAAGGCTAAACACAGGCCCTGGCACTCTAAACAGTATTGAAGGAAGAAGATAAAGGACTTCATCAATTGTGCAAACTAAGCACTAATTTCAGTTCCAGGCACAACATCTCAAGGGTGCAATATTTATCACACATTTTAGAGTAAGTACACCAGGGTTTTTCAAACACAGGCCCTGCTCAAACACAATGACTAAACTTGGTAATTAAAAGATTCTCTGATAGCAACAATAATGTGGCCTGAAACTGGGTAACAGCTAGCATTTACTAGTGGCCCACAAACTACTTCTGAGGGAGACAGATGTGGTTTTTGGAACCTTTATTTATTTCTTCCTTTTCATTTACAACTACTGAATGAAAACA
Organism: Astyanax mexicanus; assembly: GCF_023375975.1. Classification (NCBI taxonomy): domain Eukaryota; kingdom Metazoa; phylum Chordata; class Actinopteri; order Characiformes; family Acestrorhamphidae; genus Astyanax; species Astyanax mexicanus. The sequence goes on from NC_064408.1 coordinate 72,465,574, forward strand.
CATTTCTATATATGTACTAGGGGTGGGCAATATGGCTCTAAAATAATATCACGACATTTTATGGTATTTTCATGATAACGATACTTTTGGCGATATGACAACACTGAATTAGAAAAAAATATTTAGAATTGTATTATTGCATCCAATACGATATAAAAAAAGAATTTTATCCGATTTGTAACAGAAGTCAATGATCCAGTATGCCATGATATTAGTAATGCACTCCAAATATCTCCATATATCCAGGATTAAAGTAAAATAAATGATACTGGACAGATATAATCTGTCTCTAGTAGATATATAATGTGAAATGAGAACAGTGTGAATTTTTCTTTTGCTAAAAACAGCAAAAAAGTAGTACTCTTATGCGATAATTAGGGTTGGGTGATATGGCACGATATTTCTGGGTATAATATCGCTCACGATATTCAAAATTGTTGGCGATATTATCACGTACAATACGATATGGCACACCCCTAATATGTACACGTAAACAGTACTGTTAGGCACAATGACTAAAAATCAAATGGAAATCATTATTTTAAAGCAATTATGACAATACTCATGATACATATTACAATGTCTATGCAGAAACTCCACTAGACACTGAGATTTAAGGCCTGGATTTGAAGAACCCTTAAAATACAGTTCTAAGATTACATCTTATCAGTCAAACCCAATGATATCTAACAAAATGTGTACACTAATCCAAAGTCAGCCTTTTTACTTTAAGAAGTTTGATAATTGTAGGCTCTGATCCAGAATATATCTGATTACTTTTAAACCTTCTAGAAGTCAGAAATGTAAAAAACGTAAATGTAATTTATTACTAAACAGATTAGATAAAGTGGATTACCAGCAAATAAATCCAGTCCTATGCTTAAATGCTGCTGTCCTATTAAACAGTCAGTCTTATTTGATTTGTACATGTCTCATTTTGACACTGATGTGGTGGCCATGCTTTTATGGGAACAAAGATTACAAAACAGATTCACATAAAGGTTTAGGTGAGGCTATAAAGAAAAGATGGGCAACAGGACAATATTGTATTGTATCTTAATATTTTGTACTATTATTATACACAATATGCTTTTTTGAGTAATTGTGAATATCACTGATGTTTAAAATAACTGACCAACTGCACTGTTTAATACAAAATGTGTAATTAGTCATGTTATCTGATGCATTGTTTCTGCATATAAAAAAATATCACAATAGATATTGTGTATCATAAAATGTCTTTGGCATATTTAGCTGAAACTGTGCCATTTTTGTCCCCAGGAAATGACATGTATGAATGTGCACACAAAATAACTTTAAAAATGTTAATAAGCATACATTCTCTCTTGAAGGACTTTTAAGAAAAAAAAAAATTAAGAAACAGTTAGAACACTGAAAAAATAGCATTTGTTATCTGCCCCCACTGTCTACATATAAACTTTACCATGAAATATAATTATTAAAATCCTTTAGAGATTTTTTACATTGTTGTGTGACTCCAAATCCCATCTATGCTTTAAATATATATTTTTTCATAATAAAGCCACAATATTTAAGTTAAAATACAAATTTATGTTATCACTCAGTCCTGTTACTGTAACACATTACCCCACCTGAAACATCTGGAACATTCTAGTTGGTCAAATCTACAACAGGACATTACATCTATTCATTCTACTGAAGACAATGGGAAGACCAAAATTAAGTTCCCTCACTTGTTTTTTCTGTATATTTGAACTCATTCCTGTTACTCTAAACATAAAAAGTAACAGGAGTGAGTTTCAGTAACAGAGTTTTTGAATCATTAAGAAGGTGAGGCTGAGAGCAGTTTGATGTAGTTACAATAAAACCATATATTGTAGATATTCCTTGAACGTGCAGTGTATGAAATTAAACAGCCAGAGAAAGTCATCTGCATTCCTCTACAGTGATTGGATTTGATCTTCCCTTAGTGACTATATTCATTATAATGCATGGTTTTAGAAGGCTTATAAACTTCTAATCTCTGTCAGTCAGCCCCCCAAGCGATTTCCCTCTAGCAAGAGGCAGATGAATATATAATGTGCTATACTTCATCTACTCTACAGCATGTGGAGCATACAGCACTGTATTCAGATCATGTTTTCTTTCTCATTGTTCAACACGTCAAACTGCTCTTAGTTTGATCTGTTAATAAACTTGAACTTCAATCAGCATTATCTTATAAATGTCAGCCACTGTCTATACTGACCACAGTTATTACGCAATCAGATATAATCAGTCCAGCTGAGCAGTTTTCCAGGGAGGGGTAGTGATCAGCTTATAGTGAGGATGTTTAAAGCTTTAAGAGCATTAAAAGGCCACAGCCATAGATAAACATTACAGAAAATCACGAACTCTGTGTTCTCTCCACTGATGCTAACATTTGTCATTTGTGTCAGCTTACCACTGGACAATGGCCAGATCATTAAGTTCCCGTAGCTGTAGGCAACTCTGTTCACTCATAGTTCTGATCTATGAGGAATATGTCCTGAGCAGCCAATACATCATGATGTATTTCCTGAATAGCATCCACTTTTAAATGGGGCATAATATAAAATGTAATATGTGCACGTTTGGGTATCCAGATTGTATGGTGAGAGGGCACCCATCTAAACATACAGCAGTAAATGAGTTTTTACCAACCCAAAGTACTACAAACTACTTTATCAAAGAAAAGCAAATTTGACAAGACAAATCTTGCCCTTATATTGACCAGTACAGCAGTGGGTACTGTTGTACTAAGGATAAGCCACTGTGCTGTGTTTCTAAAAATACTAGTTTCTAAATGTCCAAAAAGTTTAGGGAACACTGACATATAGCAAGTTTTCGTTTCCCTGGCATAAACATATAATGTCACCGTGGGGGTTTAGAACACTTTTAGTCATGTTTTAACTGTTTATGGGTTGTTTTTTTAATTTAAAAAGGTCAATGTGAAATTTAATATATTACACACAGGCTTCCAATGCAATGGAAATAATAATAATAATAATAAAAAATTTAGTTAATTGGATTTATCTGTTATGTAGCTATATAGAGTCCTTTTGTGCATTACAGACAAAATACAGCATTCTCACAGTTGTGTCCATCAGTGGATAATTCAGGTCTGAATGGGTTAATAAGTAATGGTCAGACATTATTACTTCTTTTTTTACATTAAATCACCTTAGGTACTTTGTAAGTTTACTGATTTTAAGAAGTTTGTTTGTTTGTATTTTTTTGGTAAGAAATTCTAAATAGGAAAAATAAAAAAAGAATGCTATTTTTTTCATATACATTTCACAGCTAATGCAGTAACTAATGTAGTCCCTCCATATCTTACCTGTGAAATTTGAAACCTGTGTAAATGAGAAGTTTGTGAGTTAAAGAAAGACTCACAATAGGTTCAGCTCTGAACTGTGAACACTGTGTTTTAACTAAATGTGAGCAGTGTCTGTGTGTGTTATGCTTCAGGCAGCTAAACGCTGTTTAGTGCCGTGTTTTCCTGGGGGATGAGTCCTGTGGGCTGCCGGGATTTTGGTCTCCAACATGGCTGTTTGGTAGCTGGGTGCGATTTCTACAGGAAATACTTTCTGCTGGGCTGTGGATTTGTGCAGGGCTGCCATTCTACCGAGCTTACGGTAAGACATTTCTAACAACCATGTAAACCATCCACACACAGGACCGCCGTCCTGCAGGCAAACAGGGCGCTCAGTCCTGCTTAATTACCCCTGTTATTTTCTGGAGTTTGACGCCGTTTCCAGGCTCTTATTCTCGCTCTGTTATAAACTCCTCGCTCGCTGAAGCTAAGCTATTACTGCTAACTGATTAGCAAGCTGGCTAGTTTGTATAAAGCCATGGCCAGCTAGCCTAGCTAACTAAACAGTTCGCTAACCTAGCTTAGCTAGCTAACTACAAGACAGTGCAGAAATGTAGCTAAACCTTTCTAGTAACCCGAGTCACCTCTCACACGGACGCTTAATAAAATATATAATAAAATGCTTCACGATAGCTGTAAATATGGCCTTCAGCTAGCTAGCTAGGTTAGCAAGATGAGCTAACTGGCTAGCATTTGAGCTGATTCAAAAACAAACATGTTACAAGCGAGTCCGTTAACTAGTAAGCTAGTAACTAGCTAAGCTATCGCTTTCTATTCCTACGCATTAGCTTTTGTAGGATGAGTATTACTCAAACAACCGAGATATCGCTCGGAGACGTTCACTTAAATTAACTTAACGTTACCCCCTGACATGTCGTTATCTGATTAAATGCCATGTCTTAAATTAGAAAGAGTTCAGAAATCAATATTTGGTGGAATAACCCTGGTTTTTATTCATGCATTTGGCATGTTCTCCTCCACCAGTCCTCCACACTGCTTGTGGATAACTTTGTCACTCCTGGTGTAAAAATTCAAGCAGTTCAGCTTGGTTTGATGGATAGTGATCACCCATCTTCCTCTTGATTATACTCCAGAGTTTTTTTAATTTGGTAAAAATCAAATAAACTCATAATTTTAAGTGGTCTCTTATTTTTTGTCTAGAGCTGTATATTTTGCTTGCATTAACATATTAAGGACTGAAATCTATAACGTTTCCACTTGTAATTTTTGTAACGTTATCTACATGTGTTCAGTGCTTTACCTTCAGTCCTTTCAGAACTAAAGCTTTATAATCATTAACCTCCGGTTCATTGACCCTAGAGTAAATCCCTGTGTAACACAATCATGAATAGTTCAAAACAGTTTCTGCTTTACAGTTAATAGTTAAATAATGTAGTAAACACTATAGCTACTTCACTGGTTGGTGCTCTTGTTGTCTAAATCTTTCTCAGATGTCTCAGTAGGAATCCTGTATTTACAAGAAACAATAACCAAACTACATTTTGTGTTAACTTACAGACTGCAAAAGAAGACATGCAACAGGTGAAGAACAATAGGTTAAAGATAAGACATGCATATGTGTGGATTACACATCTTATCTTACTTTGTGTTTCTGTGAAATGCTGTGTAGGTACTTTAAAGTTTTGGTTTAGTCATTAGTGATACTTGGTCTAGAAAGTTTGAGAACTACTGTTCTAAAAGGTTCAACTCACGCATTTTTTATATTATTGTGACCAGTTAGCTACCCCCTCTGTCCATAAACTGACTAATTATTGATACCAAAGTAAAATTTCACACCAGTTAAATTAGTGCCTCCCTTAGTCCTCCACTTGAGTAAACACACAAAAGTATTTGTCCTCAAATGAACAAAAAATTAATGTACCCTTTACAAAAAGTAAAAATACCATATTATGGCTCTAATGTCCTGTTATATTTGTAACAAGATTTGAGTTTCATTCCTGGTTCCCTATTCATAACAGAACACCATTTTTTTGCAGGTTGCATCATGTATTGGAGTAAAAATAAGATGACTTGGAAATGTAGTGGAGTTAAAGTAGTCTGTCACCCAGGAATTTACTTCAGTGAGATCTACAGATAACAAAAAAGATTGTTACTTTGTTACTTTCTTTATTACTTTTAGTTGTGTAAAATATGCAGTGAATGATGAATTTTGACATGAGCTTTCTGTCTTTCTTTTGTTTTATTTGTACAGTTTCACAAAGGGAATAACGATGAGTGATCCAGTGGTTCAGCTGGTATCCAGCTGTTATCAGGAAAATTTGCTTGAGGCAATGTGGAACCTAAGGGCCAATGGTGATCTGTGTGATATCACAGTGCAGGTTGATTTCCAAGGTCAGCTGGAAGAATTTGAGGCCCACCAGATAATACTTGCCGCATCCAGTGGCTATTTCAAGACCTGCATCTTGGCGAATGAACAAGTGAATAAAATATTCTTAAATGATTTTGCACCCAAAGCCTTTGCCAAATTTCTAGAATACGCATATTCGGGGAAAATGGAAGTGGAAAAGAGCTACCTTAGCCACATATTGCTGATGGCGAAGCAGCTGGACTGCCAAAACTTAGTGGAGGCTTGTGATTCAATGCTTCTGAATTATATTTTGGAAAACACACAGAAAGGGAAAGAAAAAGCAAAAAGAGGGAGGCCAGAAAAGCAAACAACTGAATCATTAGGTATGAGAAAAAAGATGAAAGTCATCCACACTAAAGAGGCGGAAAATGAAAGGGCACAGGGTAGGAGGAGTAGCAGCAGGTTAGCAGGCAGCAAAGTCTTTGTCAGTATCGACAAAAAAAAGACTGGCCGCAGGTCACAAGCCCAGTCTGAGGCATTGGACATCACAGAAAGTCCCAATGAATCAGAGACAAGAACAACACAAGAAGAGCCATTAAACATTTGTGAGTCCAAAGAAGCTAGTGATAAGGTTTTTCCTGAGAATGAGGCCCTTATGGACAGTGGGTCTGAGGCTGGTAGTTTCAACATTGATTTAGCAGATGAAGATTTTCATGACCCTGAGTTCCTGCCAGCTGAAGCCAAAGAAGAAACAGATGAGGCTGAAAAGGAACAAAAGTCGGGTAGTTCCAAATATGACTGTCAAAAGTGCTGTCGTTCATTTCGCTATGAGAAGAGCTACCTGAAGCATGTCAAAGTTAGTCATGGCATTGAGACTGACACTACCTACCGCTGTGATATCTGCCAGCAGACTTTTGCCAACCGCTGCAACCTTAAAATCCATAAACGGCATGTGCACAATGACGACAGGCTCTTTCCATGTGACGTCTGTAAGAAGGCCTTTAAACGCAAGAAGGATGTGACGAGACACAGGCGGCAGGTCCATGAGGGTGGAACTGAGCGCTACTACTGTACAATTTGTGGTAAATCATTAAGCTCCAGAACAGCCCTCACTCTGCATGAGAGAACACACACCGGTGACAAGCCCTACAGCTGCAACGAGTGTGAAGCCAGGTTCTCCCAAAGCTCTGCACTAAGAACACATCAGAGGTAACAGTTACATCTAATACACTGTACAGTATACTGACTGGAGGCCAACACACACACACACACCAGCATCTATCTATCTATCTATCTATCTATCTATCTATCTATCTATCTATCTATCTATCTATCTATCTATCTCTCTGTCTGCACGTTGTTGGAAACATCATAATTAAATGAGCAGCATGATAACTTTATCTCAGACAACACAGTGCAGTTCAGTTGACCAAATCATTAACATGCTTACTTACAAAGACAGTTAGCTATTAATTATTTAAATATATTATGTTGTATTTAGGTGTTAAAAATAAATATTGATATTTTAACATTTTACTTTATGCAAAATACTATATCGCCATTTCTCTAAAACATATCATCGGCAAACTCATTATAGACATACCAGTAAGTATCATTAAAGGCTAACTAACTTGTACATTTGTGTATGGCTAGGAATGTAAAGAAGGAACTGTAAGTACTTCCATTTCTGTTGACCTTAAAAATGTTACTGCATGGTTCACAGGATCCACACCGGTGAGAAGCCTTTTGCTTGTGATATGTGTGATGCCAAGTTCACCCAGAACCACATGTTGGCCTACCATAAGAGATGCCACACAGGTACGTTTAGTTATGATCTGTACACTCAGTGTGTATTAAGACAATTCTTAATAAATGATGTTTCTTTCTATAGGAGAAAAGCCCTTCATGTGTGAAAACTGTGGGAAAAGTTTTGCATCTAAAGAATACCTGAAACACCATGCCAGAATCCACTCTGGCTTCAAGCCTTACAAGTGTGACAACTGTGGAAGAGCATTTGCTCAACGAAACTCCCTTCATCAGCATATGAAAATACATACAGGTACTGGTTCACAACACACATTTACATGATATGCCAGATGTCCTGGGACAGAAACTAGCCAGATGCTGCTGGTCAGGAATTTTACTTATTACTTTACACTGTCTTCTATGACATACTCCCGCTACATGCGACACTGTGGCAGCTTTGCAGGTGTCCAGTAATACGACAAGAAATCAGCAATTTGTGGAACTTAAACATAAAATTCCCAGTGAGCAAACCAAAGGTTATGCGTTAATGAAAGAAAACCTCTGTACCACCAAATAAGTCTGTTTTTCTGCTCAAGTTTTGGAAATGAAATATCCCAATCTGTCTATCCTACTATCAAGCCTTGCTTAAACTCTGCTGGCCAGTGTTTGCAGTTATTCACAAGATATTACCTCACAACTTAGACAGATGTGGACATTCCCAAGCTGTCTTTTGATGTCTCATGCTGCAGAACTGCAGGATATCAAATACTGCTATCCCATGACTTTGGCATGTCAGTTTACAGTGTAGCACATCAACTGTAGGTTCAGCAGAATATTGATGACATACATGATGATATATTGATATATACACGATGATTCAAACTATTTGTTCTACTGTTCTTTTTTTAGGTGAAAGGCCTTACCATTGTAAGGAGTGTGACAAGCAGTTCACCCAGCTGAACGCTCTTCAGAGACACCAAAGAATACACACAGGAGAAAAGCCATACATGTGCAGCGTGTGTGGCCGGACCTTTACAGACAAGTCTACTGTCCGCAGGCATGCCATGGTGAGCAGTCGGAAAGCTTTGTTTAACAATGTTTAAAGTTCACTCGTTAAAATAGTTGATGCTGTAACACAACCTTGCATCTCCACTGTGGTAACTAGTAAAAGAGGTTTACAAATAATTAGAGTTCAAGATTTATTTTCAGTAGTTTTGTACCAGTTCTTATTTTGTCTGTTTGTTATGATATTGTATAAGATGGTATAAGAAAATATGTTTTTGGCTACACTTACATTTTCCAGAACTTAATCTTGAAATATATCAAGTATATGATTTCTTTCCCCTTTTCTGCTTGAATGTTGTTCAGACATGCTGTTCTGTAATTCACAGACTCACGACAAGGACACTCCTTGGAAGAATTATCTGGTTGTGCTGGAGGGTAATGTAGAAGATCGCATCAAGACACAAAAAGGTTCCTCTGACAAGAACAAGGCAGAAGAAATTAATGAAGAAGAACACAATCAAGAGGAGAAACAGAGTGAAGATCAGACCCAGGAGATAGTGACAGTGTCTGAAGAGCCAGTGACCATCTCTGGGGACTGGGCTGGCCCAGGCACCATTGCGCTGGTCAGCCATGGAGCACTGGGAAGCCTCGCAGTGATCCAAACTGAGGTGCCTGCTGGTACACAGCTGCAGCCCATTGTCGCCGCTGATGGAGCCAGTGTAATTTCTCTGGATAGTTCTACTGTTGGAATTCCTGTTACCGTTCCTTTTTCCATTCCCATCTCTGTTGCACATTCCATCTCCGAGTCAACAGCACTTACTGTCGCAGTCCCCCAGTCTGACCAAGCCACGGTTTCAGAGGCTGTGTTGGTGTCAGGAGACACAGACACAGAAGCCCTTCTGGTACCAACTGAAGTCAGTTTGCCTACTGAATGCACAAAGCCACAGTCAGTGGTGGAGGGAGCTAAACAGGGACAAAACTTAGACACCCAAGAGGAAATGTCTGATAATGTGCAGCCTACAGCAAAAGCAGAAGCCATAGAGGCCTCTACAGAAGATTAAATTTAAACCTACATCATTGGCTTTTTCCCTACACTGTGTAATACAATCATATCATTGCTTTTCTAAGAAAATATATTACGTACAAACCTCATCTGAAATAGTAATTTTAGACTATTTCTATTTCTGTTATTCGTTTTTCACAGTGTAGAAGGTAGATGTTGTACTGAAATGATGTAGATGGAATGTAAATGTAATACATGTAGAAATATAGATCATTGAGTTCATAGGAAAGTAACAGTATTTTTACTATCATTCCTCTCTGCTGTAAAGAGTGTGTGTATAATATGTGTGCGTGTATACACTCATTTAATACTTTATTAGGAACACTATACTAATACTGAAAGGGGCCTCTAAAAACAGCCCTAAATTAATTGTAGCATTTATTCCACAATTTTGTTTTATATTTTCCAAAGAGATTCTAGTGCTTGTTCATAATCACATTTCAATCCTGCATCCAGGTTTTTCGTGACCACTTTCAACCTCTAAATCATTTATTCTATCATGTCCCAAATGTGTTTTATTGAATTCAGAGCTGTTACTGGGACAATTATTAAACAGTTGTCTTGTTTGTAATTTTTCTAGCAGAAATATGTTTTTAAGAAGTAAAATGTGGTCAGAAAGGAATGTGCATGGTCAGCAACACTACTGTAGCAATTTAAGTGTCTTAATTGATATTAAGAAGCCCAAAGTGGGCAGTTTACACCATTAGACCACCTCCAATATCATGGGACCTTTTTTGTGGAATTCCTTCTTTTAAAAATGTTATGTACTCTCAGAGCTGAAAGCTTCTGGATGCAGAAAAAAGCCATTCTCATTTGCAAATTAAAAGCTTTGCCTTTAAGTGACACTAAAACACATTAGAAACGAACATACAAAATGAAACTGGCATGGGGAAACAGACATTCTCCCATTCAAGTTGTATTTAGTACTGACAGTGAACATAAAAAACATGGCCTATGCAATGTTTTTTGTTCATACACTGTAGTACATGAGGTCCCTGGACTGTTAAGACAAGACAGTTTGGATCCATGTTTTCATGCTGTTGTGTTCATCAATAGAAAATGAGTTTCATCAGAAAAGGCTGTTTTTTCATTTTATTGTATAGTATTGGTAAGTGTGCATAAACTGCTGCCTTAGCTTTCTGTTCTTGTTCTATTATAGTCCATGAGGCATAAGTATTGACTCATTATGCATGCTTTTCTGCTCACCACAGTTGTACAAAGTGGTCGTCAAAGTTTCATTACTACACCATTATGATTAAACCCTGTTGTGCTTAAATTCCCTGCTCAGTATTTACAAGAAACACTCAAACCAGCTAATCTTAAACTCAGACAGACACTATGGAGCATAATTGAGGTGTTTAGGTCTTTCTAAAAAGCGTGTGGTGAGTGTAACCTGTGTTCTTTACACATTTGGAAGTAATCAATCATGAATTAAACCTAAATCACTTCTAGATTTGTTTCTTTTAATATCAGACCTTTATTTCTGTGCTTTCATACAGACATTCAGCAGTAGATCAATTACTCAGTCAGAAAGAACCTAGATAAATAAGTAGGTTGCCTCTAGTGATGGCTTTTTAAAAACTATAGATACAGTGAGATACTAAATATCATCACTAATACACAGACACACTGTGACATGCGCTGCTAAGGACCACCAAAATGGAGAGTGCACTAGCATAAGTGCTGCATGACAGATGAATTCACAACACAACACATAGCACATCGACACAGGTTATACAGGGATTTCACAAATCGTTCATAGTTTGAATATGCTAACAAACATGGAGCAACAAGTGTTTGCCTTCAGTTGTATATGTAAGTGGTGTGCAACCTGCAAACCAATGAGTGAGGTCAGATATAAATGAGAGAAAGTAGAAACATAAATAAAACATAAAGAAACATTACTAATTTGAACATTGTGACAGGATTAAGAAATAAACGTTGTTTATACTTCATTACTCTGACATGTGTTACACTTTTGTAGAACATTAACATAACTGAGTATTAAATTAAGACTGACAAACCCATAGATTTCCGTAGGAGACATGAGGCCTACACAGCTGTAGAGGTACTGACAGAAATAGGATGAGTACAGATTGCACAAATAAAATAAATAAATAATCAAACAAATTTCAATCTACTTTAAAATATTTCTGGTCTTCTGACACCATAATTACATTTGTACATGTCATGCAGCACTAGCAATCCACAATCCAGTGATTACTTAACCAGCCAACTTCTCAGGTCCCTAGTTTATCCTTGGCTGATCCCGACACTGAACTACACCACTTTGTGTATTCAGAAAAAACATTCATTATAAAAACAGGGAGCCTGAGATTTAGCAGCCCAAACCAGGTCTAATGTTGGAAAGCCTAATATTAATGTTAAAAATAATGTACGAAATCAATGTAATATGTTTATATGTGCGCTATAAACGCTGCAGCAATAAATCTTAACATATCGTACTGGGAAACCTGAACTTGGCCATTGCACAAAAATGATATGAAATGTTTCGGGGAGGGGGTGTCATGCCTTGGATGGTTTCCCCCAGCTCTACATTTCACTTCAAGTCCCCCTCATCACCCTGGATGGTTTTCTTAATGCGCAGGAGCATGGTGGTTAGCCACTGGTCCAGACGTGAAATAGAATCAAACTCCTTCACCTGGTGTAGAAGGAAGAAACACATAATTAAATTAAATTCGGCAACACCTTCTTTATTTAGGTTCTTCAAAGAATCCTAAGTAATGATGTGAATCATTTGTGCTATAAATTAAAGCATATTTTATATATATATATATATATAAGAACAATTCAGGTGAAGGAGTTCAAATATAGGTCTTACTGCTTCTGTGAAAGCCTCTGCATTCTGTTCCTCGTGGGCCTCCAGAAGTTTCTGGAAAAAGAAACATGCAATTCATTTAATGGAATTATTCTCATGTTAAAATAAAAAAAAAATCTTTAGGAACTGGTTTTACAAACCTTTAAAAGTTTGCACTCTCTTGAATCAGAAAATGCTGGGAACATTTCCTCATACTTCTCAACAGCGAGCTGTAGGTTTAAAGAAAGCAGGCAAAGACAAAAACATAAGTTAAACCCACACGATCCTCACTACTGAGGTTCTAAAATCTCTTTGATACCAACACCAACCTTTGCATTGAGCTCATCCACAATGAAGTGACATAAGGAGGCTTTGAAGAAGTATTCTTTGGCACTGTATTTCAGCAGAGGGTTGTCCATAGTGTTTGTTCCAACCTAAAAACATTAAAACAAGACCTTGTTAAAGTGAGTGTGGTGAAATATTGTACTAAATCTTTTCAGGTGTCATACTGTACAGATACCTGTTCGTAGATTTCAATGGCCTTTGGATACTGTTCCAGCTGGGCACTGTATGAAGCAACCTTCAGGAGACACTTGTTTGCAGAGCTACCAAATAAAATAGGCAACAAAAAAAGGGATCAGAATATTTTTGATTTAATGGGGGCAATTCTGTATTCTTTAAAAAATACTAATTAAACAGGGCAATGACAATAAGCTGCAATGACTAACCTATTTGACTCCTCCCCTTTGTAATAGTCTGCAGCCTGTTCATAATGTGCAATTGCCTAAAAGAAACAAAAGCATTGGTTGTGTGCATTTATATTTATTTAGGCTTTCTAAAAATGCATGTTCTTAATATGCAAATACCTTCTCGATATCAACCAGTTCTGACTCGTACACCTCTGAAATTGTGATATGGTGTTTGGCTGCAATGGTAAATCGTCCCTGAGGGAAAAACAATAGGTGAACATGTAGTCAGAACAATTCATGTGCTTTGTATTACTGGTTTAATACAAAAAAAAAAAAAAAGCTTCGAGCTTTGATAACCCCATCAAGAACCACCTTTACAGGGTGTTGGAGCAAAGAAAGGTAGCATTTGAAAGAGTTATTCTCACATACATGTCCATTGCCTAGTCTGCACTGAGAATATAGAGTCTACCTTCATCTTACCATGTCTGTATAAATATCGATGGCTGCATTTAAGCAGTTGATGGCCTCTATGGTACGCATTAAAGAAAACAAGGAAGGAAAAGTTAGCCACATGCAGTGATGTTAAAAGCTCAGAAAAAATGACACAAAACGTATTTTACCCAACAGACACAGACATGCAATAAGACCTTTAGACATAAACCTCCTGAAGTATAATAGAAATGTCAGTAAAATACAAGACATTAGTGATTTCAGTGTTTCCAAACCCTGGTTCTGCTGTTTTCTCTGTCCTGCAAATTTTATTGTTTCTCTGCTGTAACAAACCAATTTCCTCAAGTGTTAATAATTAAAGAGTTAAATGATGCGTGATTGAATCAGAAAAAACATTAAAATATACTGGACAGGACTGAACCTGGGAATGTGTGGGTTAGACTGATAAAGATTGTAATGCAAAATCTCCACATTACAGCCTGTGACATGTTTCTTTTGTCATGTATTGATTTGTTAATCACAACAAGTGCATGAAATCAATGAGACTCCTCATTTGCCCTCACCCTGTGGATCAGCCTTCTTGAAGGCATTTCCAGCGTCAACAAAACTGGTGGCTGCATCATGTTTGTTCTGAAGCTGCATGTGAAGTCTGGCTGCCTGGCAGAAAGCATTTCCTGCAGCTGAAGAGCAACAAAAAGACAAGATTGTAAATTATAACATTGTGGTGACACAAGAAAAAATATAATCTCAGATTTTCAATGAAACATTCCACAAATTGCAGACATTTAATAGTCCTTGTTCCATACTGGCAGTATGTTAAAGTGGACAGCACAATGGTAATGTGGTAATGACTGTGACCAGCAGCAACTAGCTAGGATTGTCTGTGTGAACAGACAAAAGCCATCACACACACATCACTCTTCAGATCACTGCTTTAATGTTCTTCAGGTTGCATGCTCCCTGAGACCTTAGAGTCTTAGGCGTGAAACTAGTCCCAAGTTCCACAATTTAGCATGTCAGTGTATGTGCAGTTGCCAACACAGGCCCCAGTTACTTTCTTTTTTTTTTAAGTTATGCAAATATTAAATGTTTTAAAGAAGGCAGCATCACATACCACTCCAGTTCTTGGCCATCTTGAACATGTTGGCTGCTCTGGCATACATTTCACAGGCCTCCTCAACTTTGTGATTCCCACTAAAATTTGGAAGAAATGGCATACAGTTTAAAGACAAATCTATTTATTTCAAATTGAACAGATGAATTCAGTGAGCAGTTCAAGTTTCTTCTTATTGTGGGCACAGGACTGTACATTTTTGTAAGATTAAATCCTAATGCAACATAAATGACACAACAGCAATTTCATAACCTGTTTTTTAACATTTTGTTCTATAAATAATGTCAACCAGTTATGTGGAACATAAAACATTTAATTTGTTAAAAAGGTTGGAACACACATGCAGAAGCAAAAATAAACGTTTAAAACTAGGAGCTAGTTTATCTTCAGCACTAACCTAGGACTCCTATATTCTGTAAATAAGATCAGATGACCTCACACATTAACACACTGTCCTGTAGTGATGTTCAGTATGTGTCAGTTAAGAATTTAACTTAAACCTGAGTTAAAGTCATAGACAAAGTGCTGTATGGAAATGTCCACCTCTTTTAAAAGGTCTGTGACACATACGTCACCATGGGCTCTTTGGGGGTAATTTGTGTATCTGCTCTAACTAAACAGTATTTCTACATAGACCAGTGTAATGATCTCATTTCTTGAACATTTTAAGAATCTATGCTTGTTGGTGAGTGTCAGCTGACTGATGTGAGACCCAGATTGAGGCTCACAGGCTCCTGGGAAACACAAATAGGCCATCATCAGAGCTTCATAATCAATGAGACTCCCCCACACTGCAGGTTACACATACATCTAAAGCTCTGATAGAACGTGTATTGTTATATATTGAATCTAATTCTTATATACAGCTAACAAACAGTATCTGTGTGGCCATATAATCTGATTGTTAGACGTTAAACATGAAATGAACAGCAGTATCTACAGCACAGCAAATTCAGAGGAAACTATCACTACTTTAACACTATTTATTCTTTCAGGACATTAGCTGTGGTTAGTTAACTTACGTCCTTGTATATATTTGCTTCGCCTTATAACCCAGCTAATAAATCAAGCAGGCCATTTCTAAAACACAACGTTAGCTACACATCCTGGCTACAGTGCCTCGCTGTGAAACTGCGCCAGTACTGCGTAAAACAGATACAGCAGCAGAGACCCACAGCCAACAGCTACAACTACATACAGCTCAACCAGACGGTCGCCAAACCAGCTCAGTGTAGCTAACTAGCTAATAAAGTAGTTAATTATATGTTAGTATAACTTTACACGCTAGAGACACGGGTTAACACCAACTTACTGACGAGTTTACCCATTAAAGGTAGGCGTTCATGTCCAGTGTTCAATTCCACCTTAAGTAGTGCACTGCCTACACAACTACAGGCTGCTTCATTAAAGGTGGTATAAACAATTCAAGTAGTTAAAATATGTTAACTAAATAAAATGGGTTATAGATAGTGCAGTGTTTATTGTTAATTTAATTCCACCTTAAATAGTGGATCGGCTAGCTAACCTAGGTACACGAACGTTACAGCCTGCATCATTTAAGGTGGAACAGATAATTCCAGTACCTAAGAAGCCGGTGTATAATACTGACTGAATAAAATGGATTATAGATATAGTGTAGTGTTTAATGTTGTGGGTCAGCTGAGAGGCACGTTAAACTCAGTACTGCGCAAAACAGCTTAGATACAGCAGTAGCCTAGCTTAGCTAACTAGCTAGTTAACTAAACAGGCGGTCATCAAACCAGCTCAGTGTATGTAGCTACATTTTGAGCTAATAAAGTTTTAACTTCATGTTAATTTAACTTTTTACATGCTGGAAACGCGGTTTTACACCAACTTACTGAGGTTTATTATGCCCAGTGTTCAATTCCACCTTAAATATTGCATCGGCTAAGCTAACCTAGGTTAACTAACTACAGCCTGCATCATTTAAGGTGGAACGGATCATTTCAGTAGCCAAGAAGCCGGTGTTCTGTCGAGTTGTGCTACCCTGTCAAACTGTGCTACCCTAGTGTATATCTAATTGTAAAAATACAAAAGAAGCACTATATTAAGGCATGTTCCCAGTAAAAGTCTCAGTAGATTTAGGTTGGTATATTTGGCTAGCATAAATCACTGTATCATAGTATAGTATTGCAGTGAGAGGTCATTACAAACTGCTTTTGTTTTTGTTTTTAATAATAATTGTTATTATTTTTTTTCCATTTATACTTTTGTACAATAACAGTGAGTAAAATTTGTTTAATACACAGAAAAACGCGAGAAATAATTAAAACGTGCAAGACAGCGCATGCGCAGTGCCTTTAGGAAGCAGGTATCGATGTTTAACAGAACTCGACGGAACACCCGGCGTAAAAAAAAGAACTAAATTAAATGAGTTAGCTTAGCTATTGTTAACTAGCGTCGTGTTTATTGTTCAGTAAGTTTAATGAGAGGCACGTTAACGATTTGTACAGGTTGTCAGGTTTACTTTAGCAACATCTATACTGTATGCAGTGTCTGGGTGGTAAATCCTCCCCCACAACACACACACACACACGCACGCACGCACGCACACACAGCTTTAGGTAGCGGTCTGCTCACGACTCCTCCAGCTGGCTAGAGCTTCACTAGCCTGCAGCACTTTCAGCTGGAGCGCTGTGTAAACACTGACACTAGAGAACACACAGACAGCAGCGGCAGTGCTCATTGACCGACTGACTGACATACACTACTACCAGATCAGATTTTAATATACTGAAACCGCTGGTGTTTACAGACAGAAACGCGTTATTAAACTCAGAACACGGCGTCTGACCGGGTAGACAGGTTAACCTAGCTAAGCTAACTAACGAACCAACCGTTATCCACTCCAGCTAATCTTACCCAAACATCCCTCCTAGGAAAGAGCCGGACGACTTCACTTTCTTATCCGCATCAGCCATCAGCTGAATGGCCTCTTTCTCCTTGCCCGAATTGTCCATTCTGTTTCAGTAAGCGATCAGAAGAACAGGCGTATAAACTTAATGTTCCGCAGCGCTCCGTATAACCCGCTCTGTGTCGCTACTGTAGCTGGGGATTACTGCCGACGGGTTTACTTGACGTGGGCGTAGAACCCGCGACTAACGGCATCCTGGGAGTTGTAGTTCTCTGGAACGTCTCTCTCCGTCTGTCCGCCAGTATTCCACGAAACGACGCGCACTACAACTCCCACACACGACCGAAACCCCATTGCGTAATACAGCCGTAGATAAGAACATATATATGTGCTTAAATGGACTACCATGATATAAATCACGTACAGGAAAAATAGCATGGGAAGTATTGTTTATTTGAGATTTTTCTGTTTGTTTAATTGTGTTCTTTATTAACACATAAATAAAAAGAGCATTTTCAATTGGCTTGATGTAAACAGGGTAAGTTATTGCAATTCATTCATATATGTTACATAAATACTTCTGCTTTTTACAGTTACAGAACTATTTTAATTTGCAACTACTTCTCACTTGAAATTCATGTACACTCACATTGCAATTTTTCAGTGTACTTTTATTTCTGTACATTTTCCACTTTTTTCTAAAGCTTCACATGAACATCAGGCAGTTCTACAACACTGTTTTGTGCATGTAATTATGTCTTAGCAAAGAAATGGCAGAAATTGTGTGTAACCCTTTATGTGCAAAATAATAATTGGCTCAAGACCAGCTGGTCAAGCAAATACATAATAATAATAATATTAATAATAATAATAATAAATAAATAATTAAATAAAAAATACCCTATATTGATAGTCTAGCTCATTAACTAGCTCTTGACCATGTTTTCTCTGGATGACCATCTGTATTTTTTTGCTGGAAATGTATTTCTTCAGATTTATTATTTGATACTTGGCTGAAAGTGTCCTTATTATTTCAGTGCACTGATAACTACAGCGGACTGCAACAGAAAGGCACTGCAGCAAGACCATAATAAATATATAAATAAAATGCACTAGCGCTATTGCACAGCAGATGGCAATATATGCCTAGTCACAGCCGGGGGTGCCTGTCAGTAGTCATTCAAGTGTTACAGCAGTTCACAAGCCATTGCAATTTCTTCACCAAGCAAATGCATATTAATTTATTACTTAATTTTGTTATTACCTAATATTGATAGACAAAGGTAAGTATTTGATATTTATTAATAGCATTTAAGATACTAAATGTTTTAAATACTGTGCTTTCAAAACCCCAGTGAACCCTTTTTTATTTTGGTGTTTTCTGTAATACCATGTTTGCCTGTCTACATTTAACCCTCTGGCAATTAGTGTACATACATCAAGGGATTTTGTGCAATTAAAAAGCGCACAAGCAACAAAAAAAACATTTAAAAATAATGCTTCTCAAAAACAGCATTAGTAAATTCAGTCTTTAAGCGTGGGAGACTAAAGGAGAGAACAATAGGGTCACTTCTGTAGAACAAACACATGAAAGCAGTTTGTCATGTGAGCATTTCCTCAAAGTACTGCTGACATCACACTAATGTAAGCAAAAAGGAGAAGCCGTTTTGTTGCTGGGATTTGGACTTGCACCTAGAAACCCTGCAACACAATCACGGCTGTATCAAGTATGTGCATGAATGCATAAAAACAACAGTTGCTGGGTGGACACTCCTTTGTCTTCAGCCGACGCCCACAGCACAGTTTAAATCTCTGCTGGATAAGCTGAGGGAGAGTGCTGATTAAACATTAATTGTGAACATTGGCACTATGCAGAGGTGAACATCATTATGTCTTACAAAACACCCCACCTGTGCAGAAATGTGAGCAAAATTCATTCTTTGATTACACGACGTGTAGAAACTTGTAATGAAAGGCAAAACACAGTTTTCTTAAATAACGTTTTTATTTTAGATTTAAGTCTTCTTGTGTTTTCGGAGGTACATCACTTTAAGTCACTAAGCTCTATGCAGCATGTAACACATGCATGCATGCATGCATGGCCCCACTGTTCTACAGAGTGGGATCAGAAAATTAAGAACCCCACTCTTAAACAGAACGCTTTAACACAGAGACATGGCCATACTAACACCCGGAGAACGTACAGAGATTTACTGAGAATGTTCAGAGGCTACAGTACATTCTGTAATAAAACAGAATAGCATTGCAGTTTGCCCAGCTTTTATTCTGCTCCTTTTTACTCTACATTTTCTTACCCTGTGTAGTCATAGAGTCAAGTTTGGTACAGAGCAAGGTGGGGAATAAGGTTGACTTGAGACAGCTTACAGATATGCCTGTAATACATGAAGTACATTGTCCTCTGCTGCATTTAATATTTGAGATTTTACACAATAAAAAAAAGAAACTGATGAGGACAAGTGAAACAATGTGAAAATCTGGATGTCCATATTTACAATAAATACAGTGGCCATCTGCTTTCAGATTGGGTACTCAATACCCATTAGTGATTCAAGAATTTTTTTTATATCAAGTAAATATGGTAAATACTTACAAAACAGAGAAATAAAAAAATTAAAAAGTTGCACAAAATAAAATGTAATTAGTGATGGCAGCCTAAATGGTGAAGCTGGAATTATAATAAAGCAAAGTTAATTTAAAGCACTTCAAATGTACAGCATCTTGGGTAATTATAACAATAAATGACCACAAGAAAGCTTAGGTATAATCTGTCTCTTTAAATATACTCTGACAAGACACTTCATTAAAACACCTTTGTTTCATATACTCTCTTTGTCGATTATATCAGCTACACTGACCATATAAAAGCTGTGGTGTTAAAATAACAGACTATAGTCCTTGTGTTTCTCTGTATACTTTATATCCTCCTTTCACCCTAATCTTCCAATGGTCCGGACCCCACAGAACCACTACAAAGCAGCTTTTTTTTTGGGGGGGGGGGGGGGGGGGGGTTGGGTCTTGTGATGGTCTCAGCACTGCAGTAACACTGACATGGTGATTATGTTAGTGTGTGTTGTGCTGGTATGAGTGGATCAGACACAGCAGTGCTGCTGGTGTTTTTAAACACCTTAGTGCCACTACCGGTTCACAAACCAGAAATATCCAGCCAACAGTGTGCTATTACAAAGTGCTCCTATATGATCAGTGGAGTTGAGAGGGGAAAAGAGAATGTAGAAACAGGGAGGTAATTTTAATGTTGGCTGATCAGTGTAATTAAACCAGCTACTCATACCCATAAACCATTAAATCATGCTTGTTTTGGCAAAAATACTGCTTATATTAAAAACCACACAGAGTTGAGGAGTGTGTTGAGTGATTTGTACTGCTTTGTAGAAAACATGGAATTTTGTATAAAGGTTGACTGAACGCTGCAAGCTCAGGATGAACTGAGGCCCGAGTCTGACTCGCCGCTGCCAACTTGAGTTTTACTCGAACAGGGTACTGATGTGCAGGGAATACTGTACGTGGAGCAGGCACAGCTTTTCAGAGTCTCCTCAGGAATTACCTCCTTCAAAGATACTTGCTCTTCTACTTTGAAGATGTTGGGCTGCTCGAGCTGGTCATCACAGATTCTAGAAAAAGAAAAGAAATAACACATATAAAATAAAATAGGCCATTAGTTATTGTGGGACAGTAAAACGGAACAAAATTGCTTTAATTTACTAGGGAATAAGCTATTATCAGGTAGTCCAGATTTACAATCAAGCTTATTTTTTGCTAAGAAGCAAGTAGGAAATGTTTCTGCATGTGTTGCAGTAATATAAGCATTACACACCATGTTCTTCTCATTTTACACAAAATATAAAATTTAGCAGATACAGCAACGTAGAAATTGATTACGTGAAAAAGCATAAAAAAACTGTACTACAGGACAAATCACAACAACAATAATATTCATAAATCATACACACCACAGACATACACAAGTATACTCAATGAGCTGCATTTCTTTTCATGCATTTTTCTTCGCTCCTGTGATAGCACTATTCATAACAAGACCAAGGACTTCTTAAACAAAAAAAAACAAAAAAAGTTTCATCCATAGCATTATGGATACCCAGTCACATAAATTGTGTAAATGTAATAAACATATGTGTACTAGGGCTGTAAATAAAAGCAGTCGCATGAAAAATATACTGTACACACCAATGACTGTATAAAACATGTACACTGTGTGTTTCTATTCCCTTCCTTTCTATAGTAATGAAGTAAAAATTGTCTAGCATGTCAGATTTTCAATCAGATGCTAGACCTGTGGTGGCTTCATTTTTGAAAGACACTGCACTGTTCATGCTTTCTCAAGTCATTGGTTTACACCATTAGTGTAAATACGGTAAGTTTACAAGCATGCATGCCTGAGAAACCTTATGCTGTAAAATGCTGGATTTGAATAGTACTGTGGGAGTGTTATTATAGTAACTATAGCCTTGTTTGTCCCCTGATCCTTCTGATCTATAATCATGTCTTTCCCTGTCGCTGCTACCTCTAAATACTGTTCAGTAT
This sequence comes from Astyanax mexicanus, assembly GCF_023375975.1. Classification (NCBI taxonomy): domain Eukaryota; kingdom Metazoa; phylum Chordata; class Actinopteri; order Characiformes; family Acestrorhamphidae; genus Astyanax; species Astyanax mexicanus. The sequence goes on from NC_064408.1 coordinate 72,487,599, forward strand.
TAAAGAGAAAAAATAAACAAGAATTTTAGCAATATTTTGACCCTCTATTTTACTGACATCATGGTGGAGTGGACAAGGACAATGTGAACACACTTCATGAACACATTACAGGCTGCATTAAGTACATCAGGGTGGCCACCTGAGGGAAACACTGTGAATTGCACAAATATTTGTTCAAATTAAATGGGTCACTCCTATGATGAGGTTTTTCCTGTTGTACCATGCTTATACTGAACTGTAGTGTGAACAAACTATGACATTGTGTACCATTACACCCCAAGGGTGTTTTAATGTGGTCTGCAAATTAAAGATTTTCATTAAGTTAAGGGACAAAGAATTACAATAGAGTGATTCATATAGCATTTTAAAAGCAACTGTGGGGAAAACGGACAATTCAGCCATAGGTTCATTCAGCAGAGAGTCTATGGCCATATTAAACATGTTTCTACACCATGCTGGGTTACAAGCCAAAGCAGGCATTTATCCTCAAACTGATCAAACAGTGGGGATAAAAACTGAGGATAATTAAATCATTAATTAAATCATGCACCTGTCACTAAGCCAATGCTGAAAGAAAGCTTTGTGACTGTGTGAAAAGCAACTGATTATGTGCTGAAAGCTGTGTAATGTTAGGGAAAGGGAAACAAGCATAAAGTGACAAATCACATGGGTTGGGGCAGCTCTTAGAATGATGAAACAGGCAGTGGAACATCTAAAAGATATCTGTAGCAAATTGGTTAAATGTGATTATAGAGACAGTCAACAATAATCCCTGATAATTAATGACATGATCCTTTCAACTGCCTTCAACATCATTGCCTTGGAATACTACAATGCTGTAACAGTGCTGGTCAGTGAGCAAATGATTTCAGGCAGTAACCACGAAGGCCAGAAATGGAACCAAACACAACCAGAAACTTGGCAGACGTTACTGGCACTGGAGGTAGTTGAGGCATTGAAATTTTGCACCAAGCCTTCACAAATTCTGGAAAAAAGAGGCAGAGTTATGACCACAGAAGCTAAAGAAGTTGAGAAAGATGTCAGGATGGACACAATGCATACAAACAAGAATGCACATCACCCAATGACTTATTCATCTAAGCCTACTGAATATTATAAAACACTGTCTGGTTTTATGTTTAAGGGATAAGGACTCGAAGTAAGCTTTTTTTAATATAGTTAGGGCTGGGTATCGAAATTTGATAAAAGGCATGATGAATAAGATTACTCATGTCAGCTGTTAAATACATATGTTGCATGAGAATAATTTTTGTTTGCAATTTAGAAAAGGGTATCAAAAAAAGTACTGTTTGGGTATCGGTACTGAATCCAAGGTACCGCACTGGTGTCTGTATTGAAATTTTTTAAACGAAACCCAGCCCTATTCCCATTAGACCATTGCCACAGACAGCCACGGTGATTACAACACACACTAGTGACTAGTGAGTTTAAAAAGCTACTGCAAACAGAATTACAACAGCTTCCTATTTATAGTCACACATTAACTAATTGGACATCTTTACAGAACATTATGTAATGCACAGTGCAAATCAGCATGTAAAACAAGAGAGAGCAGAATATGCACATAACCCAATGTTCTGGATTGCACAAGGGCAGAAGAGCACTGATTACATTAACCTTTACCCTGGACGACAGCTGCTGTGAATTACACAGAGGTGCACTCAGTTGCTGCAGCATGCTACAGTTCAAAAACACTGACTGGCTACCAGAAAACAAGTATGCCAAGAAGTCATTATGTAGTACTGAATTTTATTGATTAATAACCTGTTCTGACCGGCTCTTTTCTGAGATCTCATTAAAAGAAAGTCAGTGTACATTGAAGCAAGAGCAATAAAATGACACAGTTTCACTGTTAATTAGTTTAAAAAACTATAAATATAATTATACAATTATAAATGTTAAGATTACCTGTCATAAATGAGGCCATTAATGCCGTGTTCCCTGAGTTTTCTCCTGTTCTCATGGTCATTGTTGTCATCCCCCCAGCAGAAGACTACCAGGCCTTTGGACTGAGCCTCCTTAATGCAGTCCATATTACGCAGCAGGTCCTCAGTGTGAGCACTGATACCCTGCAAATGGGAACAAGGCCAAGTTCATTTCATGCATGAAAGAACATACTGTCTCAGTTACTTCTGTATGTTTACAGATATAAACAGCAACCCTTAAATGTTAATACTGCAGTACAAATACAAATATGTACAAAGCCACTGAATAAAAATAAGAGAACTATTACTAGCCAGTATGAAAACAGATCTAAAAGACATTAAGTTTATTACTATGTTGTAATATCCAGAGCTGACAATGCACACATGGCATGTCATTAACTTTTACCCTGCACAACAGAGCTTCACGTGGCTGATAAAGCCATGTGTAGAGGACTATATTCAACTCCCACTCACCAGAATGTCCTCGCTTTGAGCAAAGCTCATGGCTATCTGGGTTGTCTGACAACGGATGTCCATCAGCTCTGGGTAGACATCTGATACGCCCTGAGTCAGGAACAAGATGGGGTACTTGTTCTGTTTCCTTCGCACCCTGAGGAAGAATAACAAAAAATATTTACACACTGTTTAAATACACAGAAATTTAAATCAGGATGACTATTAGATTATTATTGTGTCTTTGTGTAACATTAAAGTCTGATGACAGAAATGTGTACAGTCTTTCATATTGTGCACTATGTAAACAGAACCTAGAGGAACCTAACAATGTGTTCTTTGTCAACTTAACAGTGTTCTTACATTGCACACACATCGGGGTCGAAACAAGAGAAGACGATCCTTCTCTTTCCAGCATTCTGAAGCACGCAGGTGAGAATGATGTCAAGAAACTGGTTCATGTTGAAGTAAGTGGATAAGTTCGCATCCCAGGAACCATCCTATTACCAGGACAAAACAACGGTTAAGAAGCCGTTTCACTTTTAAAACCTCTATACAGAGTGTATGTAAGTCAATGCTAACCTTTAACTGGGATATCCACTTCAGCTCAATATTAAAGCCCACAGATTCTGGAACAGCCTGAAATATCTGGATTAAAACATTATATACAACTGTTAAAGTTTGATATCCTTTAAATGCCACATTCAAACATACAAGCATGATATCAAAGATATTAAAGGGTGGGGGGTAAATACCTGAGTAAGTGATGGAAAGGGCTGATGTTCATCTATATCCTCCTCCTCTTCTACTAAGTCTAAAAAAAAAAAAAAAAAAAAAAGAAATGCATAATGTCTGGAAATGTTTAACAAAAAAGGCAAGTCCAAGGCTATTATATGAACTACTATAGTCTTAAGACATACCTTTGTGATCATGCACCTTCATAGCTGTTGTGTGGGCTAGCTGTGATAAAAACAAAAAAGTTTCAAATGGAATGCTACAGACTGCCTTTTGACAAAACCAATATCTTTTCATTACCATAAAGACATAATGAAAAGGACAGAAATCCAAAACCTATCATGAAATGCTTACCTTAAGAAGCTGAAGCTGGTCAAAGGTCAAATCTTTGACAGGAACTTCAAACAGCACCATGGAATTCTTGTCATTTTTCTGTGGAAGACACGTACCACTAATTAAGAGGTGCTGAGAGCACAGTTGTTTGTGTCTATTGTTTACCACACAAGCCTGAAATGACACAAATACTGGCTTTTGCCACTGGAGGCAAAGCAAATATGACAAACACAAGGCTGAAAGACAAGCCAGAAGCCATTCAATAAGTGGGCATGCAACAAGGTGATTAGATTAGCAATGCTAAAGATTACAACAAGGCCAAGTTAGTCACCTTCTTGGTGGAAATACAGCATGTGAGATCATGATAAACGACTGGAACAAAGTCCTTGGACAGATGAACATCAAACTCCACATATGCGGCTCCCTGTGACCAAAAACAAAACATTGGAGATGTTAAGAGAAATACACAAAAATGACATGAATATATGAATTAGTAACTTCAGACGTTTGTGCTTACGTGGTTTGCGGCACTTAGAAATGAGGCAATTGTGTTTTCCCTGATTTTGTGATGTCTGAAACACAGGAAAAGTATTCAGCACTTCTGCATTGTTTTAGAAAAGGGAGGAAAACCCTCAGCAAAGTGGCAATCATATAACATTTGACCCTCTTGAACTTTCCTTTAAGATTCACGAGGGATTACACAGGCATTTAATCGGCAAATTAAATAATGAGCTAAACTTTGTATTTAAAATATTCAATATCATAAACAACCTGTAAACTTGGCTATGTGCATTAAATTAAAATAATAACTATAATAAACACACACATTCTGTAAATATCAATGTAAAAGGAAAAAGAAAATGTTACATATTTATCTTCTTAGATCATATTTTTAGTGGTAAACTACTATATAGGATACATATTTAGACCAAGAAACAGTGTGTGCCAAAACTAGTTTGCTATTATTTCCCACGCCCTTAGACGAAAGGAAAAATTTGGGGGGTGGGTGAGGGGAGAACGCAGAGGTTTTGGGCTGGAGTTCGGGAAAGCTTCGCTGGGAAGCATGAGGCTGAGAACAGATACAGCGAATTTGTTTTACACGCAGATAGAGAGGAAGTGAGGGAATATATAAGGTTAATGAAAGGAGGGCGTATTAAGTTAATATTTATATAGTTAATATATTTATAAGGTACAGCTAACGCATGTAATTAAGGAAAGGGGACAGATAAGGTTAAACAGATAAAGTTTAATCTATGTGTACCATATTCAGACTTACTTGGCAGCATGTGAGCTCCCTGCTCCTCTGTGTCCCACATCCAGTGCACTCCTTTTCCGCCAGTACTTGCTGAAGGACTGGTGCATGTCACATTGAAAGCCCTGAATGGGCCGGATAACTAGATAATCCACTGAAAATAAGAACATTAAGTCCATTAAATAGAGTACTATATTATACTGGTTGTGTATACAACAATGACCATGAAAAAATAGAGCCATTTAACATTAAAACATTGGACATTGAAACAATGTTTGCGTTATTGTCTCTGTATACTACCTTAATACACATGAAATGAAGCAATCAAGATGTGATTAAAATGCAGGATTTAAAACTGATTGCAAGATGTTTAACAAAAATGCTGCATTAACCATTTAGGAATTACAGTTTTTTTTACATACTTTCTCAAATTTCACATTCAAGCTCAAAATAAATTAGACATAACAATTACAAGTACACTTTACAATCAATAATGCATTGACTACTGGAACCCAAATGGAATCACCAAATGCTATGTGATGCTGTGTCTGTTCTTTAAATGCATTAGCCTTAGATTGCTGCTTTTTTTGTATTAATTATATACAGTTTACTTTAGAAGGTTTTAGGTTGCTTTCACTGTAAGATGTGTATTTATCTTTAAGATATCATGTAAGGTGTAAGATGCTTGTGTCATTTTTTGTCACATGACTGAATGCAGGGACTGTTTTAAATTAAATCTAAAAGCAAACACTTCAATTCACATCTTTACATATACAGTTAGGTCCATAAGGTTTGGACAGTGTCATGTTTTTTTGTAAACACAAACTTTGTGTATGTGGTCTACTTGTCTCTTTGAATTATTTTTGTATTTACACAACAAGACCTTGACATATGAAGCAATGAAGGACAAGAACATTAAGTTAAGGTCAAAAGAGTGTCGACACATACCACAGCAGTATACAGGGTAAACAGACTGTGGGCTTAGTATATAAGATTACCTTTTCTAAATCGTTCTCTAACTGTCACAGTAGCACTCAGTTCTGAGAGACACAAACTATTGGGTAACATTTTTTTTTTTTTTTTTTCTGGGGGTAAAGATAATAATTATAGGAAACATTCTGCTACATACAAATAACCGTATTCACAGCAGTACTGCAATGTGAAAAATTAAATAAATAAAAGTAATAAATAATATGCATATGTTACAAGTAAATTAAAAAAGTACATAGTAATAGTTAGCAAAAATTAAGTTTTACAAGGTAATGATCATAGGCCTAAACAAACCTCATTTTATTAACATCCGTATGTTTTTCATATTAATTACTGCATACTTGGAAGACCAAAAAATAAAAAAATAAATAATAACAAAAGGAACTAGAAAATTACTCACAGTTACTACATAATAATGTACTCATTAATTACTTGACTTACAATAAAATAAATAGCTAATTACACCTTGTTTATTAGATAGCTGCAAATGAATATATTGCATTTGGTGTGTTTTAACAGACAAACAAAAAGGTACAGGTACATGGTACAGTATAGTGGAAATGGATTTAAGGGAGATATCTAACCTCTAACTTTGCCAATGGTCTGCCTGGAATTTCTGCTCATGATGGGGAGGGTAACAACTCCATTGTCCTTGCCACTTTCCACGAAAGACGAAGATAAGAGGCAGGCAGTGCCAACAAGGCCAGGGTGAACATCACTCTGAACAACCTTCTCACTCAAGTCCTCCTACAAGACAAACATTAGTCACATCAGTTACAAAACCTTAGTTACAGCAACTCCTTTTCCTAGATCTGTTCATTAGCCTCACTGAACACAACATAGGACATCCTAAAGCTCTGGTCCAAAAGCATCTTTCTGTTAAGACCATCTCAACTGGTAGAAAAAGCGTTGTGTCCCACCATATGAGTGTCTCAGAACTGGCCTTTTCAGTTTTCTTTTAATTGTTCTATATAACCAAGTTTCCGATATCTGATAAGGACAATACAAGGTCAGCGGAATCAAAAGAGATACATACCTCAAAGAGGTCAAAGATGAGCTCCAGGTTATCAGGGTCCATGGTGTGAATGCTGTACTCAGTCCACTTTGTTGGTTCCAGGGAATAGCCACACTCTGGCTGGGAATGTCGGGACTTATAGCCACTATCACTGATCATACTGATCTCAAGTGTGGTGGTCATCTTGTGCCAGGATGAAGGGCTCTCCTCATCTTCTTCCTCCTCAACACCCTCCAATGTCAACTTCAGCCTAGGATATCCAATAATACGTATACAAACGCATGATTTAGAAACAATGTCCTGCTATCAAACACAACAGGTAAAAGTATCTTGCACACAAATCTGGAAAACAGCAGTACCTGAATCGAGATTTCTTAAATTTCATTTTAGTAATGGACACTGGAGGCTTAATAGAGTAATGGAGCCGGAGGCGAATTTCAGTCTGAGATGTCAACCAGCCGGAATCTGTACATTCAACACCACCTGCAAGACAACAGATACATTTAAGCACTGCACCTTAATAATACAGACTGACGTTTAAACACACAATTAACATTAATTATTACCACTTACAACTTACCACTGACTCCAAACTGCCCATCGTCAATAGTTTGGTCTGACTCTGCAAGACAAAAATAGCATTATTATTTTGTTCACTTGCCTAAAGTCACCAGGACAGAGCAATAGCTCATGCTGAACACTTTTTATCGTTAACTTGTTAAACATTTAGCTTTTCCCTTCTTTTTAGCTGAATTCTCTGTACTGGTTGTGTCTGTATTTGTAGATGATCATTTCCACACAATTAAATTATATGCAAATGATATGGCAGTTACAAACGCATATCGTCTTAGCTGCACAGAGTTATCTACAATCTACATTTTTTAAAATTCCATGCATGAAGTGTGTAAGAGGACTAAAGGAATTACGTTGTGCAGGTGCAGAACTGAAAACATCATACAAACCAATGCTAGTGAGGATTTAAAAAGTGCAAAACTTTTAAACAAACAAAAGACACACAACAGAGCAGGAACAATTGATGGAATAATCTTATCAACTATTTTCAATATTTAAACTTCATTCTAAAAAGTACATATATTGCTTAGACAAATATTTTAGTTACAGTAAGTACCTTAAGGTAAAATAAAGGCAGATGGCAAAAAAGCAAGCTCTGTCAAACAATTCTGGAATTCCACAACCTTAACTGATTTGGTGTTTAACTGGGCAAGAAATTAACACTAAGTGGATGCTATAGTTTCTATGTACTGATCGATTAGTGCCACTAAAAAAGTCATTCAACTAAACTTGCATTCTTCCTAGTAAGAGGAAAATGGCATTGGCCAAACCAAGGCACGTATGTACATGGACATTTGACTAATATACAAATAGGTTGTTAGGACACAACAGGGTATTAAAACATTGAACCAAATTATGCACTTTTCTGAGTTTATATACCTGTTGGGCTCACTGATCGAGGCAGCTGATGAGTCTCCCATTTATTGACTATCACTTGACCTGGGCCACCTGCATTCTGTAATTCCAATGTTTAAAATGGTGTTAAGATTATGGGAGGAAAATTCATTTAAAGCCCACTTTGGTGCCAGCCATAGCAGCACTACAAAACATGTAATGTGAGCTGGTATATTCACCACTCTCTCAGCCAGCCAGTCAGTTGGTTGACATCTGAAAAGTGGATTCACAAGTCAAAAGAAACAATTTGGCATCACAAAGCTACATAACTAATCTGACAGGTTTAAATTAGCTCTCCAAATCAAAACATCTAAGAAGTTCAATACTTACCAGTGACCTTTGACTACAATTTATGAAATTAGATTTTGGTGACTAAAAGAATGGGAAAGAAATATACAAAACTATACTTTTTAATTAAATATACATACAGATTGGGGCACCCTAACTTTGGAAAAAAATGCTTAAGAGACTAGTAATGCCAGTAGCTGGCAATAACTCAGAATCTACATTCATTATTATCATAAATATACAATTACACTGCAAACATTTACAAAGTTCATCTCCACAGAAATAAACACAGTATACAGGCTCATTTATGCTCACGTTAAATATGGATATGACTCTGTGTTCATTTGTGCATGTTCTCTGAAAGCTTAACATATATGGATGGGACAGATAATAAACATTGGAAATTGCAGCGTTTGTTGTCAGAAACTGCCTTCTAACTGATGTATTGGTTAACATCCTTGCTTTCAATGTAAAGGATGCATGAAGTAAGTGGAAAATCATGGCAACATTGTTTGAAGGCATAATTTATGTTTCAGCATACAAGAAGCGAGAATAAATGAGCACATATATTAAAAAACGAAACATAGTGTAAGTTCCTCTAAGAGATGAACTGAAAAAAATGAGTCGTCATTTTCTAAATTATTTTTCGAAGGAAACAGAGTCAGACACTTAGGAAAGAACTCAGCACCAACATTAATGGTAGAAGGGGAAAAAAATCAATAGTTCATACAAAAAACAGTTTAGCACAATTTTATTGGTTATACTAGTTATTTCCAATCATGTAATTATAAGTGCTTCCTTTAGAGGAATATCTATATCTCTAAGTGTACTTACACATCTATACCCGAGCAATGACCAGAAGCCATAAAAGTAACCTTTAAAATAAGAATTAAAGAGAACATGACTCATAACACATAATCCAGCTAATCCAACAAAAATGCATGCGCCAAACAGAGGAGCAACAATATTCTCCTTGGGGAGAACAGTCAGCTGTATGACCCACAAACCTTTAAATCAGCAGCTCTTGCTTTAAACTCAAGATTCTTCCTCTGGGATTCAAGTAACCTCCCTGCTAAATCAATTAGTTTGTCTTTAAAAGGTAGAAACTTATAAATATCAGTGACTAGAAATGTGATATGATCACAATTATAATATTAAAAATAAGAAAGAATACAAAATACAAAGTAACAAGATATAGTTGCCAACAACAATTAAGTATCATTTGTCTCACCTTAGATTCCAGAAAGAACCCCGTAAAATAGCGATATTTGTGTTCGACACCCTTTGGAAGTGCGACTGTCTTTTTCCATAGAGTGCTTGAATGAGACCATGGTAAAAAGAAAAATAAAAAAATTAGTTTTTACTTAATTAGAGTAACATTATGCCAACTGTATAACATGTGAAGTGTATGAATGTACACTTACCCATCTTCTGCTGTTGCCTGCAAGGGCACTGCATTCTGATAACACCAGCTGCCCAGCGTCTCACAGCTGCCAACTACTGCAATCACCTCACCTGATAAAAAAATATCAGCCTGTTTAAACTGGAAAAGCCACATTTTCTTTAATATTTACGTGCAAAATCTGAGCATCCAGCAACCTGCTGACTTAATGAATGCTGGCAGCAGTACAGGCTGGAAATATATAATAATAGAAAATGTTATTTCTTTGATCTACTGAAGGAGGAATGTCAAATTACATTACATTTAAATAAATACTTTGTTAGAAGTGGTCTTAAGTTATAACAGCTTATGTGAGGCGAAAAGGCAGACAAGATTAGTTATTCCCAGCATTCATGGAAAAATTTGCCAACCAGACTGACTCTTATCTACAGCAAAGTGTACAACATGTAGGATTCACATGAACCAGGAATTTAGACTCAGGTTCACATACTCTTTGCAGCATTAAAGACCACAATAGAATTGTTGTACATTGTTTTTCTCAAGATAATCCGTTTGGCTAAGAATAAAATTCACTTAATCTGAACAAATTGTTTTGTATTAATTTCCTTTCACAAAACTCAGAGGCTTTATTTAAGAAACTCAAGTAATGGTTTTCTAAAAAAGCATTAGTCCTACACTACTAGACAACCTACAAAGGGTTCACACTTTTCTGCCACTCCACATGAACAATTTAATAATTCCAATAGTCATTAAAATTGTCATGGCTTTATTTAAAACTACAACATTTACTTAATGTACCCTTAAAGAAACCTTCTTAGTACTGTATATAATCACAGCACTGCACATTTCTATTAGCCCTGTGTGTGATTTAACGCTAGATGGTCTTTATTTTAGATTAGAGTAAGTCACTTACCAGGTGATGTAGCTCCTCTTACAATAAATGTGACCTGAGTGCATTCCATGGCTGTTAGTGAGGCACAACTGAGGAAGCAAAGAGAACACACTGGACCTGAAAGGGCAGGGAGACATGGGCGTGACTTTCTTAAATAACCTTACCTATACCCTTTATCACCCAGCCTTTTATGACTTCCTAGATATGTGACACGGAGTACACTCATGTTTTACCACTGCATGTAGGATACCTCTAATGGAATACACTTGCTAGAAAAAACTAAACACATACAACTCTAATCAGGTTTACAAACACACAGCTATTTGTCACATCATTTTAGACCTAAAGGAACCTGGAATTCAGACTCAAGGTCACATAGTTCATGACTGTTAAAGACCATAGCAAAGCTGTGCATTGTTCTGCTCAAGAAAATTCATTGGTTAAAAGGTATGTATAGCTTATGCAAAACCCAAAAAATTACAGAAAAACATACTAACCAGCTTGTTTTTTGTCCTGCTTCTGATTCTTCCATGTATAGTGTTACCCCTGGTGAGATAAAATGGAAACTATGAGCAATAACTAAGGAGCCTGTAAGGTGATATTATGTAAAATAATAATAATAATAATAATAATAATAATACTATAATATAATAATAATATAATATTATTTGTATTTTTAAGAGGCCAGGAATGAGGCAATTAAGTAGTATTGAAGACTTAACTAACCTACATAGCCAAGATTAATTACCTCTTTCACAAGCGTTAATAAAACATTTCCATAACTTATCTTGTTCCCTTTTTTTTCTTGATATCACTTTAGAGGCCTGAGAGAACTTAAAATAAAGCTCTGGAAAAAAAAAAACAAAGAGACCACTTAAAAATGACGAGTTTCTTTGATTTTACCACATTGAAAAACTCTGGGGTATAATCAAGAGGAAGATGGATGATCACAAGCCATCAAACCAAGCTAAACTGCTTGGAGTTTTGCACCAGGAGTGGCATAATGTTATTCAAAAGCAGTGTGTGAGACTGGTGGAGGAGTACATGCCAGGCTACATGAAAACTGTGAACAAAAAACTGGATTATTCTACCAAATATTGATTTCTGAACTCTTAAAGCTTTATGAATATGAACTAGTTTTCTTTGCATTATCTGAGGTTTAAAAGCTCTGCATCTTTTTTTTTTATTATTATTTCAGCCATTTCTCATTTTCTGCTAATAAATGCTCTACATGACAATACTATCAATTGGAATATTGGAGAAATGTTGTCTGTAGTTTATAGAATAAAACAACAATGTTCATTTTACTCAAACATAAACCGATAAATAGTAAAATCAGAGAAACTGATTCAGAAACTGAAGTGGTCTCTATTTTTTTCCAGAGCTGTATATAATAATAATAATAATAATAATAATAACAACAACAAGTGGTCACGATTTATTAAAGTGTGGGAATGAGATAATTAAGTAGTATTGAAGACTTAACTAATCTAGCTAACGTTACATGGCAAGGATTAACAAAATTTAGTATCTGTGACTCCTTCCCCTTAACGTACTTAGCTAGCTAGTTAGCTTAGCTAGTTTAACTGGAATTGTGACACTGGCATATAACGTTACACTGTACTTACAGTGTTTGCACTGACCTCACTCATATTCAGAGTGTTTAACTATTGTGTTAACTAGGATACCCCATGAATAACACGTGCTAGCACATAACTAAACACACAACGCTAGCTAGCGTTAGCTATGTAGCTATAGCAACCACTGGCGTGTCCTGAGTTAGTTGTTAGCTAACGCTAGCTATCTATACCGGTTTTAACCCGGCTCGCAGCGAGCTGACTGTCCTACAACACCGTCCAGCCCAGAGAGAGAGCAGAGCAGAGCTGCCCTAAGGAAAGAGAGACAACACAGCTGCACTGAGACCACGCTATCTATGAGTATCCAGCTCAAAACACACCCAGAGACACCAGCCAGCTCTCCCTGAACTTCTACACTTCAACAGTGACAACAATCACATTAAACTACGCTCCACTCTCACAACTAGCCTCAGAAACCGGTCTCAGCCGGTTCACCGCAGCCCCAAAGACCTACAGGCGGCGGTTCCGCTCGGTATCTGTTACTGAGGCAGTGCAGCCGCCAGCGCCACATACCAGTACCCGGCTATTTACCCCCGTAACTACCTACAGTCCCGTTAAAACAGCGCCAGAGCAGAGAGACGGGTTCGGTTCGGTACCTCGGGTCAGACTGAAGGCCTCATCGCCGGACTGCAAAGGGTCGGCTGGTGTCGAGCGCTAGCTGAGTGCTGCTGACATATCCATGTTTTCATCTGAAATAATAACGAGCGCTGCAGCTGCGCCTGCGCAGTAGACTAACTCCCCGCTCACCCCGCCCCAAACACTCACAACAACACAGCGTGTACTGAAAACTGAAGCTACATGTTCATTTAGTTTACTAGATAACATCACACCATTCATATAAACACTACCAACAGCAGCTGTGGAAGCCTGAACTACACAAATGTATCCCCTCATCGCAAAGACCGTCAAATAAACTTTAGAGTTTTGGTTGCATTACCTATATCTTTATAGTCGATGATGGAAAAACAACCTTAAAACAACCTTCTGATCTTATGATCTGTTTTTATTTATTCAGCATTGCATAATAGGGATGAGCTAAACGCTGACATTGAATCAAAGTTCATTTCTGAACTCTTCTACACTCAGATTAATGTTTTTATTATACTATTAATAATTATTAATTAAACGTCCCTTTCTACACTGCAAGACCACAGTACATGATACAATAATATAATACAAGCAAGATATAAATATTTAATGTTAGTAAACTTTAATATAAACCATACTTGTGCATCTTAAAAAATAGATACCATTGAAAAGTTTATTTTAGTAATTCAGTTCAAAATGTGAAACTCATATATTATATAGATGTATTACACTCAGAGTGGTCTATTTTAAGCGTTTATTTCTTTATTGTTGATGATTATGGCTTACAGCCAATGAAAACCCAAAACTCAGTGTCTCAGAAAATTAGAATATTATATAAGACCAATTGATACTTTTGGCAATGTGGGCAGTGTGCTAAGTCCTGCTGGAAAATGAAATCTGCATCTCCATAAAAGTTGTCAGCAGAAAGAAGCATGAAGTGCTGTAAGATTTTCCAGAAAAACAATGCACTGACTTGATATAACACAGTGTGTAGTGTTTTCCCAGAAAATCTCACAGCACTTCATGCTTTCCTCTGCTGACAACTTTTATGGAGATGTGGATTTCATTTTCTAATTTTGAATTTTGAGATGCACTAGTACATGTAAAACCTTAGTGTTGAATCAACGTAAAATCCATGTTCACAAATAAGTAAATTCTGATGCTGGAGCAACACTGTTTCAATACATTAGCAATGGAAAAATGAATGTTGAATCAATATCCTTTTGCTATGTGGATTGTACCTATCTGTACCTACCTTATCATCATATCATCAGTAGCAGTGACAATATGGTTAAACACAATATGGTTAAACACAAATTAAACAAATTAAATAAACGCAGTAAAAAATAACAGGGTAAACAACACAAAAGTTACTAAATAAGGAGACAAATAATCTTTTAACCTTTCACAGCTAATTATGTATTACAGTAGATATATGGGATAGTGTGATAATTCTCTGGACACTTGAGAAAGTTGATTGTATTCTATTCTAATAAAGTTTACCTTATTCTAGTATAACACTTTTATAAACCCACAAAACTATTAATTAGCACAGACTTGTGTCAGGTCATACATTCATAAACACTCTGAAATATGTTTATTTTAAAAATACTTAATCCTAAGCATTAATACATGCCACAGGCTGACCTACATATGCCCATGTTTCACTAGTAAACAAGCGCCTGTTCCCGCCCTGCAGCTGCGTCACCAGGGGTCAGTCAGTTCAGCACAGGTTCTCAGGTTCTCTGTGTAGCAGCTATTAACTCTTTACTGAAACTGTACTGTTACAGAACCTTTAACATTAAGACACTTTAATATATATATTATATACAATGATGCTTTAAAATTGTATTTATTCCAAGTCAAAACAAAAACATATATTTCAATAAAAAAGTTTAAGAAGTAATGAGTTACAGCATAGACCACTGATAATGTAAACTAAGTCAAGGTTTTATTTGTGACATATATATATCCATAGATCGTCCAACTACCAATTGCTTAGATGACTGCCTGAACACATTAAACAATAAGATCAAATTTAAAGATTTAATACATAGGATACAAAAATGTAAAAAACAAAACATGAAAAAGTAATACAGTGTAAACACAGAGCTATAAATAAAAAAAAATCTGAACTCTTAAAACTTATGCATATGAACTTGTTTTCTCTAAATGACATCGATATTTTTATTTGGAATTTGGGAGAGTTTTGGGAGAGTAGGTTATTAAATAAGACAACAATGTTCATTTTACTCAAACATATACCTATAAATAGCAAAGTCAGAGAAACTGATTGAGTGGTCGCTTAATTTTTCCAAAGCTGCATATATGTATACTTGTGTGATAAACACTACATTTGTACAATATTGAAAGAGTAAAACAGGATGCAAATAAGGAATGAGTAGTTGTGTAAAGTGTAAAATATGCAAGAGAGAATGTGTAACATAGGCCTTATGCTGTACAATAATTTATGTGATTTTAGTGATATATTCATGCGATGATTAACTAGTTTATTACTAGTTTAACACATCACAAATATTTAAAACATATAAAGTGCAATATTAAATATTTTAAAAAATCCCACCCATTTCACTGCTAAAAAATAAATACACGTGCCATTTCTATTCTTGACTAGGTAACAACTAACTGTAAGAAACTATTTATAACTTAATTAATATTTACAAATAATGTCAGAGCCTACAGTATAGATGTTTTTTATATATATTTTTTTATTTGGGGTTAAAACAGATTTATTAATATGATTTTTTAAAGAGAACTAAACAGCCCTGTGTTCATCCTTCAGAGCTATTTGAAAGTAAAATGAAGCCACAGGTTGACTCTCACATAGCTTTATAGCTCTCTCTTGTGGCCATAATAGACATTGGACTGGTCTGAGTAAATGTATTATTCTGGAAATGAAATCAGTCTTTTCTGTCAGAATGTATCATGATAAACATGCACATATCCCAAATATCAAATTATACTACAGCGCTTAGGAAAGCAAGAAAAATATCATGTTTAAATGTTGAGAGCTGATCTGTCAGTAGATAAGCTACAGTAGAGCTGCTTATACTGCAGTACTATAAATATTTAATACTCACTCTCTCTCTTTTTTTGGTTCTGTCTCTGCCTCCCAGACTCATGCCTCTCCATACCACAAGAAGAGATAAAAGCCACAATCCATTTAAAATGATGCTGGATAAATTATGATTTAGTTATTACTAGTGCTGTCTGCAGTTCAGACTGGTGTTAATAATTAATATTCCTCTCAATACTCCACGTTTACATGATTTAACTTATAGCCAACCTAATGAAATGATGTCACAGTGAGCATATGCTCTAAAACACCTGGTTAATGAAAGTTTGTATTACGTAAGAACAGGTTGACCTTACCAGCTGGGTTATTATATTCTGACAGGGCTTCGAGTTGGCAAGTGTGGTTCAATGTGAAGAAAGAAATCAATAAATGCATCAACTGTTATATAAGCCTCCTACTGAGCATAACCTTAGTCGTGAAGACTGGCATTAACAGTGAATGCCTATGATCTCTGCTCATCTCTGTTGTTTTAGTGGTTAGGGGGTGAATCTGTGGCATTCTGTGTATAGATCTACAGTAAACACATTGATCAGAGATACAGTTCTAGTGTGTTCCCATACAGTTCTTTTTTGCATCATATCCAACAGCTCCATCCTGTGGCAACTTACAGCTGCAGAGAGCCAAGAAGCACTTGAGGACTCAGTAGGCCGGAACAAGCTCAGCATCAGCAGTGCTCTAATGATGAGAACTGGCACGGTGCATTCTCAGTTTGAAATATTCGATTGAAATCCACTTCTGTGGGGCTTTTTCTGTATAACTTTTGGAAAGTGTGACAAGTTCATTATTAATTTAATGCAGAGACCTGCTTAGGTTCTTTTGAAGCAAAAAAAAAAAAAAAAAAACGAGAGTCTACTATCAGAGATGATGTCTGCCTCTGCCGCAGTGCTGCTGAACCTTTTATAAGAGATGATTTATCTCACACAGAAGGAGTTTGTAAGAGATTAAAATACTGTCTGATAAACTCATTATTTTATCTCCCCTACATTAAAATACGGGCATTTTACTGTGTCTTTAAGACTAATATATGCAAATGACCTCTAATTAGCTGCTGTATATTGTGTTGTGCCACATTCAGAAAGCAGTCTGGGCTGAAATACTCCTACTTCAATATGAATAGGCAGGACACACCTACTAAAAGCTCAATAGGTGGGTATACACATGTAAATGTCCTTGGATTTCTGTGGGTTCTAAATGGGCTGTTTTGCCACCTAGACTATATGAATAGTTTGGACTTGGGAAAAAGGAAACATTTTGTAAGGAACAAATATTAATTCTTTAAAGCAGGGGTAAGGAACTCTAGCACAGAGTGTAGTTTTCTAGATGTCCATAAGCAAACACATATTTTAAACCAGGCAGTTTACAGGTTAGTTAAATCAGATGTGCTTAAGCAGGAAAAACACAGAGCCATGCAGGAAGGCAGTGGTGGCTCAGTGCTTAGAGCACCGGGCCATCCATAACATTGTGGGTTTAATATTTGGCCAATAAGCACCTTCACCTTTGCGTCACTAAGCAAGGCCCTTAACCCTCATTGCTCCCCAAACAGTCTATACAGTAATGGTTGCCCACCACTGCCCTGAAGTGTGCTCACTGTTTGTCACTAAATGTGTGTGCTCACTGCATGGATGAGTTAAACTCTGTGGCTCCAGCACAAGTATGCTGGTTGCCTTGCCTAACCTGACCTTTCTTATTCAACACATGCTCTGTCGCATAGCACTTTATCACCCAGCTAACTACCAGGCAATCACTCCTGCACGTTTACAAGCCTATCAAAGTACTTCATTAAAATTTCATTTCAAATCCCTCACTTTCACTTGGTGGTATCTTTTCACTGGACTAGCAACTTTGCAATTTCAGATCCTGTTTGTTTAAAAAGAGACACCTACCGAAATATATTTAAGTTTCATTTTTGGAATCTTAATAAAGAACAAAAAAGAGAATATCTCGACTAGACTTGTGAACCTGTTATATCTGCTATAAAAAATGAACTGATAATGATTGGATCACACAGATCACATTCAGAGGTGGCCAGAGATGGATTACATTATCATTTAAACACATTTTAAACACATTTAGCAAATAAAATACAAAATGTGTACAAATACATATGCCAAAAATGTTAATATGAGTAACTATTACTGCAGATTTCAGTTTCTCGATCCTGCTCTCCTTATCTCTATCACTCTCTCTTGTTTTGTGGGTGTGTACAGCTACAAAAGTACAAAAGTACAAGTGCTCTATCAAAAAAGTGACTTGAGTATAATTTGGAGTGATCTTAAAGCTCCACACTAAGTACTACAGGTAGTTTATTCTTAAATGTTCTACTCAAGTATTAAAGGTAAAAGTACAGTACTGTATTATGTAGATATTACAGAAAGCAGTGGAAAGGTAGGAGATCATATTATATATACTATTTCAAATGTTGAGGCTAAAAGACACTCACAATTCCTTTGGCTGTATCAGCAATTAACTCTCTAAACAAACTGGCCCGAAAGAGAGGCTAAAGAGGATTGACAGGAATTCTTTAGGATATCTTGTCCAATTTGGCATAAAAGATCACAATGAGCTTTACTCTTTGTAAAAAAAAAAAACAGATCTCTCTCACCGCCACCATCACTCAAAAATGTTGAAGGTAATGAGTAAAGATGCAGCACACAAAAATGTTAGCACTGAAAATATGTAATGAATTAAAAGAGGAAGTAGGAGAAAAAATACTTCAGTAGATACAAATACATCATTTTAGTATTTAAGTACAAAAACAAAATAGTTCTACTTCCATACTATACATCACTGAATAATTGTATGTTTGTGTCTGTATGCTTGTTGCTACACGTGCTTACTGGTAAATGTTTGGTAGAGTCTGTTTTCTTGCTAGTCCATCACATTTTCTAATACAGATCTGTTACGAGAATGTGAGAACTATTTATTGTTCCACGATATTGTAGAACACCTGCTGTTGCTTTATACTATTCACAGGTTTCAGGAGCAGGACATTTTTGAAGGGAAATCATTGTTCACAGAAAGTAAAATAGGATCTTATTTTGTCAAACTGGCGACATATTTCAATGATCTGGTCAAAATTTTTTCAGAAACTACTCAGAAACGGCATTTTAATGCCATGTTTAAACATATCCTGTGTTTTAACTTGAACTTTAACTTAACACTGTTTTGCCACCTTGTATTTTACCATGTATAGAAGCTTCTCAATGCTCTCAATAAAATATAGATATTTGTCATCTGATGCAGACATTTGCTTGCATGTACATTTATGTATACTCAGATTGCATACTAATGATTTTAATGCTCCTCAGAGTTTACATTGTGTTTTTTGCTTTTGAACTGCAATTACAGTACATCCAGTGTCTGCTTCTTTTCTGTGAATGAAGAAAACTACAGTAAAGTGTCTTCTAGTAAAGCTCATAAAAGCTATAAAAGTCACTTGGTCAGAGTGACCCCCTGTTTGAGCCGTGTAATCTCATTTCTAGAGTGATGAGGCAATAAGGTCTGAGGCGAATGAGGCGAATTGTGCCGGTCTTCACACTGGCGTCGGCCGCTCTGCTCTTCCAGCAGCTCTAATGAGCAAATTCATTGTTCTCATTGTAAGCCAACGAATCCCTGCAGGCTCGAACAGGATATAAGAGTCTGCCTGAGTGTGGCTAACAAGTCTAATATTGCCTTGTTGCCTCTTGTTGATGCAGTGCTCTTTTATGCACAGTTTCTGTGGATTAACACACTTTTAACAGTATTTCTGTGTCTGATTTGCATTTTGAATGTGCGTATCATATGTTTATGTTGGCTTGGATTTATTCCCTTGCTCCTAATGTCAACAGGCTCTGAGACACTACACCATTAAAGCAGCTGTGGAGATTAGGCCAGTTCTCTGTGGTGCCATAGACTAAAATATGATTATATACAACTGCTGCACACTACATATTTTGTTTCCTAATTAAGGGTATTTGCTACAAGAAATATAACTTTTATGAGAGAGGCAAACAATTTTTTTAGGGTTTGGTACTTTGTTTGAAGCATCCGATTGCATTCAGTCATGAGAAAATCAGTAAGATATATCAGGAAGTGTTGTCAGAAGACTCCTGTTGTTAGTTCTGGATCATGAACATTCCTCCAACAGGTACTGAATGGTGTTCTATCAATCCAGTATGAGCTCCTCACAGCACTGGGCTCTGAAGCAATCTCACTCCTCCACAGTCCAGTGCTAGGACATTTTATACTCCTGAGAATAGTAATCTTAGACTTGTGAATCTGCTCTGGAACTTTCTAATTTATTTGCAGTGCTTATTTTGTTTTTGAGATTATACAAGCTGTGTATACAGCATAATTCTACAAAGAAAAATGAAATAACTCAGTAATTGTAGATTTAAACAAGTATTTAAATCTAAACATAAGTATTTTAAGTATCTTATTATCATGAGCTTTCTTGACTTTGTATACACACGGCATATTGACCCTTATCACTAAATTTGGTTGTTTTATTAAAGTTTTGTACACCCTTGCTGTCCCCACACAGAAATAACAATCATTAGAAATTACACTATAATACGTGTATAAAATTGGGATCAGGCACATGATCGTACATCAGATGGACACTGTTCGTCTCTCACACCCTCGCATGCATGTGTGTACAGGGTGGGTGGAGGTGGTGTGGGCGGAGGTGAATCCAGAGGAATATCTTTTTCACAGTTCTGTAAATATGTTATTTTGTTCAACTACAAAAAAAGTAAAATTATTTCAGAACAAATACTCTTTCTAATATTTGACACAAGGCAGGAGACAAAGTAATATGTGATGAATAGCACAATATATTTTATCTGTATATTTATGGTTATTGTCTAAATAGTTTTTTTTTAAATTATGCTCTTTTTACTCAAAAACAATTTGAATAAGCTCATGGAAATGAGATCTATCAGCCATTCATAGAAAAATCTTTACAAAAAAAAAAAATTAGTAAAAAATTATCACAACAGTACGTAATCATTTGTTTGTGGATTTTAATAAAATATAACCAACCATAATATGATAGGATGAACATAATAGGATGGCCAAAGTGATCAAATCCACGGCATTTATCTGCTGTCTTGATACTTTTGGACATTTAAGGCCCTATTTTAGTGATCTACAACACACTGGTCAATTGCGCATTGCACTGCTGGATTTAGGGCGTGTTGGTGTGTCTTTGGTATCGTAAGGGTGCAAAAAATACACCCTGTGCAACTCAAAACACGTGAAATAAACCAATCATTGTGCCAGTTGTCATTCCCTTTTAAGAGCCTGGTGTGCTCTGACTTTGACATGTTCGTATTTTATGAGCACTGTGCTTTGTGTGTCTCAGCAGAGAAAACTGACTTGCACGTTTATGCTGTGAAGGTACACTAGCAGCTTATTTAAGGTAACAGCAATTATATTTTATAGACTGTTGATGGGGTGTAAGGTAGCAAAGAGCATCGTGACACACCTTGTGCAGTGTGTACGATAGGGCCCATATTACTTCTCACTCAATTGTATAGGTGGCAAAATATTCGATAGTTTTTTAAAGATGCCCAGTTTACAGTGAAGCAAAACTATAATATGATGATAATATATAAATGTCAAAAACAGGAACCACCAAGTTTATTGAAAGTTTTGAAAGTTTTGAAAGTTTCGTAACTTTATCCAACTTTTATCATAAAAGACACAAAACACTCCCGTGTTTCAGGAATAATTATAAGGTAGAATTAGCTAGAACCCAGATACTTACAATAGAATTCATGTTGCGCAATACAGAAGTCCATTGAAGGTGGCCTAGCCTTATTGATAGCACTCTTATCTAATTTGCATTTGAAAATGGCTTGCTTACAGAGTGCACAGCTAATTTGCACATGAAGAGCTGCTTTGTGATGACCAGGCTTTATCTGTGACCATCTATTTTCAATGAAGTTGAGCATAACACAGGAAAGAGATTTTTAAGTGTCACAAACACACACACACCAGAATGGTCACTTATGTCACCCATGCAGTCTGTAAAGTGTGACATATCACAGAGGATATGGATCAACAGTACTCAATAATGCCCTAAAACAAACAGGGATCAATTTCAGTAAAAGATTTTACAGAACTTAAAAAACACTAAAATGTCCTCGACAAGGAAAAAAAAAACAATGGATACTTTTAGTATATTTTTAGCAGTGTTTAAAATATTCAATTAAACTTTATTGTCATTATACTGATATTGGGTTGTACAGTATTACAAGATATCTGGTGCATAGACAATAGTACAGCAGACAACAGTTAACAAATGCAAGCATTTACACATGTGAGTAAGGTGCAGTTATTACTGAGTGTATTAAATATTGTAGTCAGTGATATAATTGGGTGGTTGTGTATATAAAGAAGTGTTCAGTTTGTGAGGTAGTGTGTGAGGAAGCCCATGTTTTAGTTGTATTTGCATCACATCAATATACACCAAATCCAAAGTATGAGATAACACAGTGTGGTAAAATCAGGACAAGTAATTCTGTGACTTTTAAACAGATTTAGCTAATCGTCTGTGTCGTGGTGCATCAGCCTCAATGGATTTTTTAACATTTAATACAGTTTATTTCTTATAATATGCTATAATTTTGTTAAACAAAATATAATAATTTTGTTACAGTGTGTACCTGTACTAAGATGTAATGACAATAAAAGTCTCTTGACTTGACAGTACTATATAAAAACACTTATTACTTAAGTTACGAGTCATGTGTGAGAAGATGGCCTGGCTGGTTCATGCATGACATAAAGTCCAGGTGTGTTTAACTAACAGGGAATGACTGACAGGTGAGCTTTAGGACATCATGGATGACCACTGGATCAGAAATACCCAGAATGCTTCTCTAAAGCAGTCAGCGGAGACAGTAATGTATGGCTGAACATGATAGCCCTCCAGGACAGGCACTATGCCTGATTGGGAGAAGCAAATGTCCGTCCCAATCTGTCAGTGCAGACTTGAACAACGAATGCTGAAGGCAAGAGGCAACTTAGTGAGTGCAGTTAAAACCCACCGCAGAAAGCTGGTGAAGAATTTCTATATATATATATTACAAGCACATGTTAGAAATAATAAACTGCATTTTCGTAATGTAGAAATGTAGGAATATTTGTATACACATTAAAGAAACCTTAAATATCTATAATTAAAGTAGATTGTTGTGTTTAAACTGGGAAATGAATATACTACATAAATAAATTCTTAGGACAGCTGCATATTCGTTGTTTGATCTGTAATGCGACGCTGAAGTTGAACAAGGGCTAACCTTCTGAGAGTTACAATCTAATTTCTAAAAGCTTATTTTTTCATTTCAGCTTCTGTAGCAGTGGCTGCCCTGAGGTCATGCAGATATAGCTACTTGGTGCTCAGCACACTCTGTCCAATATCCACTCTTCGCATGGTTAAAGCTTCAGCAGCACCCCCAACATTAACAGCTCCTCCATCTATTTCAATTGAGCTCACAGCACTTAAAGGTTACATTCCTCTGTTAAGTTCTTTTGTCACTGTGAGTTTTCCTCTCAAACCACAGATATTGATCGATTTCAGGGCAGCAAGCTCAGACAGACCCACTGAAGCTAATTCCTTAATTAAAATGCTGTTAGCATCAATCTTTATATTAGCCCTGTGGACAATGTGTCCAACATAGACGTCGGCTTGCCTAATTAACTATATAGACCGAATTAAAGTCTAACGTGACAAAGCTTATAAGGTCAGTTAAGGTCACAGATATTGTTGAATTATTGGCCTCAGCAGAATCATCTGTAAGCAAACTGACAGAACACACAAACCTGAGCCCTGTTTGCCCCACAGAGAGAACGTGAATTCTTTATCAGTAGGGATAAAACAGACATCAACAACCTCCAATTCATCAGCCTGTCCTTTCTCTCAGCAATGCTGCGAGTGGATTAGATTAGGCTGGAAAAGGCTGTAGGCTGAGGAACATCTCAGTCCCCTGATTGCCTCTCTGCTGTCTGTCTGCAGCCTTTTAAAAGCTGATCAGACTAGAAAACCAGACATGCAATAAGAGACATGTAGAATCAGGCTAGTGGTTCAAACTTACATAACTCTAATTGAAAATGTCTTCTTTCTGGTGCTCTTTAAATTAGTCCTTCACATTCTTTAGGCCTGTCTGAGTTTATTAATCTCTTAACCCTTCCTCGCACTCGAATAACATTAGTCACAAATTAGTTTAATAGCAATTACTAAATCGTTTAGTAAAGCAGATATTAAGCTGATTGTAGTAAATGCTGAATTAATTATTACAGTAGCAGTTACTAAATCATTTGTAGTAGTTATTCATTTATTTAAAGCCATTATTGTTCCATTTATAGAGGATACACAATTATTTAGATACTAAATCATTTATAGCAGTTATTAAATAATTCATAGTAGATATAAAATCATGTATAAGAGATAGTGAATTATTTATAGCAGTTGGTAAATCACCTAAAGTAGACACAGAATCATTTTATAGCTTTTACTAAATCAATTAAATTCACTATTGTTCCATTTATTAGAAGATACACAACCATTTAGATACTGAATCTTTTATAGCAGTTACAGAATCATCTATGATAGATATAGAATGATCTATAATAGATAGTAAATTATTTATAGCACTTACTAAGTAATTAATAGTAGACCTTTACTAGATAAAGGATCATGTATAGTAGACACTGCATTATTTATAGCATTTACTGAATAATTTATAATAGATACTGAGTCATTTACAGCAGTTGCATAATCATTTATAGCAGTTACTGAATGATTTATAATAGACACTGAATTATTTATCGCAGTTACTAAATCATTTATAGTTGCTACAGAATTAATTATAGTGCATACATAATGAAATATAGTAGTCACTAAATTATTTTAAGTAAACAATGAATTATTCACAGAAGTTAATAAATAATACATAGTATGGGAGATACAGAAGTATTTATTATGTACTGAATAATGTATAGTAGTTGATAAATTGTTTAGTAGAAATTAAAGTATTTACAGTAGTTACTGAATCCTTTCTAGTAGATGCATGATCTATTTCTGATATAAAATACATAGAAAAGCTACCAAGGTAAAAATGAATGAACGTTTTAAACAATCTCTTAATTTAAGATGAAAAAAGCTAGGTGTCTTAATGATCTTATCAGGTCGTAAGCTTAAATGCATCATAGATAAAATACAGCATATTTCACTCCACTTCTAGGTCAGTGTAGAGTCCAGAAGAGTTCTGTTAGCATATTTGTCATGTCAGTGAGCTTTAAATTAAAGTGCAGTCACCCTTTAAGGAATTGGAGGTGTGCCACCCAGTGATATAATGTTTATCCTCCACTGCAGTGCTCTAATGACATCTCATTCTTTTATAGCCTCCGAGTGGCATAACTTCATTGTAGTGATAAATTGCCCTGACAGTGTGATCGGTTGTAGGCTTACTTCTAACACCTCTTTAATTATAAAGGTGTCTAAAGAATGAACCGGACAATTTTATTGCTAGAAAAATAAATGAAAAACAGAATTTGTATTTAAGGAGTGTGTAAAATAGATCAGAAATTTATTTAGTATTGTACTTTAATGTGTCCTATTATAAGTTAGTGTTTTAAAAGTAAAATCTAATCTGGCATTTTTTTACACTATTATTACTACTATTTCTTTTAAAATTAACACTCACTTTGGGTTTTATATCTTTAATGATTTATTGACAAGTATGACATTCAAACAGCTAAGGTAAGTAATACTGGTTGGGTAGAGTACAAGTAGTTCCATTGTTAAAGCTCTGTGACAATAATCTAAAATGTGTTCCTATTGTAGTACTCATTTACACACCCCATTCATCCACAAATCTTACCAACAATACAAAATTATTATTTTACAGTACACTCACTGTCCATCTTATCAGCTTCACTGATTATATATTATGTAGTTCTGTAATTACAGACTGTAGCTTATCTGTATACTGTAGTAACCTACTTTCACCTTGTTCTTTAATGGTCAGGACCCCACAGGACCCCCACAAAGAAGCTATTATTTGGGTGGTTGGTCACCAGACACAGCAGTGTTGCTGGAGTTTTTAAACACCTCAATATCACTCCTGGTATAGTACAACAAATGTATCCTGTGGGCAGTATGTGGGCAAGGTCCCATGACCACTGATGAAGATCCTGACTAGAGGATGACCGACACAGCAACAGATGAGCTTTATCTCTGACTTCATGTGGAGCAGCCATAGGGGTTATTAATAGAGTAGACAGTGAGTGGACACAGTGTTCAAAAACTCCAGCAGCACTGCTGTGTCTGATCTGCTCTTACCAGTACAACATACACTAACACACTAATCACCATGTCAGTGTTACTGCAATGCTGAGAATGACCCACCACCTTAATAATACCAGCTCTGTGGCGGCTGTCTGGGGTCCTAGACATTGAAAAATAGAGTGGAAGGAGGATAAAAAGGTATGCAGAAAAATAGGAAAACTATAGTATTTACTGCAAAGTGTTCTATATGTTCAGTGGAGCGATATGTATAATATAATAGACAGTGAGTGTAGAAAGGAATGAATGAAGGAATGAAGGAAGGAGGTGGTCATAATTCTGATTTGACTGTGTATTAATGAATAGTAAACAGTGCTTGGTATGGCAGCATCAGTGATGGACTCATGCCCTATCCAGGAGGCAGTTCTGCCTTGCATCTAATGATTGAGTAGGTTCCATACCAACTTTAATCATGTTACAGCAGATAACAAGATGGATCATAAGATGGGTGAATGAATGGATGAATAGATGGACTAAAAATATCTTTCTTGCCAACAACTGCCGCTTATGTGTGAACCCTGACAATGCAGCTGTATCTCTACCGTATATTTAATGACATTCACAGTCCTTCACACCTCTCTCTCTCTCTCTCTCTCTCTCTCTTTTACTGCAGAAAGACAGATGTCCACTCCTCTGTAAGGAGCCTCAGTGTAACAGGGGGGAACACTTGCACAGATTGCTGCTCTCTCAAACTTACCAAGCAGGTCTGTCCAAGTGTTGCAGCCTCTGCAGCAAGTCTTCCAGCTGTTTGTCTCAGTGACTTAGATGTATTATTAAGATCAGCTGTTGCTGAGGAAGACAGAAAGAATATCTGAAATGTTGACAACTGTGTTCTACAGTTCTGTCACGGATTGTCTGAGTTCGTATACTTCTCTAGGGTTCTCATTATTAAAATGTAGCGGGAAAATGAGAAAATAATGGCTTTTCAGTGTAAAAGGATTTGGGATGCCTGATTGATTCATTATATAGTGCACAAACTGAGCATGTGTAAATTAATTTACAGACACAGGCAGACGCAAGGGGGGGGGGGGGGTGGGGTGGGGTCAGGGTGGGTCAATCACCCCTGCCATGGTAACTTTACGTCTTAAAGCTGATGTTCGTACATTTTGGAATTTGGGGGATTGAGGGCCCTCTCTAGTGAAAAAGGGTAATTGCACCAAGCATGCAGAAGAATCATTTTAAACTGGGTGGGCGTGATGCGGTCTCCTTTCAGAGCAGATGAATCCGATTCCAGGTTATGTTCAGTCAGAGAGAGAGAGAGCACGCTCAGTCAAAAACTTCACTTAAACTACACACTCTGGTATTACTTCTAAAGTCTCCTTTGCTTTACCAATCACTGTGCATTTGTAGCCAAGAAAACGAGCCAAAAAGTTGGTAAGTGGTGAGGGTGTTCAGTTGTAGCACAGAAAACGAGTCAAAGATTCAATAAGCGGCAAGAGTGTACAGTTGTGTACCTCTGAAAGAGGACAGAGTTGTACGTGTGACGTAAGTACGTAAACATGCGTGACACGCCAGAAGAACTCCCGCGAAAAGAGACCCGACACCCCAGTTTTTACAATGAATATATTAGGCATAGCAGTTGGTACCACTGGTACCATTAAACACAATATTTTGTTCCTTCTCCTCTCTTTCTGTTTAAAAACAAAATAATACGGACTGCCGCTTTAAAGTGCTATCTAGAGTAAAGAGTAAAAAAGAGTCAAAGTGTCTTACTGGCTGCCCTTTTTGCAGGAAAAAAAGTGATTAAGAATCATCTGAGACGCCCCATCTTGCAATAAAAATAAGTCTTAATAAGTGCACATCTATCAGTACCCTTCTGCTCTTCAATTAGAAATGATGCCATTCTTTTTCTTCTATGCAATCCCTACTATTGTCATGGTGAGGTGCAGGGAAGACATAGAGGCGGACGTAAATGCAGGTAAGAAAGAATTTAATAAAAAAAAAAAACAAATAAACAAAGAAACAAGGAACGAGTAACACGAAACAAAGATACACAAATATCCAATAACCAAAACAAACCAGAGAACCCAGAGAACATAAACTAAACCAACTAGAGATAATGATAATAAATAAAGGTTATTGTTGTATCCACAACATAAATGAACTCACACAGAGACAGAAGAACGCTTTTGTTGGTTTACTGGAGTAGACAATCACACGTACAGCAGCTCTCCATTAGTTAGTCAGTGTAGTAGGGACCAAAAACTACATTACCCATCATCCTTTAGTGCTTCTAGACTACAACTACGGATAGCCAGATAGGTCACAGTATTGTCCAATACACTACAGTTATATATATATATATATATAAGGTAATAAACTAATAACTGAAACTAGATAAACAAAACAGAACAAGAAAGAAATACGAAAATATAAATTAGGAAAAAACAAGAATATTATTATATACAAGAACAAAGGACTAGGGCTATGAGACAATGAAACGCGGAGAGAAAGGTTAGTCCTATCATGTTAGAGAGAGGTTAGTGCAAAGACCGACGAAGACAAAGTGCCACAGGAAGACTATTTACAAGAATAGGAAACAATGAACACCTGGGGAGACAGGTAACAAGGGGCGGAGTTACAAATAAGACACACGTGGTGGAAAACTACTGAGACATGAGACACAGAGGAGCACAGGTCATGTGGGGATAACACACAGAGACATGAGACAGGGCCAGGACGTGACAACTATACAATGTCCCACATGATGTCTTTTCCAGTAGAGTAAATGGATGGGGTGCTGTATAGGATTCTTCTAAAGGTGAGAGAACACATGGAAGTTGGCAGTCAGGTGCCCTTCTAATGGAGAAGTGTCCATTAAATATAATGTGGTGCCCAATAGGTGCCTTTCAATGAAATATACAGTATTTGATTGTACAAGACAAAGTAACTTGTTGTCAGTGATGCACAAAGTTAAAAAACACATTTCTAATCTTACACTTGCATCTGTTCTTTGCATTTGTTTTCATTTTCAAATAACCTAAGTTCGCCACTGTTTACAGCTGTGTTTAAAAAGTACGTATTATAAGGGTTCGTGAGCAGGAGTCTAAATGGTATTTCAAGGCACAGTGATTGTTAGAAGGTTTAGGGGGATTAAAAGAGCTTTAATCAGATTTGAGCTGTGCACACATTTCCCAATGCAAATGTACAGACTGATTAATTAAAGCATGTGTTTCTTTGTGTACTCTCTTTTGTAGAGGCAGTGTATCCATAAGTCATAGGCTGTGATTTTGTCTTCTACATTTGCAAGGTGCTAAAAATTCAGCAGTTCTTTGAGTGATGCCATAGAATAACTACTTATGTCATGTCATTGTTGTAGATGGTGAAGATTTTTTTTTTATCTTTCAAACTTTTCTTGGACATTGTAAAGGTACTGTACAATCTTGTAACTCTCAGAACTGTGTCCCTAAAAGTAATGACCAGTTATGGCAATAAGAACTGCAATCAAATGCTTCCTGTAACTGGAGGTCAGTCTTTCACATCGCTGTGAATAATTTCTGGCTTTTTTACAGAATTTATAATCAGGGTTTCAAACATGAACAACCCATTTAAGTTCAGGACTGATTAATGTCTAGAATATATTCATAACCGGGCTTGCCCTTGTAGTTTGGGTCATTGTCTTGTTGCATAACCCAAAGGCTCTTCATCTTCAGATCTAAACAAATAATAAAAAATCCTTGCAGGATTTCCTGTGAGAACAGAAATTATGGGATTTATTCTGTAAAATTCTGGGAAATTTAACAACTAATCCAATTTTTCAGCATTTTGTGTCTTTTAAGTGTATTTTAGTCTTGTATTGTCTGTAAATTTGTGATTGTGATGTGGTTGAGACCTTTTAGCCTATGTAAAATACCTGAAAAGGTTCTCTTTAACTGATGTAAAGGGTAATTACATCAGTTAAAGAGAAAAAGTAATGTTGGTTGCTTGTCATTTTATAATTTTGACCCTTTTTTCAACTGATAACGTGTGTCTAGTGTCTAGTATCTGGATTGTATCCTGATAAGATTGTAGCAACGTGAATGTTTACATGGTAGTTGGTTAGTCAAACTGGAAAATGTAAATTGTTATTATTATTATTATTATTATTATTATTATTATTATTATGCAATGTACATATTTGCAGCAATTATCGCTGGTGTTTCTGTTTTATTGGGAGGAGTTTTGGTTGTTGAAGAGACAGGTGTGTTTTACACTGCTATGAAATGATCAGTTTTGTGTCTGTTAAAAAGGTTTCAAAAACTTTCCATGAAGCAACCAGGTTTACCTAAAATCTTTTTTCCTTTAATAAATGAAATGATATATGCATAAAAAGCTGCATTTTATGTTTAGTCATGTTTCCTTTCTCTTCTTTTCCCTCACTCTCTATACAAATGGAATAAAGCAGGAAGAGGCGATTACATTTTCACAGCATTGAGCATTCTCCTCATTTACTGCACATAAAGGGTTCTTTTGAACAAACCTCAATTGAAAAGTACCAAGGGAAACCAATATGGTTCCTCTAGGAACATCTGCATGGAAAAAGCCAAACACATGGTGGTGTGGCCTTCTTAACCCTGAATGCATAAGTTAGCAGAGTGCTTTCATAGCACACCTGGAAAACTGTTTGTGCTTACCAAAAAAAAAAAAATTGGCAATGCCCATCCCTCACTGTTGTCTCCAATCAAAAGAGCCTATTGCACAAAGCATACACAAAAGCAGCTCTAAAAATTCAGCCCGAAATAGACAGTTCATAACACTCTTAAAACAGAACAGAACACACATGGACAATGAACAAGAACAGAAGACTAGTGCTGTATATCTAAAGCTGTGTGATGAAATATATTGTAACCACACTTATGCATATACTTCTACTCCCCAAAGTCCTGAAAACATACAAAATTAACTCAATTCACTGCATGTCCAGTAGACAGTGTTCTGTAAATCTAACCAGTAAGTTTTTAAATCATGTTGCATCAGAAATCAAGAGCATTGCTAACAACTTTACCTCTTTTTGCTGCAGTGAAATCTACTCACTCTAATTGCATTTGGCTAATTATGACATTAGCATTAATGAGATTAGCAATAATGTGATTAGTTACTAATGTTGAATAAACAGTTCTGAAAACAAACAATTTCCCTGTGAAACACAGCTTTGTACTGATCCCATTCAAAGTAGGTAGGTTTTTTGACTGGTGATTTATTTGATTAATGCCATAAAAGAACCACTTTGGTTCCATATTGAACAATGGTTGTAATAGAGATATGTAAATGTGTAGAATATTTCAAATTCCAACAGAACCTCACATTTGAATTAAACAAATTTGATAATATTATAATTAGGTAATGTCTGGATACTTCTATCATGTTATGCTTTGTTGTACTCATTTTAATAGTAAAGAAAGAAACAAGCTGGTCGTGGACACGTGTTATTTATAAAAATAACAATTACATGATAGGACAAAAATAATAGTCTATTATAGATTGACAAAGCTGTCATGGCAACTAATCCTGCACATGAACTAAGAATAAACAATCAAGGGTCATTTTATTTCATTCTGTTCAGGGTGTCTGCTGAGTGGAAAATTATTAATACCAGCACATGTAACAGTTACTGAACCATCTGCTATTAGCCCAGCACATTTTGCACCAACACTTTTACAGGCTAACAGCATGAATCTCACTTTAGTGCTGAATGAAGTGGAAGGACACAGATAAAGGATATCTCACATCATCCATACATTTCTCTTAATATACAGTACACCACAGTCACCGGACCTGAACCCAATCCAGATGGTTTGGGGTGAGCTGGACCACAGAGTGAAGGCAAAGGGGCCAACTGCTAAATACCTCTGAGAACTCCTTCAAGACTGTTGGAAAACCATTTCAGGTGACCACCTCTTAAAGATCATTGAGAGAATGCCAAGATTGTGCAAAGCAGTAATCAGAGCAAAGGGGGGCTATTTTGAAGAAACTAGAATATAAAACATGTTTTCTGTTATTTCACCTTTTTTGTTAAATACATAACTCCACATGTGTTCATTCATAGTTTTGATGCCTTCAGTGAGAATCTACAGTGTAAAGAGTCATGAAAATAAAGAAAACGCATTGAAAAAGAGAAGGTGTGTCCAAACTTTTGGCCTTTACTGTACTTCAGAATATTAGGTCCCCAATTGAAGACTGTTACATTTAACTTGGTTCACATTTTTTGTTCATTAGTTTCAATAAACAGCTTTTTTTTTATTAGATTGTAAATTTGAAAGGACCACTACAGACATTTAATAGTGTTCAGAGAAGCTATTTTTGTAGACTTTGTCTTGCTGATCCAGTCACCCAATCCAGTCTTCCTGCCAGCATGCTGCAATCAAAGAGCATACTTTCACACTCACTTATACATTTTTCATTAAATCATTTCGAAAGAAAAAGTAAGTCTCAGTAACTATCAGCATTTAGGTCATACATTAGGTCATATTAGGTTATACAGCCTGCTTCTCTCTGCTGCTGATGTCAATTTTGAACTTAGTGGTATTCTGTAACATTATAACATGCTAAAAGTTATTTATGAGTTCTTTAAAAAAACAGGGTCAAGTCAATATCTGCAAAAAAAAAAATGTGCATGACTAGGGTTGGGAAATTTTAAAGAATTGAGTTCATCTTATTTCATATTTAAGCTTTTCTTCTTACTAAATAACTTTTTTGTGTTTTTGGGGGGTATCTTACTAATTAGATTTTAATGAGGCTATACTTCAGTATCAGTATCTACACCAATTCAAGTGTGGTGTTATAACAATAATGTTTACAAATCTCCATCTTTCAGTGGTAAAGTGTGTAACTGGTGACAGATTCGGGCTGTGGCTGTTATTAAACACCTATAACAATGCACATTATAATGCTAACAAGATAACTAGCTATTGCTGTACCACAAAAAAAAAAACATCTGTATGCATATCAAGTCAAGTCAAGTAGTTTTATTGTCAATACATACAATACATATTTTAAATTAAGTTACAAATAATGTGTATATAAATACTGTGATTTATCAGAGACATATGTTCTGCAAAATGTGTTCTGTTTTATTTCGTTCGTAAACAATCATGTATAGTATTCTTGCCATTTGGCTTCCTGTAGCTCTCCTATTGGTTATTGAGATTAATCATGTCACTATTTCACTGAGCCGAGTCTCAAGACTTGCGAAAAATATTAAACATGGTTGATTTTATCTGAACACAGGTCGAGAAAAAGACTGACTAAAACTTTCAATCCTAACCACTTTACACTGAGCTATTGAGATGATGCGACCGCAACTCCACTCTAGACTCTCGTGACTCTCTGGTCTACAGAACATGATATGGATCTGAACTAAATTTACTCTGCAGAATTGTCATGCAGACAAAATACAAAAAAAATACTGAAACTACACATATTGGCATGAAAACTGTTCTGTGCCTTGAGAAAACAGGAAAAATACATCAGCAATATTTTGGGAACATATGTTATTTTCTACTTTAATATAGCTAAAAAATCAGTGTCTTGATACATTTGAACATACAGTGCACCCATTTGACTGGAGCCCAGCGGGTCAGTATTATAAAGAGTATGCCTCCTCCACCAGCTCAATACTGCTTTGTGCTGTAGCAAAGATCAAAGACCAGAGACTACACAGAATCCACTTTTTCTGTGCCGTTCCTCTTCCTTTTGTTCCTGCATGCAAATGATTTTGATTAAAGCCAGCTGTGCCAAACAATGTCCTGGGGAGCCATTGAAAGCTGAAGGTCTGCTCAATTTAGTTAGCTGCTCCAAGTACAGTTGGCTTCTATCTCTCACACACACTCTTACACACACACGCTGGTGTTCTAGAGCTCTTTATGACTGGATGAAATATTAATTGGGGCTCGAGCATCCAAGACATCATGACTGTATAATTTATTGCATTCCAGTTTAAAAGATGGAGAGCTGTGTAGAGCAGATGTATGAGGGTGTAGCTCTGATCCCTGAGCATTCTAGCAATCTCCAAAACCCAGACCAGACCAGGCTGAACTCCAAAGACAATTGCACGAGTGCCTCCATATTTCTATTCTCATAAATATAATATTTTAATGTGTTGTGTAATGCTACATGCTCTTGCCTTCCTGGTTTAATGAAAACTATTTACATTAGCTGCACTAAAAGAGGACATACAGTACCACAGTAAAATAGCCTGTTTACACCCCTTTCTGCTGATTCCCCAGAGCAATGTTGAGCCATTAAACTAACACTAGCTGACACTGTTCTGGAATTTGTGTCAGGTTAAAATTTTACCAATAAAACGATCCCACACCAGTGGACCAAACAGTCAGTCTAAATATCTGTGCAGTTTTTGATATTGCTTATATGTAAACACTGCCTTCCACAAAAGCAACAGCAATGATAATAAATAAAAACCAGCCCATCTGCTGCAACGTTGCCCAGCAACCAGAACACCTCCAACACGATCTACATCTATGAACTTGAAACTGAATTTGACCAACACCAGCCTACTTGAATGTGCAACACTGGGCCCTGTGACATAATCCCAAAGAGACTGCATCCCTGTACACATGCACTTTCTTCTCATAACTCAATATGGCCTTTGGCTTTCTGAACATTTATGAGAACTGGTGATTACCTTCGCCCGTGAGGGTCTTGGTGCAGTTATATAACAGAGATGTATCCTATCATGCACTAGAGTATCTGTATCAGCAGTGCAACTGAAATAAATCCTAATTATTAAACCTTCTATTGGTTTGGAGATACTGTTTCAGGAAAGAAAAAAACATAAATTAACTTCTTAAACCTTTAAAATGATTTTTATATCATATTTCTTGGCACACACAGCTTAATACAAAAGGATGCTCTGGAATGTCCACATATATGTTTATCCTCGTCGAGCTAATCAGCAGCTTATGAAGGGGCCATAACTGGATGGATCAGGTAGCATTGGTGGAAAAAACTGAGAAAACTTACTGTACTAGATTTTTGAGTTGTGAGGCCAGCTTGAAGAAAACCACCACCAGTTGTGTCAACTGGAAATTAGACCATCAATTTTTCATATGTATAAAAGCTTCAAATATTACTGTCACCAACTTAAACAATCATATTATGTTTTTTTTTTACAGATTTAAGTTCTATAAAATGTGTATTTTATATTCTGATCATTTTAAGGTTTAAATACAATTAAAACATTTGCCAACATACATTTTTAGTTAGTTGTCTCATTAAGTCTGCTAAAGTTTAAAATGCACTTTTAACATTAGAGAAAAGTTTTTAAGTTTAGTTTTTTACAGTGTAAGTAGTATATGAACATTTTATGGTTGAACGTACTCAAAAAAAAAAAACACTCAGAATTAGGGGGAAAAACACTGCACAGAATAAAGGTGCCATGTTAGATAAAAATATGTTATTTGCATATACACAATATTTACAAATTCAAAAAAAGTTTGCTGCATCTCCTCACACACTGCAGCAGGATCTAATTTTTGAAATAATATATAAAATGATAAAATATAAAAGAAATAAATAAGAATGAATGACATTAATTAAAATGTTTCCTGCTTACTATTGTTTTGTCTGTTCACTGCATGCACCTGACAAATACATACAAATTTCTAGGTTTAAATTGAAAAAAAATATGAGATAACTCATAAGGTGCATAAGGTGGATATACTCTTTTTTGTTCTTTGTTTAGCTTACTTTATAAAAACCTGCTGTGAGTGATATATTTATGTTGCAATGTGTTATTTAATGTAAATAACACACACAAACAATTTCATACAAAATATACAGAATACACAGAATTCATTTTTTTTCAGAATTAAAAGGGCATCTCCAACATTGTGTATGAGGGGTGTGCCTAAAACCGAAACCATAAATAGGTAGAACAGATTTTTAAAATGAAAATTTTAAATTTCTAATGTAAATTTAAATTTTTTAATGTAAAATACAGTTACCTTATACCATTTAACCTGTGGAGTACACACAAAACAAGGACATGTGTTTAATCTAAGAAGGAAAGAGAGGTGAATTCAAAATCTTATCAAAAGAATGTGCCAGGATCCCTAGACTGTCATCCCAATACCCGTGTTGGAAAAGTGTGCCCCAGAGGGCTCATTGCAGGAAACACTGTAGATCACTGCACCTCCTTTTTGTTAGTGGAGGGTTTTACTTTCTCTGTTGCAAAGACATTTCATCATGTCTTCTCACTTGGAACTGCATCTAAGATGACACTTTTTCATCAGAAAGGAATCTACAGGAATCTCCACTTCAGAGAACACCACATCACATTCTTTACTGAAGGGGCTTCCATTAGAAAACTTCTTT
Source organism: Astyanax mexicanus (assembly GCF_023375975.1). Classification (NCBI taxonomy): domain Eukaryota; kingdom Metazoa; phylum Chordata; class Actinopteri; order Characiformes; family Acestrorhamphidae; genus Astyanax; species Astyanax mexicanus. Next base: position 72,524,338 of record NC_064408.1, read on the forward strand.
ACATTTTCAAACATAAAGACTGTTTACAGCACTGCATTTCATTTTCAACCCTACAGCTCATTGTCTGCACTGAATGCTACTTTTTGAGACACAGTCAAGTAGGGGCAAAACAGAAGCCACTTCATAATGGCACCCATTTCTACTGAAAGGGCACTAGAAAGACACTCATTAAAACACAATATGGAAAACTATGGGGCACATAAAGATAATTGTCATACTATAAAGGAGAAGCCTAAAGATCATTTGATTGTGTTTTCAGCAGATGTGGCATGTCTGCAAATGTGGTTCTGTCTCCTTTCAGCCTTCTTACATTTTACCATGTGAAAGGGAGTCATTAGGACATTTTGTCTTGTTTTTTCCACTCTACACAAAAAAAATATTTTACTCTACCCAATGGAATTATTATTTAGCCTTGATTATAGAAAACACACACTACAGGATAATCTGGGAAGATAATTGTTTATGTTCATTTGGAAATCTGGAGACTCTTCAGGATTAATGGGAAATTAGCCTGATTATCCTTTAGCATATATAATATTTTTCTTCTTATAAATATTTCTTATATTTATCTGCCAACACTGACTGTAAAACCATGTGATAGCACTGTACAATAAGCACTGCAATACCTGGCCAACACCAGTGATCATCAGCAACACAGAATAAAGGTAACTTGCTCTTGCAGTCTACAACACAGAGGCCTGGCAGCTACCCAACATATAAAATACCAATGCACACCCAAGAGAAGATACCTTTGGGTGACAGGCAATACACTGGCAGTGAGCAAGTAAGAGAGGACTTAGGTATGAAAAAGAGAGCAAAATATATGGTGCCAGCAGCCAATAGGAAATATGTTGTGATGTACAAACCAAAATTGATGAAAATGCAGTGATATATTAAATGTTCTTTAATATACTTATTTTATATATAGATTTTTTAGGTATTAAGATATTTGTTCTTTTTAACAAATATAATACTACTAGTTGATTTGACTAAAACACAAAATTACTTTTTAATGTAGAGGAAACTTTAATTAAACTTGTCAAATCTGTGCACACTGCATGAAAGGATTTGTAGTCAAAAACAAAATGGGTACCACTTTAAAATAAGACTACCTTTATAAAGGGTTAATAAATGTTTTACAATTAGTTTATTAATGGTTACTAATTAGGTTGTAAACGCCTTAAAATCATTAATAATCAGTTATAACATACATAGAAAGGGCAACAATATAGATGGTTTTGGGTTCACTATTTGTCAAATAACAGGTCATTGTTGCCCTTTCTACGTATGTCTTATAACTGATTATTAATTATTTATAAGGCATTTACAACCTAATTAGTAACCATTTATGAACTTATTGTAAACCATTTATCAAAGTCAAAGTCAAAGTGGTTTTTATTGTCATTTCAGCTATATACAGAGTACACAGTGAAACGAAACAACGTTCCTCCAAGGACCATGGTGCACATAAACACAGTGTAGACAGAACAATAGTGCAACAGTACAAAAGTGCAGACAGACAATACAACACCATACAGACAAAGAATAATAAATAACAAGACAGTGTGCAAATTTTGCAGTGTGCAAAAAAGACCAGGTGAGGTAGTAATTACTCTATTACACAGTGTGCAATAGAGTCCAGTGAGGTAGTAGGGTTTTTAGTGCTTTCCATTTTCTGGGGTAAGTGGGGTAAGAGTGTGTGTGCATGTACAGAAAAACCATCAGTTCAGTCTCTGCAGTTAAGGAGTCTGATGGCTTGGGGGTAGAAGCTGTTGCAGAATCTGGTCATGCTGGACCGGATGCTGCGGTACCTTCTTCCCGAAGGCAGGAGGGAGAACAGTTCGTGTGAGGGATGAGTGGGGTCATTCACAATGCAGGTTGCTTTGTGGATGCTGCGGGTGGTGTAAATGTCCGTGATGGAGGGGAGAGAGATGCCGATGATCCTCTCAGCTGTCCTCACAATACGCTGGAGGGTCTTGCGGTCAGAGACGGTGCAGGTCCCAAACCAGGCAGTGATTCAGCTGCTTAGGATGCTCTCAATGGTCCCTCTATAGAAGAGTGTGAGGATGGGTGGAGGGAGACGGGCCTTTCTCAGCTTCCGGAGGAAGTAGAGACGCTGCTGGGCTTTCTTGGCTGTAGAGCTGGTGTTCAGGGTCTAGGTGAGGTTATCTGCTAAGTGGACACCAAGGAACTTGGTGCTCTTAACAATCTCCACAGAGGACCCGTCGATGTTGAGTGGAGAGTGGGTGTGTTGTGCTCTCCTGAAGTCAACAACCATTTCCTTTGTCTTGTTCACATTCAGGTGAAGGTTGTTGACTGTACACCAGTCTGTCAGCCGCTGCACCTCCTCTCTGTATGCTGACTCGTCACCTTTGGTGATGAGACCCAGCACGGTTGTATCATCGGCGAACTTGATAAAGCTGTTAGAACTGTGTTTTGCAGCACAGCATGAGTCAGCAGGGTGAACAGCAGAGGACTCAGGACACTGCCCTGGGGGGCCCCCGTGTTCAGTGTGATGGTGCTGGAGGTGCTGCCCCCGAACCGGAGTGACTGGGGTCTCTCCTAAATGGTGAACAAAGATCGAAGAAGGACGAAGAAAGATCAAACCCACAACCCCAGACCCCTGCAGCTGTGCAGCAAACATACTACCTGCTGCACCACTGTGCAGCCCTACTGCTAACTAAGTTTGAATAATCTTCAAACTCACTGAAGAAAACTGATAGGATTACATTTGACAGCAACATCTCCATCCAACACCAGTACCTGCCATAGCTCATGCTCTTGTGGCTGAAAGGAATCGGACCCTTCAGCTAAGTTTTAGGTGCAAAGCCTTCTCAGATTTGTACAGGCTGCTACTGTTGACAATAAGAGAAGAACTCTGTGTTACTACACTTGATTGCAGAGGAAGTGTTGGGTGAAAAGGTGGTTCCAAACTTGTGGACATATGCTGTATTTCACTTGGTTTGAAAGTTGTAGAGTGTATCTTTGCCCTAGACTCCGAAATCAGTGGGTGCACGCATGGAATTAAATGAATTATTCATACCCAGTAGTGAGCTGGAGTATCTTGAGCTTACAGTGTAGAACTGAGGAACAGCAGAGTACAGCATAGATAAGGCTTAGCATCATTTTAACACATATAAGCATCTACTCACTCCTCCTTCACTCACTCCAAACAGATTAATGCACAGAGACCTACATTTAAGTCCAAAGAGAAAGAAATAAAATCTGTTTACCCAGTAGTTTTCTAAAGAGGATGCATACAATGCAGTCTTGTCTTTTCTAGCACAGTATGTGTCTTGTGTATCTTGTCAGACTTAACCCACTTGAGGTAGAAGTTCTTACATAACAGGCGAACAGAGACTGATGAATAAAAAAAAGTTCTGCTGAGAGTGCGGAAGCAGCTGCAGGAGAAATATAACACTTTCATTTCTGATCGTTTTTGATACCACCAGCTACACTATAATGACCTAACTGTGTGTTTACCAAATAAGGAAATAAGAATAAGAATTTTTTTGTCCAGTGCAGTGGGCGGGGCTAAGCTACTGTTACATTGGCTGGTTAATAATCTATTCTGATGGACAACAGGTTTTAATTAATGTTATGTGCAACAAAACAATAAAAAACGAAACTACATGATGTCCATTGTAATTGACGCAGGGTCTGGAAGGGTTAAAATAGAAACAGATAATAGATCAGCAGCAATCACAATCACAGAGAACAGAGCCTACATAGACAAAGACACTGGGGAGGCTGGTTTCCCAATACTTTTCATTTTCAGAATTCAATCTATTGTTTTTTTATTGGTTATTTCCTCATATTTTTTCTTTTCTACCCATTTTAGCTTAAACAATTAACCCACACACTTACTAAACTGGCACAATATTATTTGAAATGCTTCTACCACTAGGAGGGTAAGGACGAGAACATGCCTCCTCTGATACATGTGAAGTCAGCCCCCGCCTCAGAAAAATGCACCAGATCCCCAGCTCTAATACATCATCCACCCACCCAGAGAAAGCCTGACCAGATGTGTTCTCTGATGACAGTGGATGTGGGTGGCAAAGCAAGATTTGAACTCCCCATCTGTGGACCTTGTTGTCAGAGTCTTAGAGCCAATCCCAATTCTCTTTTGTACCCCTAACTCTTCCTCTAACAGAGTTACAAGGGCAAGGGTTGAAATCCTTTCCCTAAGAATTTGTATCATTCACCCGATACAAATATGTAGCAGTGGAACACTGAAGTTCAGCAATCCAGCTGCTGGTTAACTAGTTAACTGTAGTGCATGATCTTTAGAAAGAGGACAGGCATTGGGGACGTTAAATAATTGTTATTGTCCATTCCTTAATTTCTCTGTGATGAGGAGTTGAACTTAGCTTTTATCAGCTTTTATTTTATTTTTCTGTTCCCCCTTAAATACTGCAGTCCCTGTCGTCTGTCGCACCATTTAGGCCGGTACAGGAAAATTAGCTAGCTAGCTACTGAGATAAAATACTAGTGATTTGTTTATGCTTTTTCTGAAGAAAATGGCCATCAAGACTTGACAAGTCTTGCCACAGTTTAAGTATATGCCCTTCTGAATAGCTAGAGCTTTTGCCTTAATAACAGAAAGTGTAGTCTAACACTAAGCTTAATTCCTAACTAAGAGAATGACCCTTATAACAACATGGATTAAGGATTAAGGATTAAGTCTAGTCCTATGCTGTATTTCCTAGCAAGAGAAAATCTCCATTCATGCTGTTCAAAAGGCCCAGAACTGACTGTAGAGTTTAATAATTTATTAATATATTATTTGTTCTGTTTAATGTGAATATCTGTGGAAACCTAATGCCATTGGCTGAAGCTAGTCACATGTTGTTCTCTGATGTCATTTCCTGTAGGAAACAGTGTAGATTTTGCTGCCTCATGGCCAGCTACCTTAGTTTGCTCTGACTTTTCAACTCTGTTCAGATGCTGTGTGTTATTGAGAAACCACCACAGCCTGTAGCCACACCTTTGTCCCTGCATGTAATAAAACTCTTGATCAAACTCTGGCTTTAGTGGTGTTCTGGCCGACACACCAGACTGAACACAGTGTACCACGCTACCAGAGCCAACAACAATACATTCACAGTGGTCTCCACTACATTGATGGTCCTTCGAGCCGGATGCCCCTGTGTTTAGTCCAAACATGGATACTGCTCAAGAGTATGATGTGCAGGGCGCCCGTCCTAGGCGCCGTATTCACCCCCCCTGCACGCTATGAAGATTATGATGTACAGTTTCCTGGTTACCATCATCACAGGCAGGGACATGAAGTTGGGTGGACCACTCACACGGAGGAGGTTAGAAGAATGACTCCCATTACCTCACATCATGGACCCGCACCTCAACTGCAGATTCAAGAGGAGGTCTCATTCCATGATGCTGAGCATAGCTCCTCAGCCGGAAAGATGTATCATGATTCAGAGAATCATTTTACTTACCCATCTGATCCAGAGCGATACCATTCCAGCCCTAATGAAAGACCCCCTTTGTCCAGACACTCATCCAGCGATCTCAGAGAAGAATTAGAGGAGATAAGGTATGAGCGTTGTCTTCTTCGAAAGACACAACAGTGTATGTCCTCAGACTTGGCTGAGCTGAGGTCTATCCTAACACAGATGAAGCAATCAGTGAATGCTGCACCTAATGTACACAGAGACCAAGGTCAAGATACAACTCAGGCAATGAAAGAGCCCATTCCTGAACAAGATAGTGAGGAGGAGGATTGGCCTGCACCACCCCCCTGGCCAGACTATACTGAAGATGAGCTAACAAGTAATCAACCACTCTTGGAACGCCTTGACACGATGATGAGTGAACTTCAAATTCTCAAGGAGAAGACCCAAGCCACTAGGCAGCCTTAGTCAGCTATATATCGACCCACTCTAACATCAAAGCATGATGTGTTACCACTCCGGAAGCACCACGGCATTGCAGCACAATCCACTCCTGCCCGGATACCTGACAGGGTCTCAAACCCTTATTCACAGCATTGGGTGCCACCCACCAGGCAGTTCCGGTCTGAACATCCACCAGCTGTCTCACAACCCCTATCAGCTGCTTCACCTTATTCAGCACAGTTCCTCACTAGTAACATTGCGAATGAGACGACTTATAGAGGGCCTCGACCAACCATCCCTAGCTTTGTTCATAGAGACCCAAGCGAGTTCGCTCATCTAAAAATCGCATTAGAGAACCTTCTACCAGTTGAGGCAACAGAATTATTCAAGTATCAGGTCCTAGTGGATCACTTGAGGTTAGAAGAGGCAAGATTGGTTGCTGATGCCTATCTGCACTCTCCAAGACCCTATTCAGATACATTAGCAGCTTTGAATGACAAGTTTGGCCAGCCACATCAGTTAGCCCTGAAACGAATTGCCACTGTGATGGAGTCTCCAGATGTAAGACGTGGTGACACTGCTGCATTTGAGAGGTTTGCACTTCAGATCCAGTCACTTGTAGGCTTGCTTAGCACCCTGGGCTCTGAGGGACAAGTGGAGTTACGGTGTGGTTCACATGTTGCCCGCCTACTCAGCAAGCTACCACCGGAGCAGAGAGCAGACTTCCGTCGCTACATGTTTCCTCAAGCTGGGACCAGTTACACTCTGAAGGACCTGGCTGACTGGCTAAGGCATGAGGCCTGGTGTCAGGATTTTGATGGTCAACTACCTACGAAGATGGGAAGGGAGAAACTGGGACCCAAGGTCGAGACGCCCATGGAAGCGATCTGTTGCTGTTTTGCATGGATCCAAGGATGGTACCTCAGTAGAGGAGGTTCAAAGGGCCATCTTAAGAAAGGGCAAGAGCCAACCTTACTGCCCATTCTGTGACAACTCAGAGCACTATCTTAGTCAGTGTACTGCTATCTCCAAGCTCACCACAGAACAAGTGATAAATTGGATAAAGGCCAACAAGAGATGTTGGCGATGTGCCCGATCCCACCATGCAGCACAGTGTAATCTCAAGAAACCCTGTAGTCTATGCAATAGGAGGCATCTGCAGATTCTACATGAGGTAAATGACTGATACACTGAAGGCTTGGCAAAGTCCACAAATAAAGAGAGATGTGCTGCGAGCCCAGCAACTGAGGTGCTCTACTTAGATAGACCCACTGAAGGACATTGAGTCTTGTTGAAGGTTGTGCGTGTTCTTCTCCATCATGGTGATAAGACCATTGACACCTTCGCAGTTTTTGGATGATGGGTCTGAGAGAACAATGTTATTACCTTCTGCGGCTCAGAAACTAGGTCTAAAAGGCACACCAGAGGAGCTACCTTTACGTACCATCAGACGGGATGTGCAACATCTCCATGGGTTTTCGGTCACCTTCTCTGTCTCCTCCCCTGCATCTCCAAAGATCAAACATCCGATTTCCAGAGCTTTCACAGCAACTCGCATTGACCTAGCAGACCACATCTACCCCATGAATCTACTTAAGAGGAAGTATAACCATTTGGTTGGTCTCCCCATACCTTCTTTCAAGAGGATACATCCCCTTTTGCTCATAGGGAGTGACCACCCCTCCCTCATCACACCCATTAAGCGGGTCCGTTTGGGTCCTCTCGGAGGCCCTGCTGCCATTCATACTCGCCTGGTATGGACTCTGCAGGGTCCAGCATGGACAGTGAATCAGTCAGCCCATCCCCAGCAGTGCCTTCTATCATCAGTATCCCCCCAAGTGAGCGAGCTGATGAAACATGTTGAAAGATTATGGCAAGTTGATACTGTCCCTTTCAGAAATGAGAAGTTGGTAACCCGCTCGAGACAGGACCAAGAGGCTATATCTCTGCTTGAGGCCAAGACCACATGTGTGGAAGTGAACGGCATTCTTCGTTATGCCACTCCACTTCTTCGTCGGAAGGATATGCCCCACTTAAAGGCCTCAAAGGAAGCAGTCATGTCCAACTTACGAAGCGTAGAAAGAAGGCTATCCAGGGATCCAGATCAAGCCAAGGCCTATAAAGTCAAGATGGAGAAGTTGATTCAAGCTGGGTCAGTGGTCAAACTAAGTCCTCAGATGCTAGAAAGGGAAGAAGAGGCCTGGTTTGTTCCTCACCATATGGTGAGCCACAATGGCAAGAACAGGCTGGTGTTCAATTGCTCCTACCAGTATAGAGGACAGAACTTAAATGAGTACCTGCTCCCTGGTCCAACCTTAGGTGCACCACTGCTAGGAGTCCTCTTGAGGTTCCGTGAACATGCTGTAGCCATTTTAGGTGACATCAAGGGAATGTTTCACCAGGTCCGTCTCCTCCCAGAGGACCGTTCCTTGTTGCGCTTCATATGGAGAGACGTGAGCCGAGAGGAACCAGTAGCAGTTTATGAATGGCAAGTGCTTCCCTTTGGCACAAGCTGTAGCCCATGCTGTGCTACCTTTGCTTTGCAACGCCACGTCAGCCAGCCAGGGGACGAAGTGAGATTGGCAGTTGAGAAATGTTTTTATGTCGACAACTGTCTTGAGAGCCTACCCACTGTAGCTGAGGCCAGAAATGTGGTTGACAAACTAACAACTCTCTTGAGGTCCGCAGGATTTGAACTGCGCCAGTGGGCCAGCAATGAACCAAGTGTCATCAGCCACTTACCAAAGGAGGCAAGATCGTACAGTGTGGAGCTTTGGCTTGCACATGAGAAGACGGATGCTCCAGAGTCAACACTGGGACTTAGCTGGCACTTCCCAAGCGACACTTTGAGTTACAAGTATCGACCAATAGATTATGATGTTCCAACAATGCGGAATATCTACAGGGTGTTGGCAAGCCAGTATGATCCCTTGGGGTTCATTTCGCCCTTCACCACCAGAGCCAAGGTATTAGTCAGATCACTGTGGGACAAACATAGAGGTTGGGATGACCCATTGCTACCTCCAGACCTCTTGCAGAAGTGGAACGACTGGAAGGACGAGCTCCAGATCCTACCCCAGATCAGACTACCCAGATCGTACTTACCCAAAGAGACAGATGTGTCTGAAGTCCACAGAGAGATGCACATATTCTGCGATGCATCTGAGCAAGCATACGGCTCAGTTGCTTACCTTCGAACCTCAGATAGTCAGAGTCCAGAGACAGTCCAGCTCTCATTTCTGATGGCTTGTTCCAGGGTCGCTCCTAAACGCCTCCATTCAGTGCCCAGGTTAGAGCTCTGTGCAGCACTTGTTGGTGCTCAACTTTCTCAGCTCCTGCACAATGAGCTTACACTGAGGATAGATAACACAGTCTTGTGGACCGACTCCACAACAGTGTTAACATGGTTGAAGTCGGAATCTTGTCACTTTAAGGTCTTCGTTGGGACCAGGGTGGCAGAAATTCAGGATCTAACTGAGCATCATATCTGGCAGTACGTTGATTCTGCCCAAATATCACCCGGGGTAAGACCTTGCAAGCACTCGAGAAACCCAACAGGTGGAGTCAAGGGCCCCCCTTTCTGTTGTTGCCCCCCAATGTCCTCTGAACTCCGCAAGTCTGTTGTCTGCGGTGTCATTTCTGCTATGACGAATTACCCTGAGATAGATCCAAATGAGTGCAACACCTGGAAGGAGCTCCTCGAAAGCATGGTCCAGAAGCTATCCGTGTCAACAGATGACAAATGCACTCCGACTGCTGAAGACTACTGCAACGCAGAGAAGCTGATCTTCAGAAGGGCTCAGTCTGACATTTTCTCTGAGGAATTACGTCTCCTAAAGGCTGGGAAAACTGTCCTCAAAAGCAGTTGACTTCTAGGTTTGTCTCCAGAGCTTGACCATGCTGGAGAACTCATTCGTGTGGGTGGCAGACTTCGCAGGGCAGGTAACCTCAATCTTTGTACCTTGCACCCTATAGTCTTAGATCCTGCACACCCAGTAACCAAGCTCCTGATCCAAGATTTTGATAGTCGCCTGAAACACCCAGGTCCAGAAAGGGTGTTTGCAGAGATTCGACGCACATATTGGATTTTGAGAGGACGTGAGGCAGTCCGCCGTTTCCAAAGAACTTGCCCTGACTGTCACAGATAGAAAGGAAGACCCACTGTACCAAAGATGGCTGACCTACCGGTAGCCCGCCTTCAACTGTTCAAACCCGCATTTCATTCTACGGGAATGGACTGTTTTGGACCCTTTGGGGTCAAGGTAGGACGCCGAAATGAAAAGAGATGGGGTATAATATTCAAGTGCCTTACCACTCGTGCTGTGCACTTAGATGTTCTTACCTCGATTGATACAGATTCATTCTTGATGGCTCTCCGGAGGTTTATAGCCCGAAGGGGTAAACCTGCCGAGCTGTTTTCAGATCAGGGGACAAACTTCAGAGGAGGGGAAAGGGAACTTCCAGAGGCCTTTTCAGCATTGTCCCCACACTTGCAACAGCTTCTAGCCAAACAGAAGATCCATTTCTGCTTCAATCCTCCAGCAGCACCTCACTTCGGAGGTGTATGGGAGAGAGAGATCCGTTCGGTGAAGACTGCACTTTACACCACCGTGGGTGCACAACCAGTCACTGAAGAAGTCCTTCGTACTGTGCTCCTTGAGGTTGAGGGAATCCTCAATTCTAAACCCCTGGGCTACGTCTCTTCAGATGCCAGTGACCTTGACCCAGTAACACCAAATTACCTGTTGATGGGGCAGCTGGACGGCTCCCTTCCACAGATAGTATATCCAAAGCATGAGCTCCTAAGCCGTCGTCGGTGGCGGCACTCACAGGTACTGGCAGACCACTTTTGGTCCAGCTTTATTCGTCTGTACCTACCAAGCCTGCAGTCCCGCCAAAAGTGGCATTCCGGGTCAGCGGATCTCCCTGAAGGTTCAGTAGTGATGATGGTAGATCCCCAGTTGCCTAGAGCCCTCTGGCCAATTGGACGAGTTGTCAAAGTCCACCCCAGTGCTGATGGTCACATTCGGGTTGCAGATGTACAGGTCAAGGGTAAAACATACACCCGACCTGTTGCCAGGCTTGTGTTTCTGTCAGCCCTCCCCTCTTCAGAGGAAGAAAACCGTCCTGGATCTGCAGTCAATCAGTAATTGATGGAGCCTTTTGTTGAGAACAAATGTATTCTATACATTTGGGGGCGGCTGTTCAAAAGGCCCAGAACTGACTGTAGAGTTTAATAATTTATTAATATATCATTTGTTTTGTTTAATGTGAATATCTGTGGAAACCTAATGCCATTGGCTGAAGCTAGTCACATGTTGTTCTCTGATGTCATTTCCTGTAGGAAACAGTGTAGATTTTGCTGCCTCATGGCCAGCTACCTTAGTTTGCTCTGACTGTTCAACTCTGTTCAGCTGCTGTGCGTTATTGAGAAACCACCACAGCCTGTAGCCACACCTATGTCCCTGCCTGTAATAAAACTCTTGATCAAACTCTGGCTTTAGTGGTGTTCTGGCCGACACACCAGACTGAACACAGTGTACCATGCTACCAGAGCCAACAACAATACATTCACAGTGGTCTCCACTACACATGCTGTGCATTTGTGCAACACTAGATTTAATCCCCATCTGAGAAATCAGCCCATACAGTTGATTAGGGTTGAACCCATCTAGAAACATAGTCTGCAACTGAGCTTGATTTGTGTTTCAGAAATTGTTGCATAAGATACACAGTTGGAGCTGATGGTTCAAAAAGACGAATATGGCCCTTTCCTAAAGGAACTCCAGTCATACCCTTGAAAGTATCACCTCAGTGAGCTTAATACCAAGTTTTGTGTGTGAGAATATATATTTTTCTTAATAGGCTTGTCATGATAACAATTTTTTGTGGACAGTGTCCCAGAAATGATTGCGATAAAGAATATTTTTGTCATTTTATGACCATTCAGTTCCACTGACATAATGATAATATTATGGCATAAGTTGAAGACAAACAATTTTTAATTGATCATAGTCTAGTAGATTCCACTGTGTGTATGGAGTTGCAGTTATTGAAGCATTGATTCTTGTGAAACTAGCTAAAATGCTGTTCACTGTTATGTACACTGCCTGGCCCAAAAAAAAGTCTGTACCTGGATTTAACTAGGCAAATGATGTAGAATTGCTGCAGTTGGTCAGGTCTGTACGGTGGCCGAGAAAGCCCAGCGCAGTGCAAATTGAAAAGCGCTGCAAAAGCACAAAACACATCCATCAAAATTACAACACAGGCGCAGCAAATAGAAAAACGCGCTGCAACTAGAAAAACGCGCTGCAAATAGAACCACAACACAACGGAAGTGAGTCACAACACAACGGAATTTTCCCGGGGGACCTTAAAAGATACTGTACCAGCTAAGCTGCGTCTTCAGTAACGTCTCGGACTTCACTATGTGTACAAAGGACAATAAGTGGCAAACAAGGCGTTTTGTGAAGCAGAACTTTTAATAATATGCACGCAACCGTGGTAATCACAGGTAATAAACATAACTTACTTTTCAGAAGCTTGTTTGCCACTTATTGTCCTTTGTATACTGCTGGTACAGCATCTTTTAAGGTCCCCCGGGAAAATTCCGTTGTGTTGTGACTCACTTCCGTTGTGTTGTGGTTCTATTTGCAGCGCGTTTTTCTATTTGCAGCGCGTTTTTCTTTTTGCAGTGCGTTTTTCTATTTGCTGCGCCTGTGTTGTAATTTTGATGGATGTGTTTTGTGGTTTTGCAGCGCTTTTCAATTTGCACTGCGCTGGGCTTTCTCGGCCACCGTAGGTCTGGGTTCAGCAACAGTATGTGCTGAAAGAATGAGGTCAGCTGACTACCTGAATATACTGAATATAGACCAGGTTATTCCATCAATGGATTTTTTCTTCCCTGATGACACAAGTATTTTCCAAGATGATAATGTCAGGATTCATGGGGCTAGAATTGTGAAAGAGTGATTCAGGGAGCATAAGGTCATCATTTTCACACATGGATTGTTCACCACAGAGTCCAGATCTTAACCTCATTGAGAATCTTTGGGATGAGAACCATTGAGAAGACTTTGTGCAGTGGTGAGACTACCATCATCAATGCTGCAAGATCTTGGTGAAAAATGAATGCAACACTGGATTAAACTAAATCATGTGACATTGCAGAAGATTATTGAAACGATACCACAGTTCTGCAATCAAAGCTAAAGACGGTCCAACGAAATAATAGAGTGTGTAACTTTTTTTTTTGGACAGGCAGTGTATCTCTCATTTCAGCTTACCCATTGTTAGGTTTAGATATTATCTGTTAAAAAGAAAAACATCTTCAGTCTACAGCTAGGCTTAATATGTGCCGCATTTTGAAACTGCTGCTTTAAGGTACACAGTGTGATACCTGCAGTATCACACTATCCCTATAGGGAAAAGTACTGCAAGAACATATAGTACAAATAGTACAAATATGTCCCTTAAATATATTTTTTGTGCTGAAAACTGAAGAATACAGTTGATAGTACCACCCCACGGACAAGGCACTTCCCCAGGCAGAGATTACTGTAAGTCTAGTCTTGATAGAGTACATAGCATTCTGAATGGAGATGATCCATCCTCTATTCTTTATCTATTGTTAAGATCCACAGAGTTTAGCAACTTATTAGCTGCTGCTACTTCTGCTGCAAAGTCCAGAAACTTGAGAGAAAGCCTGCAGCACTGCTGTAATGCCAGATCTAGAGCCCTATAGTGAAGAAGACTCTTTGTTGATTATTTGACGAGATGATTAAATGTCACGCCTGTTCTTTTCAGAGCTTATCTCATCATCATATCCATCAATCGGAATCTAAATGCGCAGTGACACGTGTTTTATTGGATGCGAGGGATGGTGAATATTCATGAGCTACGCGTGTTTGGTAATTTGCATTGTTGCCTATACAAAACGGGCTCTGTCCGGAGCTGGAGTTGGGACATGACGCAGGTCTGGGGGGTGCAGCAGCCCACGACCACTCCAGTCCTCCTCTGCGCTCTGCGCTCAGACGCATCGTGCGCTCAGAGGTGGAGGAACGAGGCGCTCGCTCCGCGGAGGGAGCAGCAGCTTTCTGAGAGAACAGCCTCTCTCTTTTCCCCGCAGCGCTGAGAGATCTGTGGAGATGGTCGTGATGAAGTTGCTGTGTGTGCTGGCTGTGACTCTGTCTCTGTGTGCAGGTGAGTGATCGGGGCTGTGCTTGGGTTGTTTCAGCTCTACACTGGATACTATAGCGCGCATTTCAGCACCGCGGACAGCGGCACTGCAGTTTAACCCTTTGAACCCCAGCCTATTTTGTTTGGTTTTTTTTCCTCTTTTACTTGTTAAAACACAGATATGTTAGGATACAGCCACGTGCAATTATTCCTCTTTTACCAGAAGACATTGAGCTGCTGAAAAATGTCATTATTGAGAATTAAGAATGACATAATTTGATAATTTGAGATGTAAATGCTTCCAGATTTTGTACATCTTCATGAAATTGATCATGTTTTGATCAAAATCAATTAACACAAGAGTTTTCTTTTCAGTAATAGTTAGATGAGACTGTTGATTCCACTCAATCTCTGTAATCAGAAAAGACCAAGAAAAAAACTATTTCTTACTGTCTTTTTTATATCAATTGCTGGCTTTAAAAAGTCTTATCTTGTGTCTTCACCCTTTTAAAAAATAAATCACTGAAGCTCCTACTTTGTTCTTCTAAAATCCCTCATTTTGGGTCATATAATAACTAATGTTCTTAAAAAAAATTACAGATGCCAAGTCTTTACCGATCGAACAAGACGGCACACGGGATAACCTGGTATGCTTCGCTTTTCTCTCTTGCTCTTTGTATTATACTGTATTGTATTGTATCCATGCACTGTTAGGAAAAAAGGTGTGCTACTGTGTATGTTGGGAATGTGGGGTACTGTAAACTAATGGTACAGCATGATCCTTCAGATCCAACTGTGTACCTAAAAATTAGGCAGATATTTAGCAGAATGGGGTTAATCCTTGCCAATGTTGTTTTGAAAAGACTTCACAGCCTTTCAAATCAAATTCTCCATGTGTAGAGCAAAATAGAGCAAATTGTTTGTTTTGTTTTATTTAAACTGGTTTCCAATTTTCTCCCCAATTTACACAGCCAATTACCCAACCCACTCATTAGCACTCCCCCTATTACTAGTGATGCCCAACACACCAGGAGGTTCAGAACTAGCACATGCCTCCTCTTTTTAAACTGCTGCTGATATAGCATTGCAGAGTAGCCAATGCTCTTGGAGGAAAGTGCAGCGACTCGGCTCACAGATGCAGATCACTTGTGCTGACTGAGCAGCCAACATTTGGAGCATAGCCAATTGTGTTCTCTCAGGGCTCCAGCAGCTGATGGCAAGCTACATAACTGAGATTCGAACCAGCAATCTCCCGATAATAGTGGCAGCGCTTAGCCTGCTGGAGCACTTAGAGCCCTATGGCCATGCTTTTAATACTTGTTTCAGGAACTGCCACATAAGGTACACAGTTGGACCTGAAGGTCAAATTATCCTTATAGAGGTATAACACAACTGTCCAAAAAACATAAAATATATTTCAAATATGGCCCTTTACTACAGGTACTAAAATCATACCCTTGTGAAAACCACCCAGGGAGTTTAATACCATTTTATTATGTAAATGAGTGAGTGAGTGTGTAATTCATGCAAAAGCAAAGACAGTTTACTTAAAAATGGAAAGCTACTGTAATATTATCTATCTTTGACTTAATGTTTGGTTCAGATACTTTCCATTAAAAGATATATTTCAGAAACTGCCCCTAAATATAAACAGCTGGACCTGCAGGATCACATTATCCATATATATGTAAAACAACTGAAAACAAATATAGTACAAATATAGACCTAAACTAAAGGTAAAGATGACTGAACATTGTTGAGAGTACCACCCCACTGACAAAGATTGGTTCCACCTCAGTGACTGTTTAGTATAATTTCTTTTGGGTATGAGAGTGTGTTTTATGTAAAATGCCAAAACAATTGTAAAACATGTTATCTGCTTTTTATCGTAGCTCACCCACTGTTTGGTTCAGATCCTTTCTAAGGCACTGTCCAAACCAGATGGAACGCCCCTGCAGGCCGAATGTAAAGAAATTCTCAAGGCAGGCAAGTAACTCTCCTTTGTTTTGTTATGACAGTTTGCTGCATCCTATTACATAACTGAAATAAAAAAAATAAATAATTGTTTGCCTGCATTCTGATCAGAGTTTTAGCTACTACTTATAAATCATACAGATCAGAATCAACTGCACTTTTTGACAGCACACTTTATTCTTCGTCTTCACACAGGTTCCACTCACTCTTCTCCTGTGAACAAGAACGAGGAAGATGTTCTTCCCCCAAAGCAAGAGGAGGTGAGGCATGAAGGGGGATCCATAGAAAAAGCACAGGAGGCCATTGCTAAACTTCTCAAAGCAGAAGAGGAAAAACACGAGGATGAGTATGAAGAACGCAGCCAGGAGGAATTTCCAAATTACTACAAGAGACACCACCTTTTAACAAGCAAGGAAAAGCGCGAAGACACAGAAGACGAAAGGAGCCAAGAAGAATTCCCTCAAAAAAGGCATCATTTGTTCTCCACTAAAGAGAAGCGCGAGGATCCAGATGAAGAGCGAAGTCAAGAAGAATTTCCAACCTACGAGCAGAAAAGGCACCACCTCCAAACAAGCAGGGAAAAGCGTGATGAACCCGACGACTATGACCGCAGCCAAGAAGAGTTCCCAAGTTATGTTCACAAGTACCACAAGAGAGATGGAGATTCACCCGATGAAGAGTTTGCTGAATCAGCAGAGGAAGAGGATAGAGATAAACGACACTGGAGACCAGGCCATAAACATCAAAGGAAATATCACAAACGGGATGATGAAGATTTTGCTGAACTGAGCTCTCAAGAGAAGAGGCCTGAAGAATCAGCTGAGGAAGACGAAGAAGAGGAGGATAGAGCTAAAAGACATTGGAGACCAGGTCATAAACATCAGAGGAAATATCACAAACGAGATGTAGATTCAGGTGAAGAACTTGGCTCTCAAGAGAAAGGACCTGAAGAGTATGTAGAAGAAGAGGAAGAGGACAGAGACAAACGACATTGGAGACCAGGTCATAAACATCAGAGGAAATATCATAAACGGGATGGGGACTCATCTGATGAAGATCTTGGTGAATCATTGGAGGAAGAGGAAGAAGACAGGGACAAACGACACTGGAGACCAGGACATAAACATCAGAGGAAATATCATAAACGAGATGTGGAGTCAGATAAAGAACTTGGCTCTCAAGAGAAAGGCCCTGAAGAATATGTAGAAGAAGAGGAAGAAGACAGAGACAAACGACATTGGAGGCCAGGTCATAAACATCAAAGGAAATATCATAAACGGGATGAGGACTCAACTGAAGAAGATCTTGGTGAATCAGTGGAGGAAGAGGAAGAGGATAGGGAAAAACGACACTGGAGACCAGGACACAAACATCAAAGAAAATATCACAAACGAGATGTGGAGTCAGATGAAGAACCTAGCTCTCAAGAGAAGGGACCTGAAGAATATGTAGAAGAAGAGGAAGAGGACAGAGACAAACGACGCTGGAGACCAGGTCATAAACATCAGAGGAAATATCACAAACGGGATGGGGACTCATCGGATGAAGATCTTGCTGAATCAGTGGAGGAAGAGGAAGAGGATAGGGACAAACGACACTGGAGACCAGGCAACAAACATCAGAGGAGACACAAGCGAGGTGAAGAAGAAGAATCAGAAGATATGGAAAGTGAGGAGAGAGATAAGAAGGCTTGGTGGCCCAGCCAATGGTTCCAACATCAGAGATACCGCAAACATGCTGGAGAATCATCTGAAGATGACTCTGAAGATCAGCCACCTGAGAAAACATATGAAGAGCACAAGAAGCCCCATTCACCTGAGGAGGAAGAGGAGGAGCTAATTGCCAGAGAGATCAAGGAGAACGGGCACCACAGCCCTTCAGAAGAAGAGAAGCAAGAGAAGGAGGCAGCACTGAGATACCTGACTAAGAAAAAGAACGAGTTGGAGGAGCGTCTGCTGAAGGAGGGCGAGGTTTACGAGAAGCGCAATCCCTGGATTTATCGAGGATACTACCATCCAGCCTGGTATAAGAGGAATTCTGAGCTTGCCAACACCATTCGCTACAAGCGAGGTTTACTGACCCAAAACGATTCATCTGAGGGGGAACTGCACGAGAGGGCTCTTAATGCAGATGAGGTAAATACTAACAATTAATTATGGAAAATCCATGCTAAAAATGACATAATTTAAATTATTTTGCATTATTACACAAGCAGGAATTAGTGCCAGTAGACTGGAACAGCAAGGTACATTCTACAGTTTTGTACAGTGTGACCTAGATAATAATGATTTGTAAGCCACAGAAGAAAAACAAATAAATAAATGAATAAAACACACTAATAATGATGCTGATGCAAAGGACATTGCACAGCTTCAAAGGATAGAACAAAGCAAATAAGGCACTGCAGCTTAATACAGGGAAATTAAGCCACGCTTGCTGGGTCCCAGTATGAAACTGATAAATCCACAGAAGCGTGAGAGCACTGTGTAAAAGCCATTCCCCCTCCGATACTGCTGGCAGTGTCTTCTGCACCAAAAATCGTTAATTATCTCCCAGCTTCAGAGGCTCCCCAGTGTGTATTTGTGTCAAGCCTTCACTATTAAAATGACACTAGAGTTATCATCCCTTCCAACACTGCCAACCTGTGCAGACCCTCCATCATAGTGTGTGGTCTGTTCTCCAAAGGTTTAAAGGCAATGATAGATGGCTGAACTCCATGGCTGGCTTATAGTATAATTTCTCATCTTGACAGAACTCTTGTATAGCTTCAGGCATTTTCCCTCCACATGGGACTTTAGCAATGGAAGCTTAACAGAGGGACAAAAAAAAAAAAAGAAGAAGAGGAAAGTAGTTTCACAAATCTCTTTTAAAACAATGAATAGGACCGCATTTGCTTTTTAAGACCATTTATAATTACTATGATGCAAGAACTTGGGGAAAAGACACTATCAGCAGGGCAGTGTTTCACAAATCTTGACACGTGAACTAATAATTAGATATCAAAACTGACAGTACTGCAAAACAAAACATCACAATGGTTTGATATATATCGATACTTTCGTCCACCCCTAATATTTACTGTGATTTTTTCTCTCCTTCTCCTTCAGTTAAAAGAACTGGAGAAACTGGCCTCAATGGACCAACAAATAAAACATACAGATTAGCAAACTTCGGAAGCAGAAAGGAAACAGCCACCCAGACGAGACGAAACAGCTAACATTCCCCCGTTATGATCGTCCAGAGGCTTTGTGCGTTGCTGCTTTGGGATGCTTTTTGGATTATTTCCTATATTTGAACTTGATGTTAAAAATGCCAAAAAAAAAGAATGCTCTGCTTATAGCATTGGTCCACAGTAATGTTTTATCTTATGTGAGATATTATAGACAGTGAAAGCCTTATATTACCTAACTGCAATGTTGAATTTAAAATAAATTAGTTCAAACTGCCTGAAATGGGGAACAAAATAGGAAAAAAAACTACAAAAGCACAAAACTATGCCTGTTTACTATTCTGCATCTAATATTATAATTGTGAAATTTGATGTTAAACCTAATGCATGAAATCTACTGATTAAAGACATTTGGTGTTGTTTTCCATTCTGTATAACTTATTATTCTAAATATATTTATAGAGCCTGCTTTTGTTGTGTGCATCTAATAAAACGTGCTACAATGGGACCAAAGCACTAATAGTCATGTCTCTTAATTTTATGCTCCTTGCTTAACAATAAAGAAAACAAACAAAAGACATTTCCCCATGTGTGTCATATTTTATTAACTCTTAATTTTCAAGGTAATGCAATTCGTCTGGGACACTATAAGATCACAAAATTGCAGTTGCATTTTTCTTCGCACTCTGTGCTTATATAAAATAAAATAAAAAATAAAAAGAACACCAGTAAAAGCATTGTGAATAGCCCTGTGCTGAATGATGAAAGGCTGGCTCCTGGGAAACAAGGTTAAACTTCGTATAATAAAGCCTAGCAACTTTAACAGAGGAGTTATACATTATTTCCCCAAGGAAAGAGGCTAATTTGGTTTATTCCAACGAAAATAAGTTAGGTAGAACAAACAGGCTAGGCAGAACTGTCAGCTGTGCTCGTAATCTCATCGAGTTTGATCCTCTTTGCAGCTGGCTCGCTTGATTTCTGCTGAGCTCCTGATGCAGCAGCAGCGACTGTGATTCCAGAGAGCAGATAACCTCCTCCTCCACTCATCAGCAGCACGGGGTGGGTTCTGTTGGGTAACACCTGCAGCCAAAACAATAAGAGGAAACTTTAGAAAGAAGAGAAGAAGAAAAAAGACAACAAACTAAACTGAAGAACAACTTTGCTATAGAACAACTTTGAACAGTGTGATAATATTTATTATATCGTTATATAATTCTTTGCTTAAAGACCACTAACCAAACATCACATTACATTTCAGGAGTGCTAAAAAAAATTATGTTCACTTGGATGGTGTTCAGCAAAATATAGAAGTCTTTTTTTAAATCTCTTACTGTGAATCCCTTTAGTCAGCCTACCTTATTATGTAGCGACAAACACTGCGCATTGTGAAAATGTCTTTAAATATCGTAATTTTTTGAGGACCATATCCATACCCATATTGCCGAGCTCTGGCAGTGCATTATTACATACACCACAGGCAGAGGCTTTTACACTATTCACTTTCAGGCCAATATTGCATTGACAGAAATAAATAAATAAATAAATAAATGAAAATAAAAATGACCATTATGTCCATCTCTGCTTCCATCGACACAAAATGACAGAAGAACTGACATAAATATCTCTTGTTTAAATCTTGCTTTCATCCATTAAACTGGGCTGCATAAAAAAAAAAACCTTAAAAATCACCTGATAATGCCTAAGCCAGGAATCGGTCAGTCTGAGGCTGATTGCTCCACCTTGTTCCCTGAGTTTTGTATAGCATTCAATTAATGGCTGAAAAAAAAAACAACCAAACAAAAAGAAAAGGAAAATGTTACTTTCCAAACATCAATATGCAATCATCTCTTGTTAAGAGGACAAAAGTGAACAATTACCAGTACCTCTCTATACTGGCAGTACACTACGAACGGTCTTGACGGCGCCACAAACTTCAATAGGCACAGCAGTGCAGAGCAGGGGGAGAAGCGGCTGGCGATCACCAACCTGCAGTGAAAAATCCATTCAGCACTTTAACCACGTACGTCTTACACAGTCAAAAGGACTCGGCTGGTAAATCAAGAGTTCACTACACAACAGCATAACAGCCAGGAAAGCAATAAAAGGAGATGAGCTGACAAGCCTATTGATTTTACTGTATGTCATAGAGATGGAAGTCAGCAGTGTGCTCTATTCTGACCACTGAGCATTTTATTAGGTGCTTCATGGATGCATAAAGCTATTTTCGCAGCTTCAAAGAACACACAAAAAATAGAAGCTCTAATGTGAAAGCAGAGCTGTTTATCTTTACTATAACAAACCCTTACAAGAAAAAGGCAGTATTGTTGCTCTATTAATAGAAGCAGCCTATATAGAAAGCAGCAAGCTGTGACTATTAGACCTATACTCTTAGTTCAGACCACAAATGTCAAAATTGCAGGAGAAACCCTAAGCATAATAATATGCCAATATGATAAGGCCAATTAGTGCAGTGCAAGGCTATATATCTATACAGCTATAACATGGCTGTTTTTAGCTCAAAGGAGCAGTTAAGGAGCAGTTTCCCCAGACAGGATTAAGCCTTTTCCTGGACTACAAAACACTCTGAATTAAGTTTACACTGAACAAAAAACAGACTACAACTAAGCTTCATCTCTGTCAGGGAAACAGATCTTTAAAGCTTTATTTAAGGTACGTAACAACTGTACCTATGTATTTTACCTGGTCTGTTCACCTAGGGGTGTGCCATATTGTATCGTGCGCAATAATATTGCCAACATTTTTTAATATTGTGAATGATATTATACCCTGACATATCGTGCCAGATCACCAACCTCTAATTATCACATCAGGGTACTACTTTTTGCTGTTTTTAGCAAAAGAAAATTCACACTGTTCTCATTTCCTATTATATATCCACTAGAAACAGATTATATCTGCTCAGTATCATTTATTTTACTTTAATCCTGGATATAAGGAGATACTTGGAGTAATTTATTATTAGTATCATGACATTCTGGATCATTGACTTCTGTTACAAATCTGATAAAATTCTTGTATTTTTTAATATTTCAGTCAGGGGTGTGCCATATCATATCGTATGCAATTATAAAATATATATATTTTTTTTGCATTAGTGTGGTCTTGAAAAAAAATATATATATATATTAATTCAGTGTTTTGTCATGTCGCCAATAGTATTATCGCAAAAAAAAAAAAAAAAACTGAAATATTGTGATTTTATTTCAGGGCCATGTTTCCCACCCCTAGTCTTAGCAACATGCTCTGGCACAAAGCTGTCCATTTCTATCAAAAGACTGATTTCAGAACGGACTGCTGCTTATATTCATATTCAGTAATGTTTATACAATTTCTACATGACTCAAGAGTAATGTTAATCAGAAACATTAGGTCACAGACACAAAACAATTACTCTAATTGTTCAGAAGGCCTTAATGGTTTTCAACTGATACATACAAGCAACTTCAAACACTAAATGGCCACATCAAGTTAAGTTATGTGGTCAGTATCATACAGGACCATATATACAGTTTTCCACATCTTTACATGACAAAATAAGTCATACAGACACATTGCAGCTATTCCCATACAGCTCACAGTCTGCCTGAATCTGCAGAGCCAAAACAAAAAGAACTTACCCATCTGCATTTCGACCCTCCAGCAGGGCAGCTGCTGCAGCCAGTCTCTTCCTCTTCTCCTCCAACTTCGCTTTCTTCTCCTGTGCCTACCAAGGAAGAGTGTCCCACATTAGCACCGGGCATGCATAAAATATTCAACAGCCAATTTCGGATCATTATTATTGAACTGTAGTTGTGTAATGGCAAGACAAAACACATTTAGCTTATTTAATTTTGGTGATGGTGAAAAAAGTTGTCAAATGAATAAAAAAACAAATGATTTCATTGCATTTAGTTTCTGCGAGAAATATTCAGTTCAACACAGCCAATTTATAACTACTTTCAGGCCTCAAATGTATTTTCCTCTAAGATCAAATTTCTTTTAAACTGAGTTGACACTCTTTCAATCCATAAATCAAGGTTATTAAAAAGTAAAAAAAAAAAAAAAATAGTAATAGTAAAAAAAATAATAATAATAATAAAAAAAAAACTCTCTACTGTCCAGAGAAGGTATTCTACTAGATTTTTGATCACTGTTGTGAGGATCTGATTGTATTCAGTGATGGGAGCAGTGTGTGGTCACCTCACCTTATCCCTAACATAGGACTGGGTATAGTTTAAAAGTTTTTATAACGATACTAGTATGATATCTTAAATTTCATACCTATACACCAACAATACTTTTAGTAAATTAAATGGTAAATTAAATATAATCATGATTATTTTTTAATGCTGGTATTTACCTGTACAGTAATAATAGTGTAGTGTGGTTTATCTTTTTTTTCTGAGTAAGAGAGTGTGTGTGTGTGTGTGAGAAAGAAAGAGAGAGAGAGAGAGTGTGGTGTGTGGATCATTTTAGCGTTTCTTGTTCATCTGTTCCAAGATGTCCTATTTTATAAATAAATAAATAATTCATATATTGGAAGTACTTCTCTACAGGGTGTACACATTTATGCGAATAATGGGTGCAACTTGTGTCCGCAAACATTTGGACATCTAGTGCATAGATTTTAAAACAGATAAAAAAAATAAAAAAAAAACATTATGAACCATATTGTGAACATTATAGAACATGTAATCTGTTTCAGCCATGTGCGCCCATTAAGGGAAATGAGCTGATGCTGATTTGTTTAAAAAAAGATAAGGTAAAACTGTAAAAGAGAAATAAATGAGTTATATTAAAAAAAAAAACACACACACAACAGTGGTATGTTTAAGATCTTTTTTTTTATGTACTTATACTAAGTTGATAAAGATTTAAAAGAACCATCATTAAAGAGGAAAGTACACTATTTAGAGCTTGTGTATTCAGATTACAATCCCTCCTTATGCTCTGGTGAAAGTTTTAACATCGTTAAAAGTAGCTAGGGGCCGCACTGCTTCAGTAGATGATGGAAAACAGTATGGGTCTAGAAGGAAAACTGCAGGTAACATTGCAAGAATAAGCACAACAGAGCTGAGGCTACAGGCTGAGAGGAAACTTAGGAGTGATGCACTGCGGAACTTATTACTGCAGTGTTTAAATAAATGAACCAAATAAATAGTAAAGATTTAATTTGGGTGCCAATGTTCTGTTTCTACTGAGGCTGATTTTTGTTTTTAATTTCACCTTAAATAAAGCATTAGTGACAAAAGCTGTGCAAACACCACAATGCCACCTTTCTGCCTTTTATGGTGAAATGTGAAGCCAGGTAGCAAATGCTAGGCTTAACAGATGATAAACATCTAAAGAGCAGCCATATTCACTATCTATAATACATGATGATATAAAAAAAATGTATGACCCCAAATTTAATGACAATACAATAGCAAAATAATGCAAATGCACCATTTTTAATATAAACAAAGTAGGAATATGTAGACATTGGGCGGACGGGATTAGTTTCTCAGGGGGTCCTGGGGTAATTTTCTTTTTTATGGGGGGTCCTCTGCAATTTAATTCCCGTTCGTAATGACCATGTAAGTGTTTTTCTCAGACATCCTGTGAGAAAATTAAAGGCTGAATAATTTCAGTCCTGTCTGGAAACACATCTCTGAGTTTCGTCTCCTTGCGTTTAATAAAATAGTTTAATTTGTTCACTGCCACGCACCGTATTTACACTTTGGGCACACGTTTCCACGGAGACCCTTGTAAACACAACAGAGAGTGGAAATAGAGGAGCTACAGAACGTGATGTCACGTGACAGAGAAAAGGTCCGGATAGGGCTAAAGACTACAGAAGCAGTAAAACTGTATTCCACAGTTTCACAGTTAACTTTTAACAGCAAATCTTCACATGTAAAACGGTCTGTAACTGACGCAGTTCACTCAGTATGTGCACCATTATTGCTTCATTGGATACTGTATGGACTGCAGTCTTTTACTATGTGATAAAGGTCTCTGCCTTCTCACAGACTTGTCCTCACCTCAGACATAAACTAGAAAACAGAATACCAGGACTGGATAACATCTGAGCTCAGCAAAAAAGATCAAGGTCATGTCCACACATGTTAATAAATAGATAAAATATTTTTTGTGTTAGGCCTACATACACAGTGTTTGTTGTTAAAGATTGAACATGTCAAATCACTGTTTACTGTAAGGTGTGAGGTTGATACCCACAGCCTCCAATAACACCAAAGGAGCCAGACATTGGTAGCTTCATAATGCATGTTGGCTCAGTCATGCACATACATGATGTGATGATCCATAGTTTGGTCCTGTTTGGATGGACTGGGTTTGGGAGAAACTTTGTTGGAGTATAAGTTTATAGTTTGTACCAATATAGCGGGTGGTTGATTCAAGCTCTGTGCAGTTTCCTTTGGAAGTTGCATAGATAGGATAGATTGTTTGAGCTTACCTTTTGCTCACGTAGCTTCTCCCTCTCCTCCCTTTTCTTGGCCTCTGCTGGGTCTAAGCTCACTTCCATACTCTGTGGCTCTGAGCTGCCCTCCTCACCTCCACCTGAGGAGACCTGAGAGGAGCCAGACTGTTCTTTATCTGCGCTGTCATTGCTCTGAGAGTCCATGTCTTTCTCATCCAGGTTCAACGTTCCCGAAAGTAAGGCGTTCACCTTACATAAGGGAAATTCATGTAGCGTCTCGTGGAAATGTGAAGGGAAGCCAAAACTCTCCATGCCTGCTCTGACTGGCCCACCACCTGGGTACATCTGGACCACTGAGCCATGACCTGGAAGAGACAATAACAATGAGCAGAACAGACAACAGAGAAAGTGAATGTCAAGTATGGATAAAGCTGCGACACTTACAATTGTGTATAAAGTAATCTTTAAAAAAAAAAAGAAAGAAAAAAAGAAGCATGATAAATGAATAACTGACAATGAGAAAAAAATATATATTGCATTTTAGGCCTGCACAATATTGGACAAATTTTACATTGCGTTATTTATCGCAATATTAAACAATGCAATCCATCACATCACCAGCCCCACCCTCACACCCGTGCGCTGTCTCGCATCTGGACCAATCAAGAGCTGAGTCAGCGCCCCACGAAATAGCAAAAACAACAGTAATCAGCCCTTTAATCAGGCGTTTAAATGGCTTTTTAAAAGGTAAACGTGCATTTTGAAGCACATTCCCAGCCATGTGGATGGAGGCCATGTGGTTACCTCGTGTTTACTCCTGCCCCCCACCCTCACACTCCCCCTTAGGCTTTTAAGGCAGCAGCAGTCTGTCACTCACACAGACACAGAGACAGTGCTGTGTCTCTACTTCTTGTGTTAAGAATCAAAACATTGCAACATGATGTGTTTTATTTAATTGCCTTGAGTGACATTGCATGTCCTGCAATGTGACTAATGCACATGCACACATTGCGATGAGGATATTTAAACAATATATCATACAGACCTTATGCATTTGCTGTTTAAAGATAAGATATCCAACACATGTACACTACTGCATCTGTTTTGCTTTTATGAGGAGCGTAATCAAATATTCATCTGGCCTAATAATGCAATGTATAAAAAGATCTGTATAAACAGACATACCTCCCATTCTTTCCATAACGGAGCCAAGAACAAGGCCGGCACATGTTTCAAACACAATAATCTTACTGCCCGCATGGATGTTCCCCATAGTCAGCATATGAGCTAGGGTGTCATATCGCAGGTGACTGCAACAAGAACAAATTTATTATTCAAACACCTGGAAAAAAGAAATATCCAAAAGAACTGTGTATTCCTGTAAAACCTTTACAGCCTGTGTACCATAGCAAACAAGAGTTTTTTTAAAGAAAGAAAATATTCAAGAAGATTCAAGTCTATTTAACACTGTGCAAATGATGCTTTAAGGCAGCCACTGTAGCAGAAGCCACACTAGCAAGAAAAGTGTGAGGATGAGGGGATGTTAGAAACACAGGAGTATTAGCAGATAAGTGTCAAATCCTAGATTTAATTCATTATTTAAACTGATCTGATGATTTCTTGTATTCTGGCATTAATGGCATTAGAAGAGTAGAAAGTTGGCCAGCACTACATAGACCACAGTCTTGTAGCAGCCATAACAAGTCCAATAACAAAGCTGGAACTATACGTTTCAGCTTGATGACGTACCATATTTTCCCAGGTTCTCTTCCATGATACATCATAGCTAAAATACGGCAGGAAGGCTTCAGCACTGTTACATTGCTTTCATACCTGTAAACACATTAAACATTTGATTTAAATGCAAATACAGAAATGAGAAAAATCAAATTTGTCAATAATATGCCAGTGATCCTCTTGACTTACTTCTTCTTTTTCTTCTTGATGTATTTCTCTTGAGCAAATTCTGTTTTATCCTTGAACGTTGTACTGTTGTCTATAAGCTGCTGAATGATTTCCTAAAAAGGAACGTATATAAAATATACACAAATTAGGTAAAACTTGCCGACAATGGAAAATTGTAAAACCAAATTATTATATAATCAATTTGACCTCTGTGTAACTAAAATATATACCTGTCCTTTCAACCCTTGTTCTTTCAGTGACTCAATATCATCTCTGGTCAGTTTCTGTGATTTTCCATCATCAACAATGTGTCTGTTGTCCAACCCTGCCTCTTTGTTGTCTGTTTAGGAAGAAAATAGAGAAAGGGGAAAGTAAACATGGCATATGTCAATTGTCATGCAAAACTTTAACATATACAGGCTCTAAAACAGCCGCCAATCCCTTGATCACCTGTGGAATCTTCATCTTGCTTTGGTTTCCGCAGATTCAGTATTCCACCACTGTCTACTTCAAAAGTGGAGCCATACAGCTGCCCAACAGCATTGTCCATGAAGATCCACTGCTTCTCAAAAATCACTTTCCTGTAAAAGAAAAATATTTAAGAACATTTTTAAGACAACAAGGCAAAAACTGTAAATCAGAGCTAACACAGCCAAAGTTAAATAAATCAAACACTGCAAGTACTGCTTCACAGCAGCCTCTACTCTAACACACCTGTATTAGTGTGGGGAGTGATAAGGTTGCTATCATAGACGTGTAGGCAAATTCATGCAGATGTATCTCAATTAACACACAAATATGTATTTGTGTTGCTATCATCATAATCATAAGCATTGGTAGATAACTGTAGACACTCTTGATAATCAAGACTGTGTAGGACTGTTACAATCAAGTGGGTTTAAACATATATACACACAGCAGTAACCCACACCAAACATTATCCACTGCTCACTTTATAGTCTCAACTGTCCTGAGCACAATAACCACACAGTCTACTGTAAAGGATTTTGTATATTCCAAAAGAGCACATGGTGATGTATGCGTATGGGTGTCATATCCTTAATAAGACGGGCAATGTCCTTTACAGTATTCTGTCCTTCACTTTAAATTAAAGTCCCTAAGTGACACATACTGAACATCATTAGACCATCACAGGACAGTGCAGTGTGTAGATGTGACGGGTTAGTGCTGGAGATCAATCTCAAATTAAAAGTTTATTTTCTGCTTCTACAGGTCTGTTCCAACCAATTCAACATTCCATAATACTTGTTCTGACCATTTCTAGTACAAAATTTTACATATACAGGTTATGAAAGTCATTTATGTTTCGTCAGGAATGTAAAACTAAATTAAAAATTAAAATATTTAGTCATGTGTCCTCTTTATCAGAATAAGAAAAAAAGATTGAGCTGCTTAATAAATGAACTGATTATTTTTGTGTATTCTGCATCAATATACAAAACTGGGTTTGAGCTTGTTAGGTAAGAGGATACAGGTTAAGCAGATTGTCTGTGGACATTTAATATAAAATCTAGAACTGTGTTCTGGGACAACTATGGTTCGTTTTGAATAAAAGTAAAGCTAGTGTCAGTGCCTCAGGTTAGGCTGTTAAGGAGGTCCGAAGAGAAAAATAATAATTTGAGAGGCTACTGGGCTAAATGTCCTCCTTCATACCAGTCATAAAATTAACATTTATAATGACAGGTAAAGTTAGTCTTAAATCAGTATGCAATATATAAACACTTTATTCCAATGTAGCTGAGAAATGTTTGTCCTTAACTACCCCTTGAAGACACGTGTGTTGCAGAAACACTGCCTTAAGTTATTTTTTTATTTGGATTAATGAGCTATACAGCCCACAGTTATAAATTCATCAAGACTGACACAGATATGTTCAATTCAGAAGTTTGGAAACAGGGATTTAACCAAACATAAAGAAGGAGAAATATCACCATTTATAAAGTGGTATGAAAAGTTTGGGCACCCCTAACAATGTTCGGATCAGCAATTCCAGTTAAACATATCATATAGCAGATGAACACAGTGATGTTTAAGAAGTAAAATGAAGTTTATAGGATTTACAGAAAGTGTGCAATAATTCCTTAAACAAAATTAGGCTAGTGCCTAAATTTGGGCACCCAACAGAAAAATTACTTTAATATTTATTAGACCCTTCTTTTGCAGAAATAACAGCCTCTAAATACTTCCTAAAGCTTCCAATGAGAGTCTGGCTTCTGGCTGAAGGTATTTTGGATCCTTCTTCTTCATTCTTCACAAACAAATTTTGCATTCCAATAATTAGAGCTGAAAACATTTCAAATCAATAAAACCACAAGGGTGCTCAAATGTATGCGTCTGCTTAATTTTGTTTAAAGAATTATTGCACACTTTCTGTAAACCCTATAAACTTAATTTCACTTTTCAAGTATCACTGTGTTCATCTGCTATATGATATATTTAACTGAAATTGCTGATTCAAACCAAATGGTTTACAAGAAAAATCATGAAAATTATCAGGGGTGACCAAACTTTTTCATACCACTGTACATGTATAACTAAATTAGCAACACTGTTGTTTAGTGAATGATTGTTATTAATGTTGAGGCTAACCTAACCTAATTTTGTTAGTGGACCTAGCATTAGCTAAGCTAACAGGACTATAGCTACAGCACTGCAGCAGCTCGACTCTTCAGTCTCTTCAGACATTAGACTGGTTATTTTTTTTAGGTGAAAACTGATCTCAGAGACCCCGTGACTGAATTGAACAAGACAACTTACTTTCTCTTCTCCACCTGGACTGATTTGTAGACCTCTCCTCTCTTCAGGACTACATACTCCCCCTCACAGATCCTGCACTCCTCCTCATCACTCTCCACCCCCAGCGGATCCGCCATTTCCACAGATCACTCTCCCGGTCACCTGTCTGAGAGAGAGAGGCTCTTAATCTCCTCCAGTAACCGGTACGAACAGCAGAACAGTACCGGCGAGGGCTAAAGCAGCGCGGTGCACCGGGGGAGCGCAGGCTGAGTGTGAGAGAGAAAACCCGGACCCACGTGTTCACTGGCGTTTACCAGAGCCGCAGGGTGATTAATCAATCCAAACCCCGGAGCTCGCGGAGTCTAGGAAGAGAAGCCGATCACAGATAACACCGATACACACCGTATATGCAGAGGCGTGAGAACTGCTGTTAGAAGGCTTCCCCTGTACACAACACACACCAGCTGTTAATTAATAATAGACCGGTAAATGTGTCCCATGGACACGGATGATAAACTGCAGGTAACAGAAATGTTTGGTGTTTTGAGAAAATCTAACATTTGTAGTTTGTTGTCGGTTCCTCTGTCGTGAAAGATGTCATTTGGGAGAGTTTGGGACGTTGTGTGTGAGCAAGAGAACGGTGTTCTGGCAAGTTGTGCTAGTGTATACCTAAAGGTACTCTTAAAAATACCATATTAGAAGATGTTCTGGGCAGAAGTCTAGGCAGGATATTTGGATAGGCTAAATTACTGTATCTGGTAAAATCATGGTCAAAATGTGATTAGAAAGATTAGTTTTTATTATATTTTGTATTTGCCTTTGTTTTATTTGCATTTTTTTGTATTTATTGTGATTTAAGTTTTGTAACATTCAAACATGTGGTTTATTTAATGCACCCGATATGGTTTGGAGCATGCGCAATACAGCGGTAAAGCACGTATCGATGAATAGCATAACTCTGTAGAACGACCGAAACGCGATAATCCCCTGAGTATCGAATATCAAACGAACTTTATAAAGCTCATTATTAACTGCTGTAGTGTAGGAGCGCTTTGGGATAAGGGGCACAATATGTCAGATTAGTTAAACTTTATTTAATTAATTCAGTTGAACTACAATCTATTAATAAAAATCTACATTAGTGTACACTAGTTACCAGGCAGTTTATATGTGGGTTTTATGGTATTACAGGTGGTTGTCATGGTGTTGCTGGATGGTTGCTTTGCTGCTATGTAAAATTAGTGAACTGCATGTCTAGCCAACGACCAAACAAACATCTTCTGACACAGAGTATATTATTATTATTATTATTTTTTTTTTTTTAGTATTTTTTTTTATTTATTAAGAGCCCAAGAGGTGAATCTGTGGTGTGAGAATATTGTGATATGGGTAACAGTCTGTAGATGGCGCTGCGGAGGCGCGTCCGCTATTGTCTGCGATGAGAAATCCTCAGCTGTTCCACCCAAGTGAAGCTGATATAGAGAAGGCGACTAAAGACCGGACTCGTCTGGCGCCCGACAGACTTCATCGCGAAAGACCACGCTGAATGCTCTCCTGAACGTGATCATTTATTTTTTTTTTTTATATAATTTTATAATTAATTAGTAATTTATTCTAGTGTTAATTGGTTCTAAAATACAACTTTTCAAAAAAAATATTTCTTGTACACTATCATTTATTAGTAATCAATTGTTAATTTTTTGTTTGTGCATGTGAATTAGTTCTGGAATACTTTTCAAAATTGTAAACTTCTCATCTTTATGTCTCTCTTTTTAAAGGCAAAATCTATATTATATAAAAAAAATAATACGTTATAATATTTTATAAAAAATATTGTATCACAATATTAAAATCCTTTTTTTTTTTTACAATATTCAATATTTGTGGCAGTATGCAGTCAAAATACAGCAATGCAAATGCAAACACTATCTTGAGTATAATTATTTAGGTTCTGGCACAACACCAATGCATTATTTTTGGAATAAAATGTACGGTTGACATTGCAGACAGCCCTACAACATGGCTAACACACCATCTAGTGCAATATTCACACAGCTATTAAAAAAAATAAACAAAAGTATTTTTGAGTTAAAGATAAACTACTAGAAATAGGCAAAGCAGACTAATTTGTTTATTATAGTGAAAAGTTCACTTATTGTAGTGTAACTTTGATGTATTCATATTTTTTTGTGTGGAAAAAAATTGAGAATTTTAGCTTCTCAGTCAGTTTCACTCACTGGTTTAGCCTATCTGACCCACCAGGACGACCATGTCCAATGTCCACAGAATCAGTGAATTTTATAAGACAACTGATTTGTTTTTATTAATGTATAATTTATTATTAAAAATGTTAATTTTGTATGTAAATGTAATTTTGTTTCAATTATTGTAGTTGAAAGACATTTTATTTAAAAATGAAAAGAAATTATTTGGCCATGGGCTTTTTATTAGTCTAAGATTTGTTTAATGTTTATTTATATAATGCATTAATATTCCATAACATGAATGCATGGTTTTAGACTTTAGACTATCTTGCACAGGCAAGTGATGTAGAATGCTGGTCGGTTTGTTTGTTTGTTTTTTATTTACCAAACATTCTTATTGTGATTGGGATGAAAAAATCCAAATGCATGTGTTTCCAAAATGTCTCTATATTAGCTAGATTTAATAGTTTTGCCTGTTTTGCTAATGTAGATGTTTTGAAGAGGTAGGTAGAAGTAGTTTCCTGCTGATGACTATTCTATATAGACAATGTTTGTGCAAACAGTGCACAGTTAAAGAGACCACCAACACTCCTTTGTTGGTAAAAACGTTCAACCAGGATACAGTATAGTCATTGGTATAGACAGTTTGTAGGGTTTTATGTTGACACTTTCACCACCTTCTAGTTTGTGAATAAAGCA
This sequence comes from Astyanax mexicanus, assembly GCF_023375975.1. Lineage (NCBI taxonomy): Eukaryota > Metazoa > Chordata > Actinopteri > Characiformes > Acestrorhamphidae > Astyanax > Astyanax mexicanus. The sequence goes on from NC_064408.1 coordinate 72,557,506, forward strand.
TTGCTAAAACACATTTGTGTGTAACTGCAAACAAGACTGCAATTAATATAGGTTATCCTAATAATTATTTAAATGTCATGCTTAATAGAAATAACAAGATCATTCACTGTTCTGATTGACATGTTTAATAGGAAATACAAAAACAAATAACATTCACTATGTTTTCAATACTTTGTTGTGGCTGGCTGCCTTTTTAATTCTTCAGCAGAAATGAAATAGTGTATACACATAAGAATATCACCACCTCCTTGTTTCTACATGCAATGTCCATCTTTCAGCTCCACTGTGCACACAGGATCACTTTATAGTTCTATAATTACAGAATGGGGCCCTATGTTTCTGTTCATACTTAATTATCCTCCTTCCCTTCCCCTTGTTCTTCAATAAACCCACACAACCACCACACAGCAGCTATTGGATGGTAGACCATTCTCAGCACTGCAGTGACAGTGTAGTGTATTAGCGTGTGTTTTTAGGGAAGTAGTGGATCAGACACAGCAGTGCTGCTGGAGTTTTTAAACACCTCAGTGTCACTGCTGGACTAAGAACAGTCTATCAAGATAAAACAATGAGCCAACAGTGCTCTGTGGGCAGCTTCCTGTGAGAACTGATGAAGGACTAGAGGATGACCAACACAAACTGTGCAGCAACAGATGAGCTTCTGTCTCTCATGTTACATCCACAAGCTGGAGCAGCTAAGTATGTCAGTAGTATCAGATCAGGTGTGGCTCTCCTCTTTGGAAGCTCTGAATTAAACTTACAATTAAGCTCATAAGATGAAATTCAGCAAATACCAGTAAGCTTGGCTAGCATACCCATGTAGTGTCACAAATCTGAGCTTTTTAATGAGGTTTTTGTTTAAATGTAAACAAAAAAAAAAACAAAAGCATGAAACATATTAAAAAGGCTACATTACAACTTGGTCAATTGAAATCTGAAGGCCAATCTCGACTTGACACATGGAAGATTCACAAGTTTTTCAGTGATGTTAACAGTTATTCTTGTCCTCCTGTAAGTTTACGGAAGAGTTCTTCATCTAGTGTTTCATTTTGGTCCTTGGAGCGGGTTGAGAGGAAAATGTAGCCTCCAATGTATTCATGAACCACTCTACAGTCACAGCTCTGACAGGAGAATGCTACCCACACGTTTTGGTCAAATTCAATGGACACCTGAAACAGAAATATAACATAAATGAGATGAAAACACTTTTTTAACAAATCAATCAATCAATAAATCAACCTTTATTTTAACTCGGGAATACATTGAGGGTGTCCCTCATTTACAATGTTGCAGAGCATTCACAGTATAAAAGGAAGAAATAATGAACAAAATAATGAAAAATGAAAAATAATAAATAAAAATAAATAGAAATTTTAAATCAGCATTTAATATTGATGAATAAAATGTATATGTAAAAAGACCATAAAAACAAATTGACGCATAAAAAGTAAAGAAGTTATAAAATATAAAATAAATAAAACAATAATAATAAGAAGAAGAAGAAGTATATTTTAAAATAAATATATTAAATAATAATAAGTTTATATTAAAGTTCTCACCTGTCTAATCTCCCAGTTGACATTCCATTGTTTCATGTTGGAAAATCTCCACGTGGTCACTGGCAGGCGTGTGGACGTGTCAATACGGATTAATCTGTTGTAGGAGATGCCTAGTATCTCATCCTTCTTGCACCCTCTGAATCTGTGTGAACACAGGAAGTTGGATGGATACTTGTGCTTTAATACAGGGCAACATCAAAGAACCTTAGAGAAACATATGTTGGAGTATCAAGAAGATCAGTCTGACCTACGCATATAAATGGAAAGGAATTATTGCTAATATAATCTAATATTTCTGGTGAAGTGATTAGATTCTGAAGTGGCTTTGTCTTCATATACATACCTAACTATGTAGTATTTGATACCGAACTCTGGCAAAGACTGCCATGCCTGGATGAAGCGCATTTTAGCCTCCATGAGAGAGAGCTGGGAAATATTATGATGGGCATCCAAGATCCGTGTAGACAACTGAAAAAAAAGTAAATCACCAGGTGGCATACTTTCATTTTCCTGTTAATTTTTTTCTGTGTAATTTTGATAACTAAAGGTATACATATCTTTACATTAGTGGTCAACCTATATATCAGCCGGCCAATTAATCAGGGCGTTTTTTTTTTATATGAGTGTAAGAGGCAAGAGGCAATGCCGTGGCAGCTTCATCATTCTGGCTACTAGAGTGCCCCCTTGTGTCCATTTTGCCATCTCACAGACGTCAGTAAACGCATAGGTACAGGAGGAGTACAAGCCTGTAGCTAAATGCCGTCTCATCAGAGAAAACAGTAAAAATGAATAAACAGTTTGTTACTGGCTGCTCTTTATAACATACACTCGATAATCTACTATTATAAACAACTTGAGTTGAAAGTTGAAACCTAGATACCCAGCATTATTTAGTATTTCCAGTCCGGTGCACTGGCTAAGACTCGTTAGCTTACATTGCCGGGAGTCCAAAAGATAGCGTAGCATGATTAACTAGCTAACTAACATATGAAACAAACTTTAGTGCCTTTCAGATTCTGCATTTCCTCCTCGCTCTTTTCGTCTTTCTCTGTGTGTGCACGCCTCTGTCTCTCCCCCGCCTGCCTGCACGTGTGTGTGTATGTGTCACAGGGCCTCTCTCTATGTGCGCCAGGTTCGATTTTTTAGCTAACCTACCACTATCTAACTTATCTCCTTAGATAAGTATTGGAGAAACCTAACTTACAATATTAACCAAATTAAGCTAACATGATCAATTTGCCAAAACATTTACGTGAACGTCCTGGGCTTTTTGTTTCTGCATATTCTGTCTCTCTAGCCCTATCTACTACTTACCAGCTTGGTTGTCTTAAATATTGGAGGGGCAAAATATCCACTTTTATCACATAACAGTGATCAATTTTATTTATTTATGGACAAGATAACCATGTATATTTAATTGTAATGTGTATGGAAAAATGCAATTTCCCATTTTTGTTTGTTTGTTTGTTGTCCCCTATATATTTCTGTTTTAAATAAATTCAGATGGCTGGACAGAAATCTAACTTCTGCTGTGTGCTACTGTTTTCAATAAGAGTGTTATTTATGAATGTATATCCTCAGAAACATAGCGATGCTGCAATCTGCTTGTATACGTTAGGTGCACTAAAATTTTGTATTTTATTTAGGTTTTTGTGTTTTTTGATATTGCTCTGTTTTTTTATTTTAAGTGAACCTCAAAAAGAGCAAAGAAGAGTAGAATGTGCTAAATAAATGTTTAAGTTCTGTAGTTTTATTATTATTTTTATTATTATTATTATTATTATTATTATTATTATTATTTAATTAACTGCAAAAAAATGTGAATATTGGCTTTACACATTAGTCAATCAATGGCCCTACTGCTGTCTAAATATCTGCATCTGCATCGGCCATCAAAAAACCCAAATCAGTCGATCACTACTTTACATGCTACATTTACTGTACATAAAGAGTCTTTTTAATCTCAGACTAATTTGGTAGCACAGCTGGATAAAGTCTTGTTTACTTGTTTGTTCTTGTATTTTTTGCCATATCGTGGAGAGACAAAACATTCAGGATTCATCTCCATGGACTCCACGTCAGATGCAGCCTGGCCGGGTGGGGGCGCCAAACTCTTCATCTGTAGGAAAGACTGGATGTTCCTGACCTCAGAGCTGTAGGAGCTGTAGGCCATCGTCTTGCCTTTAGAGGCCAAGATGCAGGCAGCTTTCCACTTGGCATACTGCGTTTCCTTTTAAAAAAAAGAAAGAAAAAATAAAAATTAGCATGAAAAGATTTGTTACTGATCTTATTTATACACTTATACAAACTAAATAAAAACTTTTTTTAATGAACTGGTATATTAAAACGTTTTTTTCCTCGCTGTGCAAATTTTTTAATCGGAGCCTGTTAAATTTTCTGTGTCCTCAGGAGCACTCACTGTCAATGAGCAGATAAAGTAAACAATGGACGTTTATGAAAGCTGTGGCATGTGACTTTGTTCTGATTAAAGAACACACAAGGCAAAATACCTTACAAAATAAGAGTAAAGGTTCCACTACTTAAATAATCGTATCGGTCTTTCATTTGAATGGCATCATGTAACATTTTATTCTGTAAAAAGTGAATAAATATATCTTACAATACTGCTGAAAATATAACCACAATCAACTCACATTATCACAACGAATATACACCTCGTTCATTCCATCTGCAACAGGTAGTAAGAGTTTGATCCCAAACTTCTTTTCTGTTACATTGACATCTGGAACAACTTCACAGCCTGTGTGATCAACGAGGGACCAGACAACAAGCATTTACAATTTAGCCACAGAGAGAATCATTGCATTAGATGCATTACCAATGCCTGTGATGCTCACCTCGCAGATGGAGTTGTTCAATGGGCTCTCCACTGGCAGACTCTTTGTTTTTGTAATAGGAAATGCTGGTGTCTTTGAACACAAACCAGTAGTCTTTGAACGTTCGCAGTAGTCGCTTGGGCCTGTAAAGAACAAAGGACATAATCTGTATTCTGGAGTCCTGGATACTGATAGCACTGGCCTTAAGAAAAAACATCTCACCAGCTCACCTGTACAGTTTAAGAGTGTCTTCCAATTTTGGAATATCTGTGATATCTTCCTGAAGACCCAAAAAAAAGAACATTCAATATAGTAATGTAGAAAATTGCAGTAAACTCTATTATAAAGACCAAAACAGCAATTGTTTTCACATGACTGACATCCTTGAATTTCATGCATACCAGAATTTTGTCTGTGTTTCGTCCTTCAAGTGTTGTTTCCAAATGTGAGAGGGCTGCCTCCACCTCATCGATGTCGGGTTCGTCTGAATAGTCCACAGGCTTGGTAGACATGGTCAGCTTGCATATGTGATACTGAAAGAGGGTCAGGTATTGTATACACTTCAGATTCTTTCATTTTTTTATTATTACAATAATGAATGTATAAATTGTACCAGTCAGGTTGTAAGGAGCAGTAAAGCCACTCCATTATAAAGGAGTTTTAGTGAAGTTTCTTCAGTGCTGGGTCTGAGAGCAGCAGTATTAGCATTAGCCGCTAACCACAGTGGTAGCTATTTCGCTGTTCAAATATATAGGAGTATATAGGACTGTAGTCTGTGTGTTTAATGTGTTAAAGCAAGTTACATAAGATGAACCACTAGCTAATATCGCCCTGGCTTACAGGAACACCCAGGGTTCCTCAGCGTAGTGCTGTCGGGTGGCATTTACTAGTGCTAAGCGGGGCTAACCATGGCTGGCTAGCGCTGCTGCTAACCGTGCTAACATATTGGAAATCTAAGCTTACTGTAAATAAATGGAAGCACTTTACTCACCCAAACAAACAACAGTTTCATGAGTGAAATCTGTTTAGATTAACATCCAGTGCATGTTTACTTGTTTAACTGTACTAAAAGTACAGTTTTGCTGAATTAGAACAGAAAATGCGACACCCCTGTCTCGTACTATCGTCCCTTAAAATGCACCTTATGTATGAAAATAGACGTTCATTGATAGTGCACCTTATAATAAACATAGCCAATACCCCATTACACATAATTTTACCACATGTAAAGCACTACAGAATAACGTTTCTGCAAGATGGTTGGCAGACTGGCTCACAGAATGGCTACAGTAGCTTACATACTCTGTACAACTGTAAAGAAACGTATCTCAGAATAGGCTACATATTGAAAGACAACTGGGTTTCAACAGCAGAAGAAAGCTGAGGCTGCTGTGGCACTGGTTAAACTAAGCTGAACAGCCGAAAAATACCATATGCTGGTCTGATGAATCTGGATTGTTTCCTAAACCGATGTTAAGGGCAGAATTTGGCACCAACAGCGGAGTGTCTACAGTCAAGGCTGGTGCAGGTGGTGTAAAAGTCTGAGGAATGTTCTTTTTGGAATACTTTGGGCCTGGTCATACCTATAATCCATCATCACTTTAATGTCAAAACAATTTTTTGAGTATTTTTAATACCATGTGCATCCCTTCATGGATATATATGTTCTAATGGTTATGTAAAGCATAACAGTGCAAAATGATACAAAATAAATATACTAAACAGTAAATATTAATTTCAGTGAGGATTTGATTAGATTCAGTAACAAGATTAGGATGTTAGATGATCAAAACAACACCTTATCCACAACTTTCCAGCTCATTCCAAAAGTATTGGATGAAGCACCATCATTCCAGTGAACACAGTTCCACTGTTCCACAGCTCAATACTGGGAATCTTTATACCCCTCTAGTTCATGCAGTGGCATTAGGCATGGTGCCAATAGGTTTATCTGACTAGGGAGTCCTATTCTATTCATAGTGACTCACTATATGTGCATTTCTACATATGTGTCAGCAATAAGTGTAACTTAAAGCAGCTGAATGCATTTATTAGGAGGGGTTTCCACAAACATTTCATATATACACACATTAACAATAACATCAAAACAACAAGAATAATTACATTAGAAAACTGAGATTTGCTCAAAGTAAAAAAGTAGAAACAGAAAAAGTCAAGATTTTGTCTACAACATATTACGACCCCTCCTGAGCCAGTCTTTGGAATCCTCCTCTATCTGGCCTATACAAATCTCTCCTGCCGCGTACTCTCTTTGTTGTGGCATGCTTCATCACATTCCACATTCTGAGGCAGTCATTTCTGCCCTATGAAAAGTCTGTGCCTGCAGCTACACAAAGAGCTGTGTGTCTTATCTCATCTTACCATTTACAGGGAGATAAAGGGAAGCCAATACAATGCAGCACTAGCTCATAAAAACACAGTAAAAGCATGGGGCAAGATTTGACGCACATTGCCTAGATGTAGCCAGTATACATTCCACAGAAATACATGTTTACATATTTTGCTATAAGAAGTTACACACTGCAAACTGCAAAAAAACGTTTTTCTTACCTTCTACGGAAACTGATCATTCTCACTATTAGCTGTGAATTATGTCTCTCAATGTCTGTTAATAAAGACTGTCAGAGGTTGCTCTGCTAGATTAATAAAAGTTTTGGGGGAATTATTCACCTGCAGGGAAGCAAACATCAGCATCTCTTCTTCAGTGCATTCAATCTCTTCCAGGAGAATAGCCCACCGTGCTTGTTCATACAGTTGTGTAATCCTTACTGCATCATACTGAAAAAGAGAACACACACATAATATGCAAAGTTATCACCTATTTTCTAGGTACCAAAAAACAGACGCAAATGCAAGTATTTTATAACATAAAATATAAACAAGAAAACAAACGAAGAACCAAGAATAAACACAGAACAGGAAACATCTGGGGACAGGTAACAAGGAGGGCGGAGCTACAAATTAAACACTTAAGGCAGACACGGGAGGAACACACAGGACTACGTGGGGAAAGACACAGGCACGGAGGAGGAAAGGAAAAAACACAGAGAGCAACACAGGCATAGAAGGGAAATGACAAGGACCAGGGCAAGGATATGACACAAACACTGTTACTTAATATTTCCTGTATTAATAAAAGCACAGAAAGAAATGTCCACAAAAACACAAACATTCACACTAAAGCAGAGTAAATGTATATTTTTTTCTTTCAGTTATAGTTTTTAAAAGGCACATGACTTGTGTTTTAGTGTTGAATTAGCATGGCTAGTGTTAATTTAACACTGAAAGTGTTGATTTAACACTGGAAAATGTGCTGTATAGTGATTTGTTACACATCCTCTACAATATCTACTATTCTGAATTTCTACTGGGCTAATCATCTCTAAATTGTATATATAAATTGTATATATACTGAATTGTCCCAGGATTCCTACCTTTGGATTGAGATCAAAGAAACAATGGTACTTGAAGCGCAGAAGAAGCTTGTCATTCTCCTGGATGCCTTGCTCCATTAGAGAACTCGATGAGTCCAGCCACCTGCCAAGCACATTTATTTGTATCTTGGATTTTTCTCAGGTTCTTGTTTAAACCAGTTACATATTCATGACTGCTATGCTTTATATGTATAATGTGTATGGTTAATATATATTTACTATAATAACACAGTATATCTGTCAAAATGTGTTCACAAAACACTACACTACATTAAACACTATCTCTCTTTCTCTTGCTCTCTCTCTAAATGCAGCACTCACCCAGCATTGATTACAGATTTATCTTCCATACTAAGAGGTTGGTACATCTTGGCCAGCTCCTCTGGGGGCACGTTGGGCTGGCTGGAAGTCAGAGAGTTCTCCCCGAACCACAGGCTGGTGGCTGATGCGGGTGTTCCGTTCTCAGGGTCATAGGTCGCCGTCATGGTTTTACTGTAGAGACTGCTGCCAGCTACAGAGATTTTACATCCACATCCACTGTCATAACTGCATGCTTTTGCCGTTATCATTATTTGTTAAAACCTAGACATAATGCAGGCCTGAACAATTCTCAGACCATTAGACTGGTACCTACCTCAAAACCATGGCTAAAAGCCCCTTTATATAATTGTGCACTATTGTGTATTCTACATATGGTGTGTAGTATAGTGTAAACAATTATTCTAATTATGTGAAGGCACCAAAGGCAGCGCACTACTGTACAGGCATCATTTTATTTTATTATTGTTTTTACCCAAAAGGAAAATATAGAATTAAGATCTCTGATTGGAACAATCCAAAATATAAAATCTATACACAAAGTAATTAGGATAGTTGCGTATTCATATGTTTTCTAAACTCAATGGTTTTAAATTAATTTATAATATTTTTTGTGGGAGAAACTGTCTACTGTCTTGGGAAGACTTTTTTATTAGAATTTGGAGCACTTCTGTAAGGATTTGATTGCATGCAACGGCAAGAGCATTAGTGATTGAATAAATTGATAAAATTGAATGGTCACCACCCCACCTCATCCCTAACTCTCTGTAAGTATTGGATGGAGCACCAACAATCCAGAGAACATAGATCCACTGCTCCACAGCTCAATGGGTATTATAGCCCTCTAACCTATGCCTGGCATTGATCATGGGACCAATGCATTCATGTTTAACTATTGGTAATAATACATCTCTACAGGGGCTAGAAATGCTGTGTGTGCATTTGTGCCAGCAGTGTGCACAATTCAAGTATCTGAATGCATTCATTAAAAGAGGTGCTTAGAGAAACACAGTGTGTATAGTGTAATATTCTTCTCTGTTTCATACATTATATGACTGCCTGTGGAACAGACTGACCTATTAAAGATAATTTCTCAAAACTATGGATTTTCTAGGGCCATAAAATGTTCTAGAAATTCCATTTCAGTCACATTTACTGATCTCCACTGAGCAATAAGCCTGCAACTCAGCAAAAACAAGGATGTAAGCAAAAAGTAGACAATGAAATGGTTGCAGTAGATCTCTGATAGCCCTGGGCAGATACCTGGTATCTGATGATGTATACGACACAGACTAAACACAATTGTTCATTGGAAAAAAAAATGACAACCTTATGCACTGTCTTGCGCATTTGTACAGGTCTGGGCTATGCCTGCCTATAATAAAGAAACCTTGTATAATTCTCATTGTGCTCAATCCCACAGTAAACAAAACAGACACAGCTAAGTGTCAGCAACTACTACTAGTTATTTGCAATTATTTGTCATTTGTAAAAAAAAACGACAGAAATTTAAAAGATAATACAGTATATAAACAAGGTATAAAGTGGGTTATAATAATCTTGGTTCTTTACCTGTTCCACTGATAACGTCCATGTCTATTATTTCATCTTCCTCCTGGTCCTTATTCTTGTCTTTTTTCTTTTTCTTTTTTGGATCATCTGGTGCTTTCAGGAGGGATAACTCCTCTGATCTTCTTATGTCTAAGAGCAATGCAATCAAGTAAATCACCATTCTAAATCAATTAGTGCATAATTATCATAAAAAAAAATTGTGATGCCTTTTAAAACATTTAAACTGAAATAACAAAGCACTGCCTTTCCATTTTATCCAAGACTGAAGACTAAAATCAGACCAGATCAGATATGCCCACACTTACTGAGTGCTTTGCAAATTTCTTCCACAGCCTTGAAGACCACTGATGAGAAGCTGATGGTCAGTTTGATGGTCTTCATGTTGGGCAGCTGCAGCAACAGTGGCTTATGCTGGGGAGTAAAGCGTAGGTCAGCATCTGCTTGCACTCCATACTTATCCAGTGTCCAGTGGTTTTTCAACAGCCAGCAGTTCTTCTTTTCCCACCACAGGGCATGATCTGACCAGTTCTGAGGGGTCTCTGCCACAACATAAGGCAGTTTAAATTTTATTACTCAAACAAAATGTCTGTGGTGCTTGAAAAAATATAGACAAAAATGCTTTTTGGTAGGAAACTATGTGGTTGGTGAAAGAAAAAAAATTGAAGAATTTGTATATTTTTACATTTTGACCCACACATGGTATAAATGGGTACAGATTACTGTGGGGTCATATGTTAAATGAAGGGTTATCTAAGTTGTAAAAAAAAATACATATTTTTATATTTTTGGACACAAGAGTGTCTTATTTTCACTTTCATTTAATAATTTTCGACTGTTCACCATTTTAAAATCACCATACTCAAAATAAGTTGCAAATATTAAGAGAATTTTGATATTTGGCCTAATTTTTGTTCCAAATATAATAAAAAATGATGTTCCTTTATTGTTCTTTGTATACAAGTATAAGTATATGAGCTGGCCTTTATTAGGAATTTATTATGAAACTCACAATAGCAGATTATCCACAATGGCTAATGGCTAACTGGTGATGCTAACTGGTTTTCCTAATTTTTTCTGTTGATAACAGGTTTCTGTTCATGGTTACATAGCTTAGACACCATCATAAACAAGGTGTTACCCAAAACAGGAAATGAAAAGGTGTGGAACAGTGATGAGTCTGATGATGTCATCAAATCATATGGTGCAGACCGATGGCTTAAAACACAGACGGATGAGTCTTCCTTTAGTCACACTTCCTAGACTTCCCAAAGGAAGTGCCAACTCATTCAGAAATCAGATTTAAAGGAAAAGCACATTCTATCCTATTTATATATACTGTTTAATTAGAACTGTATGTAATTTACATTATTGAAATAACTGAATGTATGTCTCTTTATTTAGAGCAGAAATTACAATAAGCTAATGATAATATAAATCCACTGAAATGGATTCTTGTTTTATCTGTAAATAAGAAAAATGGTAACACTTTTACAACAATGGTCACAAATAACAGTAGTTACAACAGTAATAAACCTTGTTATTCATTTATTTTTTTGACACTAGTTAACAATAATACATTTTAATGCTTAAGAATTTTATAAATAATAATTAAATATGAAATTATAAATGTCTTATGTAGTGTCAATTAATAATTATTTGTATTATAGTACCCTTATTGTAAAGTGTTACTGAGAAATCTTTGGAAATTGATTTAACCCCCTCTGAGCTATGCTTTTAGGTTGACTCCAGAGGTGAACTTCAGACCTTGTGTCTGCAAATAATACCCTAGGAGAACAATGGCTGAGAGCCAGGGGCAATTGAAAGGAATGCAAAGCAAACATGGGCGCACCCAAGCGTTTAAACGAGGAGTTAGTCTCTATGTACTGCTCTACCGTAGTGAGCCATGTTAACAATACAAACATTTCTGTGTTCATTACTGATGCTAATGGTCTGTACAGCTGTATACAGCTGGGCATTTCTTTTTTTTCAGTTTTGACGGTTTGTTGAACTCCTGGTGATACTGAAATGACTTAAACCTAGGGGCACTGAGTCTCTGTAGTGTGTGTGATGTCATAGCTTTTGGACAAAATAAAAAGGAGGAGCCTGCATCTGAAGAGAACCCTTGAGCAAGCAGAGGATAAAAGCACTCACTGATCTTCTCCACGAGTTTGAGCATGAGTCCTCCAATGTGAAGATCTCCCTTAACCAGAATTTTAAACTTCATGCTCTCATCTCCTTGCCGCTGATCCACTTGGATCGACAGCTCCCATGAGTTTTGGCGCTCAGCAGCGGTGACCATGGCTTCACCTACATCAATACAATAAAAGGCCAGTTCAACAGTGGGGCAATACATTCCTTTCTCAGTTGAATAGATGAATATAATTTTTCTCTCCTCATGAAGCTTTCAGCCTTAAGCAACACAACAGACGTATGCTGTGTAAGGTTTCTCAGATTACAAGAAAGCACCACCGCAGCAGAAACCAAAATTAAAGAAGCCTATTCAACATAAGCTTATGATTAGTTGTTCCCTTTTTTATTATTCTATTTACATTTAAAGGTCATGCAACATTTAAAAACAATGAACTACACCTTTAAATTAACATTAAGTCTCATTTTTACCCTAAATTAGAGATTCAAAGTGAATCACTGAAACAGATAATGGGGAGTTACGCTGCTAACAGACCATATATTTAACTTTGATGAAGCAGTAGGACAACATGCAATAGAAATGTAAAAATGCATAATCTGAGTCATATTTCTATAAACTCCTCTTATGCTACTCCACTGTGTCAGCATGTCAGTTCACATGCTTCTTTAACTTTCAGTGATGGTTCTGTATCTTTCAGCTTGTCCAGAAATGCATGTGTAGCGCATGACCTTTAGAGATGGCTTAAAGTACACTTTACACTTCCAAATTGTAGGGGGAGCCCAGGAGCAATAAATACATATTCTCACATAATGATGCGGTTCTCAAAGTAAGCATGGTTCAAATGTAAAATAGGGTCATGATGTTTACAGTGCAAAGCACCCTGCATGTACCTCCCACCATTAAAGTATTTAACCTCCTAGGACCTGGCATCCATATGACATTTTGTGTTGTCTAGACCACAACAAGAAATTTTGCTCTATAAGGGCCTGGTGTCCTCTTATGAGGCCATTGTACTGTCACCTAGTGGTGTCAGAAAAGTTTAACATGTTACAGTTCAGAAATTTAAATGAACAGTAAATACAGTAAATGTTAATATTTTTTTTAATTTGTTATGTCTGTGTTGAAGCAGCATATTGCTTAAAGGGGCACAATTGTTCTTTTTACTTTTGTTTTGCACTCCGGCAAAAAATGCTGCTGTGTTCAGACACAAAATAAATGTTTTGTACATAATTACTAATACTTCACTGTGTTCTATCAAAATATAAAAGTAAAGTCCTCATATGTGGACATCATTTTTCTCAGAAACTTTGTTTTTAAACTAATCATGTGCCAAGTGCACTGCATCAACTAGGTATTTCCTAACAATACACAAACTATCTATTTTAAACATTAAATTAAACCTTCATTATACAGTGTCTAACAGATGGTATGCAAATTTAATTTTGCAACTTGTGGAATAAGCTATTACTCAATTTCTGACTACTCAGTATATCTCTGGTACTTCTGTACTGCAATTTTATTTTCCCTATACCCTAACTACATATATTTCATCACAATTCCTAATGATTAAAACCCTTTATAAGCTGAATAAGACATGTTACAACATGAAATATATTAAACTACACCGTGCAGGACTGGAACTGGGGTTGGGAAAGACAGGCTTAGAGAGACTCATTAACTAGAACATTTTACAACAGGGAAGAATCCCAAGACAAAGAGAATTAGATATTACTGTCTGGGAAGTTGGAAAGAACAGGAGGGTGATGGTCACAGAAGGAGAGCACAACCCCATCCCAGAAATTCCTGACAAGCAGGGACATGAAGGAGTGCTGAACATCTCAACACATGAACCAGATTACTCCCTCTTCTCTTCAGATTACTCATTTTTCTCTTCAGAAGAATAGATGCATATCAATAAACAATAAGACTGCAGTTAGACACTAAAGGGCTGATGCTTAAGGTCTTCTGTTTCACGTAGACACTGAACTTTTAGAAAAAGCTACTAAATTATCACAGGTTTGGTACTATCATCAAAGTTAGGGGACATAACTGTACCTCATTGCATTGCAGATATTTTTATACTAACTGTAATGCAAATAGTTCAACAGTGAATGTACAACTGCGCTGTTTGTATTTTGATGATGACAAAAATGTACCTGTATGGTACCTTTTTTCTGACAATGTATGTATGTTTTTTTTTCCATTTTCAGGCTTTTCAATTTACTCCCTACATCACTACTACTCTGGTTAAGCACTGATTGTTATCTAAACTATCTTCTTATCCTGATGTAAACAATTCTGTAGCCACAGGGCAGAACTACAGTCTGATCCTGTGGATAACTATATCCTGCAGGGGTGAAAAATGAACTGTATACAAGGTAGCCCGTTCAAAAACAGGTATTCATGAATACACATATAAACACAACCCTATGACAGCAGATTCTATTACTGAGTAAAATCATTATTTATTTAGCTTAAACCTGTCAGAAACAGGCAACAAAATTACAAGGCTAAAGGTAGCTTCGAACTTAAATTCCCGTTCCACCTTAAGTGTATCAGTTACATTGTGCTATTTAAGGTGGACTACAATGTTCGAATAGGGGTAAAGCGTTTCAGGTTCTTTAAAAATAAAACTAAACTAAAACATTTTAAACTAGATATGTTTTAACCATTTCGTTTTAAGCCATTTTAATAAGAAAACTGATGTAAAATTTTTAGCTTATTTTTTTTAGCCCCTACTCTGAAGAACTACAGAGGATAACCTGGTAAAAACATTCAGAATGAAGTAAAAATGTACTATAAACGCCTAAGAGTGAACAGTAAAGTAAATTTGTGATATTAAAAGGTGCACTCACCGGGGGGAAGCTCACACTATTCAGGCTGAAGCTGTTTTTTTCCAGTGCAGCAGCAGCGCTGATATCTCAGCACAGTTCTCCTGATGAAGGTATGAAGAAAAGAGCACGCCCAGTCAGCTCAGGTAGGCCAGGCTGAGGAAGTGAGTAATGATACTGGAGTAGTGAGTTTATACAGGGGGAGCCCACTGACTCACAGCTAATCAAACACTCACCTTAAACTGTTTATTACACAGATAAGAGGATTAGTCTCATATAAAAACGGGGGTTTGCATTTACTTTTATGGCATTAAGCTGATCCTCTTACCCAGAGCCACTTACAAGTTTATTGCTATTGTAGTGTTAGGAGTCTTGCCCAAGGACTCTAAGGCTATGTTCACATCACCAAGTTGAAGTGACTCAAATCTGATTTTTGCTCAATGTGGCTCAGATCTATTTTTTCATAACTTCTCATTTACCAGTGGGAAACTCAGATTTTTAGATAAGCCCCGAGTTTCCCAGTTGGTGGCATGTCAGTAACAAGAGGTCAATAAATTGATGCAGACAGTTCAAATTGTAAACTGCTTAACACTTTTGTTATTGCTACATTTCGACACTTGTAGGTTGTTATTAGCTTACTAATAAAATCACTAGCAATATGTAAATGTGTAGTATGATTCACAGTTCTGATATGATGAAAACATCACTCACCTAATGCGTGTCTTATTCACTTCATTCTCTTGGAGTAGGGCAAATAAATCTCCTGTTTTTTTTTTATGATAACAGACCAAAAGTATTCAGTATAGCATGTCTGTTGTGTCTACAGCATTATTGTTTACATTTCATACAAACACTGTAACAATACATTTTTAGGATTTACTCTGAAAGTGCACATTATTACAAATATTGAGGAATTCTAATCTTCACAAGTCTGTTTTCTTAAGGTTTTAGCGATTTTTTGCATTTTAAGTATTTTAAGTATATTTACCAATCAAAGGTTTGGACACACCTTCTCATTCAATGTTTTAATGTATTTTCTACATTGTAGATTAATATTAAAGACATGAAAACAATTAAGGGACACATGAAATTGCGTAGTAAACAGTAACAAAAATGTGTTTGTCCTCTACAGTCCCCTGACCTAAACCTGATGAACTGAGATGGTGATTTGGTGGTTGATGAGTTGGAGCTTCACAGCATAAAGAAAAAGCAGCATTTATTGTTTAGCACCTCCAGAAACTCCTATAAAACACTGAGAAAACTATTCCAGGTGACTCTCCCTCATGAAGACACTGAAATTAAAATACCAAGAGTGTGCAGATCTTTCATCAAAGCTCAATGTGGTACTTTAGAAGAATCTAAAATATAAAACATATTCTGGTTTGTTTAAAAGGAAGTGTGATCAAACATTTGAAAGGTACTGTATTTAGCTAGTTTCATAAAAATACCAATATATTTAAATTTGTCCAAGAATTTGTCAAGATAAATGCCCTTTTAAGGAAGTAACTTTTGACATCAGTGACATCACAACCTTTGTACTGTTGTACTGTATGCAATAAATACAATTTTACTAAAATTGTCAATCTTGTCATTATCTACCCTGTCATGCAGCTTGCAATAACAAGGTAAAGAGATTTAGCCCGGACAAATGATTTCAGTGAAGTATAAGATATTATAAATATGATAAACAGTCTAAAGTATAAAGTATTAATCTTAATTTTTTTTTTTTTACATTTCGAGCGCCAAAAAGCACATCATTTTGATAATGACCCATAATTACAGTTCTTAGCAAGTGTGTTGCTATAGCATTAGTTTTGTTCTATATTTAATATTAAAGGTACGTTTATATTAAAGGTACGAACATATGAGGTTCTGGTAAAAAAATATTGAGTTGCACATATTGACAAGGCTTTAATAATAAAGAAAGATTTTGAAAATTTATACGTAGTTAAGAAAAAAATTGCAGACTTTAATTTTATTTCATCAAAAAGCTCTGGATTTAGACAACACATTCTAAAGAGATTACTATAATGTAGTTTGGTTGGGCCACTTGAAGAGCATGCACACAATGATGATCAGGATCTTGTAATGCTGCTCAGTGGCATGTATTTTGTAGCTGTTTTTGCAACTCGTGTCTCCATTTTTGTCATATTTCTGTTAAATTTATTTGACACCCTTTTAATTTACTAGTTGTTTTTAAACACTGTCCAAATGTCATGATGCACAGAAAATGATCTGGGATATAATATTTTATGTTGATTCTGTAAAGTAACGTGTTAGCTACAACAAAACTTGTTCGATTATGATAAAAGATGAGAAAATAAACATTTGCACAATTTGCATGAGGAAATTAACATACTTCTTCTTTTATTTGTACACATACAGAAATTTGGTATAAAATCAGAGTTTCGTGTAAAATAAATGTTTTAATAATGTTAATGATTTATGGTTGTTTTGTTTGTGTGTAAGCGAATAGCAGATATGGTTATGTTTTCTTTACTTTAGAAGGAGTGTGTCATGGCCAGTTTTGTCCACTAGAGGGTAGGATAATTATACTTCATGGCAAAGTAAATCACGTCTTGGAACTAAAACTACTGACAGCACATTTTACTGAAACTTCAATTCTGTAGCTGGTGTATTTCAAAACCAATGACTTACTTTTTCCTATTTTCTAAACCAACAAACTGAAGCGCAGAAGAATTCACAAAAAATCCTAAAGGAGCTTTCACAAATCTTTTTTAATCTATTAACTCTTTGACATAATCTAATTGTTGTTTCATACCATTTGACTTGTTTTAAGGAGAATGTCCTTTTCCTGCTCCTGTAAAGTTAGTTAGGAATTTGTAATATTTTTTTGGTTTGTTTTTGTGACAGCATCAATTTGTGTCATTCTTGTGCATAGAAAAATATCTAAATGTATAATTATTACTAATCGACTCAAACATTAATTAATGACAAAGGAGTTGTTTTATTAGTAAATGTGTTTATAACAACCCACTGAATACTAACTATATTATTACACTTTATAAGCTAAATCTTTCCCCAGTCATTACACATTTGACATAATCACACAGTACAGGTGCCCGTTTTCTAGTATAGATAATACAGAGGAAATATACACTGTGTGTATACATGTAGCACTGGCTGGTCAGCAGCCAGTATGGTCAGTGGAAAGCAGGCTTTGAGAAGAACTGCACTGTGCAGGTTCTGTGTTTGCTTCACTTTTTCATACATATTCTGCAGTTGTTGTTTTTCTTCCCCTTGGCACTAGGTGGGGCTCCAGTCAAAGGCTCTCACAGCTCAGAGTCCCTTAAGAAATAATTTTACGCTTTGGTAAACACTACATGGAATGTGGACTTGACCAAAATGTTAAGTGTCAAGGTTCTGTCAAAAGATCCTAAATATGCATCATTAAAACGACTCCTGTGGGAGAAGTGTTCCCGTAAATTTATGTTAATTCAGACCAGGTGCTTAGCTTATCCATGGCCATATTCACTTTCTCTGCTGGAGAGCAAATTCTGCAAAGTCAACGCAAACAGGTACAAAATTGACACTTGAAGAGAAAAAAAAAACGGATTCCGACACCAGTGCCAGTTTCTGCAACCGTGAAATCTCATACACAGCCTTGGGGAATGGAAAGCAGCACTGAATTTGTGAACCTTTCCCTGAACTTAACCAATTATTGGTTTTGTTATAGTTTAGCAGGCCAATCAGCGGTGTCCTTGGAGAAAATAGAGGCTCTATTGTGTGGACTATTGGATCCTTCCATAGCCGGTGTAAAAACTCAGGTCGGGTCCGATTGCGATCTAAAACCTAAATCCCTGTTCAAAATCCTCACACAGAGGCCAGAGGGATCAGCCTAGGCTCACAGTGCGCCCTTTCCTTAAGTGGATCATGCCATTAAGAAAAAAGAAAAGAAAACATTGTTGTTTACATCCTACACATGACCTCATTTGACCTCCCCGCACAAGCATTCCTGCCATAGTTTTGACATTTAAGCACAAGTACAAGAGGTGGACAGGGAAAACATCACCTAATCATACCCAAATGGCACGCGAAAGATAACAAAACAACCTCTTAACCTGAAAGTTCAGGGGATGATGGATGCCAAGCCAACGGTGCACCAGCCATTTGATTTCCTCCTCTGGCATTTAAAAAGACATTCTGTCCCTAGGAATTTATTACTTCTCTCAAAGTTTCATTTTGTATTTATAAACAGAAACCAATGAGAACTTTTTGGATGTCAGAACAGAAAAGTATAGCTGGACAATTGGCAAAAGTATAACATAACAAATCAATTCAATACTTGAAACCAATTTAATATTTTTACAACCATATACAAAGGGGCAGTTGCCCAGACAGGGATTTAGTCTAGACTTGGACTACAAAGACAACATTTTGTATGGAAAGTCTCCATTGAAAGGAAAATCTTAACTCGAAAATCTGACTGGAAAACTGCACCAGAATATTTTATATTAGTTTAGTTATTTAAGGTTTTATAAGCTGGACCAGCCAAAAAAATAAATGTTTTTCAAAATTTAATCCCAATTTATACCTAGTTGTAAATTGGCCCACTCATTAGGACTCCCCTTATTAATCACTAGTGATGCCCCAACACCAGGAGGGTGAAGAGTAGCACATGCCTCCTCCAATACATGTGAAGTCAGACTCTGCCTCTTTTCCAACTGCTGCTCATGCAGAATTGCTGAGTAGCATCACAGTGCACTCGGAGGAAAGCACAGCGACTCGGTTCCGATACATCAGCCCACGGACGCCTTTTGCTGATCGACATCACCCTAGGAGTGATGAGGGTTGAGAACTCCATCTACCCACCCAGAGAAAGCAAAGCCAAATGTGCTCTCTTAAACTCCGGCAGCTGATGGCAAGCTACATAAACGGGATTCGAACCAGCGATCTCCTGATCATAGTGGCAGCACTTTAGACTGCTGGACCACTCAGAGCCCTATAAAACATATAATAGTTGAATGCCTTTAATCTGCTGGATATGGTTAATATCTCAAAATAATAACATGACATAACAAGTGAGCAACATAACAAATGTATTTAGTACCTCTACATTCACATTACAGGTAACAGTAAAGCAGTTTTTAAATTTATTTAAATTATCTCTCAAAACACCTGATAAATCTATTGTATCAGTGAATTTAAAAGTGTTGTATTGAACTAATTTAAATGTGCATATAATTTTAGCGTGGCTGATTGTTTAAAATGAATGATTCCTGTCTAAATAAAATGATTAACTTGATTGTTATAATGTAAAGACCACGGTGATTACAGGCCAAAAATCATGGGATTACAGTATGGAAATTGATGCTGAAATGTTACCTTAGGGGATGGTTTGGAATGCCCACACTTGTATAAGTTGTGAGGTGTTATATTGTAAGTAAGACTGGCTAGCATGCTCATGGTAAGGTGACGTGAGGTCTAATGGAGTGAGGTCTCACAATGGGTGCCAGATGGATGTGAGATTCCATTTTTGAAGTTGAGAGGGTATTTTTTAAGATACCTCAAACCCCAGAGTCACGTGTATGCCAGGAAAACTTCAGAAGGCATTACCATCCACAGTGGACAGTGTAATGATCATTGCTATGACATTGTGTGCTTGCCCAGCCAAGAAATCAAACCATAGTAAAGGGCAGTGTTGTTATCCATTATGCTACACCAAGCTTATCTAATCAATTCTTGATTGAGGTAAATCTGGTGAGCTGCTGGCAGAACTGGACAAATCCACACAGAGGCTGTTCAAAAGAATCCGCAACCAAACCTTTATTCTTCTTTATTCTTAGTGGGGTTTTTTCACAGTATTATACTGCATTTTATTCATATGCAATAGTTTGATTCATGTATATTTACCAAAAAAACATAAAAATATAAACCTTCACAAAACTAGTACCATGTCCCATGATATTTGGCTTGTCCTATGTCGGCTAAATAAGACTACATTGAATGTGTATGTGATTTTTGCCAGACTAGCTTAGTTGTTAGTATGGACAAAAAGAAGATGCTGGTCACGATTATTTCCATCCACTGCGCTGTCCACTGCGGGTGGTAATGCCTTCTTTAACATACTCCCGGCTCATGAGACATACTGTGGATCGAGGAATGCTAAACTTCAAAAATGTAATGTTCCATCCTTCAGTCACCGACTATCAGTCCATGTTTGAATGCTGATAATTTACATCACCTTGTAATAGGCACGCTGGTCAGTGTTCGGCCTCACTCACAAGATAACACCTCACAGCTTATACAGGTAAGGGCCTTCCCAAGCCATCCCCTGAGGCGCAGGGGATTATTTTACATAGTGATAATTTACATATACTACAACTTTTGACATGTCAGAGTGAACTTTTCCCAAACCATCATTTATGTTTTTTAATCCTTTCAGGTTGCCATGGGTAACAAGTGACTGTCCACTAATAGTGAAAACCAACTGAATACTGGAACACTGAAAAAAGGGAAACTATAAAGGGAAAACCTTTTCTGTTCTGTTAATTTAAAAAAAATAATCACTGAGGTGTTTACAATGATATAATGCAGTGATAGTCAGTGTAGAATTGAGCTAGTTTAGCTCAAGCATGTGGTCTGTGTTTATAGACAGATATAAAGAATTACAATACACTAAGAGCGCATTGGGTAAAATGGGTTTAATGGTTTATGGTGGCCTTTAAAAAGCTATAATGCCTTTTCCATACATGTTTTACTCTCTTGCCCTCTTATTCTGTACTGTGTTATTATCCAAAGAGGGCATGAATAAGTCCAGATGCAGTTGACAACTCAAACATGTCAACATGACTTAAGCAAGAGCTTTGCTCACCTGTGTGTGTGTGTGTGTGTGTGTGTGTGTGTGTGCTGATCAGGCTTGGCTATGTCAATACAGTGCTGGCAAAAAAGCACAGCTGCAATTACCACAGTGCTAAACTAGCAAGCGCTAGCTAAAAAATACCGATATTCTCCAACACACACGCCCACATATAGCAATTTGAGTAAATTATCTCTGTGTGGTGCACATGCACTCACTGACATTCAGGAGAAAAAAACTGTATCATACCATACTGAGTTTCTGCCATGTGAGCTCAAACTCAAGGGTACTGAGTTCCTTTAAAAAAAACAACTAGGGAAACAAAACAAAAAAAAAAACAAGGAAAGATTTTATCTTCGCAAAACGTAATTGTGTAAAGTTGTACTTCTGAGAAGAAGCCGAATCATATTGTGTGTGCAAGCGTGTGCGCGTGTGTTTGGAGAAATACTGTTATCATCACATCCGTAATGTTTGTTTAGCTTACCAGCTGTGAACTTTGCCTTCACAGAGGAGTGTACTTAAGAGCATGGAAAGGTCATACGTGTGACGGGCTTATTTGGGGAACTGTCTGCCTGCCTGGACTCGGTTCTGCGTGGGATCATGTTCATAAACGTCAAAAGAGTTCTTCACTGCTGCGCTACAGACCTCTGTTCATGGGGCGTGTTTCCGAAAGCTTCTGAAATGAAAGCCAATAGGGGGTAGTGTGCAATGATTCTGCTCCATATGCCCTGTCCACTTAAATTAGCAGGGCCTTGCATCCAACAGCATCTGTTTTCAATATGGAGTGAAGACGGAAGGGTGGGTGCTTGGCTTTGCAGCGGAAAATACAGCCTACTGTACTTTTAAATAGCCCACGGGAGACGCGGGACGGATGTGGTCCGTATCGTCTTATCCCCGGATTCCTTGTATCTGGACTGCCACTTCTTCCCCTTTGAAAGACGTCAAATGTACAATTAGGGAGGAATGTGTGTAATGCTGTCTGTGCATGTGTATGTCTGGGTGTGTGTGTGTGTGTGTGCGCACGCGTGCGTGTGTATAAGTCTGTGTATATATACAATGTTGGTACAAATGTTTGTGGACACCCCTTCTAATGAAAGTTGCACCCATTGCTGATATAAATGTACAAATGCACACACACACACATACACAGCTTGTCTAGTGCATGTAGAGATGTATAACCAATAGAAAAAGACTCTTTAGGATAGATAAAGATGGACCTGTTTGCACAATGCCTACAACACCAGGCATAGCCTATTTTTCAGTCCTTTTGGGATGAGTTGGTGGGTTAGGGATGAGGTGGGGTGGTCATCCTGTCCTCAATAATGCTTTTGTCACTGAATGCAGTCAAATTCTCACAGCAATGCTCCAAAATGAAGTAGAAAGTCTTCCTTGGACAGAAGAAGCAATGACCTTTTGTACGTTTGTCCCGATAGTATATTAATTACAGCTTGTTACAAGTTTAAGCACCATGTGAAGGCCCACCATACTGTGCACTGTCCACCAAGCAACAGAACCAATGTTGGCTCGGTTATGGTTTGAATGTTTAAATGCCCTTTTTTTGCATCTGAAAAGTTGCTGTTCTTCCCGCTTTTAACAATTGCTCATCTGTAATCCTAAGTGCTGTGGAACAAAGTCAGAGAAATAACTCCCTGCAAGATAAGAAGCACTGTAGCTCCCCCATAATTCAAAGCTTTGCCATAATTCACACTGCACTGCTTTAACTAAAGGGGCTGTCTGTTACTGGGGCCAATTGCATGTTTGTCCTCCAAATTGTTGGTGCAGTGAGACCATGAAGGGAAAAGAAAGAAAGGAATAAAGAAAGACAGAAAGGGCAGACAGGCAACATGAAGATAAACTATATACAGATATACAGAAACATATCAGGCATTTTTGTACTGGTCATATTGCATTGCTGTTTGACTAAACTTGAACATATGCAAGGGAACAGACACACGGAAAGAATTGTGCACACATACACCATTCAGCTGGAGCTTTTAAGTTCTTTTAAACATGTAATTTGCCCCAAGAAACGAGGGAACAGGAAGAGTCTTTCGTCTTCCACCTAACCAGGTCCAATAGACCTCATCCTGAAAGAAGCTACTAAAGAAAGCACTGCCATGATCTAACTAATGTTTTCTAACTCTTTAGAATCACAACTGATTTTAGGTTTTCGAACAGAAGTAGAATATACAATAAACTATTAACACTTTACATTACATTACATTACATTTGGCAGAAGCTTTTGTCCAAAGCGACTTACAAATAATGATATACAATTATTAATACACATAAAAGTTCAAGGTTAAAAAACATTATTAGGCAGGACCTAAAGGAGACTGAAGGGAAACAGTGGGAAAGAGGAGAAAAGGAGGGAAAGAAAAAAATGAGGAAATGAAGCACTAATAATTGTAGCATATTTACAGCTTATTAAGCTAACAGAAACTTTATTGTAATATGATCTATTGTGTGAAGTTGTACGTTTACACGTTTAACACATAAATAGACACAATTAGCGCCTTAGCACTAACAAAAGCTCCTTACACACACACATGCACATACATATACACACACACACACACGAGCGCGCACAAATGATTTGTTATCGTATGCATCTCATGGGAGCTCTGTGAACAGAAAGGCCACATTGAGGCACGATGGTCATAAATGCAGTGCTGAAACGGCACTGTGAGGTGGCGTGTGAAACCATCTGGAAGAGATCTGGCATTTTTCAGAATCCATTTTTGTTTAGCCAGTGTCAAAGACACACATACGGCTAGCCGCCATACGCTCTCCTGCCTGAATGAATTCCATTTTTCCATTCACGCCGAGGAAGGAGATACTGCGCGAGGCAAAGCAGAATCTGATAAGGCCGATGACAAACCAGGGGGATTGTTGACAGGCCCCTGACATTTTTTGGCACTGCTTCCCTGACCCCTTCAGCCCGCTGAAATGTGGATCACTTGAACAGACTCCTCTCGGCTCAGAGATACAGGAGAAATGTGCTAAAGATAATGTTTTTTCTTACAGTCAGTGATGTGCTTACCTTGTTCTGGGCTGAGATGCGTGTTCAAAGGTGTTCCTGATTTTTTTACTGCACTGGATCAGATAGAGGCCTACATAGATAGTTCTGATTGTGAATAAAAAAATATGAATTTTATGTTTTCAGCCCAAATGGCAACAAGGCAGGCTTAAAACGTAAGCCTAAATAGATAAAATAAATGATTATGTGTGTTTTTGGTGAGTTAACTCAACTTACTATGGTAAAGATTCTCTGTTTGGTCAACAACATACTCAGGATTTGAAAAGTTTCAGCAGAAACTGCTTAAATAGTTTTTTCATCTTCACCTGTGACTCATCCCTATCAATTAGTTAACCACTCATTTCCATCTGCAAGTTACAACTTCCTCTCTCACATGGAGAAACTCGTGACTGCCTAGGTGTGGTGTTGATGGGATTTAAACGTACCCACCCAGCACTATATTCTGTTCTTTAGGTGGTTGAAAACACTTACATCATAAACACCAATCTCTTGAAAAGGATGTATTTTCACCTTTCCCTTTCAATCAAAATGACATTCAGTTTCAACACACAGTATGAATTCTTTTTTAGCAACATAGTGCTGGGTGGGTATGATCTATCTGTTAACAAGTAGGCAGTTAGACAGCTGCACTGTAACGCCACATATATTTCTGTATTCAGGAAAGAATAGAATGGTACATTTACTCAGAACTGTGTTAATATGTAGTGTAATTTCACAGCTCTAGAGTGACCATACAGCCTAACTGCTGCTCATTAATTGTGAGGAGATCATTTCGTTCAATTTCTAGCAAGTGCTTTTATTATCAAAAGTCATCCAGTCTAGGGATATCATGTGATAGGCTAAGTTTAAACATGCAGATGGGAAAAAACAGACCCTACTGACCCAAACTCAAACTAAAAATGTAACAAATAATTGAATCAATTTCAGCTCATTTACTTTTTACAACTTAATATCGTTGCTGTCCAATGAAAATCAAGCATTTCCAAAACAGCAACATTACAGGAGAGAGGTACTTTCTTGACTTTTAATGAAAGTCAATGTAAAAATAGTTCATTTTAGGTCATTTTTGAGAATTTCTTTAGGTCCTTTTATCATTATATTTTTGACTCAGTGTAAGGGACAGTTTGTGTGTACACATTTTGTAGTAAACTAAAAATTGACATAAATTGAGCTCCTTTTTTTATTGGACAGCAATGATATGATATTTTAAATAGTTAGCAGTTTAGCGTTTAACTAAACTAAATTGAGTCAATTCAAAAATGCCTTGAAATCAGTTATTTTGTTATTTTATGTTGGCTTGACTTAAAATTTATTTTAATAGAAGTGTGACTTTTCTCACCACTCACTTTTTTTTAAGGTGAAGAATTTAAGTACAGAGCAGATGTATGTGTAACTTACAGTGGGTGCATTTTCAATATAAAACCACATTGCTTACTTTTCTAAATGTAAATTTAGCTTTTTACAGCAGTTCCGTACATCCGTTTCTTCCTGTGTCTCCGGCTATGGGTAATGGCTAATCTGAATAAACTTGTTACAGTTTTAGGTTCGTGGGGCCGGTTTCTCACACATGGAAAAGGAATTCAGCCTATTGAAAGATCCTTGGCTTCCATTGTTTTGAGATGAAATATTTAGATATATATTCAAGTGTGCTCCACATGCTTGGAGCAGCCCTATAGCAAGACTCCCCACATGCTTGTGCTGGCTGGCATGCCAGAACCATTTGTGGTCATTTGCAGAGAACCGAGAGCCTCCGGCACCTCCTCCTGTGTTCCAGTGCATTACTTGAAAATCTTCAAACCTTTACTCGTTCCTTTAAATCGGCATCATTAACAAAGTTGTTCGTGCAAATTTACCATCTACATTACATCCAGCATTCAGGGGTCAAGAGGATCTGTCGGCGGCAACACAGGGATTATCCCGTCCCGTTGACATTCCTTTTGCGAGCCTTTTTTTGCCCTGACTGTTCAGTGCAGCAAGGTCTTGGCAGGCCAGCCATCAAGGAGCAATTACTGTCGCATTAGTGATGATCAAGCCATGATTCTCAAGTGCACAGAGAAGCTACTGTTTTCCGCTCATTCTTTTTAGCTCCTGTCCATCAGGTGGTAGCATTCGTTCTGCCTCAAGCTCACCTCCAGAAACATTAAGAGCACAGCTGCAGGTGTCCTCTAGCTGAACCCATCACAAGTGATTTAGCACCTCTTGGCACCATTTCACTTTTCATTTCATATTTCACTTCTTCTTAGAACGTCTTTTTAGGAAGAAATATAGCTACAGTATATTCAGATGATGGGATGTTGTCTTTGGATTGTCGGATGGAAATGACTTAATCTCCCCCAGACGCGCAAGCTGAACGATTCAGTGCAACGCTTTGTTACTGAATACTACTTAGTTACATATAATAATTATATTACGTTGTGTTTTTTTAAGGCATTGTTTTTATTGCACGTTCAAAAAATGTTGAATCTCATGCACCCGAAGTCATACAGAGCTTTGAGGGGGAAAAATAACATAAGCGGCCACTTTTCCAGTGAAAGAGCAGAATTCCTCACATTCCTGCCAGATCTCAAGCAGGTAATGGATCTTAAGAGGGCATAACTGCATTGTAGCTGCTCCTCTGGGATGTCCAGGACAGCTCTCGGTTTACAGGAACCTCCCTGAAAACGGCCTCAGGTGCAGGGATTACCACTCCTGTGTATGCAGAACAAAGATGGGCTGAGATCACTCTGAGCGTTTGGTTCCCTGTTTCACCGCCGCACCTGAAACCCTATTGTGGGAGTTTACATTGTGGCCACACGAAGGAGACGATGTTGCTGTAAACAGAGAAAGAGAATGCCTGCTAATCTGACCTTAGGCCTGAGGTTATCATGCACAGACTACATAAGGGAGAGTTGATTGCTCCTCTTGTGGCATTCGCATTGTGTTATCAACTGAATCACTTATACATTGTAGCTACTGTATCTCTGTATTTCTTTTTAGCTGGTGTCAGACATTTTTTGGAATACTTATTATTCATTAAGCTTTAGCTACAGTAGTTTTGGGCGCCATGACTTTTGAAATGTCCCATATGAAAGCTAAGGACTACTATGTAAACCAGCAGGATGTGTGTGTGGGGTCTTCTCTATTCAATATGGATCCGTTTTCTGCAAGATTCGCTGATTTATCAATTCACATGGATAATTTTAGCAAGATGCTGCCAGTCATGATCATCAGTGTGCGGTAAGTGGAAACTGTGGATGCAGGAAAGTTAAAAGACTCCGATAATGAATGTTTCCTTACTATGAGCACACTGGACAGTATTCAACTTCACACACAAGATAATACCTCACAACTTTTACATTCCATCTATATCGGATGAATCAAGGTGAAGTTTGCAGTGTCTTTGTGAGACAGTAGGTCCTTGGTGGCTGATATACGTGGGGTACCTCAAGGTTCTATCCTTGACCTTATTTTAATTTTACTGTACATGCTCACTATTGGAGTTTTAATATTTCCTGACACTTTTATGCAGATGACACAGTGGTAAGCCTGCCTTCAAACTGGATGACCCCAGTAGAGCAGTGAATCTAAAGAATCTGGAGAAGTTTTCTTAAGTTAAATGAGGACAAAACAAAGATTCTGGTTTACTCACATCAAGAATTAGCATTTTTCTAAGAAATCTGGTTGTGTTTTTCATTTGCAGTTTTAAGGGCAAATTAAGAAGCTGATGCATGATCATGTTTCTTCCAACTAAGGAACTAGTTAACAACAAAGATCAGACAGATTTAGTCTTTTCAGGTCTTGGGATGATTATTTATACTTTTTTTGTCATCTTTTATGGACTACTGCAGTGTCTTATATACTTGGCTTGGTCAATGAGCTCTTGCAAGTCACTAGAATGCTGCTGCTGTACTCTTAAACTTAAACTAGACAAATGGACCACATTAGCCCAATACTAGCCAATCTTCACTGACTGCGTGTAAAATGTAGGGTCAAATTTAAATGTGTTAGTTCTTATTTACAAGGCTCTGCATGGTGAGCTACCGGTATACATGATTGAACTATTAGTTCCCCTTATGAGCTTGAGGTCTCTGAGGTCCTCTAATAAAGGACTTCTGGTTGCTCCTAGAAGTAAATTGATGGAGACTTTGCTTTAGCTGTGTGCGCTCCTAAGCTACGGAACAGACAACAGCTATTGTAAAAGAACTTCTAAAAACCCACTTTTATTCTTTATTCTGTGCCTTTACTGTTGTATTTTAACGTTCTCTATTTCCTCTGATAATCGTATTTTTCTTTTTTTGTTTTAATTTCTTTATTGTACTTTTTGGCTTTGTCTTAGAAAAGTGCTACATACTGTAAATACATTTTACTTACTTTCTTACTTACTGTCCTCTGAAGTAACATGATCAATTTACACAATATTCAAATACTTTTGGCATAGCAGTCTATTTTTGCTCATGGAATTGTAAAACTTATGTAATTTGAATCTTTATGAGAGGCTGTACTGAATGTGTTCACTTGACATTGAATGATAGCTGTAAGCAACCTACTGCTTCATCATTTCCAGTTTGTGGTCACTTTGAGTGCATGAGCAATGTGGCAGTGTGTCTTGAAACCATTTCCCTTCACACATTATTTTCTGGGTTTCTTACTACTGGTTTGGGTTTGCCTGTGTAATTCAAAAATCTTTTGTAAACTGAAACTTTTATGATAGGCTGTAGTGCATTTGTTCACTGGGCACTGAATGAGTGCTTGAAGCCTCCTTTGTGGTCACTTTTGGGATGTGTGAGTGAGTTTACAGCAGCAGGTCTTGAAACCATTTCCGTTCGCACATGGCACCAAGGCTGGCTTTGGTAACAATTAGGCTTTTAAAGATGCCTGGACACCCTGAGAAGACACATTAAAGCCCATCTCTCCTATACGCCAACCAGCCCACAATGTCTGGAGTTTGAAGCCCTGACTCAAGCCATTGGCCTCGATTGCTCATCTCGGGAAGACTAAAGATTAAAGTCTCTTTAGATTACTTCCTCTTTTTAAACCTATAACTGTACCGTATTTTCCAATAACAAGATTTCCAAATAAGGACTGTTTTACTTTGTCTTCTCCACATTTGTTCTTATTTGTCTGAAATAAATTAAGCTTCATTCATTTTTCTTGTTTGTCATCAGCCTCTAATACTGGAGCTGCTTGTGTAACGTTAGACCCTTCATAAGGCACGGTAAACCAGGCCTGTCACAACTCTGAGTGAAGCCACTCACCCCTTTGGACCCTCACACAAAGGAACCAGGTCACAAAAGGTTCTCTGGACTTCTACTGTTGTACTTAAATGCTTTTGAAGTTGCCAACAAGGAGGCTCACCAAGATAATGGGACCAACTCATGATTTTGACCTCTTGGTGACATGATTCCCCCGGTGACTGTAGTGCCCCTTCTTTTGCCGTCTGCTCATCACTCAGCAGTCATGCTATCCCTTCCGGAGATCAGGAACAAGGTCAACAGGGTTAAATGATCAATGCCATTACTTCAGTGATGGTTTCTGAAATCCTCACAGAAGATAAAAGGCATGGAAGTAAGATAGACATCTATACATGTCACCTGATTAGTTTACGTCAAATTGAAACTCTGAATAATACAAAGCCTAAAAAAAAGAAAGAGATTTTTTATTATTATTTTAAGACAGTCCCTCATATTTCTGACACAGTTTGTCAAAAGAGACTAAATGGAGTATGTTTGGAATGGCAATATGTCATGCTTTTTTTTTAGGTTGAAAGCAATGCAGAGTTAGGAAAACCGCTGGCAGACACAAAGCAAGGAGCAGAAGAAATGAAAAGATAAGGAGAGATGAGGCACTTTGATTCTGAGAAGAACACACGGACAGTGCTGTGCCTTTGAGTCTGCAAACAGGATGTTTCATACATTACCTTCAAATGCAGCAGTTATCCAAAACACTTGAAACACCTGCTTTTATCTGTGCACAGTATCAACGCGGGAGCATATTTTCCATTCTTGTTCATTTGTGTATAGCAGCCTCAGCCCATTCTTGTTCCTCCGTATGAGGTGTCTGAGGAGTCGCCGAGGATGAAACATTGGCTTTGAGGTAAGCGAGGAAGGGGGAAGTCCGCGTAGAAAGAAAACATTCTCAGATGATAGAGCAACACCAGCTTTTTGCCAAATGCCGCTTCCAGTACATGTGTACACGCAGGTGGTCCCAGACACCCTATCCAAAAAGCAGCGTTTGATCGAACATCAGTCTGTTTGGTGTGATGTATTGGCTGCTGGCGCATTGCTTGCTTTAATGATTAATCTGATGAAGACTGACTTTTATCTGAGGACGCTCAAAGCAAGTAACAACAGGTGCTGTTGTATTTTACACTTTGTAGTTCCCCTGCTGCAGAGGATTTTGTTAGATGTAATAAAGATCAGTGGTGTTACTTGTATCAGATATGCAGAAGAGCTACCAGCACATAGAAGTGCCATAATCTAATTCTACATCCAGCAGCTCTTGGTTGACATAAAGTCATTGATCATGAAAATTTGGTAGAGTAAAATAAATGTTTACTCAGTCAAGTAAATAATTATCAGAGCAATGTCTCGCCTCTCCAGGATTTCCTGGTTTAAAAGCATTTAATTTTCCTAAAGAATTTATTCGCAACCCTTAACCACAAGCCACCCTGGATCACTGATTGTGATGATGTAACTTTTGTACGATTCAGTAAACCTGCCTCATTCAACTTTGTGGTAGGTGCATAACTGACCAGCTATGAATGAATCTATGCACAAAGCTTGACCTCTCTGCCTCCGAGGTGGGAGATGGGACTTTCCTCTCCCAAGCTTTCATCATCGATTCGAGCGTCAAAGCAGAGCGAGTTTTAACGAGGAACCACAGCTTACTTTTTTGACAGGGCCGAACAAAGCTGGCTTTTGTGCGCCTGTTCTGGGAGGCCAGTAGCTCTTGTCATGTACATATGAAATTAATTATAAGGAAATACTAAAACACTTGGGTGGAAATTGCTTTTCACCAGATGTTCCGCATATGAGGATCAATTTAGTATTCTTAGCGTAGCCGAAATGACTCCATAAGTTCGATGCTGGCCTCTTTGATGAAAGCCAATCTGTCACTCAAGGCACATAAAAAGAAGCTGAAGCTCTATGCTACTGTTTGTTCCACTTTATGGAGCCTTAGGTAATGTGATTACTTAACCAGGTTAGGAAAACAGAATGTTTCATTCTTAGGTAAAATCTGACATAGTGACAAGGAGCTCAGTGTTTCTCAATGATCCATACATAAACCAAGTGTGAGACCCTCTTTTTGTTTCTCAGAGTAAGAGAGGACTGGCAAATGAATCAGGAGCAAATCACTTTCTTCAATGAGATAGTTTACAGCGTGTGTATGTGGTCACAGAAAGAGAGACACAGAGACCTGTTATTAGGTGAAAATGTATTTTGTTGGAAGGCACAGATGTCAATTTCCTGCGTTATGGGAGCATTCCTAAAAAGTTATCAAATAAAATATATGGTTAAAAAAACCCAGTATTGTCTTTGCTGGTGTAAACATTCCTGTACTATTAAAACCACTGTACTGCTCTTATGTGGAGAAATCTAGACCAGTGGGATCAGATTAAATATTGGATGAATTCAGGGAACTGTGGTTTTCTTGTGTCAGACGAGTCATTCATCAAGCCCCATTAATAGACGGCACACTTTGCGGCGTACAAATTCCCCAGTTTAAGAAGTTCCTTGTAAATAATGGAACCCTACTTTTTTCTAGCTTTTTTTAAATATTACCCAGTTTAAAAAAAATCTAGTTTAGATGGAACCTATGAAATTGCTACCCATGCTATCCATTCAAATTATTCTTGGTTGATCAGTAGCATTTGGAAAGAGTATCAAAATCCCATATCTGGGATCTGATATTTCTTTGTAGTAACTTTCTATAAGTTGGCTGCAGTTTACCAGTATTACCACCCACATTTCTCACTCAAAGCTTTAATATTGCTAACATTCAAAGGGATACATTTTCTTTTATGTTAAGTCTGTCACTCAAACAATTCAATGCGTTACACAGATTTACATGTAATAGACGCTTAACATTGTTAATTCTGCATTCAGCTGCATTCCCTATGCTTTCCTTTCTCTTTGGGGAATTACAGCATGTTTTTGTGTGTTTTTTGCCCACAGAGACACAGGGCACTGACCGACTTCCTCCATGTTGATTTAGCCAAACAGACAGAGATGGGGTGAAGTAAGAAGGAGCTGAAGAGAGTGTCATACAGGCTGACAGAAGATAGTCCAGCATGCTGTTTTTAAAAAAGTTTTTTTTCAGATATCTAGTGCACATGTGCTGATGCTAAAATAATATATATCCCAAAATGTCCTACCTGTTTCAGTTATGCATTACCAAGAAAGGTAAAAAAAAAAACATACATCTTAAGAACTTAACTTACTCTGTTTTTCGTGTACACAAGTGATTCATACCATATATTTTTTTGAAGAATTTCAACAGTAGCCTGGTATTTCTCTATGAAAAATTCCTCACTGCTCAAGACCAGTGTTGAGGGGGGTCTCTGAATCTGGATCAAAGAGGTGTGTTCTAAGGCATCTGGTGTTTGTTTACGACAGACATAGTGGCACATCACGGTAATGGAGTGTGTGATGAGAGAGAGAGAGAGTGAATTACAGGCTCAGTGTTTACCCATGCGAATGAATGGGCATCAGCCTCCATTTGATTCTCTGGTGTAATTTAAGGCCGTGTTTGATCCGGCTGATTATTCATTACACTCAGTGCTGCTGCACCAGTTTTCACAAAGATAAATAGAGGAAACAGGCAATTAAGCTGCATGAGTTAAAGAGGCTGGAGGGTCGGAACGTGCACACACTGCCGTTTACTTAGC
Source organism: Astyanax mexicanus (assembly GCF_023375975.1). NCBI lineage: Eukaryota > Metazoa > Chordata > Actinopteri > Characiformes > Acestrorhamphidae > Astyanax > Astyanax mexicanus. The sequence goes on from NC_064408.1 coordinate 72,590,953, forward strand.
GCTAAATCTCCAGTGATGCTGCACATGCTGGCCATTTCAAACGAGGGTCTGTAGAGTGAAGGCATGAAGACCTGGAATGAGGGTCTAATCATAAACTACACAATGTGTTTCACTCTGAAGATCCACATGTATGCATTTACTATGCGAGATGTTCAATCCAGTTTAGTACATCAGGAATCAGCTATTTTAAGCTCAGTGCAGCCTGAAGAGAGGAACATTCTCAGAAGGTAACAGAACAGTTTAGAGTCTGTAGTTTGTAGTTTGGAACTACATTTTAGGTTGGACACAAAAACATCTTGTCAAATCTGTGCTTTTAGTGTTTTGTTTTTCTTTGTCTTTTTGTCATTTGTGCCCATACCACCTAAACTTAAAGGGCAAATACACTTTGTTTCATTTGTGTTTCTTTTGTAATTGCTTGCTGTTTAGAAATGATCACAAAACACACCATTTTCATTTTATTCAGCAATAAATTTGAAAGAACATTGAATTGCACATTAGGAAAGGAAAGGAGGTTAATAATGCATGCACATTACAGAATTCACAACCATATAAAATAGTCATTTTACATTAGTATGTATACAGACATAGGTAATTGGAACATGAGGTCAAATAGGACATTTTATCAGTACAAGGTTTATTTTTTTGCGGGAAGGGAAAAAACTAATATTTTTAACAACAATTATTGTTAACATCTTCAGAATTACAGAATTAAAAATGGTCACATTCACCACTGATTCACCCTTTATGTGAAAATAACTTTTTTATTACAAATTATCATAATATCTTACCAAAATAGATAGAAATGGATAGTTAAAATACGGGGCTACTTTTGCTAACAGTTGTGGGTTCTGTACTTACTCTATAGCTATAGCTGCAACTGTTCCTGCCTCTCTTACCCCTGGTTCAATATGCGTATTTGTTTTATATTGCGTATATGTATATTCACAAATCCCAACTGTGTCTTATTCAAGTGGTGATTTGTAAAAACAAAAAAAATCATCATATAAATATATATATATGGTTCTTAGATAGAATTTGATGGGGAGTGCGGCTGGGTATCAAATTGTGATACCAAAAAGGTACCAACCACAATGTTACGGTACTACAGAGTATCGAAATGTCAAAAAAATTTGGTGCCCCTTTTCAATACTGTGCATTACACACACATAAATGCAGAGAGCGCACACAGGGAGGTAAAAACCCTGTGCACCCTGACGCACAGAAATGGAGAATGCGCACACAAACACAGTCGACACACAGCCGCTGTGCTGAAACCTCTCAGGCACTCGATCTGTCTCTCTCTTGCACAAGTGCACTGCCTGTCTCTTTGTTCGATAGAGGTAAGTTAAATGGACTGTATAATAAGGCTGGCTCTATATGATTTGTCCTCCTTCGGAGTGTCGGTCAGAACACTGGTGTTAGTGGTGATTAAGGATTAATTGTACTGACACCTCAGGTGTGTTACACAGCAGCACTTTACTTGCACACAGGCTGAGTGGAATACAGAGCTTGTAAAGTATGAAAAGTATGGTCTGGAACAAAAGAAAATAGCAAAAACATTTACATAAATGTTTAGAATGAACTAAGCATAACATTTGTGGCAGTTACATTCACATATAACCTCTTTGGCAAATAATACAGGAAACAGCTACTTGAGTGGCCTAACAGTGCCCCCTAGTGGGGAAAAGGCGGTAATTCACCTATTTTCTGCACAGAAGGTTCTAGAACTCTTGCTAGTAGTACAACATGGAGCTAACACACATTTTATAAGCCAAAATACACACCATACACTTAATAGAACTCCCAATTAACGATTAATCCACACTAGGTGGCCTTAAGACATTACTAGAAAGGATTTTACACATTTATAACAGATAGCTAACATTAGAATATTAACCAAAATATCAACAGTATCAAAACATCTACTCTTGACCACTTTAAACATCAGGAAATCCACTCACTTCAAGTCAAGGACGCATACTTCGCACACAAAGGGGGTAAAACATGGAGGAACAGACACACACAGCTTGTACTTCTCTCTCCCTGGCCAAACTAACTCCATTGAACTGTGACTCAGCACTTGAGGCCCCTCCCAGAGTAGGTAGACCTATAGGAACTGTCTTTCCAACATAGCCGCCCCCAAATTTAATATTAAATTTGCTCCCTGGAAAGGCCGGTCGGGGTGGCCTGTTGCTCATCTTCATCCTCTGGGATCTGCGGGAGTATTATCAGGCGAGTAATAGGCCTCGTGTACAGTCTGTCCTTTACCTTGACCTCTACAGTCCTCACTCGGTTGTCGACCCCAGGAAAGACTCTTGTTACCTTTCCTATCTGCCAGCTTGAACGGGGTAGCTGTGGGTCAACCATCATTACAATCTCTCCGGCCTTGACGTTGGCCACGGAGCTTTGCCACTTCTCTCTAGTCTGCATTCCAAGCAGGTAGTGGTTCACAAAAGATGACCAGAACTTATCAGCCAGCACTTGAGTGTGTCTCCATCTCCTCCTGCCAATGCGTTCAGATTCTGGATACACTACTTGAGGTAGCGAACTGTCCGGCCGCCCCATTAGAAGACAGCTAGGGGTTACAGGGTCTGGATCAGAACCATCTACTGAAACATATCCAAGCGGCTTTGAATTTAGGATTGCCTCAATTTCTATGAGGACTGTCCTTAGCACTTCCTCACTGACTGCATCTGAGCCAAGAGAGGTGTAGAGTGCGGTCTTTAGAGAGCGAATCTCCCGCTCCCACGCTCCTCCGAAGTGTGGCGCAGCCGGAGGGTTGAAGTGAAAGTCAATCTGCTGAGAAGCCAACCTTTGCTGCAGATCAGGACAGAGTTTACTATAGGTGCTCTTGAGCTCAGCGTTTCCTCCCCGGAAATTAGTTCCTTGGTCAGAGTACAGTTCTGCTGGTCTTCCCCGCCTGGCTATAAATCTCCTGAGTGCCATAAGAAATGCATCACTGTCAATTGCAGTTAACACCTCTATGTGTGCAGCTCTTACTGTGAGACATTTGAACAGGAGGCCCCATCTCTTCTCATTCCTTCGTCCAATCTTTACTAGGAATGGACCGAAACAGTCGACTCCTGTAGAATAAAAGGCAGGCTTGAATAGTCTGAGTCGAGGAGGAGGGAGGTCTGCCATCTTCTGGTATGCTGGCTTGGCTTTCCATCTGCGGCACTCCAGGCATGCCCTTTGGTGTTTTTTGATAGCTTCTCGAGCTCTGAGAATCCATACCTTGCGGCGGAGTTCTGCAAATACTCTTTCGGGTCCTGGATGGCATAAGCGCTCATCATAGTGTTGAATAAGCAACTGTGTTGTTGAATGGCCAGGATCCAGCACTATAGGATGCACAGTACCAAAGTCCAAGTTCTCAGCGCGCCTAAGTCGTCCACCTACTCGTATGAGCTCACTGGCTTCATCAAACTCTGGGGACAGGTTAAGTAGTCGACTGTTGGATGGCACTGGTTTGCCCGTCTTGAGCAGTCTATAGTCATCTGCAAAGCTCTCCACCTGGGCATCTTTTAGTACTGCCAGCTCTGCCGTCCGGTATGAGTCAGCGGTAAGATTACCATAATGGCCTGCCGCCCCATGACGCTCCTGTGCGGCTACCTCAAGTAATTCTTTCCAACTGTTTGGCTTACTTTTCTCCATCTCTGATGACGTGGACATCGCCATGACACAGAAGGCAGTTCGTCGCAGCTCTGTAGTGTCTGGATGCTCTGAAGTCTTCCAAGAAGTCTGAAGGGGCCACTCTGCTGGCGGGTGAAGGAGAAAATCTGGACCCTGAGTCCAACGATTAGGCACAGTGAGGTCTTTGAGGCATTTCCCACGTGTGAGATCATCGGCAGGGTTTCTTGCAGTGTCAACATAACGCCATGCTCTGAGATCAGTCAGCTCTTGAATCTCTGCTACTCTAGTTCCCACGAACACTTTGAAGTGACAGGATTCAGAATGTAGCCACTGCAAGACTGTGCTCGAATCAGTCCACAAGGTGACTCCTCGAATGGGAAAGGTGAGTTCTTTGGCCAGAAGCTTTGCTAGCTGTGCGCCAGTTAGGGCAGCGCAGAGCTCTAGTCTCGGTATGGAGTGCTGTTTGCGTGGGGCCACTCGTGACCTGGCCAACAGGAAAGCGAGGTGTATTTTCCCTTCTCTGTCTTCAGAACGCAGATATGCAACAGATCCATAAGCCTTCTCTGAGGCATCACTGAAGATGTGGATGTCATGGAGTACCTCAGGATGGTCCATGTCAGGAGGAATGTAGCACCTAGGTAAGGTTATAAGGGGTAGGTACTGAAGTTCATCCTCCCAGGATCTCCAGGCCTGCAGTAGATCCTCTGGTATCTGGGGATCATCCCAATCTCTGTGAGTTCCCCACAGTTGCTGTACGATCACTTTGGCTCGAGTGGTGTATGGGAGAATGACTCCAAGGGGATCATACTGGCGGGCTAATACCCTATATATGTTCCGCATGGTTGGTGAATCGTAACTGAGAGGTCTGTGCTTGAAGCCCAATTTGTCTGTTTCACAGTGCCAGCTGAGACCAAGGGTTGATTCATGGGGATCTGACTTGTCCTGCGAAAGCCACATTTCTTGTTCGACTGACCTGGCTTCTGGAGGCAGGTGACTGATGACGACAGGAAAGTTGCTCGCCCACTGGCGGATGTCAAAACCTCCTAGAGCTAGGTGTGACCGCAGTCTGTCAAGCAGACATTGTGCTTCTTCAACTGTAGACAGACTGTGGAGGCAATTGTCGACGTAGAAACTCCTCTCGACGGAAACTCTTACATCTTCCTCCTCTGAAGCTAAGGTGGAGGCGTGCCTCTGGAGTGCAAAGGAAGCGCAACATGGACTACATGTTGTCCCAAAAGGTAGGACTTGCCATTCATAAACATCTGGGACTTCATCTGTCTTCATGTTCCTCCAAATGAATCTCAGGAGGGGCCTATCCTTGGCTAGAAGCTGGACTTGATGAAACATACTTTTGATGTCACCACTAATTGCTACTGTATGTTCTCTGAAGCGTAGGAGAACTCCTAGGAGAGAAGGGCTCAGAACTGGACCAGGCATTAGGGTCTCATTGAGATTGAGGCCTTGGTGTTGGAAGGAGCAGTTAAATACTAAACGATCCTTCTCATTATGTGTCACCATATGGTGAGGAATGTACCATGCCTCTCTGGTGTTAGAGTCTTCTGTTGTTAATAGTTTCTTGATGGCACCAGCTTGCTCCAGCTTCTCAATCTCAGCATTGTAGACAATGGCCTTGTCTGGGGACTTTGCTAGACGTCTCTCTAAACTCCTGAGACTGGGCATCACAGATTCCCTTTTGGCATAAAAAAGGGGAGAGTTTTTCTTGCGTAACAGTGGGGTGGCATAGCGAAGCACTCCATTCACATCCACCCTGGTAGTTTCTGCCTCTAGATGTTTTATGGCTTCCTGCTCTTCTCTAGACCAGGTAACATGCTTCTCACTGAGGTATGGTAGAACATCTAGCTGCCAGAGTCTCTCAACATCTCTCTTCAGTTCCACCTCTGCTGGAGAAGATGACAGGAACAGGCATTGCTGTGGCTGCAGCTGGGCCTTTAACAGTCTGGCTGGTCCTTGGAGTGTCCAACCTAGCTTTGTGTGGACAGCGGCAGGGCCGCCTGGAGGGCCCATACGGACTGGAGATATGGGTGCAATGAGGTGAGTATGGTCAGCTCCTATTAGTAGTAAAGGACGTACCTTTTCAAAAGCTTTAAGAGGTAGGTCTTTCAAGTGTTTGTACTTCTTCAGGATGTCTGCAGGATAAGAGTAGTCTGCTAGAGCGAGACGGTTTGCTGTGAAGGCGGCAGTGATCTGGTAGATTTTCTGTGGGTTAGACTCAGGAGAGATCTGGAAGGAAACTGATGTACCCTGGATGACCTGCACTTCTTGGCGGATCGTTCTCAGTGCCAGAGATTCTGCTGTACCTTGCATTCCCAGTTCACGGGCAGCAGCAGATAGGAGGATGGTGCGCTCAGAGCCGTCGTCCAGTACAGCATAGGTATCAAGTACCTTGCCCTTGTAGCGAACTAGAACTCTAATGACCTTGAGAAGAACACGTCTCCCATCTACAGGTCGGTCAACATGTAATGATCCAGTCTCAGAGCTAATGAGGCAGGAATCTTCTCTTGTATTTGAATTGTTGACCTCATGCAGGATGCGGAGGTGTTTCCCTTGGCATATATTGCAAGGCCTTTTGAGCGTGCACTGGGCTGCTCGGTGCTCACGGCCACAGCGCCAACAGCGTTTGTTACTACGAATCCAATCTGTGATTTGTTCCTTACTAAAGGCTTTAAAGGTTGTGCACTGACTGAGATGGTGATCATCTTTCTTGCAGTATGGACAGTAAGCTTTGGGTTGGCAGCTCACTTTACTTTGGCTGGTTGTCTTACATGCAGCTGATTCACTGGCTGTCTCATTCGCTCCATGTAAAATAGTTGCTACTCGAGCTGTAGGCCTGAACTCTCGTCTTGGTCTCTCCACTTTGGAGCTTGTCTGTCCACTGCTCTGGCACCAGGCTTCATAGTGAATCCAATCAGCGAAGTGTAGCAGGTTGTAGGTGGTGCTTGGCAAACTCCATACATATCTTCTGAACTCTGACCTCATCTCTTGTGGTAGTTTGCCTAGCAGTCTCTCCACGTGAGATCCGCATCTCAATTCTGCTTCTCCCTCCTGACCAAGAGTCTTCAGCATCCCCACCAGGGCTCTAATCTGCAATGCGAAGCAGTCAAATGCCTCTGCATCACCACGGCGAATGTCAGGAGAATCCATTACTTGGGCAATCTTCCTTAAAGCTAGTTTGTGGGGTTGACCAAATCTTTCGGTCAGTGCAGCCATAGTGTCTGAGTAGGGGTAAGGAGAATTAAGGTAAGAGTCTGCTATAAGCCGAGCTTCATCTAGCTTCAGATGATCCATAAGGATTTGGTATCTGAATAGCTCACTAGAGTTGGGAGGTAGGAGATTCTCAAGGGCTATTCTCATTCTTGTGAACTCACTAGGGTCTCTTCTGATAAGGTCAGGAATGGTTGGACATGGGCCTCGATACGTGCTTTCAACTTTCGGGCTGCTTTCGGGCTGATGATAAGATCGTGATGAGCCATCATAGGGTGTCCTCTGGGTAGGAGGGTTTGGTGGATAGGAAGTCTGCGATGGCTGAATAAACAGTGGGTTATGCAGCGGTGAGAGAGGCTGTGGATATCTGTGATAGGTGGCTGCCATTTCTTGGTGCCCAGGAACTGAGGTACTATGTACTTGGTACTGTGAATAGTTTGGGACATTAGAGTCATTATTCTCCTGCTGTTGTGGGAGATATCTTGGGATATTATGCTGGGCTGGATAACTTGGCTGGGGGGTAGTGACAGGGGGCTCTTGGAAAGGTGAAGGCTGGAAATGTTCTTTCATTGTCTGAAGTTCACTTAGCATTTTCCCCAAGAAGTCAATCATCATCTGATCTCTATGAGGCTCTGCTGGGCCATCAGCAGGTGTCTGATGTTGGTAGGAGTCAACATGAAGTCTGCTCATACTATCAGATGTCCTTGCTTGGTCGCCTCTAGGTTGAAGGTGTTGCGGTGGGGGGTCAGACATCGCTAGAGGGGTGTAGCTTTGACGTGGAGGTTGGCTACCTTCAGCTCTGGATACTGACAATGCTAGGTTGGAAGGCACGACTGTCGGTGGTGGAGGACGATCACTGTGGTACTGCAGGCCTGGCTTGTAGTTTGGAGTTATCTCGCCTTGGTCACTTCTCGTGTTCTCCCAGGGACGGTGGAGTGGAGTAATTTGTGGTGGGGGAGCCACTGGGGTGAGCTGCCGAAGAGGACTATTAACTGGACATTCTGGCTGCTCGTTAAGGTGCTCACTTACACCTGATGGTACTCTCCCTGGTGTGATTGGCCATTGGTCCACCGTGTCCCAAGAACATTGGCTTATTGGACTGGAACTCCCTCTAGTGAGAGGTGGCGAAGTCATTACCGGACCTCTAGCAGTGACTGGTCTTTCTTCTTCAAGCCTGTGTGTGTGCTGTGCTGTGTGCTGGGAACTGGAGTGGAGGCTCAGTATTGGGCTCTGGTAAGAGGTTTCATAATCATTAAGATATGCGGGAGGATGGGTCTGACGTCTTGGTCTTCCAGCTGCCGAATAGTCACCACTACATAAGGATCTAGACTGCATCTTCAGTAGAAACGAGACCAAAGGAACACAAATCCGGCTCGAAGGACCAAATGTTCGATAGAGGTAAGTTAAATGGACTGTATAATAAGGCTGGCTCTATATGATTTGTCCTCCTTCGGAGTGTCGGTCAGAACACTGGTGTTAGTGGTGATTAAGGATTAATTGTACTGACACCTCAGGTGTGTTACACAGCAGCACTTTACTTGCACACAGGCTGAGTGGAATACAGAGCTTGTAAAGTATGAAAAGTATGGTCTGGAACAAAAGAAAATAGCAAAAACATTTACATAAATGTTTAGAATGAACTAAGCATAACATTTGTGGCAGTTACATTCACATATAACCTCTTTGGCAAATAATACAGGAAACAGCTACTTGAGTGGCCTAACAGTGCCCCCTAGTGGGGAAAAGGCGGTAATTCACCTATTTTCTGCACAGAAGGTTCTAGAACTCTTGCTAGTAGTACAACATGGAGCTAACACACATTTTATAAGCCAAAATACACACCATACACTTAATAGAACTCCCAATTAACGATTAATCCACACTAGGTGGCCTTAAGACATTACTAGAAAGGATTTTACACATTTATAACAGATAGCTAACATTAGAATATTAACCAAAATATCAACAGTATCAAAACATCTACTCTTGACCACTTTAAACATCAGGAAATCCACTCACTTCAAGTCAAGGACGCATACTTCGCACACAAAGGGGGTAAAACATGGAGGAACAGACACACACAGCTTGTACTTCTCTCTCCCTGGCCAAACTAACTCCATTGAACTGTGACTCAGCACTTGAGGCCCCTCCCAGAGTAGGTAGACCTATAGGAACTGTCTTTCCAACACTCTTTCTCCAGCTCATTTGCGTTGTCTCTCTCTCTCACTCGCACTCTCTCTCTCTCTCTCTCTCACTGGTTCTTTATGATACAGTAAAAAGGATCTAGTCTGTCTGACCTAAACCACACTACACTATTATTACTGTCTACTCACAATAAAACAGGGAACTAGCATGATGCATAATTATAATTACTTTTTAGTGATTGACACAGACAGTATGAATATAATTTATTTTTGCAAATCTAATAATAATTATTTTTCTGAAAACAACTCTTAAAAACTGAACTGGATCCAGTAATAAGCTTAGGGAAAAATATTTGTAGTATAAGTAGTTAAAGTAATGCTGTTGTTTTGGTTCTTAATAAACCACAAACACCACATGGTGACAGTATGAGAATGAGAATGTTCATGTCGATTGTTAAATAAATATATTGTGTATTTTTGTGTTTGTTTGTTTGTTTGAAAAAGGTATCGAACAAAAGTACTGTTAGGGTATCGGTATCAAACTGGTATTGATATCGCAAAAATTTTAAATGATACCCAGCCCTATAATGTGGAGATCAAAAAATGAATCCAGACATCTCTAACATAGGCCTTTACAGTAAAAACAAATGGAGTCTTGGAGTCCATACTTCTGAAATAGGACATAATTGTTAGGGAAAGTCACTGGATCACAGCTCTGAAATCCAATTTTGTTAAAACATCACGGTCAAGGTTTAAGTCAATAGCAGATGAAACGTACACACATGGAGATAAGTGTTGATATGCACACACAATTGCATCAAGCAAAAGACACAGTTCCACATGAGGATCCCATATCGTGCCACAAGAGGCGTGCTCAGTTAAATGTTTACACAGCTGTTCTGGAGATTATTATTATTGTGAAACCACACACTTTTAATGTTGCTGTGTGAATGCCAAAACACGTCTACTCTTTACCTCCCTCCAGAGCTCGCACAACTGCTCTCCAGCTTACATACAGCTAAAACTCATACAGAGATTTAGGCCATTTAGGATATGTCTAATCCAGGGTGTTTTTTTGAGGCTGGTTTGGTTAGGTTATACATTTCCAAGCACTAATTTTCAATTTAAAAATGCATTCTGCCTTTTGCAGTGATGTTGTTATAATTAAAGTGATCCCTTTCAATGAAATACCATTTATTAACCTTTACTATTGTAAGTTATTTTATTTAAGTACTTTTGTGAATAAAGAAATATATAAGAAGTCTAAACAAAGCACATTTTAGTTTTAAATGTAACAAAGAATAACTGAAGGGATAAATGGTTGATATATGGTTATTTGTTGGAAAAGTGCAATTATTCCACCATTAAAAGCACTGCTTCAGAGTCACTTTTAGAATATAACACACAAGCATGGAATTTGTAAAGATTTGCCCATAAATGGTGTACCTTTACATAAAACAACACAACCTTTTCACATTAAGCCACTTGAATTTGTTTGACGTTCTCTTAAATGCCGTGTTTAGGTTTGTATATCTGTGGTATGTGCACTTAAGATCGCGTCTCAAGTGTAAACCTGCAGCTCAGGAGAGAGAACTCCCCATTAGCACAGCAAACTGCAACAAAGTGAGAAAGGAAGGATGTGTCCTCCACAGTGGAAGTTTTTTGTTTTTTTTTGCTGTTTAAAAAGGGCCCTTTTAAATAGTCAAAGCAGAAACCACTAGCCAGTTCATATGATACGAAAACCCAAAGTCATTAGGGCCTTTTCTTTACACTGACACTTTGATGTATGTTGAACATTACAGCTCCTTCCGTTGTAACATGGGTGATCGGTAGCCATGTTTTCTGTAATTGACATTTAATTTGACACTGCATCCATTAATCTAAATGAGTCTCTGCGGATGGAGTTTTAAGGTTTGTGCCTCTATGTATAGCAGAGTCTCCTCGTTTCTCCGGGGGAGGCTATAAACAGCTGCTTGTGCTTAAGCGGTGAAATGTAAATCTTGACGCGGGATGTTTATGCAGCCCAAGCTTCTAATCATGCAAACATATAATTCAGTGACATGTGGTGTCTTTACAAGGCCAGTTTGATTCAAAGGGCAGATCCCTGTATTTACCAGTCTCGCTCCAAACTAGAAGTGCATTGCATCTCTCATCTCCATCTCTCGCAAACGCTGATTTACTTGAGGAACCAAAAAAAAGAGGTTTCGCAGCGGTAGTGGACCAGCAATCAGGGGAAAAAAAAAACGTTTAAGCACAGCTATCCGACTCATTGTAGTGCAGCTGAATTTACAGAGGAAGCCCAGAGAATATATTTGCCCCTCTTAATCCTTTAATTCAAACTAAACCAATATGTGCTGCATGAAGGTTACAACACTTAAGGGAGAAATATCTAGTGGGATTCTTGGCAGAGTGAAACGGATGTAACCCAGTTCTTACCATGGCACGGCCTTAGGTTCTTAGGAAGGCTCCTGAGTGTTGTACATTTTTAAATAATCACATATTATTTCATGGATAATGTAAACAGATTTATGCAGCTCATTTTAAGTGAATAGCATAAATCAAGAAGTAACAACTGTGGTGTGGATACCTCCTCTGAGCTCCAGTACCTCTTCCAATCAGTGCATTTTTGTCTGATCTAGTTCTGTTATTATGAAAGACTAGCTTATACGAGCATGTCTTGGCTGTTGTAATGATAAGGGCCTCAGAAGTGGGCCACAAGGAATGAGTCTACGACTATTTACTCATGCTTTATGGTGGTGCATTTCATTCGACCTGGCGAGACATTTTTTCTAGTATCTGCTGTCTGTTTTTAAAATATTTGCACTACACGTATGATAAGTGCTGCCTTCCCTTATCAGACCCCAGGAGGGAGGTCTGGGTCAGCTTTAGATCGGGCAGCATGAGCTTTCTTGAAGAACAGTGGAATGCATGTGTACCATTCAGCCAAACAACTGTTAGCACAGTGTAAGAGGACTCAGTCTGCAGAGTCATCTCCATGTCTTGTTCCCAGACAGCTATGTGGAATGCAGGTGATGACAGGAGCTCTACTCAGCCTATTGGAGGATACAGCAGAGGACCACAGGCCCTCTGATACTTCTATAATGATACCTAGTCTTCATCAGCTACCTGCGCCGTGCAATAACATGCGGCTTGATTCATCCATGGAGACAGATCACTGACAAAAGTCTACGTTCTCCACTGACAGAAGACTGGGCTTCAGACAGAAGGGTTTAGAGCTGAAATCTCGTATTTCTTGCACGCACATAGCTTAGCCCCAAAGTTATGTCGAAATAGCCGTGGTGATTGCACTCAAAGGAACCAAAATCCCTTAGTGGTTGTGCCATGTTTTGGTAACACACTGGTAGCCAACCAAACTCTGGGTTTTTTCTCATAGAACCCAAACTGTGGCGACCAATAGGAGTCACTGCTATGAACCATGTGACTGGATGCATCAGCAGTTTGGGAGTGGAATGTCCCATGCATTTCCGTGTTTCATGGAATAAGCTTGTTTTAGCTCTGAAAAAAATAGATGCTGTGGTTTCAAAACATCATAGCCACACTGCATTTGTCACTCTTCTGTTCATACTATCAGCCCAAGCACTACTGCAGTGCAGACCCGAAAGAATTCCTGCACTAAAACCAGCAAAACCTGCAGAACACAAGAGAAGGAATAAAATGTTGGTAATTACATAGAGTTAATTCTGCTAATTATGTATTTAGGCTAAAGTATTACTGTGCAAGGAAATACAGTGTTGCCTTTGTGAAGGTAGGTGTACTGCTTTAGTTAAATTCTATAAATATAATATAAAAGATTTCAAATATGGGCAGAGTGCAATTATGTTCTAAGCCTATTTCTGTATACTGCATGCTCCACACACACACACACACACACTGCTCACCTTCTGTGCCTTATAATATGGGTATCTGGAACAAATGTGAAAACTGTTTTGACAAATATTGCACAAAAGGAATGTATAAATAAACAATTACCATTATAATAGTGCTGGATACTGAAATTGAAGACATTTACAATACCAACATAATTACTTAATTACCCGAGTATCAAAACTGTCATTAATCTAATCAACATCATTAGGGCAAAGGCAAACAAAAACTGTCTTGTTCCAAAATGGTTTATAATGCTCTGTAGTAAACTATTAAAGTCTGTAAATGGCTATTTGCTATTTGGTAGAATATTTCTTTTTCAAACCCTCTTTTTAAAAATGTTTCTAGGTACCCCAAAGAGGCTTTTACTATTGGGACAAATTAACTCCTGACAGCAGCAGACTGTATATTATGAAATGCTTTATTTTTTTAACTCTGCAGATCCTGGCTTATTTCCTCACTGATATAACATAGTGTTTCATATAAGATTTGAGTAGTAATTCTTAAGGTGTTAGCCAATACATAGAGCATAAGAGGCTAAGAATAAGCACGACAAATGTAATTTATACAATTAATCAATAGTCAAAATGTATAGAAAAAAGTTACTGTACTAAAAATGGTTGTACACTAGGTACAAGTCAACATACCAATTTTGAATATTTAAAACGTTTAAAACCTTTCCTGCTTCAAATTTAAACTACGGACTGGCTACTAGACATAAGCCTTAAGTTTAGGCCACTGTATTGTCAAAAAAACCTAATGTAAAATAATGCCAATTTCTTCTAAATGTTTATGGAACACGTTTCTATTACTAATACAACAGCAATGTGCTTAAACATTTTGACCCTTCAGATAAAACATATCATTGCTTGGGAGATGTGAAATACATTCCACATTGATTTTGAAGCATGTAATAGATAATTAACATATCTGTTGTCTTGTATGCGGATGCTGCTGTTTTTACTCATATTCACAGCCATTGAATCTTAGCTAGTGTCTAAGAGATTATTTTTTTTAAATAAACTGGTCCTACCTGATAATAGTGGCTCATTTTGATCTAGGATCTGTAAATCAGTAAGTTTGCGATCAGTAAATAGACCCACTTCCAGCAGCTCACACTGTTTAAACCGCACCCACATTTGTTTGTTTGTTTGTTTGTCTCTTTCTTAGATGAAAATAAAAAAAACTTTCAAGAATTGAGATCAAAGTATTGCAAATGTTGTGCAAACCCCAGCTCTATATTACACAAAGCATTAGATTTAAAAATATATATTATTTTTTAAATGTACAAAAAAAATCACATAAGGTGTTTAACTGTTTAAAAATTTAAGTGCCTTTTTTGTCATAGAATAAAACTTAAATATTACAAAAATCAAAACACCAGAAAGGCAAACTCATTCATACTCTTAGGTAAACTCAAAAATAGATATATCAGTCTTGCCACCAGCACCCACTGCCCTATGCTGTCCTTTACTGGACAGCTTTTTAAAGTTCAATGGAAAAGATGACCAAAGGCTAGTGATCTCACAGCTATGGATCAAAGGTTTGATGTGCAAAGAAGCAGAAGCATTTTCCTCTACATGGGTCAGTACCTGATTTGACTTTTTTTTTAGGCCATATACGCAAGGTTATATCCGGGACAGAAAAAGGAGTCAACTTTGAATGCTAGCTGCACTCAGTGCTGCCTGCCACAATTAGGGCATGTCAACACATTGTTCTATGAGCAAATAATAGACAACCCAGATAACATTTCATCCAATCACTGAGTAATTACATCAAGTACAAATTCGTTAATGTCTTTAAGCTGTTTAATGAGGTATCAAAGCTGTATTAAACCCCACACACACTTTTGTGCAAACACATTCCCCCACACTTACACACATATATATACACACACACACACACACACACACACACAGACTTAAACACATTTACACATACCAGCAGGCCCCGTGGACACATTCTATGTTTAAGGACTCGGGCCACGCCAGCAGACAATAAGGTGAAGATAAACATTCTTTTCACTCTCCCTAATCCCCTTGTTTTCGGTAATTAAGGCTACTTAACACGTATTGTGGGGTGTTATCCCTAAATCTAAAACACCCTTGGCCACAGGAGGGTTTAGAGCACCAAGTTCATGACCTGATGTTTTCACAACAACCAGCTGAAGAGCTGAAAACAAAAAGCCTTACTGGAAGAGAGATCAGGCCCAAAACTGCAATGCAAATTCTGAAAACTGTCCAGGCATTTGTGTGTCAGCTAAGCCGTAGGTGCGGCCTCTTTTATACCCTTTAATTTGCATGCCGTTTAATCGGCTGCACAGTCCGGAGCAGCTGTTGTTAAGTCAGTACTCAAGTTGCTGATGTCCTCCGGTAATTTCATTAATGCAATTCAAAGTGATCAATTGATTAAACACTCTTCTTACGAGACGGCGTGGCAGCATCACCTAAGCAATGGAATGCCTCAGTGTATTTTAATTGCTAAGTGGATGATCCCGGATTATCCCTCATAAGACATTATTGTCTTAGGAGAAGACAAAGCTATCTTTTGATCTCAATAGAGTTTCATCTGCTGCCATCTCTCCCGGCCCAATAGCCCGGCTGCTTTTGTCAAAACAAGCCTGCCATCATCACGTAATTGAAATGAATACCTGTAATCAATGAGGGGTTTTCATATGCTGATTTCTCCGACATGAATGCTGTTTACTAAGCACACGGTCATGTACGTTTTCAATATCAATGGCTTCAGTGCAACTTTCCTCCTTCTTACTAAACAACTGCACTATGTGCTTGCCTGCTCTAGGGGGTTACCTAACATTTTATGAACAAATTAAAGAGGAGGGGGATAATCCTGTTGTCCTTTCTTTACTGCCTGTCCCCTGACGACAGAATCTGACTTTAAATTAGTCAGCCCTGTCTTCAAGTTTGCAATGACAAGTCAGTGAAGTATTAGGAGAGAGTGATCAGTCACTAACACCCTTAATCCCCTTTAATCCGTATCATCAAAAAGGCATCACACATGCCAGCTGTGTGTCAAATTTTAGGGCTCCACTGCTCCAATAGTCACAAACCAAACTACTTGTTCATGTTGAATTGAAAATTAAAGACTACAGAATTTGCGACTAGAGTGTTACATTTGAATACTCATTCAAAAGTGTTTAGTTCATTTAAAGCTGATAATACATTTCTGTGAACACAAAAACAGACAAATAAAGTTAAATCATCAACTGGAAAACAATGTCACATCAGCTATACAGGCTAGTGGACTGCAACACTGGCAAACAGAACTGCTGTCACATTCTCCAGTCTGATTGGCTTAATCTTCAACTTGATGTGTGAATTTGGATTTGTTTTACGTCTCTCAGCACAATCCTGATATTCTTATCAATGTGGGAGGCTTCCAGCCCAGACTGAACTATGGCTTGCTAAAGTAAAAGCAGAGCTACAGCTCCCTGAGAAGTGGGCACTTGAAGAGGCCAAGTAAAATTATGGTTATTTTTGATATAATGACACAAGAAGAAGTAAAAGTGGTGGCCAAACTACTTGAGTAGGAGTAAAAAGAAAAGTCTCCATTTATTTTATTAAAAGAGAGAAAAGCACTTTAAATTTTATACAGCAAATGTGCAAGTGTTAAATCAGCACTGATAAAAAAAATGTTTGCACACTGGAAGCTTGTACTTAAGACTTTTGGCTTGTAAGTACAAAATGATTTCTGTTCAACTTGGGAAAAATGTGTTTCTTGTTCTTGCTGTTTGTTTCAAACAGAGAGCAAGACTATTTACAATTAGTGCAAACAAAACAAACAACAAACAGCAAATAAGCATTAGATGTGATATAATTATCCAATAAGAAGTATCAGGAGCATTAACATCTGATTCTGTCATACTTTGATTAAAGTAAATCATTTGAAAATAGACAGTTGTTGTTGCAGTTGTTGCTAAATTAGTTAAATCAGTTTGTGGTGACACTTGTGCATTTTTATATGAGTTGAAGGCAGCATAACACTGAGTTTTAAAATGTAACACTCTACATTTACACACTGATTTAACATAAACAGTGTTGATTTAACATTGCAGGTTGTGTTGTGTGTATTTTGAACATTTGTTTTTCCATCGCTAATGCACTGAAACAACGTTGGTCTGATTGGAATTGATTTATTTGTACACATGGATTTTACGTTGATTCAACATTGATTCAGTGTTATGATTTTATATGTATGGTTTGTAATAAACTTTACTTTATATGTTACATTAAACATGTATATATTGTTAGTATTCTGTTATTATAACCTGCAGTAGAAAGGGATGTTTAAATAATTAGTATTAATATTAATATTATTATTTGTGGGAAGCCCACTCATAATAAAGTTATGAGTGTAGAAGGGCTCAGCCCCACCATTCAAAACCTTTAAATTAATCTTGATTCAATATCAGAGTTTCAATATGAACCAATAACTATTAGACAATGTTAACTACAGCTTTGGAAAAAAATAAGAGACCACTTCAGTTTCTGAAGCAGTTTCTCTGATTTTGCTATTTATAGGTTTATGTTTGAGTAAAATGAACATTGTTGTTTTATTCTATAAACTACAGACAACATTTCTCCCAAATTCCAAATAAAAATATTATTTTGAGAATTTATTTGCAGAAAATGAGAAAAAAGATGCAGAACTTTCAGACCTCAAATAATGCAAAAAGTTCATAAATCAATATTTGGTTTATGCCACTCCTGGGGCAAAAAAAATCTTGGTTTGTAATCATCCATCTTCATCTTGATTATAGTCCAGAGGTTTTCAATTTGGTAAAATAAAAGAAAATCATGATTTTTAAGTGGTCTCTTATTTTTTTTTTCGAGAACTGTGTATAAATAAAGGTTGTTTTAAGGTGTTTTTCAATTAACATTCAAAGTAACAACCTTTGCTGTCTTTGCTATTTAAATAAACACTCCCAAACAAAAGAAAGAGATAATTAGTCCTGCAGGTTAATGTGAAGGGAAAACTGGACAGTGTTGGTCCCTCATAGCCCTCATAGCCCTACGTCCCTCATAGCCCCAGATGGCCTACGTGACGGAAACAGAAGTAGGAAACCAACTAAAATACTTGTTAGTTAGCTTAACATTTCTCAATAAAGGCAGTCTCTACCTTGCCTCAGTTGAAAGGGAGAGTGTTGACTGTAATAAAAAATATAAAATACAGAGGTTTGTGCGGGTCCTGTCCTCTTCACACGCCCCACAGTTATACCCCTCTTTCTGCAGGTTATATAGCTACAGGCTAGCTAACACTGTTTTCCAGCGGACACTCGGCGGGTGACAGAGTTACGTTGGTGACATCACTAGGCAACAACAGCACACAGGAAAAAGCGAGCGGAGCGCGAGAGGAGCGCGAGCAGCGAGCCAGCAGCCTCCAATCAGAGCGGCCCTAGCGGAGCGCGCGGCGGCGCACGCGGTGATGACGTTCCTCAGAGCAGAGTGTGTACAGCAGAGCTCAGGAGCCTCTCAGTAACTTTCAGCAGCAGCAGCAGAGAAAGCAGCAGCAGCTCACCTGGAGGAGGAAAACACCGCGCTGCAGAGATGACCGAGACCCGGACACACGCTCACACAGCCCGACCGAGCTCACAGGGACACCGGGGTCTGGCTTTATGAGTCTAATCTTCTACAAACTGCGGTTTAAAACAACAAAATAACAGAGAGAGAGAGAGGCGCGTGTGGTCTGGGTATATCACTGCTCAGCCTGTCTGAAGGAGGAGGAGGAGAAGGGCATGAAGGAGAAGCCGAGGAGAGCCGGGCCGGGGCTGCTGCAGCTGTGTGAAGTCCGGTGACTTTATCTGTGTGGATTGTTTTAACACGAATTGATGAAGAATTTAAAGGAGACGACAGCCGGAGCAACGACCGCTTCCCCGTCCGGTAATAACAAGCTGTGTTTCTTCTCTCTGTCTGAACTGAGTGAGGCTGGTCTGAAGGTGGTGTTGGGGTGGAGGATGAGGGACTGAGGGGGTTTGGTGGCTGTTTTTAGAGTTTTAGTATCGATGCTATCGACAGTTACTGTGAGCAGCGAGACTCACTGTTTCCTTATTAGATAACAATTATTATTGACACTGTGTGGAGCAGAGCTCTGGCTACCACCTGTAGCTCTCTCTCTCTCTCTCTCTCTCTCTATCTCTGTTTTTCTATCCTCCTCTGTTTGTATCATTCTCATCTTAAGATTCAAGATTCTCAAGTTGAATATTGACAATATTGACAGTATTGCCAAAACATAACAAGAGAAGTAACACTTACATTGTAGCTATAACAGCAACGGTAAAACTTACAAACATAAGTAACACCAGTAATAATAATTAATAATAATAATAATAATAATAATAATAACATATTCTAGTTAATTTACAGAATGAGATAGATAGATAGATAGATAGATAGATAGATAGATAGATAGATAGATCTCATCCATATAGTACTCACATATATTTTCCTAATAATTATAAAAAGAAAAGGAACAATGTTAGATGTTTTTATTGCAGTATTATTATTACTTTATAGTGAGGGCTGCTGAGGTATTTGTTAGCTAACTACCTACTCCACCTCTCTCTCCCTGTTACCTCCACCTCCTCAGGTCTCTCTCTATCATTCTTTCTCTCTCTCTCTCTCTCTCTCTCTCTCTCTCTCTGTGTATATATATATATATATATATATATATATATATATATATATATATATATATATATATATATATATATATATGTCTGTCTCTCTGTCTGTCTTTTATTCAGTGTTACAACTACAAACTTGAGTGTAAAACCACATTTATTTTTTTAGCCACGCAGCCAGCACACACTCCTCGTCACACACACACACACACCACACTCTTTTTTAGAAGTTTCCTTTCATGCCTGCGCGTGATCTAAAGACAGCGTGCAGACACACCGCGCTGCGCATACACACACACACACACACACACACACACCCTCCTCTTATCTCCGCCTAATTGCAGACTCCGTGTCTGCCCTCTTCATGTCTCTCCCTTTTCTTTCGATTTTTTTCTTTGATTCTCAGCCCCCCCTCTCCCTCTCTCTCTTTGTTTTACACACTCTTTGGTGTCCCGTTTATAAAAATTTCCATCAATCTCTCTCCACCGCGGTTAATCACATACGGGAGGAGGAGGGGGGTGTTATCTCTGACTGTTTTTGTGTACCTCTGAAACACCTTTAGATCTGATTCTCCTACACCGTGTGTGTGTGCTTGGAAGGGGGGGGGGTGTAAGGTGTGGGGGTGGGGGGTCTACGGGTCTGTCTCACCTGCCCGCAGATCCTCCAGCTGTTGCTGGTCTGATGGTACTCGGGGGAAGAGGCGGCAGCGGCTGCAGCTGCGTGTCTGACGGTCTGTCCTTCTGCTCTGTGTCTCTCCTCAGGATCTGCGTGGTGAGCATGGTGGCCGCGGTGCGCTCCGTCACGGCGCTGCTGCTGCTCGCTCAGGTGCTGCTGGGAGGCGTTGCCGCCGCGCTCGTGCCCGACGTGGAGCGGCGCAGGCCCGGAGAGCAGAGCTCGAGCTTCCTGCGCGAGTTCGAGCTGCGCCTGCTCAACATGTTCGGCCTGAAGCGCAGACCCACGCCCAGCGGCGCCGCCGTCGTGCCCGACTACATGCTCGAGCTCTACCACCTGCACGCGGGGGGTGACGGAGGAGCGCACGAGCAGCACCTTCAGCAGGGCGCGCGGAGGAGGCGCGCGGACAGGGCGGCCAGCCGGGCCAACACCATCAGGAGCTTCCATCACGAAGGTGAGTGTCAGTGGGATTGCGTGGTGCATATATACTGGAAAAAAATAAGAGACAACTTAAAAATAAGTTTCTTTGATTTTACCAAATTGAAAACCTCTGGAATATAATCAAGAGGAAGATAGATGATTACAAGCCATCACACCAAACTAAACTGCTGGCATTTTTGCACCAGGAGTGGCATTAAGTTATCCAAAAGCAATGTATATGACTGGTTCATGCCAAGATGCATGAAAACTGATTATAAACCAGGCTTATTCCACAAAATATTGATTTGTAAACTTTTAAAAATTGTTTGAATACAAACTTTTTTTTTGCATTATTTGAGATCTGAAAGCTCTGCATATTTTTGTAATTTCAGCCATTTCTCACTTTCTGCAAATAAATGCTCTAAATGACAGTATTTTTACTTGGAATTTGGGAGAAATGTTGTCCGTAGTTTATGGAATAAAAAGACAATTTTAATTTTACGCAAATATATACCTATAAATAGCAAAATCACAGAAACTGATTCAGAAACTGAAGTGGTCTCTTAATTTGGGCTGTACATATTAGCTTTCAGTTCTATTGGACCATTCATCATAAATAGTATGATCACAATATGAAGATCAACTGTAAGATTATGACAAAAGTGAATAAAAAAGATCAAAAAGTCCAATCACAGCAAAGTCCAGTGTATTTTAATGCTTGAAGGGGAGCTCCATCCATTTGTCAAGATTTCTATTAGAGCTGAAACAAACCAAAATTATTTGGCCGGAAATGATAAAAAAACATTTTCAGAGTTCAGACAAATAAGTGAAAACCCTGAATAATAATTAATCCAGCACAATTAATACAAACAATGTCGCTTTATTAAAATATAAATATATTATATAAAAGTAGCATATTTCATATTTAGCTCAAATATTTTAAGTTCGGTTCATTTCAACTAATTTCAATCACTGAGTAATCCAGTCACATGCATCTAAAGCCTCACATAATATTATCACACTAAATGGTTGTGAATGTATTACCTCATGCCTTACAGCCTACAGTAGTATTACAGTCAGGTTTAGGGTTACAGCAGTGTAAACTAATATTCTCTAGGTACTTCCATAAATTGCTTTTAGAGCAATGTATAGAAAGAGTACCTGCAGACAGCTGATATCTAGGGATTTTGCACCATTTCAGTGTTGTCAGCAACACACAATATGCACTAGTTACCTGGATAACAAAACAAAAACATTTATCTTTTCATTGTAGACGCTAGGTCCTCTGGTTCCCCTGCTTGTAAAATAATCCAAGCCCATATGTTTCTTTATGATATACCTTCATTCCCCAAACACTTAACACAGGCCTGTTTCTGTTGCATCTAAAGGAGTTAACTGCACTTGTAATTTGATAAAGTCTTTAGTTCTGCTTCTAACGTCGCAGAGTTTGCTGTTATTCATTCGTTTCTGAAGTAACACCAAGAAGGTCCTGCTCTTTTTCTGACTCTCTGATGCAATCATTGAGAAACTGGCTCTGCATTCCACACCCGGCGCTCACTGTTATTAAAAGAGGCAAAAAATGCTCTCCTGACTGCAGCCTCTCAGGAAAAAAATAGCTGATAGTGTTTACATCTGCACTAAGAACGCTTTTCCAGACATATCTGTGCACATGTAGCAGGCATGGACCCAAGAATCTGTATGCATTTCATAGTACTAGCCTAAGCTCACAATGGCATTTCTGTTGAAATTTATTGGCATAAGCATTTTAGCGCAAATAATTTTAGGCCTGGAGGGCATAAACTTTAAAACATTGTGTTAGATTTTTGTTGTATGTAAGTTATATCTTTTTAAAGCCTCCACAGACCACCAGGTTATCTGTTGTTAGGTGTGATTATGTATGATTTCATCCTTATATTAAGTAGTTTGTGAACTGGGTTGTCTTTTGATCTGTCATCTATCTAATTTGTATGTGATGATCAACAAGTCTTCTCTTGCTCTATTTTAATGTTTGTGACCTTTTTGCTTAGTTGTGGGGCAACTTAGGTAACTCAGGTTGTTGGGACATGCTTCGGCATACTCCTTGGTGTCTCGCAGAGTGTATTAGTGCTCAGTTGCAGTGTGAGGTGAATAATTGTTTTAGGGTGGTGATTGCTAGTTTGTAGTAAAGGAGATGGCATAAGAGGGTTTTTTTGTGAGAGAGTTGTTCAAAAGTGAGTCATTAGGGCCATGGGGAGGCCTGCACAGCGCTCTGGACTCGCATGGATGACACCCAGTGGTGGTGCTGATATAGTGCAAACAATAGCTTTGATCATTTGCCAGTATCTTGGTGGTGGGCTGAACATTGTTCGCTCTTATTTTGTAGTAGTTGTTGTTTTTGATCCATTTACTCCTAATACTATGCACTCTTCTCTTCTGCTGCCACTCAGTTTAGTTGCCCTACCAAACACTGTACTAGTGCTTTCACATAAGTACATTATATTATTGCAGTTCATTTAAGGCAATGCTATTTTAATAGGAGAACAGCAGTTCAGGTCATTCTAGGATTTAGATACAGCTATGACTTTCACATGTTCTATCATTAAATTACCTGTAATATAAATATAATTTTAGAATGATTTGATTTATATTTGAATTCCTTGTCAGCAGTTCCATGTTCTCTGTCTTATTTCTAATAGTTTTCTGATAGTATATCTGTTGTTATTCTGCTCATATTAACGGGAGCTGCAGAGCCTGAAGCATATGACTTGTCATTAGCTGTTGCCTCCTTGTTTGGCATAACGCACAAACAGAAATTAGGAATGTTGATACACTCATAACTGTGGCTGACGACTCCAGACATGCCCCAACACGTTCACAAAGTTACTCCCCCTCTGGAGGGATTGACAGAGGGAGAAGAGGAAGAAAGAAAGAACAGAAGGAAGAAAGAAAGATAGAGGGGAGCAGGGCTTTCCCACATCAAATGAAAAACGCTTGTCTGTTTTGGTGATGAAGCAGATAGGTTGGATTATGGAGAATGGAATTTCCAAAACGTCTGACTTTAAAAGAGATTAAGGGTTCTCTTTGGTGTGAGGTTGTCTTTTAGTGATCCAAGAAAAAAAACTGTGATGTTAGTAACCCCCCTTTTACCTTTTTTTTGTTTGTTTTTTTACAAATGAATACTTTTTGAAGCATCTATATTTTCCAAGAATACAACCTCTCAAAACAGTGCTCTCCCACTACACTTACCTTTTTTTTTTAAATGCCTTAACACCTGGCCCATCTATTACTTAGAGCTTTCAAAGAGAGCACTAAGGGTAAACTTACCTTGTCAGGTTTCCACGTCTGCGTTATGAAAAGCAGTGAACCTACCTTTTAAGTCTTTTTAAATCTTTTGCTTTTTAAGCTCAAAACACTTAAAATAATCACCAACCTCTTAACAGTGGGTCAGATTGTCTGTTCAGTCTTGATTCTGCTTGTAACAGTGTTCCTCTTTTTTGTTCATTACAGAAGCTTTTGAGGCCCTCTCCAGCCTGAAAGGAAAGACAACACAGCAGTTCTACTTCAACCTCACCTCAGTGCCAGCAGAGGAGCTAATCACAGCCGCGGAGCTGCGCGTCTTCAGAGACCAAGTTCTAGGTGACTTTACAAAGAGCAACAGCAGTGTTGCAGGTGGTTTTCACCGCATAAACATTTTCGAGGTGTTCAGGCCAGCTCATTCCCTATCAGAGGAGCCTCTCACCAGGCTGGTGGATACTCGTCTGGTGCAGGACTCTCATTCGCGGTGGGAGAGCTTCGATGTGGGCTCAGCAGTGGCGCGCTGGACCGCACACTCGCACCACAATCATGGCCTCCTGGTGGAGGTGCTTCATCCTGAGGAGAGCAGTGGAGAGGAGCAGGCCGAGAGGAACAGGAGGAGGCACGTAAGGGTGAGCCGTTCCCTGCACGGGGACGAGGACTCTTGGTCGCAGGCCCGGCCGCTGCTGGTTACTTACAGCCACGATGGTAAGGGTACGCCCCTCCTGCAGCCACACAGAGAGAAACGGCAGGCGCGGCGTGGGCCCAAGCAGCGGCGGAAACCACACCAGCGCACCAACTGCCGCCGGCACCCGCTTTACGTGGACTTCAGCGACGTGGGATGGAATGAGTGGATCGTGGCTCCGCCTGGCTACCATGCCTTCTACTGCAACGGCGAGTGCCCCTTTCCGCTTTCTGACCACCTCAACTCCACAAACCACGCCATAGTCCAGACTTTGGTGAACTCGGTAAACTCCAACATTCCTCGGGCTTGCTGCGTGCCCACAGAACTCAGCCCCATCTCTCTGCTCTACCTGGATGAGTATGAAAAAGTTGTACTGAAAAACTATCAGGACATGGTTGTAGAGGGCTGCGGTTGCCGGTGAGAGGCAAACTCCCAATGAAGACTTTTATTTATATGAAAGAACATTCAAAGAGCTATTTTGGAGGAAAGAAAAGTATATATATATATATAATTATATTTATGTTGACTGAAAAAATGGGAAAATAAATATTTTAATGAGAGTGTTTTTTGCTTTTTCAGTGGTTTTGAAGATGTTTGTCCAATGTACATTCAGTACATTTCAATAGCACATGAAGTATGATGCTCAGATTTTTAATATGTATTTATTTCATCATAACCACTTTATTTGTAAATGAATTATGTGTATTTATCATGAAAAAATATATCTTTTCCCATCGTGGCTCTGGGGATATGTTATTTAAAAATATTTATTTATTTATTTTTCCTTTTTCTTTAATAATACTGTTATGCAATACTCAATACAGTACAGTTTTACAATGTTACACAATATATACACAATACTGGTTACACTGTGTATATAAAGGTAATTAGACAAATGCTGACTTAATTCAGTAGTCCTTTAGCGTAAGCCAATTTTCTGCAGTATTTCTGCAGTGCTACATTGTTCCCTGGGTGTTTTCTTTTCAGTGATATTTCAGTCATTCCATTCCAGCTTCCTTTCAACAGTTTTGATTTTGAAATCAGGCACTGCCCTTTACCCGCTTTGTCTAGGGGCTGTTTTTCAGACTCAGATTAATCCTAGTCTGGAACTAAATTGCACTGTCACTGGAGGTTCTTCATTTCAAATCCTATTTAGTCTAGGACCAGGCTTAAGGTATGTCTGAACAGCTGGCCATACAGGCTGGCTCAAATTAACCCCAATATAACCACACCCAGTGCGCGGAGTTCCTTGATGTTTAGGTCAGAGCTATGTAAAATGTCTTAAGTCAAACATCTCATAGTGAGAGTGATCTATCATTCAGACAGTTGGAATTGTGAGCAGCTGATAAAGACAGCGAAAGGCCCGAGCCTCGCCATAAACGAGGACTTCATTAATAATCTCAGAAACAAACAAAGAGGAAGATTGGGCCTGCTGGGATTGTTCATGCTGGGGCACAGTCTACTCATCTCTCACTCTTGGCAGCATTCCTGTGTCATTGTTTAATCATATTGCATTTTTTGGCACCACCATCTTTGGCTTAGCATGGAGGGCCAGAAAAACAATTGATGAAAGAGGAATTCAGCAGCAATGACAAATGCATACATTCATAGAGTGTAAGATGCTAGTTGATAATAAATAGTTTGGATTAACAAAATAGGAACAATCATATTTGTGTATTTACTGTAGTCATAATTGTTTTCAGTGTATGCATAAGTATGCTCAATAGGCCTGGATAATTTAGCAATCGTGTCCATTTATAACTTAATATGGTCACTATATCATAATGTAATGGTTACAACTGCCTTAAAAGAACACTTAAAAACTTTTTTATCAACAAACAACACATTAAACAGAGTATGACAGATTGGTGAAAACTGACCTGGTTAACTATTAATATTACCTGACATCATCTCATAGGGTCCTCCAGTCATTTTAAATTTAAATCTTAATGGCTGCACATTAAAATCTCAGAACTACATTTTAAAAAACATGCATGTAAAAATAGGTATTTACAAGTAGTTCCACAAATGTGTGTTAAAAGCTTTAATTAATACAGAGAATATACACCATTTATTGCCTGAATGACAAAAATTAAATGTGGCTTAAATCTGCTTGCAGTAATTGCAGTTTCAAATCTTTAGTGTTTAGAATGCATAAAATATGTCCTGCTCAAATCAGATTTGAGCCGCATGTCTAAACAAAGCCCAGAAAACTCAACTCAGTAGCGGAGAACCATAATTTAACTGTTAAAAATCCAAAAATGGTAAACTTACCTAAATTACTACAGTGACTGTTTGAAGGTTTGTGTCTCAGACTGAAAGTTTATTTAAAACATGACACTGAAATATTCACGCAGCCCTGAATTATTTTTCAAAGACTAAATCATCAAGCCTTTTCAACATGGGCTATCTTTGATTTGGACATAAATATGTCGGTTTGTGCATTCTTTGCCAATATAAGGTTTGCACGAGACATGGCATGTCTGTCTGCATTGCTTTGTCATTGTATAGAGCAGACCGCAGAGCTGAGGAGAGAAAAACTGCATCCTTTGCGGTCGGCATTCACCAGTCCTTGTTCAGGGCCAGAAGGAACTGTTTTGCCCTAAAAACCTCAGAATGAAGGTCTTTAATGAAAATTACATTACATGCAACAGTAAAAACTTACGTTCCTCCAACCCGTCCAGTGCTCTCTGAGGAGAAACATACTTTGGGAAAGTGTTCGATTTAATGGCTGGCCTTTACTGCACCGAGTCCATAAAGCTTTAATTGAGTTGTGTGGGAATACGACTCCCCTGCCATGTTTCCTATTTAGTGCACATTTCCCTTGGCCCAGCCTCAGCTCTCTAAACCCTCTCTGGTCAGAGGGAATGCCATGGAAAGGGTCCGGGTCATAACAGATGGCCCCAAAGGGCATAGGCCTAAAACTTTGAACTTGTAACATTAGCTGGTAAATGGTGTGGCTTAAAGGTTTTCCCTTAGAAAACATATTTTTTCACTTTTCAGAGGTTTGAGGGTTTTGAGTTTTTTTTTCCCAAAACATTTAAAAAGGATTTTGGTGAGTCTTTCATGAAATGCATGTTTCAAAGTTACAGTGTGTGTAAAGTTATCTTCAGGCTACATCTCATTCTACCTTAAGTATTAGAATGCCTAAGTATTCTTGTTTGTGCTTACTGGCATTGGACATGGATGGCGTGGCTTTGCTGTGTCCCATAAAAAGAAAATACCACACAGAAAAATCAGTAACTTTTTTTGAAAAGTGTGAAACTTTGGGGAAGTAAGTGTGTTTTGGCAGCAAATTGCATCTAATGCCATGTACTGTTAAAGAAAGTATAGATGAGGAGAGAATTCACTACTGTTACCATTGTTTAAAACAGTCACAGAAAAGTTTTTTTTTTTTTTTTTACCAGACCATGGCATGGAAATAATAGTATTTTTTTAATATTGTGTCAGTGGTACACTAGAGCTTCTAAAACCTCTATGCTCTCAAGAAATCTATGGTAGGGATTGTTTTTAAATCCACACTAAATCTCCAAAACATCAGCTTTACAGTATCTTCCTAGATTTCAATGTAAGTCAATGTAATTTTTTAATATTAATTTCAGGTCATTTTGGAGAATTGCTATTGGTCCAAATATCATTTTGTATTTTAATTTGAGTCACTGTAAGACACAGTTTGTGTCAAAATTTGTGTTCAAATTATGGAGTAAATTCTTGTCTTTTGTGGACACTGAGAATATCTTCTAATATCTTCTTCGGTTTTTCAAGTCTACTTTTGAGACCACTATTTTTCGTGATTACTGAACACCAGCAATACTTTCAAAAATACACTGACAAGCAAAAAAGTCATATGACTGCAGCATGTAAATATATTATGAAGAGTAACCTCACCTTATGGCTTGGGAACACACATACCTGTATTAGTTTTGAGGTGTTATCTGGTGAGGCGGAACATTTAAAGAGTGAGGCTGAATACTGGCCAGCATGCTCATGGCAAGGCGACATGATTTTTGGCATTTGAGTGAGGATAGTGGATGCCAGGTGAATGGGAAATTAGACAGCACAGGGAGATGTGAGCAGGAATGATTTTGAGCAGTGTGATCTAGTTGCTGTCTCGTGACTTTTGGCATGTCAGTCTACAAACATCTGCACTTCGATTAGCTCATGAGGAAAATATTAGTCTTCTAATATGTATTCAACTAATCTCACAAATTTCAACTGTACCATTGTGTGATTACAAAGAGTTTCTGGAAGTTTTACTGAGTTGTACTGATTTGTGTCATGTCCACTGACTGGCTAAAAAACTGCAAAAAATAAATATTTGTGAGAAGATGTGAATCTGGTATTGGATTTCACAAGAACTTCTCCAGGTCTGAAACTTGACCCAGTCTGGGCCTCTGATGATCTTGACTTCAGCATTACAGAATCACCCACTTTTCTTATTTAAAACATCAAAAAGGACCTACAGGAAACACAAGCATAAAGGCTTAGTGCGCCGGTTGGGAGTGGATTCAGTTTAGAAAGGCACTGTAATTTGATTCATCTCACTAAGTGCAAACCACACCGAAAGTATCTGTAGTTCCTCTGACCAGATTCACGGAGCAGCCGAATCAGATTTCCAGATTTCTGGCGGTTGACGTTTGGAAACTATGCAGCATGTAGCTTTGATGAAGTGAACCCAAGCGGTGCAGAATAGGGCCTTTGGATGCGTGCCACGGGGATGCCTGAGTTCGGCCCAGGTCCGCGGTCGACCGGAAGGCCTTTGTTATGCCACAGAGGCGCGCTAATTTGAGATGTGGTTTACTTCGCCTTTCTCAGAAGCGTCCGTAACATGACGTCCAGCATACTTGGAAACACAGCATCTGTGAAGTAGCTCAAAACACATCAAAAAGTCTTGTATCCACATTTTGGTAAGAGAGGAAAAACACACACACACACAGTTACTCACACACAAATTACTTTTCCAGAGTGACCGAAAGACCTAGAAATGATGGTTCTCTCGGTCTTATAGACCTTTAAAGAACACATTATTCTATTACATTATTAGTTTTTATGGTGCGTGTGGGTGTGCGGGTGATTGGTAGCAGGGGGCTTCGTCTGTATCTGAGGGCCAAGCTCGGGAAATGTTAGGAAATGACTCAGTAGTATTTATGAACTTGTGTGTTTGTTTGTGCTTTTTCCACTGCTCCCTCTGGAACGGAAGATTAACTTCTCGTTAAGATTTAACCAAGCAAAAAGAAAAACTCAAAGAACAACACCAAAGCTTCTCCTCCTTGCTTTGCTTAAGCTGATGCCCAATGTCACTGGACAATCCGAAGTCACCTGGTGCATTTTTGCTTCTGAAGCTCTTCTAAATGACTTTTTCAGTTGGGGCTGACCTCATAGTGTCTGACAGGTGTGGATGAGCCGAGCAGTAACAGAGTGTCTGAAACTACGCCCATATCAATCAGGAGTTGGACTGCATATATTTTTTATGTGCAGTTTGCCAGGTTTTTCGAGCGCTGCGTTTTTAAAAGCATGCTTTGGTTGGCTCTGCATCACCTTCCCATGAAACATGTGTTGTTTGCACTAATCACCAGAGCAGAGTAATTTTGTCCTCCACACACAAACATGCACCCTCATACACCCACAGAGCAGGTGCCTTGGTGGAGGTGAGTCAGAGCGCTCTCCCAGGCCCTCATGGTCAGATGCAATGTTTTCTTTGATCTCGGGCCAATCCAATTTGACTCATACCTCTAAATATGTGTTGTTGGGACACAGGCCTCTCTAACTCTCTAACAAACCACATCCCTCTTCCCAAGAACCTCATTTAGTCAGGTCTGGTTTCATTTCCTTCAATCTATAGGTCTATGGTCACCATGGCTGCACAGTGAGTTGGTGCATGAAAGCAGTTTCTTGTAAAAAAAAAAAAAAAAGAAGAAGAAGAAGAAGAAATTCTTTGTGGAGGATTAGGACAGTCCCTCTGAGTGAGGGTGCAAACAGATGGCCAGAGAGAATACAGTATTTGGGCTGTTTGTTCCTACAGGGCAGCTGGAGAGCAGTACTAAACACAGTTGGTGGTCTAGCTGGTGCGTCTGCTCTGTGTCTTTAAAAGAGCTCTTGGTGATATATGTGGACTCTCAAGAACTAGTCGAGGTACACTTTCTCCAGTCCTACACATGAGTCTGTTTAAAAGAAGATCTTTGAAGAACTTTGTATACAGTATGTGCTCACACTGTACCAACAAATGAGCATCATCTGCCTATGGATGTAGTAAGGCTGTTAGTTGTGTGAGAGACGAGCTGTGAGCAGTGACTGTGTAAAGAACGGGGACAAAAAATAAAAGATAAAATAATTTAAATATCTTAATGAATATATGGTATATATTCATTATGGTATATACGGTATATATTCTAAAGCAGACTGGCTTTAGATTATAAGATGTGGTGTTGGTTTTTGGGAATATATTCCCAAAAACCAACACCACATCTTATAATCTAAAGCCAGTCTGCTAAAGTGCAATGTTATACAGGAGTTTCAGTTCAGTTCTCCAGCACCAAGATTGGAGCAGTATTAGCATTAGCTGCTAATTGCACTAAGCTCTAGCTCTTTTGCCATTTAGAGGTGAGTATTATCATACTGTAGCCTGCTGCTAACCCTGGCTAGCACTGCTGGAGCAGCAATAGCTGCTAAGCACTACCTGTTTTGCCATTTAAAGGTAAGTATTATTGGACTGTAGCCTGCAGCATTAGCAGCTAACCGCAGCATTAGCTCTTTTGCCATTCAGAGGAGAGTATATCCGACTATAGCCTACGCGTTTACCATATTAAAACTTAGCTTTACTTAACTTAGTTAACCTACCCTTCCCCACTCCATCACCACCACCCAGTGGCAGACCTGCTGAATTGTTGACACCCCTTAACCCCTGAACCCCCAAAACATGGCGACACCTTTGTTCCTTACTAGTGTGGCATAACGCACCTTTAATCCAGTGCGCCTTATGTATGAAAATAGCTCAGAAAATTGACATTCATCGAAAGTGAGCCTTATAATTCAGTGTGCCTTATGGTGTAAAAAATGTGGTAAATGAATCCACTGGAAGGGCACCTATTCATTATAGGCACATGTAACTGTGCACTTGTTCATGCACTTTACAGTACCACATCTGGTAAGAGCACCCTTTGGGACACTCTCTAGTAGAGGTGAATTGAATAGAATTAACACATCTTAACTTCATATTAACACATTCTTCTATTGGTGGGAGGGTCATACTTTATCAAATGAAGCACCATCACAGTGGGCAATCAATCCCTTTTTTCTCAGCCAATAGGGCATATTTTGTCACTCTAAAGGGCATTTTAACAGGGGGAATGCCTGTGAGTGATTCACCATTTCTCCCTGTTTACAGCTGTGTGGAGATCAGTGCACCGCTATAGCATGATTTTCGGAAAAAGCCTCGTTCTGTCACCTGTAATCATCATGTGACTCAAGCATTTGAAATCTGACCCCTGAAAGACAATAAAGAATACTAGAGCTGTCTCTTCTATGAGTGCTGCAGTGTTGACTTGGCCTGATAAGTCCTCATCTTTAACAGATCCTACCAGCAGATGGCATTAACTAGTCTCAGTCTCAGTGAGCATCCCCTTTTCTTTTGATAAAGATGTGAGATTTCACTCATGCAAAGATCTTCACTACAGCAGAACAATTGTGTAACATTAAAATAGGTTAAAACATTTGTTTCTTAGTTGGGTAAAGGAATAACATGATCAACACACAATGTACAGAAGATATGATGTTGATGCATCTACTTTTAGTTGGTCATTTTCACCTATTATAATCAAGCCTTCCAAGCTTTTCTGAAAGTGGCAGTGAGTTCAGCATAGACGCTAATCGGTCCAGTTTGTGTCGAAAGAGTCCTGTTAAGAAAGCATATTGCTCGCCGTTGGTGGCCTAGCGGCAAAGCCTGGTCTTGAACCTGCTGCTTAGAATGGATTAACATGAGGTTGCAGGCAGCTGCAAGGCCGGGAGGGGAGGGGGGGTTTGTTTCCTTGGGTGGTACGGTGCTAATTCCCTCCCCACAAGTTTTCCATTAGGCTAACCAGCTTCATATGAAGCGCTAGGCAATGGTGGTCAGGGACACACGCCATCCCAGCCCTGCTTGATCCGCAGCATCATTCCCTGCATGTGAGTGGAAGCCTTTTTTGCCTTTTTTCTTCATGAATGAGTAATGCAATGCCATGCCATATCATCAGCACCATCAATGACTGCCACCATCCACTTCACCACGCATGGTCCAGGAATCTAGGAATCTCACAAATAAATCAGTGCTGTGGATGGACCTGTGTATTGTGACTAAGCCTATTAAATAGCCTGTTCATCACCAGTTCGTAAAAATAACAACTGGCCATAAATACTAACTGTGTCAAGGTTAATCTGTTGAATTCATTATCTCGAGAACATCACACTCGTGGGAAATGCTGAGATTCCGCTCAGCTTGAAATTACGAGTGTTGCGAGCGTCACCTCCACTTACTGTCAACTGTAAACGTAAGCACACTCAAGCATGAGTCCACTTTACCCATGCCCAAGTGCCTGCAATTTAGAATGAGTGCGTATATTGTGTGTGTGTGTGTGTGTGTGTGTGTGTGTGTGTGTGTGTGTGTGTATAAGTTTGTGTGTGTGTACGCAAGGTATGAGATGGATGGCCGCCTGCCTACCTAACCTCACCTTACTTCCTGTGAGTCACTTCCTGTCCCAGGCCCAGAATCCTGCTGTCCTCAGGGTGATGTCATGGCAGCTTTCCACTCCTGCCTATGGAACACAAACATCTGGCCATAACATCATAGGCCTGAGCAGAGGGCCAATCCTGAGTGCCAGCCCAGTCGTCTCAATCAGCCCAAATATGCCCAGTAGAGCTGCACGCTGAACAGGCGACTGCCTCGTTCACAAGAGCGAGTCTTCTGCTGGTGCAATGCTGAATAATGCGAAAATACATGAAGGGCTTCTACTGCATCTGTAGGAGCAGTTTAAGTACACGTCCGCCAAAGATAACACAATAAATAGGCAAGTCTGAAGTTTTCAAGCCCGCAGGCAAATGCAAATACACTTTTTCACTCTTTTCTCGTCCTTTTTTTAGGTATAAAAGCAGCCATATATTTAATAAAAGACATTTGGTTCTTTCATTACTTTTTCTTGGCAGGACCTCCCGATAAAGACCGTATAATTCTCTCCAAAAGGACGCATGGTGGTTAAACTTGACATCTCCGAGTTGACACCTCGACGGGTATGTTCGCGAGCAGGCAGGAAATGCCGGATAGTTCTCGTCAGCGGAGAAGGAGGAAAGCATCGGTGGTTTAGGGGTCAAAGGTGAACACGAGGGGGCAATGGGCACATTTCAACATTCATTTCCCTTCTACTTCATCCTCAGACCTTTTTGAGCATCACTTTTTCATTTCTCCCCTTTCATTCGGTTCCGCCCCATTTGTCCCCGCTGGGTGCCTGTTGACAGTGAGGGCGGCACTAATAGTCTAGTGTGGGAAAGTTAGCGTTGTGTCTGGGGCATTCCGCACACAACGAAATCTATTCGACAGAAGCGTTGAAAGATCACATATCCGTACAGACGTGCGGGAGAAAGGACAGGAATGTTTGGATAGGGCCTAGCACTGACTCTCTCTCTCGCTAAATAACTGAAACATTTGAGTTGTTTTTGTCCCAGCGTGGTAGTCTGTTGGCATGTTCCGGAAGCTTTTGAGATGGAGGGTGACAAATACTAAAAGGTTCTGGCAGGGCCTCTGGGTCTCAAGAGCTTGTAGACCACACTACGAGTTCTGATCACAGAGGTCCGGCCCATGGGCGGCTTGTTAAGATTTATGTATGTTTACTTGACATCCAGTTAAAGCAGTATGAAGTCCATCTGAGTGGGAAAAAATGAAGTGCAGCTTAATTCAAGCAGATTAACCAGTTTATGCTTTCTGTTCTAGAAGGGATCTCCAAATGTGCCTGTTCAGTGTAACAGCACTCAAATGAAGCAGGACTTCCCATAAGTCAAGAAGTAGTAAAATGGTTGTACATCATGTCCTGAAAAGGTCCACTTACGCTCCCACAAACATTTAGTCCAGAGTGACACGCTTGCGTATGGCATTAGAGAACATAAATCCTATAGCTCAATTGAGGCCTTGTTGTAAACAACGGACATTTATAAGAGCGGTGAGTATTTGCAGAGGTTATAAACAATCCTGACCATCTCAGCTTCGAGCCTGTGCCATCGCTGTTCAAACATGAAGCGTTTGTTGACTGCGACGTAAAATAGTGCTGTTAGGTTTTGGGTTTCCAGAGAGGGAGCTGGGCTCAAGTATATATTGACTCCATGTGGGGAGGACGGTTTTAATCGGACCGTTACCCACATGTCTTCCTGTTTCTAATTTGGAGCTGTGGTGGTTTTGTCTCCTGGCCAACAGCCTCTCATCCACCGAGTGTCCATTTCCTCTGAAGTGAATAGTAGCAGGTGTGTTGGCATGGCTTTGGGAGAAAAGCCTCCTGAATGGGCTGTGTATTTTTCTCTATTCCACTCTCTCTCTCTCTCTCTCTCTCTCTCTCTATTTTTCTCTCTCATTCTCTCTATTTGACTCGGACTCTTGTCTTTTCACTGGTGTTTCTTGTTCTTTCTTTCTTTCTTTCTCTCTTTCTTTTTTCTTTTCTCTCTTTTCCTTTGTAACCATTAAATATGATGAAAGCTGTAATAAAAAAATAGGAATAATAAAAAGTAAATTGTGAAATGGATAACCATAAACAAATCACACAGACTACTTTGAGGAGGCCAGTTACAGAAATGAGCATTACGCGGATTTGCCCGAGTAATTTGGCCTAGCCAGAGATTCGTTTTGACTGGAACTGCATCGCGATGACAGACATAATAAAACCGCCTCCATGTAGCTTATACACCCATCTCCTCCTTCTTGGATGACTTCAGAGCTGGGGAGGAGAACCTATCCAGAGTGATTCTGCTCACTTGCCTGTCCACTCAGACACAAACAGGCTTGTCATCACTCAGGCAAGAGAGGTGACCTCTGCTTGGGAGAAAGGCACAAAGAAAAATCAACCTGCTCAAGCTCATTAGAGCCAGTGAAAGCACACGGACGACCTCGTCCAGCCCCAGCTCTACCGCTGTCTCCTGTGCAAGGGATGCACTGTCAAGATTCCTGATGAAGGCAACAGGAATAGAATTAACCCCTGTGACCCTTTTCCTTTACATCCGCTGCTCTCTGGCTTCCCACCAGCCCAGGCCTAATGAAGAGGCTGCTTTCTGTGGACAGGTCCTCTTGGTAGGCGCTTGCAGTTGTTGCAGATGTAATAAATCTAAATTAGGTACTGCACTCAATCATTGGTACTGAAGTTGAGAAAACTGAGGGATGACTGAGGGGAACTTTTTTGTGAAGCTTCTCGTTCAGGGGTCTTTTCATCTTGTTTAGACTCAGATCATTTCATGAACAATCTATTCTGGACTGTAATTGATCATTTAATCAGATTAGGTTGAAGCAGCGAGGGAATGTGATCCCAGGCAGCTTTGCTGGTTGGGTCTTAAAGAGGGTGAAAAGGTTTTCAGCTGTTTCCTGCAAATGTAGCAGAAACAGTGAACTAGCTCTACAGCCCCTTGGTCAACAAAAGAACACACCAGGAGTGATTTAATCTCTCCCATGATTAGTGGGCTGCTTTACTCACAATCTGATAAAGAATTCATTTTGCATGTGGAGTGGGCATCCGGTTTAGCCGTAAACATAGCCAAATTTTCTTTTCATCTCTCTGAGAGGTTCCAGGTTTCCCTTAATGTGTTGGGGCTTAAATCAATAGAGAATATGGTAACACATTAATCTTCCTGCTTGGTCTTTCACAGCTTTGAAATAGGAGCTATAACTGGGACTCTCTGAGGAGCATTAATACAGAGCATTTTCAGGTGCACTTTAACTAGGCCAGCTTTTAATATGAAGACTGTAATGGTTTTCTTTTACAATCCACACATCGGCGCGGGGCTGCTTCATTGGGTCTATTTCAAAGATCCAAAGAACGAACGAGGCGAAATAATCTCAATAATGGTACATCAAAGTCGGCGCAAAGCCTAGGATATTCCTTTTGGAAGACATTACGGACTCATTCTTTTTTCTCTCTTTTCATTCCACATATGGCTCAAGTGTCCTTGGAAATTCCATCTCAAATATCACCTGACCGTGCAGCCGTGCCTCAAACTTCAGCGCAGCTTGCTGCTAGTTACTTTGCTTTCATCTAGGACAAACCGGAACCTGGGAGCTGTCTGCTTAATTGTATCACAATATCTCATCTTTGTTCTCAGCATCCTCCGGTGAAGAAAGCCTGCCGAAATCTCATCTGCCACATTATAGGGGCCCCTATTAACCTCTGACCCCTGTTCTGTGTTCTGTGGATCCTCACACCCAACCCTGGGCCCATTAACACGTTGCTGCAGTGCAGAAAAAGCTATTTTGACGGGCTGTAATTGCTGCTAAGTGATGGCAGACAAAGGTGCCCTTTGTGTGTGAGGCTAGCCGGGTGAGTCTGAGCGCTCTGCGCTGACGTTGGCTGCGTACGGGACGCTGAGCCACCCGGTGGCCTGCACCGGGTTTGCACCGGGCCAGCCTTGCGGCGGCATTCGTTTGAAAATGTGAGATAATGAGTGGAGGATTTTGGAGGACTGCGCCCAATTACATGCCCCAGATGGACGTGCTAGGCGCTGATTAGGCCATTGTGACGCGGTGATGCTTTCCCTTTCAGAGGTTCAGCACAGGCCTCCCCCAAGGCTTAGAGTGCGTAATGAGTTTACGTTAACTACAAAAGGTCAGGGGCCACTAAAGGCCGTGGCATTTTCTTTAAGGCAACGTGCTGCAGTGCAGGTGCTGCCATGAGGTCATTCAGGCCCGGCCTGCCAGCGCTCACAGTTCGCAGTCCAGCCCAGTCGCAAGCTGGGGAGGAACAAGGCTCTGTTTGTTCTCAAAGTGCATCACTCCTGATTGATTCTGCGAAACCGGACATGTCATCTTCCTGAGATATTGGCAGCCATAGGGAAGATATGTTAAATATATCAGAGCGTGTGTGTATAATCCCCAGTGTTGTTTTTATTTTGTGGTTTAGCCTAAATTAAATACTGAGGTGGACTACTGTTCCCAGAGGTTTCAAAGGTTTGGGCACAGGATACATTAGGTTTTAAAAATGTCTTTCAAAACGCTCTGGGTTATTTTCGTTCGAAAAAGTATCCCAGCTCAAAAAATTTCCAACATAATGCGCTTCTGTTCACCATAGGAAAGATCTTCTGCGAAGTGTGTTTGCCAGCTGCGGCTGTTTCCTGCATTTCATACGTGTGTAAATGAGTAAATGATAAGGTGAGGAAAAAATGAACACCTCGTTACTCTGAATCAACCTACTCATTGAGAATAGACGTTTTAAGATCGAGCCTCCGACCAAATGCTCTCATCTTTGTATTTATAAGTCTGACGTCATGCGCAGAGCAGAAGTGGCACCGGAGTCTTTTAATACCAATCTGTTGCTCTGTCATTATGGTATTGGAAACCGCCTATCAGAAGCAGAGTGAGTGATGTGGTGAAGCCTGGCCCTCTGCTCGCCTCTGCTTTGCTTCTCTCACCAGCCAGTTTCCCAATGAGACCAATGGGTGGCCGCTGATGACATCACCACACTTCCTTTTGCAAGGATCTTTCGAGCAATAAATGGCTGGAGAGAAAAAGAAATTAATTAGTCTTGTATTGTGGGAACCTGTTCCCAAACGGCACATCTTGTTGTTTTAACCTAGGAAAACTGAAATAGGGTATAATGAGACAAAATTTCACATGTTCACATAATTTAGGCTGTTGAGTTTGCTTGAGGTCATGGGTTAGCCATTAAAAGGGAATTTCCCCCGTTTGACGTGTTAAGATTAGTCCCACTGCTGTGGACATATCCACTTCATCTGTGGGCCATTCTACTCAAATTACGTTGCAAAGGCTTTACAAATCTCACCTTAAACATCACAGCTATTACTCAGTTATTACTACAAATTATTTGGTAATTACTATGGAAGTTATATGTAAGGTATGTAGGTATGTGAGAAAGAGGACTTGTAATCTGAGTTTAAAGATCATTCCCTATTCATTTTCTAGAGAATGTTCTTTGATGTCGAAAACAATGTGCCTTAAGACCGTGCTCTAAGCAGTCTGCTTCTACACAAAACTCTTTTGACCCTATTTAATATGAATCATATTAATCTCCGAGGCAACACCTGCAGCTGATTCGTGGTCACAGCGAGACTGCAGCTCCACAGAGCTCTTTGTTCCCACACTGTGCTGCATCTCCTGGTCCCGTCCTCATAGCAGCAAGCATGTGACTTTGTGGACGAACACCTGCAAAACACAGTGAGATTTGTTGGGCAATTAGAGACCTCTGAACCTAGCAGGCGGAGGCGAACCAGGCCCTAGTTTAGCCTTGTTTCACTGTGGTATCACTCTGGTCAATGGGCCTGTTTTTGGCCATGCTTGCTTACTGTTCCATGAAATGCGCCTCTGGAACAGTGCAAACTCCACAGAAACAGACTGGACACTGTTAAGCAACAGTGCACCCTTTGTGTGGAATTGTCAAAGCTGGCCCTTTCCTGATGGTCCTCCCTTTCTTCAGAGCTTCAGCTGTGAGCAAACAAAGCAAGCTCCAAGGCTGTGTGTTGCTATACAGTCAGCCATATGGGAATGCATGGCAATTGCAAGAGCTGCCATTTTGAAACTATCTAGAGAGTATCTTGAGAGTAACTGCACGGCATGTTAGTCATGAAATCATTTACTATCAACTGGATGCACTTAGCATTGTTGTTCATGTCACTTTTTGATATTTATATTTAAAAATATATGTATTAGTATAATAGGCAGTTTTAAAATCTCTTTATAATAGATTTTGACACTTTTTGTTACCGCATATTGTCCAAAATAAAAGTTTCAGGTGTAGAAAAAAGGTAAAGAATCTAAATTATTCAGGTACATTTTAGTTTATACAGTATAGTGTTGTTTTAAGTTTTAAGAAATGGACTTTACGTGAAATTCACATTCCACTGATCACATTCATTTAAAACTAATATCTAGGCTTTATATAGAATTATACCAGTTATACAGTATTTTACTTTTTTTTGCAGTGTGCTGTTTTTAATAACTGTATCTCAATTGGATGGAATGTAATTTCACAGCGCAAAAAAATATGATAAATTACCGTAATTATGACCACAAATGTTCCTACGCTGTAGCTCTTGTTATATAGGCCAGAAAACTTATATAGGTGAACTCTAACTGGCTGCAGTCTGGCCAGACATGGAGAACACAATCCACGTGAACTGCATAAGGCACACTAAACCTGACAGTGAACTCTCAAGTCACAGATATATCAAGGGGACAGTTCCTTTAGGCAGATTGGTTTTGCAACTGAGGGATTTTTTCCTGTCCAAAAATGAAAATCAGTAGCACTTGGTTTTAAGTCTCTGTTCACTTTGCATAATGGTTCGCAAGGTTACTTTTTTTTTATTTCCAAGCTCTCAGTGCCAATATAATTAAATTTCTTGATCCAAGCCAAATATTTGCAGTGTGGCCCACATTTCCACACTGGGCTGTGTACAGCCTGGAGTGTGGGTGCTTGCACAGTGCTGCTGCTGTAGTGGCTGGAAGACTTGGAGGACAACAGTGACGCACAGCTGTGCTGTACCTGACACCTTACAGCGATGACACATTTACCAATGCCCAGTAAAAATCCTCTTATACAGGCAATATTTCCATGGTATATAAAATTCTATGCATGTAGTCCATTGTTTATCTAGTTTAGTACTCTGTATTATAGTATTTTTCGCACTATAAGGCACACCAGATTATAAGGCGCTATATCAAAGAACGTCTATTTTCTGGTTGACTTTCATACATAAGGCGCACAGGATTATAAGGCACATTATGCAACACTAGTAAGGAACAGAGTTGTCGCCTTCTAATTCAGCAGGTCTCCTGCTGGGTGGTAAGACCTGTAAAGCTAAACTTACCTAAGTAAACTGTAATTCTAAATAAAACAAAACATTTTATTTTAAAGTCAAATGAGCACTGGATGTTAATCTACCTTCTCTCCTGTAAACTGTTTATTTGGGTGAGTAAAGCCCTTTCATTTTTTTACAGTAAGCTTAAATTTTCAGATTTCAACCAATATACTCATCTCTGAGCGGCGCAAGAGCTAGTGCGATTAGCGGCTAATGCTAATGCTACTCCACTAGCACTAGCTGGGGTTAGCAGCAGGCAACAGA
Source organism: Astyanax mexicanus (assembly GCF_023375975.1). Taxonomy (NCBI): domain Eukaryota; kingdom Metazoa; phylum Chordata; class Actinopteri; order Characiformes; family Acestrorhamphidae; genus Astyanax; species Astyanax mexicanus. The sequence continues at coordinate 72,631,811 of NC_064408.1, forward strand.
CCAATAATACTCACCTCTAAACGGCAAAAGAGCTAGTTAGTGGCTAAAACTGCTCCAGCAGTGCTAGCTGGGCTACAGGCCGACATACTCGTCTCTGAGCAAATTACTGCTACAGTCTCGAGTCGCGGTGCTGCAAAACTAAACTGAAACACCTTTATAATTCTGTACTTCAGAGGAGTGCTCCTGCTTCTTACAACCTGACTTATAAGGATATTATATAAAGGATTTTTAGTGCGCCGTAAAGTGTGAAAAAAAAATACATTAACTAAATGTAATTGTATAGCTATTTAAATCTTAAAAATCTTATTCATTCTGTTCCGATTCAGTTCTACAGCTTTTGTCATAAGGCCAAGGTTTCCGCGTCATGAGAGTGATGCACTAAACAAAAAAATGAACGTACATAATTCTGCCAAGCAGGAAAATTCATTTTATTTACTTATTTTTTTCCAGAAATGGAGGCTTTCCTACTACTGAAATGGAATTTGAGCAGGTGGTCCAACTAAATGTCAACGTCCATTAACCTCCTTTAACCTGCGCCTGAGTTTGCGTCAATCACCAGCCCAACTTTAATCAGATCTTTGGTAAATATCAGGCAGGTCCTATAAAAGATTCGAACAATAGCAAAGTCAACACAAAAATAGGCCACAGCATAATCAAGGTGACATTAATTCAACTAATGTGTAGAGCCAGACATCCATGACGGTACATCTTATCAATCTATGACATACATACACGTGCAGGAGGAGCCATAGCCTAAACAGAATGGAATAGAAGCAACAGTCTGTCTTTTTTTCTTTTTTTTTGGCAGGGAAAAACAGTCATACTCAAAAAAAAAAAAACTTAAACGTTGTAAGATTTTCCAATCATAAAGTAGGTCAGGCAAGCCGTATGACAGGTGAGAGAGATTCTGTTTGTTTACTGTCGGTCAGTGACCATCTTTTCCATGTAATTAGAAGAGTTTTATTCCAGGCCTGCATCTGGTCCTCACAGAGGAGGCCCCTGTCACCGTGTTGATGCAAACCTGCTGTATCTTTCCTGCCACCTGAAACGGGACTCGGAGCCTCGTGCACTGAGGGAACGCAGGCTCCTGCTAAAATCTGGAAATGTTGAGCAAAGCTGGGGAAACACCTCAGTCGACACCCTGCACACCCACCCGCCACTGACTCATGCCTGTGTCATGTAGATGCCATGAAAACTGTCACGCCACATAGTGTCATTACATGAAACGTCCATGCAATTTACGCAACTATAATGCTGGGAGGAGTCACGCAGCTCGCCACATATCAAAAGCAATTTCCAATGGGTTGGCATGACTCACAGTTTCACACAAACATTTAATCTTCCTCTGTAAAAGACAGATTTTGCGGGTTTTTTAAATTAGTAACCACTTAAGGCCTCTGTAGATAATCAAACATTAATCAAACCACAGCAAATCCTAACACACATATAGTCAGATTTTAACAGTAACACACTCCTCAGCAGAAATCACAAACAGCAAATTTGACAGTGTTAAATTAACTCAAATAAAAAGTTGAATTTAACACTGTCCAAGATAACATATGGTCCCACTCACTATAGTGTTAAAATAACTCTACCGCTAGATTTTTTCAAGAGTAATTTTAGAGTTAATTCATATGGATTCATATGTGTAACTCTTATCAGCGTTAACACACTTTACCCCAAAGGAAAACACAACTCTCAAAATTGGTAACTGTTTTTTTTTTTTTAAGTTTGTTTGAACTTTTTTCAAAAAGTTGTTTTAATAAAGATTTTTGGCACATACAGGATACAAATGTTCCTTTGCCCTTTTAACCCCCTCCCTCCCCACAACACCCCTCCTTCAGACCTGCATAAAAAAAAAACCTTTACATAAATATAAGCATGTAAAAAAGAAAGGGTCAACAGGGAATACATGAATATGTATGAATATAAAAAACAGATTTGTACACAATGAAATAGTAAAGAATAAAAATGAATGCCTGCTGTATATTACATGTCTAAATTTAACAGGTCATCTTTCCAGCTGCCATGTTTTCTACAAATATTAAAAATGATTGTTTAAACTTATTTTTGTCTATTTTCTGAATGTCCCCTTAAACCTATATACCAGAGTATCTATACAGCATTATAAAATATAAGCTATAGTACAGAATAAATTACTTGCTTAATAATTCATTAAATAAATTACTAATAACACCAAGAGGATGAATAACGCTTCATCAGGAAAACCACCAGGGAACGCTGATAGACAGTATTGAATTTTAACTCTGAATAATAAAATCACAGTGTAAACATGTTTTAATTGTGTGGAAGTTTGTTTCTAAAAACTCTTATTGATAAACAATCCCCAGAGTTTTTTTAACACTGTGGATTTCACTGTAAGGCCTGCAAACTCCTTTTGTAGCTAAAAAAATAATAATTTCTTGCATATCGAGCTGAATCTCTCCATTTTGTGCATTTCAGTGCTGCTCCCAATTACGCTTAACCAAAATCATCTACACTACAAGTCAAAAGATTGGATGCACCATCTCTTTTAATGTTTTTATTGATTTTATTCCTAGATTATAAATGAATACTGAAGTCATCGAGACTATGAAGGATCACATAAGGAATCATACAATAACTTAGATGTGTTAAACAAACCAACATACTCTGTGAAATAATAAGGGGTGACTCTTATTTGTGGTGCAGTTTTTGAGGCTGGTAACTTAGATTAACTAATCCTGTGCAACAAAGGATACTCTTGCTCTTCCTTTCTTGGGGTGGTCCTGATGAGAGCCAGTTTCATCATATACATTTTTTGATGGTCTTTGCGACTGCACGTGAAGATACTTTTCTCGAAATCTTTCAAACTGACTGACCATCATTTCTTAAAGTATTTATTTTCTTTCATTGAGTAGTTCTGACCATAATGTAAATTAGAACATTACTCAAATAGAGCTATACACTGTATACCAGCTCTGCCCCTTCACAACTTTACAACTGATGCTCTCAAACACATTAAGAGACAAGAAACTCAGGTAATGAACTCTTGACAAGTTCAGCACAGCTGTTAACTGAAAGCCATTCCAGGTGACTCTACCTTATAAAGCTGGCGGAGAAAATGCTGAGCTGTAAAAAGCTGCCATCTAAACAAGAGTTTTAAAAGAGATATAAAACATATTCTGGTTTGTTTGACACATTTTTTATGCTAAATAATTCTATATGTTTTTCTTCATATTTTGGATGACTTTATTATTAATCTACTTAAAATAAATAAATAAAAACAATGAATTTAACGGGTATTCAAACCTATAATAAATAGAAACATATTTCTTATTATGATCTTTTCTTATGAAATGTCATCATTCTGTATAACTTTTGCATTACATTTAAAATGACACCCAGCTATTGTGTGTTAGGTTTCATTAATATCAGTAATTTGACCAAGGGTGCCCAAAAAGTTTGCATAATACTATATGTACTATATGTATGAATGCCCAAAGTGTGTTTGCTTATTATTTCAAGAACATTCAGAAAGAAACTCTGCCTTTTACAACATACAAAAACATCCAAGAAATCAGTGTGAACTGTGCAAGTGTCAGAACTTAGTCAGAACACCATGTTTGACAGAGACCTAAAAAGCTTCAAACTCTCTTTGTAGCTAAAAAACTTCCAGTTCTTGTAGTTTTTACTTCCACTTTTCTTCACAGAAGGCTTTAAATTGTAGTTGTCTGGCATGCACAACTTGTTTAAGGTCTATTCACAAATGTTCTGTGATGTTTATGTCATTAGTGGACAATTTCAAAAGCTTCAGTTCATCTCTTTTGAAGTAGTCCATAGGGGTTTTCAGATATAGTGTGGATTATTATCTTGTTGTAGAAGACCTCAACACGTACAATCTTGTCAAAGCCACACACACACACAGTACCAAAGCATGATTTATCCACCCCATGCTTCACAGTTGGTAATGTGTTTTTTTTCATAAAATGCAGTTTTTTTTTTTTTTGCTGATTGTGGCCAGACAGGCCTATTTTGAACAGAGTTTTTCCAAAACTCTTAACTTGTTTAGATGCTCAGATGTTTTCTAAGTTGTGACAAGCCGATTAAGGCTTTTGACTTTTTTGGCAATCATACATAGTTACAGGTAGGTGACTTGCTCAAGGACAAGGAAGGAAGGAATGAGAACATCATTCCTTCCTTCCTTTTTCCATACTTCCTACTGAAATTTGCTTTTAATATTTTTAATATGTAGGAAGCTTTGTGACTCCTCATAGCATTAAAGTTCTGGCCCAAGACAATCCTATATACCATACTTGTTCATAGTACTGGTGAAATATGGGCCCCGCATTAAACCTATCTATGCAGTGAAAAAAGTAGGTTCTGAAAGAGGAAATGTTCATTCACCAGAACCAGAGTTCTATTGGTGGAGAGTGCTGTCAGGAGACACACACAGTAATATTGTGGAACATGTGTCCAGAGCAGTAGGCAGCCATTGCTGCAGTGGCTGGAGAGCAGTGAGGCTTAAAGGCCTTGCTTTATGGAGGGTATGATCAAAATACACAGCTTTTCATAGGTTTCTTTAGAAAAATGGTTCCTGTACTATTCTAGCAGAACTGTCTGGTGTGTTTGTTTTCCCAGATGACTAGTGTATGGCACAGAGATTTCAGCCCTCATTTTATGGGTTATTGCTTGTCCAGCCTGGCGGTAGCTATAAAAATAGATTGTTAATATCTGTAAAGATGATACTGTTAAAAGCAGAGTGGGTTAAATGCTGCTTCTAATCAAGTATGTTGTGTTTGATTAGCTACAGATGAACAAAAACTGTTATTTGACCAAGCGTGCACAATTCTTTTGCTAAAGATTGTATGTGCACAGATTTCATATTGAATCCATGTTTAAGTGTACTGTTCTTATTCTCCATGTATTCACTCACAGTGTTTGCACATTATATAAAAAAAATACTTTTAGCCAGTTATATATCAGGAGGTAAAAAAATGCACAATTCAACAGGTGCTTACTGGCATGCAGACTGTTCCATGTCTGGAAAACATCTGCATAGGTGGTCTCTCCCTCTCTCTCCAGCTCTCTGTCCTCTGGGTCGAGGAGGAGGAACAGTTGATTGTAAATACTGCATGCTCCTCACAGCTAGAGAAACGGCCTCATATTTCTGGAGCGGAGAGCCTGGTTTTTACCCGAGCATATTTTTATCAGCGAGCGCCAACACGGACACACCAGGCCTGCACAGCTGCGCCCCTCATTTGTTTAAGCGCGTACAAATAGGCCGACCCACACAAGCCATAAAAAGTGAGAGGAGGTTTTGCTCAACATGGCACTTTTGTGTGACCAGAGGAGCAGGGCCAAATTCCAGAAAACAAACATATTATAACAACAGCAACAAAAAAGAAAGAAAGAAAGAAAGAAAGAAGATAGAGGAGGTTCTAATAGGAAAAATACAAGCATGCTTTGTACTATATGTTCAGATGGACCATTCATACAGTACACATTACTTGTCATAGTTGTAATATTGCATATACTTATTGTGTTATATACTGAATGTATGAGGCCACATTAAGTGTTGTAACTGCAGGCTAGCTGAAGTCTATAATTGCTCTGTGAGCTTTTACAGAGGATGAAGAAATAAAGCTAGGCAATGCACCTAATTCAGCATCTTTAAAATAAACTTCTTCAAATTGTCAACCACCAAAATCTGGGCAACAGAACATGCTTACAAATAAATGCATTTTTTTCTTATAATTACTTTATTTTTCAGTGCAGTATAAACCAAAGGTATTTAATAATAATTTTATCTGGTCAACTTAATTGAATGTATTATTATTATTATTATTATTATTATTATTATTATTAATAAAATATGTAATATCTTGGGTTCATACTGTCAGCACCAATTGCCATATTTTAGGCCTGCAACACATTCCATAAAGAGTTTGTGCTTTTTTCAACAAGACAATGCGAAACCACATACTGCATACATTGTAAAGCAATGGCAGTAAAAGATGAGTGTACAGGTACTGGTCTGGCCTGCCTGCAGTCCTGACCTTTCACCAGTAGTGAATGTGTGAATTTAAAAATAAGACATGTGACAACGATGTAGCAACCTGTAGTCTATAGTTTGTCTGTAAGCTTTTATAGAGGATGATTAATAAAACATAAAACAATTACATGTCCTGTTTCTGGCTGCCAGGAAGCAAATGTATCACTAAATTACTTGGGATATCTGTATGAAGCAGTTTGTTCTTGTGTTTCATTAATCTATCAGCATAAATGACATCTTATGACATTTAATTCAAAGGGGAATATTAATGCTCAGTTATTATTTTACGGCTGGTTTTGTTCTAATGACACACACTCGTATTATAAATGGACTTCAGGGAAAAGAACTAAAACACAAGAACTAGATTATGGTCCCTTTAATGAAAAGGTAAAGGTCGCCACTTATGCTAAGTTGCAAGTCATCCTAACAGGAAAGAGAGACGCCTGCAGTAACCTCTTACGCACTGCACGGCTGGCAGCTGACTCACGATCCCCTTCCCAAGAAAGGAAGAGTACGGCCGGTTTGGCGTGTTTACAGCCATGGCCTATGAAACTTTATGAACACTTGTAGTGTCTCCTCTGGTCTCTCCCCTCATGAGTCACTACCGGGTTTAGCTCAGGTTTACAGCCCGGGGTGACATTTTTACTTTTTTAGCCTTGCGGCAAGAAGCTTGAATTCACAAAGGAAGAAGCCTCCCTCTGTTCCCTAAAGCCATCGCATGACGTGATTCTGTTATTCCTATATACGGAAGATCACTGTGGTCCAAAGGGCAGTTGATTTTGGGAACGATAAACACACCGTGATTCTTACACATAATTTCATGTGTTTAGAAGTAGATTAAAGGATTGAAGCTTAAGTATGATGTGGGCTACAACATCTGTCAAACTTGGCTTCGTAGAAAATAATGTCTTTGGAGCATGTAAATAAATAGCTGAATGGAACAGTCAGAGTGGAAACCCTAAACATTTGCTCTTCAGAAGTCGGAAAACAGGTGCAAACGAGTTTCCCTCTCTAATCTGCAACCATCTCTCTTTCCACTCCCCTTTCCTCAAAGCTAGTGTGTTCTCTCTCTCTCTCTCTCCACTCCCTCTCTTTCCTACCCTCACTCCCACCCAAAGAGGGCTATCCCTCCTTGAGGATTTGTGTGTGTGTGTGTGTGTGTGTGTGTGTGTGTAGCTGCCTTTGAATTGGAATATTTTGTTCCAAGCAAGCATGTATTCTGCAGAGAAAGCTCCAGCAACTTCCAACAGATTTAATGCTCAGAGCTGAAGCTGGGCCACACACTGAAGCCATCAAAATTATGTTGGCAAAGTTTACCTTCTGTTTAAACGTCCATTGTTTTTAAATTGGCTGCTAAACTACATACTAGTTAAAGGAGAAGGGGAGCAACACAACATGCGTACAAAATGGAATGCAGTGTTTCTTATATTTACTTTGGTCAAATATATTTCATTTATTAATATACACCCATTCCTACATTTTAGGCCTACAACACATTCCATATAAAACAATAAGAGAATTTTTTTTTCTTTAAGGGACATCTGTGCATTTTTCAACAAGACAATGTAAAACCACATGCCACCACACACTGCCATGGCAGTGGAAGAAGAATGTACAGGTACTGGATAGGTCTGCCTGCAGTCCTGATCTGTCCCCAGTAGAGAATGTGTGAAGCATTTTAAAATGACCCTGAAAGGAAGTTGGCCAGACAAAACATGAAATATGTTGGCTTCATACTGCATGCAATCAAATACAAGTCAAAGTAAACGTAAGAAACTCTGTATGTTTTATTACCCGCATTTACCATACTGTCCCTACCTTTTCTGATTTAGTGGTTGTATAATATGTAATAGGAAAAAATATGGAAAAAAAATAAGAGACCACCAAAAATGATGTGGAGTTTGAAAATCTCTGGAATATAAATAAGAGAAAGATGGAGGATCACAAGCCATCAAACCAAAATGAACAACTTGAATTTTTGCACCAAAGTGGCATAAAGTTATCAAAAAGCAGTGTGTAAGACGGTGAAAATTGTGATTAGAAACAGTGGGTTATTCCACCAAATACTGATTTCTGAACTCTTAAAACTGTATGAATATGAACTTGTTTTCTTTGCATCATTTGAGGCCTGATGTAGCTCTGCATCTTTTTGTTATTTCGGCCATTTGGAAGAAATGTGTTCCGTAGTTTATAGAATAAAACAACAATGTTTATTTTACTCAAACATATACATATAAATAGCAAAATCAGAGAAACTGATTCAGAAACTGAAGTGCTCTCTTAATTTTTTACAAAGCCGTATATGTGTTCTGACAATTCCACGGATGCAAAACACTTCCATACTAAATGCATAATTATTGTAATTGAGAAAATGTAAAATGTATCACATCTGGAACACAAACCATTGTACTGAGAGTTTCAGTATCAACCATTCATAAATTATATCCCTCAATCGATTAGAATGGTGGTATTGCAGAATAAAGAAGCTCAGTAGGTGGTGGGTGATGCCCCACCTCCCGATGTTTGCTAATTCTTCATTCATCCACCCTGAGTTTTATTTGCTCTTGAGCAATTTGCAGTGGAAATCCCCCTGCGGGGTCTGGGCCATAGAGGACACATACATATGTTTGAGCGGGGTTTCCCCCATAAGCCCCCATCTAAACGTCACGCTTCAAACACTAAACTAGGTGCTAATGAACTGGGTCCTGACAAAGTTTACTTTCCTGGGTTGAGTCCCGCTGTACAATGGCTTCATTCACTTGATCTCAGCCGTGGAAAGTGTCTGTAAGTTAATCCCGTAAGAGTTTGCGCGACCTTTTCAAATTTTCAATATGTCTTTCTCCTGAACTGCCTTTTTGCCCGTGCCAAGGATAACACTAATATACCTCAGCTGATACTAGCAGTCGATTTGCATGCAGCAAAATGGTATCCATTCACAAAACGCTGGCATATGCACTGGCGGAGGAAACAAACACCTCCTCTTTTGTGCCCTATTACTCACCCAATGCACTTACAGCCTAAACATCAGAGTCCCTGAGCTGCTAGACTGCTGTAATTCCTCACTCCAGTCACTAGGCCTGAGCAACTGTTACATACAGTAGCCTATATAGAGCTTAAAGATTGAGCGCTAGGAGTAAATGCTCTGGAAGTATCTGTAAGGGTCCATTGGGAGACATGTGGTATGTTCTGGATGTCTGAGTGGATTATATACAGCCTGGTTAAAGATGATTTACAGTGAGGTTTTAGTTTGTTTCCCTCTAGAAATTTACATCAGCATTTGGCTTGCAGTTTCTCCAGTTGATTGTTTTAGGGAGATCTGATGAGTTAAAAATATCACCTGTTTGTGGTAATGTTTAAAACAAAGAAAACAAACCAGCAATGTTGAAAGCATTTGAGATGAGTTTTATTGCTGCTGTATTCAAAATAGTTTAGAACTGATGCAGCATTGAGATTAGAATGGATGCTGCTCTGTAGCTCTTCATATGGGCATTGACTTTGCAGCACTACAGCATTTGCTATTAGTATTGATGCTGCAGTCCTGCAGAAATTATATGACTAACATTAATACAACCATACCAAGGCTCTTAAAATAAACATTAAATCTGTAATTAGCGCCGATGTTGCAGTACTGAACCTATTGAGAACTGCAGCACTGAATCTCTTAAAATCCCAAATGAACTGCACTGAAATTTCTGGAATGAGCAATGATGCTACAGTGCGTACAGTACTATTATTAGTTATGGCCCCCACTCAGGCTTTTCTTGAACAAGAGTACATTTATGTTTTTTATCTTGATAAATGTGCTTACATGCTCCAATTTTAATCAGATTTCTATAGTTATCCGATAATAAAATGAGTCATATGAACTGTAAACATAACATTCCAACTTCGTATTTTGGATTATTAAAGGGGGCATAAAGAGAGCTCACCAGCTCTCCTTTCAGAATGAGCCGTTTAAGGGCTCCGTCACTTTAATGCAAATAAGCTGTTGCTGGCCAGAACCTGTATATATGCTAAGCGTTTACACCACATCTTAGTGTTAGCTCGTGCTAAATGGCAAAACACAACAAGCTAATTTATGCTTGGCTGCAACAGAAGCACAAACATTATCTGAAAGTACTTACTTCTCCCTTACTTCTCCCTCATCTGCTGAACTGCCACCGACCCAGCCTGCCTTGCCATAGATTCCTCCATCAGATGAAGTCTGCTCACTAATCACTGATGGGTGAGGGGTGCAGCCAGGGTGTTTCTATACAGATTTCTTTATTGTGACATTACAAAGGGAGCCATCCATACAGCTCATAGAAGCAAACTCACCTTTTGTGTGATTTTCCCTCTTGGATTTTGACTGACCATATAAACACTCTAAGCACAAACAAAAATCCATCCATACAGTTCATAGAAAGCAAACGATTCCTGACACCAAATGAATGAATTTTGTTTGTGCTTGGAGTGTTTATTGGATCAGCCGAGATCCAAGTGGAAAAAGCACAAAAAAGTGAGTTTTGCATAATATGTCCCCTTTTGAGAAATCAGATTTTCTGCATTTTAGGTCAGCAATTATATTTCTCAGTGTTCAGATACGGCTATTTTATTACCCTTAAAATTTCTCAGTAGCAAAAAAACAAAGATTTACATTGGCTAGTAAAGTTGTTCGTTTTCACAAAAAAAGGTGATAACCCCAGTGTATCTAAATACGTTGATTGGATAAATGACAAACTCTGCATTTTTTTGGCATATGGTCAAATTGGGTTAGAGAAGGTAACTACGAGTACGAACTTACTAAATGTTGTATTTTTTGTAACCGTCAGCTATATTACAAGGCCCAGCCTCTAAAACACATCAGAGAAATGTAATATAATAGGTGAAATTATATCCTTATCCTTATGCCCAACTTGAACTACACCTTTACGTGGCATTTCTGTCACTGTACTTGTTGGTAAACCAACACCTCTCCCCCTTTCAGCTGTCAAGGATTACATGGATACGTCATAATCATCTACACCTAGCACAGGTGGCCAGTCTCTAAGCAGACACAGCTTTTAAAATGTTGGATGCTTTCAGTTTGATTTATTTTCAGCTCACAGGAAATGTGTGTAGCCCACAGACGGATAAAAAAAAGCTGTGAGAGGAGGAGAGACCACAAACTATCTGGCAGATTACCTTCATCAAAACATATGAGTCTGTTCATCCATATCTTTTATGTGTCTGGGTTTGCAGAGCAATAAAACACTAGTGCTCAGTATTGGAGCTCCTGTATGTATAAGGGAAGCTGTTAGACAGTAGCTGCTCTTCAAAGCATGTATGATATTTCAACATGTGATATCCTCTTCCAGGGATGAGGAAGGTAAGGCTAGGGAGCTTGCTTATGGCAGAAGCTGTATGAATGGCTACCTAACCTGACAAGCTGCGGTGCTTTATTTATATCAGATGTTTCCATGAGAGTGAGAGCTATGGGACTTGGCTGATTTTGATGGAAAGTTAAGATCTGTGAGTGAACACAGAAATAATTGAAAATGCATGCAGCACTTTTTTTTTTCTTACATATGGCTATTGCTTTTTCTGAATCTTTACATATGTATGTGTGAGTGTTTGAGTATGAATGTGTTTGTGTGAGTGTGTGTGTGAGTGTGCGTCTGTCTTGTTTTCTTCATAGTACTGACCTGAGCTGGTCAGATTTTCGTAAGCTTCACTGGAAACATCTACAAGCAGAGATGCAGGTTGCCATTTTAATGAAGCAAAGATGGTTCCACTTGCATAAATAAACACTTAATTCTGGAAATAGAGAAGCCATTTATGTAGGGTTGTGCAATGGTACATGGATGCATCTATACATACAGTATATACTAGTTACTATGTACCTGTATGTGAGCAGAAACACTAACACAGACACACTATTTAGCATGCCTATTTAAACTCTATGTTCTGCACAGCCATAATAATACAGCAAGGCCCAAAACTGCAAATGCATTTAAAACACAGCTGATTTACAGTGGCATGAAAAAGAATTTGTCCTCACTGGTCATATAATGTTCTGTAGACTAACGTCCTTTTTTAATTTGGTGTAAAACTAACAAATAATTTCACAATAATTCAATTCAGTTCAATTTGAATGTAAGCAAATAACACTTCTTATACCAAATGTTGTCAGAAAGCTGCTTTATAGAAGGTGTGAGATAATGAAAAGCTATGGATTAATGTGACAGCAAGCCATGAGTTACGAGAATATGGGTAAGTGTTAAACACTAAGTGGTGAGCACCACATACTAAGTGTTTATAGTATATTCACTGGTTGTGCATGACTTATTTAGCTAGCTAACCTGACACTAGCTAAGTTAGCTGAGCTTAGAAGGCTTGTATTGCTCTCTGTACAAAATATGGCAGGCTTGGGCGAAATAAGTTGGTGTGTGTGTGTGTGTGTGTGTGTGTGTGTGTGTGTGTGTGTGTGTGTGCGTGTGCGTGTGTGCGTCAGTTTAAAGTACAGCTTGCTAGCTAGCACCAGAGAGTAAGTGGTGAGCACCAGTTAGTATGTGGTATCTAGTGGTGCTCACCACTTTTTACATAAAAAATATACACTATTTAAGTTGGAACAAAAAATCTAATAATCAGCAAGCGAACACTAATTTTATAACTGCTTCAACAATTAATGTGGAATAGAAGATAATCCAGCAGCTTTGTGTCTTCTTAAATATTACAGCATTTTTGTCAAGGCCAATGTCTGAAGAGGAACATTCACAAGTTTTGCCTGACTACTGTTCCCCCAATTCGCTCTTTTTTCACCTTACTTCCCCTGAATGTACAATTGTATTGTGCAACAAAACAACACATCTACATTTAAATAGCTCATAAGAAACAAATGAAATAATTTAGAATGCCCTACTTAAAGTTCTAACTTGAATTATATTGGAAGGGCCTCCAGCGGGGCAGTTCATGGTCAACATTCTACATAGAAGTGTGGGTATGAATATTTCTGCAATGTTGCCAAATTCTGATGCCCAGATTGTAATTAAAGATGGCACATCTAGTAACAAAATAGCCTATTTACTTCTGAGGGATATAGCAAGGTAAGAAATTATAAATGTAAATTGAATTATTACTAACAAGTGTTTCTAATACACATTTTGACCTAAATGAGTTGCTTTATGTATCTTGGTTGGTTTATAAATCTATTTTTTTAGATGTCTGACCATCTGTAGCTGTTCAAGCATTGAGCAAGGCCCCAGATCCTGTTTAGAAGTGGAACACCTTATCACCTGCAGAAATAAAAACAGCTTGGCTGAGAGGTGTTAAATGAGGTGAAAGCCTGTGCAGAATATGCCCACACTACATATGCCACCCCGCAGCCCTCAACCCCCATTTAGGTCTATAAAGCAGGACTCAATGAAGGTTAGGAGTTGCATAAAAAAACAGAAGAAAAAGCAGCAGCCCTGCTTTCATGAATGGAGCATTGTAATGGGTGGCAGTCTTGTTTTCAATTGCACTTGATCCAGTAGTGAAACTGCTAATTGGTGAAGTGTGTTCCTCAGGTCACCCTGAGGTTTCGCCTTCCGCAAACACACACTCCTTCTGAATAGTGCATCCCAAATAAGCTCAGAGATCCTTTGTAATTTGTATTCTCAAAAGTGTGTACTGGTACTGAACAAAAATCAGCAACATAAGGGATCTGGGAGACCTACTTGAGCCGCAGAGAGGGAGAATCAGCAGATTATCCAACAGTGTGTGGAATGAACTAACAGCCACGATTGCAGATATTCAGCGAGCAGCGATGATCTTCATGAGTCATTCTGTTAGTGCCAGCACCATTGGCAGATGGATGTAGGATGCAGGACTACATGCACACAGACGCTTTTCACCATGTCAACATCACAAAAGATTACTATAAATCAGGGCTTTTACACATGCATTAAACATGTGTTACACACTACTTCTGTGTGGATCTTTATCTTTAATAATTTATTGTTCCTGGAAATGTTTAACTTTCTATCATATTGCACTGCAATATGATACACACTTCTTATTCATGTATATGTGTTTATGAAACTAATTAATTCTTGATTCTACACAGCAACACAGTAAATGTAGAACATTTAGTTGTGATGATGTCAGGGCCCTGAGAACATCACGACCTACTCAAAACACAGACATTTAAAGACTGACAAAGTACTGACCTGGTTCCTATAGGAATGGCAGTGGGCGAGCCACCCAGGTTCTCAAGGTCTTTGTAGAGACCAAGAGTCATCCTGGGGCCAGGGGTCCCTGTGTGGGAAAAAGAAGAAAACAATGTAATAATAATATCTGAACATTGTACAATTTATGCTTACCTGGATGGCAAAGTGTTGCATGCATATATGGTATTATGTAAATATGTATATATAATGTAAAATAACACTACATAACACTTTGTACAATTGACTTGTCCATCTGCCTGAAAAGTAATCACCTGTTGGTTCAGTCTGGGGAGGGCTTAAGGTATTTAAAGGCAGGTGGGCAATCTAAAGGATGACACACTGATTTGAGCTTGGCAGGTATGCCATTGGGAGTTGGTCAGATAAGGAGCATTTTGGAGTAAAGTAGCTTAGGTGTCTGGGAGGTGTCTCCTGCCAGTGTATACTGTGTATGTATCCACTGGCAATATATATATATATATATATATATATATATATTGTTTTGTTCAATTTCTTTTTGTTTTGGGTGCATCTGCTTTCGTGTCACAATACACTAATTAAAATGGAGACTTACTTGATTCTTGATCTGATTCTCATCGACACCTGTCTCCGGTAGCATCCTCACCACTCATCTTCACACTACCATAAGATTACATAATAAAACATATATATTATTGTTTTCCTTACTTTTGTTTGAGGACTCAATTAACTGGTAATCTCATTGTTAGATATCAAGTTTAATTTACAGTGAGTCTCTGAATAGATCTCAGGTTAGATCTCAACATAATGTAGGCCAGTGTGGGCCTCAAATAGCTGTTGTTAGCTGTAGAATTAGTTTGCTCCTCCAAGCATGTTGAGATGTTCAGTGACCTTGCAGTGAAATAGGCAGTTATACAATACATTTCTGGCTGGCTTTATGTGTCTCAAAGAAAATAGCAAACAATTTAAAAACATATTGTTGCTGTCTAATGAAAAACAAAGAAAAACAGCAACTTTACAGGAGAAAAACCTTCTAAACTTTAAATGGAAGTCAATGTAAAGAGTTTATTTCAGGTCATTTTGAAGTATTTCTATTGCTCTGTTCATCAAGATATTTTGGAACAGTGTACTTGTATTTAATTGGACAGCCACGATATTCACAATAATAAAAAAAAATTTGAAATGTTTTGCATTTTTTTTTAATCTTCTGTCAGTTTTACATTAACAGTGTGAAGCAGTGTGCATGATGCTAATGTGAAGAGCAGGTGATGTTACTGTGGTTCATCAGTATTCTCCACACGATTCCCATATTGGCAGTGCTGGTTAATGTTCCCAGCATACACACTTACTGCCAGTTAAATCTCTGTGTGCACCTGAAACCTTACCAAACATCAATCTTCATTAACAGAGCCCTGCGGGTGTTTTCTTGGTAAACACACAGATGTAGTAGATTAAAGGGGGCATATTATGAAAAACTCACACATTCATGTTGGTGTCTGAAGTGTCTACAAACCCGCAAACTATAAAATAAGACAACCCATTCAGTGTGTTTTAGTAAACCATTCAGATTTGGCTCCTCTTTCTACGCCACATGCAGGCATGTTAGAATTATACTGCCCCCATCTCACTGTCTAACACTTTTGCGAAGATGCCATTTATTCTCATAAATGCCAGAACCACACATGAATATCATGAGAGTACAGGGAAAGATCGGGTATCTCCAGAGCATTTTTTGCTGCTGATTTTATAGAGATTTAATTTATCGGGGGTTAGCAACATTAGCCTGTTGGGCTTTATGCTTTATGTACATCTGTAATTTGGTTTAAGTCCAGGGACCGGATACAGCTGACTTATTGCTCTCATAACGCTGCTGGTTCTGCAATTCAAATTAGCACTAGCAATAACTTTGTCTAGCTAATTAAAGAACAGTCTGCTGCTCTTCATATGTTTTTGACCTTGCTCTAGTTTATCGTCTGCTGGGGTTCCGCTACATTCACCAGTTCTGATTTTGCTTTGTTGTGTTTTGGGTGGGGTGGGCAGTGGCTCATTATCATTAAAAGGAGCACTTAATCTGGCCATTCTGAACAGGACTGTTTAGACAGAGTGAGAAGAGTGCTGTGGTCTTTAACCCTTGAAGTGCTTTAACTTAAACATACCAAAAGTATTTCAATAAAGGCCAAGGGGTCTGTGATAACTTCTGCAAAAAAATTGTCACAATTAACATTGTATGAATACACACACAAAATGTATGCGCAGTATAAAAAATGCATTTAAACCAGTGTATTTAAAATTGTTTTGCCAATATTCCATTGTCGTTCTTTTTGGTCTGTGACTAGCGATTGTGCTTAAAAATAAACAAACAAACAGGCAAACATGTAAAACAACAAAAACAGGAACATAGTTATAATTAATGGTTGATATTAGACTGCATAGATTTTTAATTCAGATTTTTTTTTACATGCACAAGGATATAAATATGAAGTCATACAGGTTTTGTATAATTGGATGCTAAACTGTACATTTAACTGTTAAATTAAGTCATTTCACCACATAAATCCAATAAAAATATCAAAATCTTGTCATTAGATTTAAACATCAGAATGTTAGAATCAAATTATATCAAGCCTGAAAAAAGCAGCTATTGTTATAATAATCTCTTTTTAGCTTATAAAAATAACTCTTTTAATACTTAACTTTTTTATATATGTTAAAACTGTGCTCCAAGAACAGCCTGAATATGAAGTTTCTATCCCAAAGCTTTATAGCACCATCTGCTGGTGTCAATGAGGAACAGCAATGCACTAATAATAATTTCAGTTATTTTATTCTCATATTCTGCACACTTTCTCATTTGTCTACCAGCACACCTGATTGAGCTTGATAAGTATCTTTTTTGCAGGGTCAGGAGTGTTAAACCTGGAAATACTTGATAAATACGTAATACATTGCAGTATGTGGGATCCCCTGATGTTGAAATCAGTGCAACATTACTTACTTGTGAACAAGAAGGCTTCATAACACACAATTCTCTACTGTGGCCAGTATACTTCAGTGGATCTCTAATACGGTAAAATTAAAGTTGTTTGCATTTATTTTGACATTTAGTGTCATAGTCAGGTAATATGACTTTTTTGTAAAGCCACTTTATCTATCATGACCAGTGATATAATATTATTCTGTAGGCCACAATCTTGATAGCAATAAAGAAATGTATGCTTATGTAGTTTACCTGACCAAAGCACGTCACTACAAAAACTAACAAAAACTACACCAAATAAACTACAACCCCAATTTCACATTTAGCTTACACATCTAGAAAGGCACTGTATATAGAAGCTTATGGGCAGCATCCTTATTTTACCTCAATTCTAAAGGCAGGGTGAGATGTATCCTTACCAGAAAAAGTAATTCCATGATCCGTTTCACCAGCTCGGAGTTCCAGTGCTCAGATTTAAAAACAGGGCGGACGGAGTCGACACTGCAGGGGAAATTTTTGTATAAATGTAAGTACTTTTTCTGTGTTTCTACTCACTGCTGCGTGTGTTTATCAAACTAGTATATTTTACACTGTTTTCCAGTGTTGTTTTTGCCTATAGTCTATCTAAAGTATTGTCCGGCTGAAGTTACCGTTAGCTTAGCGTTTTAGCCGGTTCACCGGGGAAGCTAAAGGGGTTAGCCGGATTTCCGAGTACCAAACGCCTCTGGAGCGCTAAGCTAACCTCCGCTAGCATGCTAAGCTACACCCGCAGGCGCGCTAGAAGCACCAGTCAGTCGTACAGGTTAAAAGATTTAACTGTTAGAAGGAATAACTGTAAGTTAGATTAACCTGTACCTCAGTGAATTAATATGTGTAAATAGTTACTGTAATATGGAATTATGATGGTCTTAGCGCTGTTACTAATTCGGATTATTTTGTCTCCAGGGATGATCGTGATTACCAGGCCGGGGAAGAGGCTCTTATAACAGGGAAGAAGAACTCTGGTCAGACCGGCTGGAGGACGAGGCTGAAGTTAGCTTCTTATTCGCCAGTGTCTTATTCACATTTCCGTTCCACCTTAAATGCTGGCTGAACATACATGCGGCCGCCTGTAGATGGCGCATTTCAACAGTAAAAAAACAGCATGTAAGCAAAGCGCTGTGCACACGCTCTGAATTAAGGGGAGAACACAATGCGAGGGAATATAATGTAAATAAAATTATATAATGTGAATTAAAACGTTATTGCTCTCACTTTTGGCTTAATTCCCAGGTCATTATCTCTTCATTCTTAAGTCGTCTAGAAAACTATCATACCTATTATACAATAAATAATCCTGAAGAAGGACAAATTTTACTGTTTTTTTTTTTTTCACAATGATCCTGGGAACACAGCATGTAATATAATATAATAATGCTGACGGCAGCATTAGCTCCTTTTATTAATAGTTTTTACTTTAAATATAATAAAGTTGTCTCTCTTTACATTATTCATTAAGCTTGTTGTCTTTCTATTGTCCCTTTGCTTGTTGTAGGATCACATCCTAACTAGTGGGTATGGGTAAATTTCACACTTTTTTATGACGCATGTTATGTTTTTGATTTATGCAACTAAAATATCAAAATAGATTAGTTGAGTGTGTATGAATATACTGTTGATTTTATGGTTGCTTTACATTCTGTTATGTCACAATACTCATGCATTTCTATGAACCATCTAATCAGAAATAAATAAAATAAATAAATAAAACTGATCATATTCTAAGTGTGAAGTGACAGAAAGTGTATAAATTAAAGTAAATCATGAATAGTTAAGTTTATATGTAATATTTGGATGAGTATGTTGCTGCAAAAGTGTAAACGAAAGAGAAATAGTTCCTGCTGTTTGAGTTTTATCCTGAGGTATTTGGTTAATAACTTGAATTAGTAAACAGAGCCGACGAGATCATCATGCTAAACGCGCTGCCTCAAGTTTCCTTATTGGTTAAAATGCTGTGGTCCAAGAGAGCTGCCTTTAAAAGCAATGACTATCTAGGCAGCTGCCTTCAGATTGGACCACAGTTATTGTCTCTTTTAGTGAAGGCCTTTTTCATATTTTAGCAAAACAATGCTAAACCATACTACATCTGTGACTTGAGCATGGCTTTATAAAAGAAAAGTCCAGGAGCTGAACTGGCCTGTCTGAAGTCTAGACCTTTCATTAACAGAAACATTTGGCACATCATCAAACAAATAATAAAAACAAATATTTAGCAATGTTCTGAAAAGGTTATAGGAAGCTTAACCTGTAACATTACAGAAATAATGTGTCAGGAACCTTCTGTAAACGTGTGAAGTAATAATGCTTTGCAACTTTATAAGAACATTTTACACATTATGTTCCTAGCTAGACGAATACTAACATTATGGAAACGTTAAAAGTAACATTCCCAAAACTAAAAATGAAAACATTAAAATAGGGCTAGGTTGCAGCGATGTTACAATAATGTTTAAAAACATTAAAAACATGAATTGTTATGTTCAGAAAGCTTTCTACTAACCTATAATTGTTGGTTGGTACATGACCCTGTTTCAAAATTTTTGAGATGCACTGTTGTCATCAAGTTCTAAATTAGATTTTTTTTTTTTTTATGAAATGGCAAAATATTTTACTTTCAACATGATATGACTGATGTGTGTTTAATGGTCTATCGTTAATGAAGTATGGATTGTGAGATTTGCAAATCATTTCATTCAGATTTTATTTACATTTATTTACACTTTACATTGCTTACCAACATTTTGGAACTGTGGCTGTACATCAAATTACAATCTGCAGTAAGTTTTCTTAACCTGATAAATAGACGCTCATTGACCACTTTATTAGATGCACATGCTCTTTAGCATAAATGGTCTGTTTCTTGTTTCTCCAGACAGTGGCTCCTGTTGCTGCAGCTCAGTAAAGCTCAGCAGTGTTTATCAGACCTGCTGCTGAAGATCTTCCATCCTAACAAATGAAGTATCTTCCTGCAGAGGTCTGATGGTTATCCTGCACTGGGTGAGAATAGAAGAAGCGGGTGTACAGCAGATTTAATTTGGAACTCTGCAGGAGGAGGGGAGGTGACTGCTGATATAAAGCATAAAAACACAGTCAAGTCATCCTTGACTCTGGAATGAGTCAAACAAAACGAACGGTGCGATAAACAAAGAGAATTTACTGAGTGTCCCTGATGGGGGTAAAAACACTACAGCAGAATTACCAGAGTAACAGTACATAATACTAATAACTGCCTTTGATCACAGTAAAGTACAAAAGAGGATCTCTGAACCCACATCGTGTTGAATCTTAAAGTGGACAGGACCATGTAAAAAAACATGCTGGATTTTATTCCTCACAGCTAAGATACTATGTCTAAAAAAGTGGGCACAGGATAACAGAAATAAATAAGTACATGGAAATGTACTTGTAGGCCACACTTTATCATTAACGTCTGTTAAACACCATATTGCCAAAAGTATCCGCTCACCTGCCTTACATTTGGTGATGTAAGGCTTGGATGGAGCTGATCAGCCATGAAAACCTATTTCATTAAGCTCTCTATGCACTACTGTATTTAAGCTAATCTGAAGGCCACATGCACTTCGGAGATGTTCTGCTTTAGAGTTTAAGACGTTTATGCTACAAAAAATCTATAAAAAGTATATGCTCATATTAAACAAAAAAATCTTCCAATAGGATAAGCAAAATTTTATTAGTAAGATTTCTTAAAATAAGCAATCTCAAAGCAAATCTCAAAGTCTCAAAATGAGTGAAGTAAGTCTTTTTGGCTTGAATCAGAATAACTTGACTGGTTTTGAGTTCAAATTATTTAATATTATTCTATGTAAGGTTGATTAACCCTAGAACACTAACGTTAAAATGAATAAAACCATTCCTAACGTTGGGTAAACACTGTATGACAAGTTTTGGAACCCTTCTTTAATTTTACAACATGCAACATCACATAAAATGAAAAAGGTACAATGGACAACTCTATAAAAAAAGCTGAAAGAATATTGTAAAATCAGGTAATCCTTAACAGGTAATGTCCTAACAGAAAAATAATGCTGCTGGAAACTTGGTCTTTGGTCCACATATACCTGGGACATGTGAGCGCCTAATTTAAACACACAAACACTAAAATAAGGTAAATTACACCCATAAAATATGTTGCTCTCTATTACTGACGTCGGATGAAAATCACCTGAACACATGCCCCTTGAAAAAGCCATAGATGGAAGGAGGGAAGCACTTCAAAGTCCCATACAACTCAGACAGCAGCAACACAATGAAAATCACATAAAAAAATGTGTGGGTGAAAATCACCCAGTGTGGCTAACATAATTATTTCTAAAATAAACAAAATAATATTACACATAATGCTTTGGAAGATAAAAATGTTCTAGCTGACAAAAATACGATTTTTGATAAGAAAAAGAGAGTGTGGTCCCACACACAGTTTTTAAAAGATTAAAGGTTGCATATCTACTGTAACAGATTGAATGATAACCTGATCATCAAACATCAACTTAAGGATACAGCAGGTCAGTAAAATGGGTGATCTGTTCTGTGCAGCTAAGCAATGTTTTTTTTTTTTTACTAACATGCTATTTAAGTTCCCATATCATAGAATCTTGGGTTTCCTCATTTCTGTATAACAAACAGCTTCATGCTGTATGAAAAGGTGTTCAAATTGTGAAAAGTACCATTCACAGTCAAATACCGTTAAACAGTCCAGGTTAGGAAACTAAGCATTCGAAACCACTGCTTCTATGATGTCCCAAAACCCATTTATATATGTACTGTATATCCACCTGTTTAGCCAAAAGCAATTTTGAAGTTATAAGGAGTGTTTCACGGCCCAGAATGTTTTTTTCAATTGAGGCCCTTATACATAACAGCCAACCGTGAGTCTTAAAAGTGTGAAACAAAGACAAAACAGTTTTTTTTTATAATAACACAGTAATAAGTGTAGACTGGGTCAGGTCATACATAACCTGACCTTTAATAAGTCATGTTGTTTAATTGTTTTAATGTTTATAAAGCCTTGTTAGCTCTGAGTATGCATTCATGTAGGTTAAAAAAAGACATTTTCATTTAAGAATTCATAGGAGTCCAACAATTAAATCATTTAAGGTAGCTTCTGTCATGTTGCATTACTGTTTGGTTCACACTAGAGGGAGACACGTTTCCTTCATGTTTTTCATGAGCAGGTTCACAGAAGGGACAATGCAGATAAAGTTAAAAAGCAATGCAGTGAGCCTGCTCTGCAGAGAAATGCCTTATGACTTGGCTCATCCGAGGTTCTGCAGCAAGTGATTTTTTTCACTGTGTTTTCATAGTGAAAACATAGTTGAACAAATGACTGGTGACTTCTGACATTTTCTTTATTTAGCCTCTTGTGATCATTTATCATCAGTATTTGTGCTGTTTGTTTCACTCTGACAGCTTCATGACAGTATTTGAATATATTGACAGCTGAGTGCAGATCAGTCAGTATTGCTGTGCTATAGGAATCTAACGTGTGGGCATATGGCACCTTCCTTTATTATTTGCATTTACAGGCAGTGCATATTTACATGACCCATCCATCACCAAGGAGTGATAACAAGCATGCAGGTAGGAGTGGAAACATGTCAATATTTCTGTCATAAATGATCAACAAATCCAACTTTTCTGATCATGTCGTGACATGTATGACTTACCACATATTAGTGTAAAGAGAGCAAAATGCAGTATTTCTGTTCAGTTGGATTTAATGCAGTACACAAAATAAAAATGCAATAGCAGTTTCTATACTCTTACAATTGCTCTCAAGATGAAAATGTGTTTTTGGAAGTTCACAAAACCTGTATGTGACAAAACACAACTACATTCTACACAGCCAAACCAACAATACCAAGGATTCAAGGAGATTTTACTGTCATTCGCATCACATGTGGTACATGAGGTGGAATGAAATTGTGATCTCACGATCCAGTTAACACCTAGGAGCAATTCTTAAAATAGATAAATATAGAAAAAAAGAAAAGAAAAGAAAAATAAGAACACAATAAAATAAAATAGAACAAAATAGGCATCAAGATAAATACACAAAAAATAGGGAGAGTAGGCAGGTGGCAGCAACATAAAGTCCAGAGTGCAAGTTTGCTATGGCAGCATAAAAGTGTGAATAAAGAGCATAAAGTGTCTCAGAGCAGTTTAAAGTGACAGTGTTTGTAAACAGTAATTGTCCTTGTAAAGTAGTACCATAATGTTCACCTAAATTACTCCCGTAAAAGTAACATATAATAGACCCCCTGAACATTTTGCATATATTTATGACTATGCCCAGTTAGTTTTGCTTATTGAAACTAATCTAAAACTAAATTAAATAGATTTATTCAGTTATTATCATAACATAACTTACATTGCAACAATTACAATCTTCAACGAAGATCATGGCCTAATTCTGTCTTAAGCCCTATCCGGACAGGATAGGTTTCTCAGGGGGGATTTTCCCTTTTGGGGGGAGTCCTCTGTGATTTTATTCCCGTTCGGAACGGCCATCTATGCGTCCTCAAAGAAAATTACAGGCTGAATTATCTATTGTTTTCCGTTGAACTCTGCGGTCCTCCGATATATTTTTCACAGACACTCCCCCTGAGAAACTAATCCTGTGTAAATAGGGCTGTAGTGCATAAGTGGTCTCTGTGGCTATCAGCCAACAGTCATCCTACTTAGCAGAGTAAGTTGTAACTTACTCTTCCAATCTTCAACACTGAGGCCAGGCAAGGACAATTTACTATAAATTATAAGTGAACACATAGGGGAAGGTAGCCTGAGGAAAGACAACACACTGATGATCTCCAGTATGCAAATACATGGTGCCAGGAGCCAGAGGAAAATGTGTGAGATTTACTCATTAAGGGTACATTACCAGAACATAACCATGCCCCGAAAACACAATAAACTCATTTATTTGATTTGAAAAACACCATATATTTGTGTTTAAATGCAAACATAATTAATCTGTGTTGTATCAGAATATTTTCCAACAGCCAACAGCCACTCAAAATATTGTGATGTCAAAACTGTCAAAATATTGTGATGCATATTGTGTATCATAAAAATGGCATTAGATGTAATGATATTGTTTGATAAATTGTCCTTGCCTATGTGCAGGACCCTAAGGCATGAGGATATCTAAAGGATAAATGGTGTTTATAAACTAAAGTGTTATGAGTTTTTATTGTCGTGAGTGTATTAGCGCAAACACAGCCCACGGGAGCTAAAGATCTGTCAGATGGAATCAATCATGCAGCAAAGTCACAGGCTAACAAATCCCTCATTTCAGAGAGAGTGAAAAAATATGGTATTATAATACTGACATCTGTGACGATGCCACAAGAGCACGGCTGCATCACGGCAGCGGTGTCTGACAGATGGGAATGTCAAAAAGGCCACTTAGGAGACCTTAAAGAAGGAGAACAGCTAGAACTGTTTTCAAAATGATGTTTACAACATCTGAACAAAATAACACATTCAGTTTGCATCTTGTGTCCAGGTTAGTGTATTTAGTGTTTTTAGTGTATTGCTTTT
The DNA here is from genome assembly GCF_023375975.1 of Astyanax mexicanus. NCBI lineage: Eukaryota > Metazoa > Chordata > Actinopteri > Characiformes > Acestrorhamphidae > Astyanax > Astyanax mexicanus. The sequence goes on from NC_064408.1 coordinate 72,656,565, forward strand.
CATTTGACATCGTTAACTGTGGCTACAAAAATGGTACAAATGCTAAACCCTGTCATGGCCTCCAGTGACTGAGAACCCCACTAAACGTATTGGTGCCATTCAATACATTTGTTCAGTATTACAATGTTATGTTGTTAGGACAAATCAGACACTCACAAATTTAAAAACACACAAATGTAAAATTGGAAGGGCACAAAAACCAAAAACAAAAACAAGCAATTAGAGCACTCAGACACAAGTAAAGGGAATCAATAATTAGTCACAGCTGCAGAGGATTAGAATTCAGGTGATAAAGAGCGTGAGAACTGTCTATGGTTGGTTGAAGAGGAGCATGTGACTGTGGCATGAGAAGGAGTGGAATTCTGGGTAATAAAGTTCATAGTAGATATTAGTCATAGAAGAAACAGGTGCAGGAAGCCTGACATATAACTTCTTTTTTGTTATAAACAGCAAGTACGTGACTTCTAAAAATTACATTAAAATGTTTGAAAATGCTGTTCCTTCCATGTGATCTTGTGGAAACAAATTAAATATGCTTTCTTTGTATTGGTTTACAGGAGCAGAGGACAGCCTAACCTAACCTAGCTTAGTTTAAAACTGTAAAAAAAGAACATTGTAATTACATTGTGTATTTATTATGTAATTATAATCTTATAAAAGAGTTGCTGTCTTCCTCTTGTCCTCACTCTGTCTGTTCAGCTGAGCTTGTTTTTAGCTTAGCACATGCATTTCTCCCTGACTGCTGCAAGTCGTTCCTTCTGCCTTCTCAGGTCTGCCTAGCTTAAGCTTTTAGCCTTTTTAGCTAGATGTTATTTTACAAAAGTAGCCATGGTGGTGGTTAACCCTTAAAAGGGCTTCTCTAGCAGGCTGGGTATAAAATACCATGAGCCAACAAATACACAACAATTTTGGGGTTTTGAATTTTGTCTGTTTCAAGATTCCTTTCATTTTAAAGTGCCTTTAACACACAAACAAACAAAAACAAGAAATTAATGCCACATACTCCTGTTGTTCCAGAATTGTTCAAGTCATTTACATGATCATTTGAATACTGTTTGTTAAAAGTCCATGTTGGTGCTAAGGTGGTTTTGTCAAGCAATTAAATACATTTTAAATCAAGTATATTTAAATATATTTATGTTTAAAAACACCCTTGTAACTTTGTCAACCTCTTCCATTGAAAGTTCTATTTACATGTCCTTATCTAAAAATAATTATTGTCTTTTCCAGCACAAGTGTACACTGTAGTGAATGTTGATAACAACTTAATAATAAAAACTACTTCCCTTGGTGCAATTTTCTCCCCAATTTAGCTGATCCAATTAAGACACCCACTCACTGTCATACCTCCTTTCACTTGTAATGCTTCCAACACTAGGAGAATGAGGACCAGCACATGCGCCCTCCAATACACATGAAGTCAGGTCAGGTCTAGGTTCAGCAACAGTATGTGCTGAAAGAATGAGGTCAGCTGACAACCTGAATAGACTGAATATAGACCAGGTTATTCCATCAATGGATTTTTTTTCTTCCCTGATGGCACGGACATATTCTAAGATGACACTGTCAGGATTTATGGGGCTGGAATTGTGAAAGAGTGATTCAGGGAGCATGAGATCATCATTTTCACACATGGATTGTTCACCACAGATCACAGATTGTTCAGTCCAGATCTTAACCTCATTGAGAATCTTTGGGATGTGCTGAGAAGACTCTACCATCATCAATGCTGCAAGATCTCAGTGAAAAATTAATGAAACCCTGGATTGAAATAAATCTTGTGACATTGCAGAAGCTTATTGAAAGAATGCCACAGAAAATGTGTGCCATGATCAGAGCTAAAGACGGTCCAACTAAATATTATAGTGTTTGACCTTTTTTTTGGTGGCAACTTTTTTTTTTTGGGCCAGGCAGTGTACTTTCCCTATATGACGATAATGTTTTTTTGGTTTGTTTGTTGTTTATTTTTGTTAAAACGACTTACTGTACAAAGGCTTTTATACTCTTTATGTCCTACTAATCCCAAATATAGTTGATAGGAGAAATGAAAAAAGCACACCAAGCAAAAGTCCAGGTCTCCAAAGGTTAGGTAGATGATCAGCACTGGGCCATAGCTCATTCCCAAAGCTATTGTATGGAGCTTCATATTTCCAGAGAACACAGTTCCACTGCTCCACAACACAGTTAACCCTCTACTGCACACATGTTGATGGTACATTATAAAAAATATTTCATATCATTTTTAGGTTCATTTTGACACATTTTATTGATAAAAGCTTTTTATTTTTTTTTAGCACCCCCCCATTCAACCTTTTTTTTTGTTGCTTAAGGGCAACTTTGTGCAACAATGGTACAAAATTGAAGAGAAAATTATGAATTCACTTAGCATAGAACAGTGCTCAAAGAGCAGTATAAGAGCACAAAAACTTTAAACAAAGAATAACAATTAATTAAGTAAACAGTAAAACGTACCGGATGTGATATAACCATATGTTTTTATTGTGTAGTGTTTCTTGTAATATCATGTCATATAAGGGCAACGTTGTGAAACAATAGTACAAATTTTAATCACATATTTTATAACAAGAAACACTACAAGTTTTTGTGGTTTTAAATTGCTCTCTGAGCACTGTTATATCATGTACTTTAGCTTGATAAAATGTGTTCTAGGTGAGGCTAAATGTTGTGTCTTGTCTTTTGTGGGCTGACCACTGTTGTCGCTGAAATGGAGATTTTTTTTTATGGTCTCCCACCATGCAAGTGGCATCAGGTTAGTAACATATGAAATGCAATTACCTTGGCTCCAATAGACGCGGGTGGCTGGTAGGATGAATAGTGACACGTACAGCACTGAGTCAATGAACTGTTCAAGGTTTTCTGTAGTAAATTTAAGCAGCTTGGTACGATTGCACTGGATGCTATAAAGTTTTGACTCCTTAACAATAAGCTCAAAGAGATCATCAGAGAGACGACTTTTGAAGTATTTATAAGGAGTCAGAATTTTTCATTTTTCATCAAGGTGTCTGGGAAAACCTACTGTCTTCCTCAAAAAGACTATCATCTACATCTTTGTCTTCATCTTCATCCGTAATAGTATCTTATCAAAAATAGGTTTCCAGTTCCAACAAAAACACAACAAAGATATTTTCAGCATGATATCTGACCCACAATTTTGTATTTTGTCTACTCTATGAAATTAAAACTCTATTAATTTACTTCTGTTAAAACCTTGTTCTCCATTCCACTCATCCTCATTGTCATATTGCAGTCTATCTTACTATCCTCACTGTCAGATGGGAATTGTCTAACATGCTGATCCTGCGCTTTGTTTTTCTATAGAACAAGCTTGTGTCCATTTTTCTGGCAAAATGCGTTAAAATATGTACAGTTGTACATATATACATATACACAAAATATGTACAATTGTATGTGATAACATCCAAACACATTGTTAGCAAAACCTGCCTGAAAAATGCCCGTTAGTGCACAACGTTGCCCTGAGGCAACGAAAAAAAAACTTAATTTCTGTTGATGAAAAATAAACAAACGTCATAAAAACCTGACAAATTGCTCGTTGACATCTTAATACACCTACATATAATTTTTATTTAGAGTTAATTTAATAAAAAAAAGACTACAAAAGCACATAATCTTACGTTCTTCTCACACCATGTGCTCCTGTGACCATGGTTCAAAAAAGGAAGTCCCGCCTTCAAATGGTCCTGTATAGTGATAGTGACTCCCACACCTTATTGGTTTGATATTTGAGATTATTTTGACCATTCTAATTGATTGCAATCATTTAAAGAAGCATGTACTAGAAAATGGGCTTAAATAAACTTTTTGTTGCCTGAGGGCAACACTGTGCTGTATTTGCCTGATTTTTGGAAATGGTTGTGATGAGCTTTGGGGTGAGAAATGGACATGTGCACTTGGGGATTAAATGATGTCTCTATATCCAATGCCATATAGTACAGAGCTGGTGGAGGTAGGCAAGTGGTGAGACCATAGCTGATAAATTCACTTTGCAGGAGAGTTAGTTTGGGATAAGTGTACTTGTGGACATGTACTGTATAATGAACTGGATGACTACCAACAGTGAGTTTGAGGGCTCGGTGTTGTTGTGCTCGTGTAGCACAGGGTGGTGCTCGTGCGCATCCTGGTAGGCACTGGCTCTTCTTAAATGGGAGTCGCGTGTTCTCACTCTCTCTCTCTCTCTCTCTCTCTCTCTCTCTCTTTTCAGTTAGCGTGTGGAGGAGAGAGTGTGCTGCTTTGAGTTCAGTCCGGCTGGAGCTGGAGAGAGAGGGAGAGAGAGAGAGAGAGAGAGAGAGAGAGAGATAGTGTGTGTGAGAGCTGCTGCAGGATGAGATGATGACCGGGGCTCTGCTGGTTCCCCGCGCCGCTCTCTGAACTTCCAGCAGCAGCAGCAGCAGCAGCAGTAGAGCCGGGGTCTGCCTCTTCCTCCTGCTCCACACTCCTCTGTCCTGATGGCCGGAGCGCAGCCGGGAGTGCACGCGCTGCAGCTGAAACCTGTGGCCGTGCCGGAGAGTCTGAGGAGCGGCAGCAAGTTCATGAAGTGGGAGGATGTGAGTAGCAGCAGCACCTGATACCTACCTTCACACCCTACACTACTACCTCATACCTCATAAATTACACTCTGACTAGAGCTGGAGTTAGTGGAGTTTTATCTGTCACCATATAATCACCTTATTGACTTTAATAACTAACTAACTGCTCTCAACATCAACAAAAGCCTATTACTTTAAATTAGCTAACAAAAGGGACAATCCGCTTCAACAAGCCAATATGTCACCTTCTTTTATTCTTTTTTATTTATGTTTTACTTGTTTGAGATATTTAGCGATTATATATATATATATATATATATATATATATATATATATATATATATATATATATATATATATATATATTCCCATTCCAATGTCTAAAAAATGTTTTATAAAGCCTTGTATGCTTTTTATGCTATGCTTTTTATGTTTATTCCAGTTATTTCTGGGATATGTCGTCCACAAAATATATCATGACTGACCTAGATGGAGAATTTGGACACTAGTCCAGCACCTTCAGGTTCAGGCACTTTGAGGTGGAAACAATAAATATACAACAAACAACAAACTTTAAATACAAATATGGCCCTAAAATATGTACATTGTATTTTCGCGATAACAATACTTTTGGCGATATGACAAAATACTAAATCAAAAATTATTTCAGGAAGACACTACTGCAACAAAATTAAAATATTTTTTTTTACTATTATAGCATATGACATGATATGGCACACCCCTAACTGAAATATTAAAGAAAATCAGAAGTTTTTTTTGTAACTGTAAATTCAATGATTCAATGATGAGTTATTATGCTGTTATATTATCATTATATCAGAGGCATAGTTTAGTAATAAATTGTCATCTAAAAATTACATATTCCATGTTCAATTGTCAGCCAGTGTATCCTGTCATTTCTGGTACTCAAATAGTCATGGTCCTCATCATGTGTTGTATGTTTGTAAGTGAAAGGATGTCTATCCATCAGGAATCAAGTATCCCTGCTGAAAAATTCAGCCCAAGACCAGCTTTTGCTGTTAGCTAGTTTCAGGAGATCAAGATTCAGGTCTTGAGCTTAACTTTAGCTTTAAAGTGGTTAAAAGCTGGCCTCCAGTTAAAACATACACTGTACTGCTAATGCAGCTGGTTATAAATATTGTGGTCAGCGTAATATGTGTTTAGATCTTGTGTGATCTTCTTGTTTATGATGGTCAGTCAGCTGGATCATGCTGGTCAACAAACTTGGTCAAGCTTGTTTATACTTGTTTGCCTATCTTGTTCAGGTTGATCATGCTTGTAGAACAGCTAAACCAATAAACTCTAGCAAAAACATACCCTATGCTGGTTAACAGCTTCGCTGGTCATCCAGTTTAACCAGCTTGACAAGCTCTAGTGGGCCTTGGGATCGGAAGCAAAAACAACTGGACCATTCACAGATAACTCATTAGTCTACACATTAAATCACCACCTAAAAGGACATGTGGAACAGTTGTGGTTCCCACGTTGAGAACTGTTCATGAGAGAAACATTCATTGTGCAGTTTGTGTTGTAGTGAGCAGGGTACCTCTTTCACCACCTCTAAGAATATCTCAGCAGAATAGTTTGAATGACATACCGCTGCTTACCCTTAGCCTAGAAAGTAAGAGGACTTGCTCATTGCTATCCTGCTTCTCATATGGCGTATAATTGGCATTACATAATCCCATTAGAGCAACAGGCTAATCTCTGCAGATGTCTTAAAAATCATGTTGTAAATTCTTTTAACACTCACTAATGTCACTCTGTCTGAAGAGATACGAATCATCCCACTCCATGTATTACCTGTTCAAGCTTTTGGATTGTAGGATTTTAAGATGAGCACTGTGACGCTCATAGGTTTTTAGAACTCAGCAGTGGATGAACTCAGGTTCCTTAAAGACAGGCACTGTGTTACAGTGTTTAAAGCTGCCTGGCTTGTGCCATGCTGCTGTATTTGTACATTTACATTTGGACAAAAACAGAAGTCATTCATGAGAGAAGCTCCAAAACACCAAAGGGAAGAGTGAATTATACATTCATGAATCTCTATGCCACTGCTCGCTGCTGCATTTGTCTGGTTGTGTGTGTGTGTGTGTGTGTGTGTGTGTGCAGCCTGACCGTCAGTCTTTGGAGCTGGAGCAGTTGTGCTGTTTTGGCCTGTTGGAAGCTCCTGGCCCTCAGCTCTTTTCCCTGTTTTCTCAGCATGATTCTGGTATGGGTGTTGGCCCTCCTGTTCGCCTGTTCCAGATCTCATATCCAGAACCCCTTTTACAAAGTCCCCCCCATTTCCAAAAATATTTGTTCTGTTCAATTCTTCCTTCCTCCCTCTGTTTCTCTCTCTCTCTTGCACTCTCGCTCTCATCAGTTTTTTTCTACCTTATCCTTTATAGACACATGTAGCATAAGAATCAGTACATATGCATAGTTTGTGTGTTTAGACATGCAGTTGATCAGCAAATTAGAAGTTCAGGAGTTTATGAGAGCTTTTCAAGTTTGTCTGTCCTATACCAGTTTACTGTTGGTGAAGAACCTACAGAAGAAAAGTTTTGCTAAGTTTCAAAGCCTTGCTGTTATGTTTGTTAAAAGTGCATAATGTAAAATTTATTCAAACCATAGCATGATCTACCAAGGCATAGAGAGATCTACCAAACCAGAGTATGATCTACCACACCAGGGCATAAACTACCAAAGCATAGAGGGATCTTCCAAACCATAGAGAGATCTACCAAACCAGAGCATGAACCACCAAATCAAGGAAAGACCTACCAAATTAGATCATGATTTACCAAACCATAGAGAAATTTACCAATCTAGAGCATGATCTACCAAACCAAAGAAAGACCTACCAAACAGGATAATGATTTACCAAACCATAGAGAGATCAACCAAACCAGAGCATGAATCACCAAACCAAGAAAAGACCAACCAAACAAGATAATTTACCAAATCATAGATAGATTTACAAATCCACAACATGATCTACCAAACCATAGCATGATCTACCAAACCAAGGAAAGGCCTACCAAATCAGATCATGGTTTACTAAACCATAGATAGATCTAGCAAACCAGAGCATGAACCACCAAATCAAGGAAAAACCTACCAAATCATATAATGATTTACCAAACCATAGGGAGATCTAACAATCCAGAGCATGATCTACCAAACCAAAAAAATACCTACCAAACAAATCCAGAACATGATCTAGGAAAACATAGCATAAACTACCAAAACAAGGAAAGGCTTACAAACTCAGATCATGCTTTACTAAACCATAGAGATCTACCAATCCAGAGCATGATCTACCACACCAAGGAAACTGAAAATGAACTAACGTACCATACAGAGATCTACCAATCCAGAGCATGCTCTAAAAAAAACAAGGAAGACCTATCAAGCCAAAGATCAACCAAAACAAAGCAAGACCAGTAAACTAATATCAGGACCTACCAAACTATAGCAAGATTTTTAAAGCACAAGATTTACCAAATCATATAGAGCTATTAAAGGCATAGCAAGACCCATGAACTCATATCAGGAACTTCCAAACCATAGCTAGTTCTGCCAAAGGATAACACGTTCTACCAAAATAATAGCAATTCTACCAAAGCACCAAATGGACCTACCAAGCCAAGACAGTTTAATTTTAAAAAGCTTTGAAGCTTGGAAAATATTCAGAGATCTACCAAAGATCTATCAAAACATAGCAAGGTCCATCAAATAATCAGAGGTCAAGGTTCTAATAAAAAACAATATTTTTTATAACAGCCTCCACTGGTCTGGTAAAGCTTTCTTTAGGGCTGTGGGAATTTACATGTGCAATGCTGAGCTTGGGCACTGAAGTTGGGCAGAGGTTTTTGACATTCCATGAGGTCAGAGATCTGAGCAGGTCAGTCAAATTCTTCCACATCAACCCCACATTTTAACAGGAACAGGAAGGGGTTGAGCCAAAAATGGACAGTCCACGTTGATTTCCCTTCAACCAAAGTTCACAGTTATAAGAATAGGATTTTACTGTCATTAATACTAGTACAACATAATTTTAAGTGCACATGCAGTCACTGCATATTTCAGTGCAGTTGGCAGTAGTTTTTCAGGCAGGAATCATTCTGCTGACATCAATTAATCCAACCAGATTTGTTCATCAAACTTTTATGGACAGCAGAAGTGGCATTGATTATGCCAGATAATGTGTTTCCACTGAATGATTATGAACACACTTAGGGGGCTTTCACACCTGCCTTGTTTGGTCTGGACTTTCTGAATTTCCAGTTTGGTCCAAACCAAAGTAGTAGACGTGAAAGGGTAAAAGAGGTCTGGATCAACTAAACCAGGGTCTGCAGGGTAAAAGCTTTCAGGCCAGGTACAGAAAGTTAAGGCTGTTTTTAAACATACCAAAAAAAACCGAATTGGTGGCAAAACCAACTCCCCTGGAACCAGACCAAATATTTCCAATGTAACAAAGACATGAACCTGGATTCGACTTTCAGTTCTGAAAATGCACTTAGCCACATAGAGTGTTGAAGGCTGAGTGTTGCCAAATACTTTGCGATACAACAGGAATCACAATACAAGAGTTACAATTTAATATATTGATATACGTAGTATATTGTGATACTGTGAGCAAGACATTTTTACAAAAATCTCATTTAAAACAACATATCCATAAAAATTTAGTTAAATTAGAACAGTGGGATGTCAAAAGAACACAAATGAACACAAAATGAACCACTGTCTGACACCAGCCTTTACTGTGTAAAGTACTGCGATACTGTGTTTTTGAGGATCCATTCAACATGGCAAACATAGTATAGTGATATATCTATTTTTTCAGTGATAAAGAATTTGATCAGTAACCAGCAGCAGTAGCTGGAGAAATCACAATGTTTCTGGCCTTCAGATTAAGTACTCTTATCTGTGTTTCTTTACTTATCTATATTTTCTCAGCTTGCTCCCCAGAAGTCAGGTTCAGCCCCGCATGCAAGGCCACGTTAACACCGTAAACTGCTTGACATGCAGGATGTAACCTGAGACGTTTTAAAAGCACAGGTTGTTGGTAATTGGCCTACGACTTCTCCTTCTGTCTGAGCCATCTCCGAGACGAGGCCTCGGGCTCTCACACGGCGCTATGACAGAACTGCCTCTGGGGCTTTGACTATTCAATGCCTTTATCCAGTAACAAGCATCCCCTTCCAAATGGCCAGCACTCCCTTTTCAGACGGAGCGATTGATTTCCCTTTTAGTCGTCCGCCCGCTGCTGGACCCCTCACGCAAAAGCTCACCCGCTTTGAATTCTCTCGCTGTGCCTATCAGAAGGATCAATTAACTTGACGCTCCCCCTTTATCTCTCCCTCCCTTTGTCTCAGCATGGATGTGTGCAAGTGAGCTGTATGACTTGAAATAGAATCATTCTCCATCCCCAGCAGGAAGGCTTCGCTGGGCATTGTCATGTGTGTTTCATGCAGGGAATTCAAAGTGCAGGACGATTGAGTTACAGCAGAGGAAATGGAGAAGGTTGAGACTGGCCTCCTTAGCAGGGCTCATCGCGTGGTTTGCTTTTTTTTTTACTATTTTTTTTTATGTAGTTCTGAAAGTTTGGAGCATTTCCCATGGAATGCCATACTATCCTTAAATTTGCTGTCCTGTCTTAGCCACAGGCAGTGAATGAAGGACTCAAGGACAGCCGGGATTGCTTTTTTATGGCTGACATACTTGTTCTGGTACTCTTATAACAGCAGCAGCTCAGTGTTTCGAATCACTCTCTGATCTCGAGTCTGTTATGTTCTCACAGGCAGCTCTCCTCGGCGCTTGCTGACGTCATTCAGCTCCTCTTTTGGGAGCGAGCACAGCAGCATCACGCTGTCGCTAACCTGCGCTTTAGTAACTTTCTTACCATTTAGTTGTTACTAAACACCACTGCATTCATATCTGGAGGCCAAAAAAAGAAGCGATTTGTTTTTGAACCGAAGTGTCCAATAATATCTTCAGTTGCTATGTAAAGGTGGCCTGAGGGGGAAAGCTGTGTGACATGCCATGACACAAGATCTCTTCTGTGTCTTTTCAATGGGACAGATTATGACAGAGGTCACACCAGGGGCTGAGTTTCACTCAAAATGTGCTTTCTTTTACAGGAACACAATCCTCTCTCTCTCTCTCTCTCTCTCTCTCTCTCTCACTCTCACTCTCACTCTCTCGCTCTCTTTCTCTCTCTCTCTCTCTCTCTCTCTCTCTCTCTCTCTCTCTCTCTCTAAGAGGCACACAGATTGCTCCACTCACAAACTGGTTCATTTTCCTCTCCTCATTGAAAAATGCAATAAGCTTTACACAAGCACTCATCGTCTGTGCGTCTGTTAATGTATCCACTTTCCATAAACCATACTCTCTCTTCTCTTCATTTACAGGACTCTACCACTGTGACTCCAGTGACATTAAAAGTTGATCCCCAGGGCTACTTTCTACTTTGGACTGATCAGAATAAGGTAGGAGCTTGTAGTTTGTTCTGCTGTGTACAGTATGTACATGATTTGTGAGGGATTTACACATACACAGCCTGGCCAAAAAAATGGTCACACAATTCCAGCCCCATGAATTCTGGCATTATCAGCGAAGAAAAAATCCATTGATGGAATAATTGGTCTATATTGAGTATATTCAGATATTCAGGTAGTCAACTGACCTCATTCTTTCAGAAAATACTGTTGCTGAACCTAGACCTGACCAACTGAAGCATCATCCCCACATCATTTACTTACTTAAATCCAGGTGATGACTTTTTTTTTGGCTAGGCCTTGTAGAATCCAAATACCATACTATGATGTGAACAGTGCAGAACATTACTGTCATAACAACAAATAATACACAGACATTTCAAATGCCAAAGGACAGTGGTTCTCAATTCTGGTCCTATAGTACATTCAAGGTTTTAGAGTTTCCTCTAGTCCCAATGCACCTGATCCAACTAATATACTAACTGATGGGCCTTGGGAGAGTTACAGCTGGGAACTCCAAGACAAGACAAGCAGGGCAATGATACCCCAGGACCAGGATTGTGAAACTACTAGCCATAGGACATGGGCAAATATTATGTCCTATGATTTTTGCCATGTCCCATGAAAGCTTAAGAATGAGCTGTGGGATATGTGTGGTTTTGGGGCAAATCCTGAATTAAATGTGGATGTGACTTCCAATGTCTAATAAACTTACTGCTATCCCATGACTTTTGGCATGTCACTGTACAACCTGATATCTCTGCCTTAACATTTGTCATTGCAAAAAGCTTTTATTAAATATACATTTAGAGCATTTTTGTCATTTTTGTCAGAGCATTATTAGCAAACAGAGTGCTTTATAATACCATATGGCTCTAAAAATGTCATTTTAATCAGATGAATTATATCAGATGTAAAGGAACTTGAGCTTAAAGTTTCTCTTTGGTTTCTCTCTGAGCATGCATAGAACGTTATCTCAAAAGGCTTAGGGGTTGTCCGGGTGCTTTTCTGCAAATGTCAGACAAGTATTGATGTTTGTTTTGGTTAGTGGTGCTTCCTGGTTTTCTGCTTTCCCATGAATGCTACTTTTGCCCAGTAACTTTCTTACTGTGGAGTCATGAACACTGACCTTAACTGAGACTTGAGAGACCTGCATTTTCGTGATTGTTCTCCTGGGACTTTAGATGACTTCTTGAATGATTTGCTGATGCCGCCTTGGGGAAATTTTGACAGGCCAGCTACTGCTGTGAAGATTTGCCAATGTTCGTAGAGTTCTCAATTAGGAAATAGTGACTCTTATTTTGGTTTTGTGATGCTGTAGAATGTTGTTAAGCCCTTTCAGGCTGATATCTTTCAGGTTATCTTTCAGGCTGGGTGTGGAGCCTACTGCAATGAATAGGGATGATTTCTGTTCACATGGGAATTTTTTACCACTAACTGTTCTGTCCACTGTGGGTGGTAATGACTACTATGATGTATTCCATCTGACATTCTGGACAGAGGAATGTTAAATGTCAGCGTATCTTTGGAAACTGAATGTCATTTCATAGCACCCTTTTTCATCCTTGGTCAAACTCTGATAATTGATGTTTCCTTATCATATGCACACTGGCTTGGGTTTAACCTCACTCACACGATAACACCACACAACTTATACAGACATGGGCCTTTTCAAGCCATCCTCTGAGGTAGAGCCTAGATCGGGCCCAAAAAATCCAGCCCAAGCCCGACATGGCCTGCCTCATACAGTCATTATAAGCCCTAGCCTGATTAAAACATTTTTATAGTAAGTAGCAAGTAGATATTAAAGCTGAGATTTTAAAAAACAACTGAGTGGAATCTGTGTAGACTGATGTTAATTAACATTGCAACACTGAAGGAGCACATACCTTAGAGAAAAATGTTTCTTTAAGAACAGTTACACACAGCACTGCAAGTCAAGTGCGTAATGCGGACAAGTGGGGAACACACATTTTAATGTGTGCAACTTTTTTTTTTAATCAGTTTGATTTGTTACTTTCTAGTTTTTATATAGTATTTTTTTTTTTTAGCCCGGTCCGAGTTCATGTTGGGCATCAGGTCGGGTTCAGGCAGAGAATATAAACTCTACTCTGAGGTGACACATCATGATCAATTTACATACTGTTGTCCCATCAGTGTTTAAAGATCTTGAAAATATGCAACATAAATACCGTAACGTAAATCAGAAAGGATCCACTTTTTCACAGCACTGTATAACCATTATCTTTACTTAAAAACCCTTGAGGAACACTGTAAAAAATAAAACTGTAAAAAAACGGTCAAATTACTGGCAGCAGCGGCTGCCAAACAAAAACCCTAAAATTAAAGTAAAATACTTTCATTCATATGAAGTGCAAAACCAGTAGATTCACATGCATTTTCATTAAAGGTTTCACATACATACACCAGTATTTTACAGTTTTTCAGAGCATATTTACAATTAAATTTCTTCAATAAAGCGATTTCAATCAATGTTCTGCAGGGAAAAACTGTTATTTTACTTTTTTTTAACTAACTTTTTTTTACTTTACTTTTTTTTACTTAACTTTACTTTTTTTTAACTATGTCTTTCAAGTTGTGAACTTTATGATTCACAAATCAATGTGTATTTGACTCATTCAGTGACATTCAGTGACAAACTCTATGATCTTTTCAGAATTTCTTTATTAACAGGCTCTCTGCTCATTTAAAGCAATAAAAAGTGCTCAGAGAGTGAAACCACTTATATTAGCACAGTCTAAAACCCAGCCACGTGGATAAAACTGCTATGAAACTACATCATGGTGAGCCCTCTAAACTGAACATCTAATTAACATAGCCACGCCCCACAGACAGTTGTTTTTTTTAGGTATATTTTCTTTTACATAAAAGAAAGAAAAAAACTTTTTATTTCTATGGTTATTTTCTGTATTTTTTTTTAACAATGAATAAAAAAAAAAATAAATAAACCTTACAATTATGAAGAAAAGAGTTATTGGGAAAGAAATAAACCTTTAAATAATAACACACACATATAATTACATATAATAATAAGTAATTTTACATACATATCTATATAACTTAAGAACATGGAAAAATACCATAAAAATAATATAGCAATATAGCCCTAAAAATAAGAGTTTTAACCGTAATCTCTCATTAATGTCATAATATGTAAAATTAGAACAGGGGCTTGTAATTAACAGAAAATGTCTGTAATTTGACAGAATTAGACTGCAGTAAAAGAAAAGGGATAAATAGTGTAAACATTTAGAGTTATGTTCTGTAAAAATAGGATTTTTTTTTTACAGTGAAGATAAATTTGCTCTGAAGTGTTCACACAGTGTAAAGAGCAGCAGGCACGTTGAAATCGCTTAAATTGTGGAGTTTTTGAGTTGACAGTGCTGCTAAAAATATCCAGCAATCAGGCAAAACTACATATTGACAGAATCATGTGGTTGCAAGTTTCTGTGAATCATTTTCACCACGGTGAGCTGAAGAATTACTTTATTTCTATTTCACAGGTAATCACATTGCAGCATGCATCAGGAGAGTTCTTAGAGCTGAAGCTCGCTGTGTTGTCTCCCGTGAAAGAGACTCATTTCTTACTCTATTCATCTCTCTGCAGACAGTAATGGCTCTATGTATACTGACTGATCAGGTTGCTGAAACAAAGATTAAGGGATCCAACAAGCAGATTTGCTAATTCTGAAGGCTTGTGTTGATACAGATCCAGGACAGGAGGGACTAGCTTTGATCCACCCTCCAATCCACCTGTGCACAGCATAATCACTGGAAACACAACAGTCTATTAGCACTGGTCTCCTGCTAATTCAGTCCTCATCTTGGTTTGTTGAAGTGTCTTTACTGTGCTGCAGTAGTGCAGCAGTCTGCATTGTTATGTGTTGAGGGTGTATGTAATAATGAGACTGTAAATCCAGAGTTGTAAATAGGGAGTACTAATGTAGATGCTATGCAGCCAGTAGACTGAGTTTCACCTTTCCAAAGGCCTCTTTCAAAGGCCATTTCTGTCTAGTCACACTGGGACGCTGCCGACTATAATGCTGACAGCTGTAAGCTAAAGCCATGAAGTCATCACATTGAGACACTTTAAATAGATGAGAGGAATGCCTTGAGCTACTGGAAGGAATAATCAGAATATTGTTCTTGTTTGAGCACATACAGGGCAGTATGTCAGTAAGTAATTGTTTATGTTGTTTTGGCTCTGATGTATATCTATAAAATCCATCTATAAAAAAATATTTTATTTAAAAAGAAATGAAAAGGCACATTTTGATTCTTATTTAAGAATTTAACATTACACTTTTTCACTTTTTACTTGTTTAGGCTCACTTACTTCAATTTAAATATAATATGTGATTGAGATTCATGCTCTGGAGAAGATGTGAGCCTGTTCTGATGACATTCATATGAATAATATGTCCACATGTTTATGGACACCTTTTCTAATAAATTAATTCAGCTGCTTAAAGTTGTACACACACACAAGCACAGTTTGTCTAGTCCCTGTAGAGACAAAACAAAATAGAACTCACTTGAACAACATGAACCTATTGGCACCATGCCTTATGACTGATGTCGGCTAAAGGACCATCAGTATTAAGCTGTAAAGCAGTGGACTGGTGTTTTCTGAAATTATGGACATCCATCCAATACCTTTGGAATGGGTTGGGAATGAGGCAAGGTGGTGACCATTAAACACTTTGATCTCACTAATGCAATCCAATTCTCAAAGGAATTCAAAATTGACCAAATTTTTTGTACTGTAAGGAGCACCGGATTATAAGGCGCACTATCAATGAACGTCTATTTTCTGGTCTATTTTCATACATAAGGCACACTGGATTATAAAGTGCATTATGCGACACTAGTAAGGAACAGGGGTGTTTTCCTTCTAATTAAACAGGTCTCATTGCTGGGTGGTTGTGGTGGGAGTAACTAAAGTAAAGCTAAGCTAAGTAAACAAAACATTCTGAAAACATTCTTAAAAAAGCCATTTGCTTTTAAAGTCAAACGAGTGCTGGATGTTAATCTACACAGATTTCTCCCCTTAAAACTTTGTTTATTTGGGTGAGTAAAGCGCTTCTGTTTTTTTTTTTACAGTAAGCTTAGGTTTCCACTAAGGCTGGGTTCAGCAGCATTAGCATTAGCGACTAAATGCTAGCAAATGCCGCCCAACAGTGCTACACTGAGGAACCCTGAGTGTTCTGGTAAGCCAGGGTAATGTTAGCTAGCGATTCATCCCACGTAGCTTGTTTTAACATGGTAAACGTGCAGTCTACAGTCTGATAATACTCAGCTATGAATGGTGAAAGAGCTAACGTTTGGCTTGGTTAGCGGCTAGCGCTAATGCTGCTCCAGCCTCGGTGCTGGAAAATCTTCACTAAAAACTGGCTGTACTTCAGCGGAGTTGTTCTCCTTACAACTTGCCTGGTAAAATTCATACATAAGGTACACCGGATTATAACTGACGATTTTGGGGAAAATTAAAGGTTTTTAAGTGCGTCTTATAGTCTGAAAAATATGAAATCCTACCCTGGGAAAGACAGTTATTATAACAAATTCAGGATAAACTCTTCTTCAGCATTTTTGATTTAAGAAAAACAATAAACAAGCAGATTGGGCAATACTTTTGTCCAAATAGCTTGTCAAACAGATGCAGTGGTATTCTTTGGAGCCAAATGATGGCTACATTTCAGACTGTGTTCCTGACCTGTCTATGCATTTTTTTTAAGGGCCTGAAAACAATATTTGGTCATCAATAGTGACCCAAACTGTTAATTTTTATATACCTAATGTTTTGCTACTGTCTTTGCATACAAAATAATGTAATATATATATAAATAATCTAATCTAATCAAAAATAGGTCTGTAATAGATATCTTGCTATCATTTCTCAAGAGCTAATGACACTCTAATGGAACAACAGAGCAGCCAGTTGTCCAATTACCGTAAAACGATAATTGAATTTTGTGTGAAAGGTTCATAAGTCTTTCTTATTATATAAAAGTGACCATAGCTTTATACGTTTTTGTGTTTGTATTCCAGTAGGGTTGCACACAATGCCAAAACTCTCTGTGTCTCTGTCCAATTATTAATGGACTACACTTTTATGTTTTGATAATAACAGAACATGCCGTGTCCACAGAGGAATGAGTGAAGCTGTGTGTGCATATGCATATGAGAGATAGTAAGAAAGAGAGAGAGAGGCACTCCTGTAACCTGAAGAGCTTGCTAATGGTGTTGGTGCTGAGATGAGTGGTGAGTTGGATTGCCCTCTGAGACGGCTGTGAGTGTGTGAGCTCTTCACTCTTCATCACTCGGTCCTGTGGGAGGGAGGATGAGGACCTGCACGTGTTTGAGGAAAATGAGGCGCTGTCCCGCCGTCTCGACAAGCACACCTCTACTGGAGCTGCTGTTACTGGCCTCTGTGTGATTAGTGTAGGACTGTATAGGACGTTGTGACTCCAGGCCTTTCTCAGAGACACTGTTTGTCTTCAGTATTTGATACACTCATATCAGAGTATTTATAGTAGCATGGGATGTTGTGCTCGTGAAATCATGAGATTGAAAATTACTATAACCAGGGAAGAGTTCTGATTGGTCGTCACTGATTCAGAAGGCACCTCAGGATTCCAGACGGGTTTAGCCTGAAGAGACAGATCCATCTGGAGTTCCAGACTCCAGAGTTAATAACTTCTCTAGTAAAAAGTGAACAGAAATGTCCTGACACTGTAGTAAAACCAGTAATAAACAGGGATAAGTAAACACCAACAAAACACTGAAAGGACCAAAAGATTTGTGTTCTTTTTGGTCATTAAGGTTAAGACTATTCATATACATACAGTACCAGACAAAATTAGGACACAACTCTTCTCATTTTATGTGTTTTATTTACTTTTATGATTTTTTACATTGTACATTTAATATTAAAGACATTAAAGCTATACAAAATTAATATGATTATTAATATAAAATAGAGAAAATAAATAAAGAAAAACATTGAATAAGAAAGTGTGTGAGAAGTTAGGTAAGAAGCTGAGAGATTTAAAATTGAGTGTGAATTAAAATTGAAAGTGAAAAAATATGTGAAATAAAGCAATAATGTTACGGGATTTTTGCAGTATTCAACAATGTTGGATTATCAATGACAGAGACACTATCCTTCCTATTTCACAATGGAGCATCTCCGTGGTTTGGGGCTGTTATTTTAAGGTGAAAATTTAACATAATGTTGCTTTAAGCATCCAAATGGTTCTTTAAGTTATCATGGCTCTGTACAGGTCCATAACTTTTGGTATGGATCCTTTGAAGAAACCTTTGTGTAACCATCAGTGCTGTGATAGATTTACAGTGAACATTTCTATGAAAAACACTTATCTCCATTTTTGCCAATTTTTAGTTTACTACATCATTTGAATAGACCAACTGTCCCTTACACTGTGCCAAAATGTATTGATGAACGCACCAATAGAAACTCTTCAAAATGACCTGAAATGACCTCTTTTTACATTGGCTTTCATTGAAAGTTAACAAGGTTTTTTCTCTCTCCTATAAAGTTGCTGTTTTGGAGATAAGTCTTTTTTAAAGGACAGCGACGAAATGTGTCTACATGTATGTATCCATATCATACACAGTGACAATGCCAAATGTCATAGGACAGGAACTAGTGTAATGTCAGGGACGTTTTCCATGTCTCATAGAAACTGAAGATTGCTGCACTGACCTGGATAATTTGTGTGGGAGACTTCTTGCATTGACTGTAGATGTGATTTCTGCTGCAGACATATGCAAGCGTGTATGGACAATTCTAGCCAGAGCTCGCTGGTCACGATCACTACAACCCACTGAACTGTCCACTGTGGCGGTAATGCCTTCTATGACATATTACCTCAAAGCAACACAGTTCTGCACAAATTCAGAAATGGAATTTCCCTTACATTTGGCCTTTGCAATCAAGCCTCGCATATACTCTAATAATTCTCACTGTCACTCACAAGATGACAAACACCAAGATGACAAACTTGTACACGTGTGGCCGTACCCTGGGGTAACATTTCTTGACCAGTTTACATGCTGCTATACAATGACTTTTGCCTTATCAGTGTATATATGTATATATGACAAACCTGTGTGTTTTTTGGCTTTCCATCAACTGCACTAACACATGCTTGATGAACAGCCCCACCATCCCAAACAGTCCTAAAACATGGATGTGGAAAAACAGCAGACTTCTATAAACATAGAGTGATACATGTACAGATGTTCATGCATCTGCATGCATGTTTACGTTCCGATGGCTTGTGTGACCATGTGTTTATATTTACTTTGATGTGTATTGTATGTGTGTGAGTGTGTGACCAGGCCATGTGTTTGTGTGTGCCTAAAGTGTTCCCGTGGCCTGCCGAGTAGCTACATTCTTCAGATTCCTTTAGAGCAGGACTGTGCTCCATGCTCCTCACTCTCTAGGGTCTGGTTTTGCCGGCCCAGTCCCATCACCCCGGGATCCAGTCCTGACACACTGCTGTTCCCTGACTGACATTTAGCCAAAACAGCACTCTGCCTCACCTGACTAACTCACCAACCTCACTGCCAATAGCTTTGTTTTCTATTGGATCACAAAACTCATGGTTTGGATCGTGTCTTGGTTTTGGAGACATGGATCAAATCATTTTTTGGGAACAGAAAAAAAGAAAAAAGAGGCAAACATAACTTTGCTTTCTACTGACCCAGCAAAGTGAAATGGTTTCAGATTTTTGGCCGTTCTTGATATATTGCCATTGTCAAAAACAGATATAGACCAATCGCCTTGTGTTATGAAAACTATGTCTATGCCTGTTTTGTTGTTTCTGAAACTCTGAAACTGTTTTGGATTGAATGATGGACTTACAGTGTGTTTCAGGTAGGGCTGGACAATATAGACAAAATTTATATC
The DNA here is from genome assembly GCF_023375975.1 of Astyanax mexicanus. Taxonomy (NCBI): domain Eukaryota; kingdom Metazoa; phylum Chordata; class Actinopteri; order Characiformes; family Acestrorhamphidae; genus Astyanax; species Astyanax mexicanus. The sequence continues at coordinate 72,676,598 of NC_064408.1, forward strand.
ACAATGTATTTCTTACTTCCATTCAATATGATATAATTCTGATATCATTATATCATTATTAAATCATAATGCCATTATTTATTGTTGCCCGCCCACATTTGTGTCCCACCCACAATAAAAATATTACTGTTACACAGTGTTTATTGTGTTTTAAACCTAAAGAGGTGCAGCTTCTTACAAAATTCTATTTCTGAAATACTCTTTCATGCACAGTACAGTGATTTATATACTGTTTTGCTGCAAACTATTCAATTTCGTATATTTTTTACACTCTCTGTAATGAAATGTACTGTTGGTATGGGTTCTTTAAGCAGTGATGATATTCTCGTTATGAATATTGAATATTGAATATACAATAAAACGTATCGGGATGCGCTACATATCAATATTTTGTCCAGTTTTACTTTCGGGTTAATTAGGCATGGTGCCAAAAGGTTCATGCTAATTTGCTTTAGAGAGTCATCTTCTTTTTGCAGCACTTACATACAGTATCGGGTAATAGACAACCCACTTAAAATTAAACTTTCATTTATTAAAACGGCCATCTATCAACCTTTGGACATAAAGACACAAAGCATACACATGTAAAATGTTTCTAACATATATACATATAACAGTTTTGATTAAAAAGTATTAATAATTAAACATCTGTTTCAACTTAGCAACAAAAAATAATACTATTAATTTGAGTATTTGTATTTAATATTTATTTCTGTACATTTTAAATCTATATAAAAATCGTTGAACATACAAAAACATTTTTCAGCAAATGTTTCCATGCTTCTGAATGTGTGAAGCAAGGAAACCAGGGTGTAGAAATGCTTACAAAAAAAGGCTGCTGCCTAATGACCCGAGAAGTCTGCCAGTACAATGTGGCCTGGATACGAGGCATGCCATCCTGCAGATGTGTCCAGCTGTGGCTGGTTTGAATGGTGTGTCTGGGTTTTTCTCTCTTACACTACACTGAAAACAGCGCAGCGGTATGTAAACAGCCGTGGGACGTGTGTCTCAAATGTTTAAGCTTGTTTGTGTGAGGCTTTGGGATCTCAGTCTTTCAGTCTTGTTTTATTTTCCTGAGCCATGAATCAGCGGCACCAAACCACTGCACACCTCAATCACACACTGTGCACCACGCTATACACATTCCCAACAGCTTCAGAGAGATGCTCATGGCCATTGGAAAGGCAGAAAGAAGAAATCTGCTATTCTGATTGTTTTAGTTGGTAGTGTCAGTGATCTTTGGAAAGTCTGGAGATACTGCTGTGCTTTTAATTATAATTACATATTTACATAACTATTTCCTTAATTAATTAATTAATTAATGCATTATTACACTATTTCCCATGTTTCAAGATCATTTTTATCCTCTTCTCAAATAAATGAACTATAGTAAATCTTTCAGAATTACTTATCACACTTGCTGTACAGGACTAGGATAGTAAAGTTAGCTGGGATAGTAAACTTAGACTGGCTGACCTTTTCTACACGATTTACTCCTACTTTCTGTGTTCTTAATATAGACTTTACATTATATTTCAAAAGTCCTTCAACTGTGGACTTTGGAGTGGGTGTTTTATTGTTGTAGGTGTGAGGCAATAGGCTCATTGTAGCACAAATAAAACATTTTAAATTAAGAAGGGTTTACAGAAAATAGATTTTGCTCACTGTTATCTACTTGAGCAGTGGTCAGCAAGCATGAAACATCTGGCCCATGAGGTTGTTTGAACTGAAATTAATAATAATAAAAAAATAATAATAAAATGGTTCTCTGGTGAGCTTTTGTTAACTTCCTCCTCTGTCTCTCGCTTGTCGCGCTTGGCATGACTTTAGTTTCCGCCTGTTCTCGCTTTCCCCCAGTTCTTGGGCTCCCTATTTCCTTATCAGGGCAAATTTTTCTGGCCGTGTTCCATTTTTTTAGCCAGGGTAGCGGTAGGAGCAGTGTGTTTATTTATTTATTTCCTTTCTTCTTGGGTTTACCTGCTTTGAGATAAACTTTTTTGCAATTGGGTTCAACAACCCTCCGGGCTGGAGAGCTACTAGTCATTTTCCAAAACAGAATTTCTTTTTTTGTGACCTGCCACGTAATGGCTTGGAAAATATCTGGTCCGTGGTCAAACTTAATTGCCGACTCCTGACCGAAGATATTATAGTTATTTTTATAGTGATAATCATAATGATATATATAATAATGATAATGATTATAGTTTCATAATGATAATGAACTATGACACCATTAAAGAAGAAAAGAAGATAAATACATTGAAATGTTGTCAAAGGAAACAATTTTACCCAAAAGCTTTTATTCGTTTTTTATGCATATTTTCTAAATGGTTATATTCTTAATTTGTGTCACTATTCCTAACTGTAAACATGTCAGACTGTTTACTGTCTATTATATACAGTTAAGCAGATATGTGCATTAGCCATGCAGGCAGGGGCCATTGTGGGGAAGGGCTGTCAGTAAACGGTTTCACTCTGCGTCACTGTCATCAAAAAACATTTGCCTAAATATTTGCATAAGGCGAAAACCACCTACCCACGGCTGCATTACAGCGTATTGCCTGCCAACAACAGACAACAGGTGCCTTCATCTTACACACAGATAACTTCATTCTCAACCGTGTAGAGTGGCTCATTCTGGGGCGTATTGGGTAACATGGTGACATTTGACTAACCTTGGCATTGAGACAAATCAGATTCTGCTGAAAAAACCCTCTTCTACAGTGTTTTAACCCTGGAATCAGTATTAGGTTTGATACTGTTAACTCAGAAAGTGTTGAAGATATGATACTGAAATCACTGAGATGTGATACCAATAATTTCCATATGGCAACCTTTGTAGTGATACTGGTGCAGAAATAGCTTTACATAGAAAGCATAAGGAAGTGCATTCTCTTACAGTAAGCGTTAATACAGTGAGGAGTAACTCACTTCTCCAACCTGATGATCTGGGGAGCCACACAGTTTGAACTGCCATAGTAATGAAATGGGACATTAGGAAGACTAACAGCTCAGTGAAATGTGCAGGACATTCTGCGGCCACACGTGTTGCCTGGCTTGGCAGGGCCTTTAACTGCCTTTTTCAGCAGGATAATGTTTGCCCACACAAAACAAGGGTTGGCCAGGAACGTCTCCACCTGATTGCAGCACTTTCTTGACCTTGGTCAGATTCATCATCAATAAAAAAGCATTAATGGAACCAGCTGGAATGCCAGCTTCAGCAGTCTTTGAGTGTGTAGTAGGGCCACACGATATATTGTTTACACGAAGCATCGTCATTGTGATGTTCGCATGCGCAATAGTTACATCGCTGGACATGCAGTGTCACTTAAGACAAATACATCAATTACACCTCATGTTGCAATATTTAGATTTTCGACACAAGAAGAAGATACACCTTGTTGTAATTTTCTGATTGAGCAGTGCTGTGTCTGTGTGAGTGACAGGCTGCTGCAGCCTGAGAAGTGCGAGGGGGAGCTTGTAAATGCTTGTAAACTCCTCAGTCCGGCACAGTTTTGCACAGATATTTTCACTTAAAGCCAAATTCATGGTTTTATCCCCAGAAAAACACTATTATTTACTTTTAAAAGGCCATTTAAATGCCCAATTAAGGGCTGATTGCTGTTGTTTTGCTGTTTTCCTTAAGTTTCGAGTAATCGGCCAACTCTGAAGCGCTGACTCTGTCGTTCTGGATTTCTGATGCGAGACAGCACGCGGGTGGGGGCAGAGCTGGTGATGTCACGGGTCCTGCAGTGTTTAATTTCGCAATATATATATATATATATATATATATATATATATATATATATATATATATATATATTATCGAAAAAAAAACTCTGCAATGTGAATTTTTACAAGTATTGTGCAGCCCTAGTGTGTAGGATCTACAGGCACAGCTGCAATATCTGTGGGCAAATGGGTTGCAAGATACCATATGAAGCATTTCTTTCATTCAGTCTTTCATTCCCCAATGGAAAAGGAAAAGCTATATTACCAACAATCTTTTTAAAGTGCCTTTACACAGAAAGCATAAGGAAGTGCAGTCTCTTACAGTAAGTTCAATCTGATGGAGTGTAATAAGCAACTGTTCTGTAATAGGGAGGAGTTCTCTTCTGAAATGCATTAGAACAGGCTGTTGGATGAAGAACAGAAAAAGTGTCTCAAAGTGATGCTCGACACTTAATGTCTCTTATACATCACTGTAATCGTCCACGAGCCTCCTCTCTTTCGCTTAGCGATAACGGATGTGGCTCCTCCTCTTTGATTTCTGCGGCCAACAGATGAAAGGCTGCTTTCCTGCCCAGCTCTGCACTTTTATCTTATTAGCCAGACAGGCCCCCTCCCCTCACTGTGCATTATTGGAGTAGACAAAGTGTAAATCTTAAGCCAATCTTTTGAAAGTGAAAGGCGCTTCATGCCAAGCAGGAGCTGCTGCCCACCTTCTCGTCAGTGGATGAGGGTGGGGAGGAGAAGGAACAGCTACTTAATATGCATGGACTAGAGTGGGAGAAACATGAAGAGGCATTGACTGTAGACCTGGATATACCGTGTTTGTTTACAATGCTGTAATGTATACAGCATTACATTTACATTTTACGTAGTTCATTTAATTAATTTCTGTGAATATGATTGGTTATGGTTTCTGTGAGCCTTTCTATGTTAAATGCCAGAATTATTGCATTTTTGACATTATAAGGCACACTTAACATCAGTGTCAGTGTGTTATACTCCAGTGCATGTATTATGTATGAATTTTAACAGTCAGATTGTAAGGAGCAGTAAAGTAGCATTAGCATTAGCCGCTAACCCTATCGCTAGCTCTTTGCCTTTCAGAGGTGAGTATATCTAACTGTAGTCTGCACATTTACTGTGTTAAAACAAGCTTCGTGGGATAAACCGCTAGCTGATAGCGCCCTGGCTTACCGGAGCACTCAGGGTTCCTCAGTGCAGCACTGTTAGGTAGCATTTACTAAAGCTAAGTGCTGCGAACCACGACTAGCGCTGCTGCTAACCGAGGCTAGCGCTGCTGCTAAATGCTGCTGCTTACCGCTCTGTTAAAGCTCACCTTCCGCGAAAATCCGATTTTTCTTGTTTTTTGTGGAATACAGTAGGTCTCTCCGAGTTGAATGTGTACACCTGCACATTAAACTGTTTTGCAGCCCCCATTGTCTGCAGGAGCTAAGCAAAGAAATCCCCCCTCCCCCCCTCCGAAAAACGGGTGAATTTTGAATTATCTTTCTGCCTACGTAGGCAGAAACTCACAGACCAGCCCACCTTGGCTCGAGAAACTCCCAGAGGCGGAGCTGAAGCGACGCAACATCACCGCTCATCAGTTAGGAGGTGGGAGGCAGTGAGCGGCAGAGCGGTGGAGGGGCGTCGCAGTGCTCCTAGCCAATCAGAGGAGAGATATTTGCATGCTGTTTGCATGTATGAATATTCATGAGCAAAGCTGGAATCCGGTCATTTTGGACACACCCCTAAAACAGTCCATTAAAAAAGAGCTATACAGAGACACCTGAGCACTTTTTTTTTACAAAAACAGCTCACATGTCATTCATTCATACTAGAGACCACAACTAGACATTTTAAAATGAAAGAAAAAACGACGGAAGGTGACCTTTAAGAATATAGGAAATATTTTATAAGTTTACTGTAAATAAACAGAAGCGCTTTGCTCACTCAAATAAACAGTTTTTAAAATGCACCTTATAATCTGGTGCGCCTTATGTATGAAAATAGACATACATTTATAGTTTGCCTTATTATATGGTGCGCCTTATAGTTCGTAAAATACAGTAATAGAAATTACATTCAGTGTATCGTCTCTGTCCAGTGAAAAACAAGTATCTCCATTTTTGTTAATTTATTGATTTGAACACACAGACTGTCCTTTACAATGGAATTTTTGAAAGAACCGGTAGAAATTCTCCAAGATGAAATAAACTATTTTTTAAATTTATTTCCTTTTAAAATTAAGAAGGTTTTCCCTTTCTTTGTACAGTTGATGATGATCACTCCATGGTTCTACACTCACTGTCCATCTTGTTAGATCTACTGATCATATGACACTTAGTAGTTATATAATTACAGACTGTATTATTATCCTCCTTTCACCCTGTTCTTCAATAGTCAGGACCCCACAGGACCACCACAGAGCAGCTATTATTTGGGTGGTGAGTCATTCTCAGCTCTGCGGTGACACTAATATAGTGGTAGTGTGTTAGTGTGTGATTGAGTTGAGTTAAGTACTACACTCTCTAATTATAGAACTACAAAATTCCCCTGCATGGACAAACGAGCTGAAAATGGACAATTAGTGTAAAAAGAAAAAGTCTATCATAATATTCTTACTATGTATGTGCCAGCATTGTGTGCAGTTCTCAAATATGTGCAGATGTAAAATAGCCCCTGTGGTATATTGTTCTCTGTACATAGTTCCTTTATAGTGTATTTCCTCTGCAATGCATCAAGCAATAAAATGTGTCATAGTTCATTAGCTTAATGAAGCCATTTCACACTGCATTGCTTCTGTAGATGATGGAGATACAGTTTGTTTTGATTGTGTCCTGAAAACTGACCTTTCTCCATGTCCAATTATTATGATTATCATTCAGCATTAATAGAACTGTTGATTGTTGCTGTGAAGCGCGCCGGTGGCCCTGTGGGAAAGGCTGAATGGTCTGGAGTGCAGAGCGGCGACTGATTTGAGGACAGACATGCTGAGAGCAGCTGCTACTGAGAGTACTGCTGCAGCTGTTTTCCATAGCGACATTGAGATTGAACAAGCGTGTCAGCAATATAGCTGCTTCTTCTTCATGTCTGGATGAAGACGTGAACGATGGGATGGATATGAGTGGTTTAAAACTGGAAACGATCAGTTGTGACAATGTTCCAAACAATGCTCATCTGTAAGTCCACCCATCAGTCTGTTTTTATCTGGATGACGTGCTTTTGAGAAAGCTTAGTGATTGTCTGTCCTCTGGGGTGACTTTTAAATATTAAAGTTCTGCGAAAAGATAATTGGCTTTTATGTAAGCCTGGATGATAGGGCCAAAATTTAAATCAGTATAATCAATAATATAATTCCAGCATCAATATGAACAGTACAAAAGCCACTGCGGTAGTGTACATAATCACACATAGACAGAAGCCTATAGTGTTCTGCCCTTTCTGCTTAGCTTTAATGCTGCATCCAGTAATAAACATTAATCAGTAACAGATGTTGTAAATAGTGTATACCTCTTTGTACCTTATAGGCCATTTTTATGGTTTAATGTATCTTTAATCACTTAAAAATGACAAAGATTTTGTAGGAGTACTTTCATTTGTTTGAGATGAAATATTAAAATAATGCAAAGGTTTTCAAAAGATGACTTAGCAAAGTCCAAATATAATAAGCTCTTTCAAATAAATAAATAAAAACATATCCATTATTACAGTATGTGTTTGTTACTTATCTTATCATTAATAATATTTGACTTGAGGACTCTTAGCCTAAAATAGTGGGTAAGTTGCAGTGCCCACAGCCAAATTCAACTTAGTTAAAGCTATGTAAATTATTGTCTGCCCCTACTTATTTGCTAATTTGTTCCATCTATTAAAATGTTTTTTTATGAAGACAGAACAGGCCACTGACTGCTGTATTAATGTGATTCCTCATCATGTTAATCATGGCACATGTGTATGGATAAAGTCCCAGCCTTCGGCAAATAGAGCCAATCGGATGCTGCTTCTGCAGAGAGCGGAGAAGAGTCAGCGCACTAGTGGAGAAGTGCCTACCTTGCTGTGAAGAGGTGGACAGGCGCAGTAGTCATTACAAGATGAAAAATCTAATTTTTTGAGCCTTATAAAACATTATAAAAGCGATTATCAGGTTTTTATCAGGTTTTATCAGTGATATTCAAACAGATAGGATGCTGGTCTTGGATGAGGGGATATAAGTTCGCATAAGTCCGTCTGCATTGCCAAGATGGCCGCTAAGTAAACTGACTTGCCTATAAAGACTTTGGTCAGAAGCGGATGTTCTGTTGCTTTGGTCCAAAAAGCCACCTTTTATTTTTAAGTGTTTGAATCTTCAGTTAGTCTTTGGGAGCTTCGTGGTCGAGCAGGGCACTGGTGGGCACGGGGCAAGTGTGTTTAGAATGCAAGTCACACTCTTTTTCCACCAGACACCTGGGAAGTTCTGTTCAAGTGGATTATAAATAATGACATTATAAATCATGTCCATATCTGTGCAGAGAGACCCACTTGTTTGTATTAGAAGTCTACACACTCGACTTGCTTCCTCTGAAAGTCTATTGTGTGAAGCAGTAATACGGCCGGGTGGAAGGGGGTGGGGAGTGCTAAGTATTCAAACGCTGAGTGGAAATCAAAAGGCTGTGCTGGGCTTGATTTCCTCAGATGTTTAGATATTCAGATCAGTTAGCTGGCCACCACCAAGCACAGCTCTCTCTGTTCTCTCTCGCTCTGAAAAGGAAAGCCTAGCCTCATTCGCCAAGAAAAGGGAAAAGGAGGTGGTGAAAGGGCCGGAAGGTGAGCGCTGCTCCTGTGCCATGCAGTGGTCTGAATAGAGCTAAAATTATGCTGCCAGCATGTGGGCCACCAGTTAGAGTTACACACGATTACAACAAGCCAGGAAGTCTCCGCTGGCATGTACATAAAGGCTAACGTTGGCCAGGGAAGCGTACTCCATTTGAAAAAAATGGAGTAAAGCCTATGTGAACTTGGCCCTCAGTGATTGGTTATAACTTTAGACGCTGAAGTTACTTGCATTTAAAACAAATAATGTGGTATTTAATATATTAGTAATGTCTCACATTTGTTGTTGATTCATTTGTAAACCACGTAAAGTTTATCCATTTATGGGGGCTCTAAGTGGTCCAACAAGCTAAGCGCTGCCACTGTGATCAGGACATTGCCGGTTCGAATGCTGTCCATGTAGTTTGCTATCGGCTGCCGGAGCCCTGAGGGAGTACAATTGGTCTTTCCTCTGAGCATGCTGTGATGCTACTCGACAATGCTGCATCAGCAGCAGTTGGAAAAGGAACTTCACATCTTCACCCTCCTGCTGTTGGGGCATCACTAGTGATAGGGGAGTCCTAATGAGTAGGTTAGGTAAGTTTATCCATTTATAACACTTTCATTGCAGTAGCCCCCACACGAATATCCCTGAAGCATCCTTTAGCTTCCATGGGATATGGCAAAACTCATGGGATTTGACTATTCTATGACTTTTTGACCTGTCAGTGTATACTGCTATACTGCAGTATTATTAAGTATGCATGAACAGAGGCATGAACCAATTAAAACAGGCCTCAGAGATACAAAGTTACAGAGTTACATTACTGTATCATGTCTGAACCCATTTAGAGATGACCTTGATGTACTGTAGTGTTCAATTTAAAGAAACCTTAGCTCCAGATTCCCATATACAGCATATAGGCACAAAACGTGTGATGATTGACACTTTTGTGGAGAAGTCTCTCTATTTGGGCACCATGGTGCTGAAAAAATCCTTGCTAATGCAGCTCACAGAGCTTTTTGAAATATGTATGAATGTATTTTCTGGTGCCAAAGGCCTGACCTGATGAAATTTTGATGTACAACATTCTGATGTGTCCTGCTAGAAAAGGCAGATTAGTTTTATCTACATGGACCAGACAGTCTCCCTCTCTCACTCCCTTTCTCTCTTTCTCTCTCTCTCTCCTCATTTTGCATGGCCAGTTACCATCATTCCCTGCCCTGAATCTGCAGCTGTGTTTGCATGCATGTGTGCACATGTGGAAATCATCAGAGGTGTCATACAGACACAGACAGATTTCTTGCTATATTTGTTTATTCATTCACTGAGTGCTCCTTTAGAAAGTCGTAGGTCAGAGCAGTTCAATTCCTGTCTCCTTTACTGACGCTGAACATGACGATTTAGATGCTATCATAATTTGATGGACTACTCTGATGCAAGGGGAAAAGAGGAACTAAGCTTTTCTGGCTCATTTTCTTTCCACACATTTTTTGAAAGATGATCCTGTTATATGTGCTGCATTCAAATAGATTCAAATGTGGACATCAGAGATCAGAATGTTGTTTTTTTTTTCTCTTGAGCATGACTTGGGTGTAACATGCAAAGAACACAGATTTGCATGCCACACGCAACAGAACAAACATTGTTAACTGTTCAGTGTCACGTCTGGTGCTGTTAGCTCCTCTGTCCCTTCCACACCAAGCTCTAACGGAGGTTCTCAGGTCAACAACTACACTACCCAGAATGCACCACCCGCTGACATCACGCACTCACCTGATCACGTGACACCTCACCTGCTTCCTCCAGGAAGTCCCGAATACTGATTACTGGCACTATAAAGGTGCACGCCAGACAAACACCCACGCCGCGTATTGTAGGTTCTCCTCTTTACAAAGCGTTACTTTATCTCTTGTCTTCAGTTTATCTTGTGTATGACCTTGCTTTTGTTTTCTCGACGCCGATTATTGCCTTTGCCTCTGATACTGGATTGCTTGTGTATTACCTGGACTGTGTTTTCACTACTGCCTCTTGGATTACCTCTGACATTGGATCTCTCGTGTATGAACTCTGGACTGTTTCTCGTTTATGGTGTGGTTTTGTCTTCATTGCTCTGTTTACTGGTGATCACCCATTTTTCTGTATCGACTACGATTACATCTGTTTATTGTTTTAATAAACTTTATATACTTTTATCAGTATCTGCATGTGTCTGCAATTCTGTACAAACCATGACATTCAGCCTGCTGTTCTGAGACCTGTTGTTTATTTTACTATTGATTAACAGCAATACACTGTTCACAGTAGCGTAGAAGGGGGTTAAACATGAGGTGGGGGGATTTTTAGCACTCCATATGCGTGTGTTTGTTTAGGCAAATTTTCTAAATGAATAAATCTCCTTTTTAGCACATTTTCATCCCATCACAATTGGATTGGAAATAATTGGATTTAGGTTTAATGCATGCCCAACTAACAGAACATTATAAAAACAATTAGCACCATTTGAGAAAGTTTCCAGAAGGTTAGCCTGTAACATTACAGAAATAACAATGTTTCAGGAATGTTCAGAAAGTATATGACATAATAGTGGTTTGCATCACAATCTTATAAGATCGTTTCTCACATACCATTCAAAGCTAGATGAATACTAACATTATGGAAACATTACAAAAAACGTTCTACTAACCAAAATAATGTTAGATGGGTGTAGGTCTGTATATTGTTTTTGCCTAATTTAGCATCTTAAACTTAAACTTAAGATTTTATATTGTGTGCTTAATTGCTTATTATTAAAAGTTATCTACTACACTAAAACATCCAGTAGCTTTAAAGTCCCACAAATTTAGGGGTTTGGGGATCATGTGGAATGATGCACATATTATGTGTAAGAGTACTTTTAATGTCTAATTTATACTTCTGCACTAGGAGTGTGCCATATCGTATCGTACACAATAATATTGCCAACATTTTTCAAAATCGTTAATGATATTATACCCTGAAATATCGTGCCATATCACCCACCCCTAATTATCACATCAGGGTACTACTTTTTTTACAGTTTTTTAGCAAAATAATAATTCACACTGTTCTCATTTTCCATTATATCTACTAGAGGCAGATTATATCTGTCCAGTATCATTTATTTTACTTCAGTCCTGGATATATGGAGACATTTGGAGTGCATTATTAGTGTTATGACATTCTGGATCAGGGTCTGTGTCTATGTGTAGACTTTGGAGACGTAGACGTAGACATCGCTTCATTGCTGAAGCATAAATTGTCCTTAATGCATGTAAATAAAGTGCTGTGTAAAATTCAGTGCTTTTGAAAATATATTTTTTTCATTGTTATTTCTGTTCTTTTTCATTGATATTCCAGATATTGTTATTCAAAATCTGATGACATCATTGGCAAATACAGGATGTGTGTTTGTACCCTGCTTACATTTCTGATGAGCTTTTTTTTTCATGCACAGTGTTGTTCCAATTTAGCAAGATAGATAAAAAGAAAACAATCAAACAGAACACATCCAAGATTTAATATATCAAACTTAACAGACAGCAGGAACAGAAAAAACACAGTTGTTTACTCAGTACTTGTAGGAACTGCCTGCAGACTGTAAATCTGTCCCCTTTAATGATCTTTGGGAAAAAGTTTCAGTTTCCAGTTTCAGAAGAGACCCTGGTAATCTGCTGCTTCGAAGTAAACACTGCAGATTCTTAATGATGTTATTACTGCAGGATCAGTAATCAGGATATAAGGACAGAACAGGACATATCCATGCCCGAACCGCGCGTGTAAACAGCGTGGAGCAGCAGAGACAGCATTTGTTCATAGCTGTGGTAATTAGCGTAATCTGGCTAATATATCAGATGAAACTGTGCCTTATCAGCAGTTTAAATCAAACAAAAGGGATTATATATGATAGCTGGGTCTGATCGAGAACGGATCACATTCTCGCCCCAAGTGAACCGCTCCAGAGTTTGTTTGGGACCAGACCAAGACCACCACCTCTAGCAGGTCTCAATCCAGTTGTTTTGATCTGCACTTGAGTGAGATTACTGTTTTCACACCTGCTCAATTGAACTGCACTAAGGGTACAAACGATATGTTTTCAAGTCCGTTTTAACTAGACCAAATAGTGCTAGTGTGAAAACGCCCTCGGTTGCAGACGGGGTCCTATTTATGCAATCTACGCAATCTTTTGTGGTGTAAGCTACACCAGTGGGGAAGGGGATAACAAAACCATTTCAGTGTTTATTATATTAGTAAAAGCAATACTTATAAATATACGTATATGTAGTATCCTGTTTTTCAGCAAACTTTCATAAAAAAAAATTTGGGAGGGGTTTTTATGGCACATTTTATAATTAGTTTTAATTTAATTTAATTAACATGGAATTATGCCCATGACTGTTCACCATGCCCTCACAACAATTAATTTAGATTATAGTTTTAATTAACAGTTCTCACTATCAAATGTGTCCTCAAGCACAGGGTGTACGATTTCATTGGAACTAATGTGATGATTAATAGCTTGGTTTTTTTTAAAAGCATGCTTTTTTTTAACCCCATTAGCTTTATATATATATTTTGGATTTGGTGTAATAAAATGCATAAACACTGCTCTCCTTCAGTGGCTGGTTCACCAAAGTATATAGTCTTCTTACCCCAAATGTAGTCAGTCAAGCGCGATTTGTTTGGTGTCCTGGAGCAAAATTTGTGCAGTTTTGTGCTGGAGGTGTAAAGCTAATGTAGCTGAGATCTCCATGTCACCCAAAATCTAAAGAAGAAAGCTTTAGACCCCAAAACATGTCATGGCTAATTTACTATATTTAGACCATAAAAAAATAATTTTAAAATGTTGTGCTGCTCCTTTAATGCATATTAAAAAGTGTGTTTTTGACTCTGGCTGGCGCAGTCTGACTACATTGATAGAACAGGGACCTGTAGAACAGTGTGTTAGTCAGAGGGTCACTCTGCAGCCTTTGTGCACTTTTAGTTTTAGAAATGTGGATGATCAATAGAGCTTTTTTTCCAGCCTAGCTTTGAATTGTGATGTAGCAATGGAGGAAGAAAATAAACAATGCTTTGTGTGTCTCCACTGTATGTCCTTGATTGCCCCCAGGGGGCTGAGAGCTACGGGAGAAGGGATATTTGTTAAGATCATGACTGCAGCGGAGGCAACAGTTTTAGGCTGTGCTTTATGACATGTTCAGTGCTAATGGTGGATTCAGAGCATTATTGCCTTTTACAGAGAGGAACCTGCAGAAAATAAACTAATTTCTGTCATCCGGCAGGTTGCATGATACATGCTCAGAACAGGTAACACCACAGCACTTTTATCATACAGATGTGTGATGATGTTAGGGCCCTGAGTACATCACCATCCACCAAGAACCCCTTATATACATTTTATCAAAGACAGTAAAAAGACATTAACACGGGGCACCGAGTGGTCCAGCGGTCTAAAGCGCTGCCAGTATAAGCGGGAGGTCGCAGGTTTGAACCCCCACTAATGCAGCTTTGCCATTCATCCGTATCTTTTGCACTGCTAAATTTAAATTATTATATAATTGAGTATTTGCACTTTCTCTATGGCTGACATCAGTTATTCTCACTTTATGCACATCAACTGGTGTTCACTGTCTGTTGTGTTCAACTGCACTACCTCCATTCTTCATTACACACACACACACTAAAGATTGTACTTTTACACTTTATATTGTATTTTTTATTTGAATGTATTTATATGTATCGTTATATTTTATCCTTTTGTATCCTTTTGTGTATTATACATACCTGCTGATGGATGTCTAGAATTTCCCCTCGGGGATCAATAAAGTATCTATCTATCTTAAGCTGCCGGTGCTCAGAGGGAGCAAAATTGGCCCTGCTCCCTTTGGGTGGGGTAGATGGCGCTCTCTCCCCACATCACTCCTAGGGTGATGACCACAGCACAGGGCGTCTGTGAGCTGATGTACCGAAACCGAGCCGCTGAGCTGCGATGCTGCTCGGCAATGCTGCATCAGCAGCAGCTCGAAAAGAAGCGGCGGCTGACTTCACATGTATCAGAGGAAGCATGTGTTAGTCTTCACCCTCCTGGTGTGTTGGGCCATTACTAGTGATAGGGGGAGTCCTAATGAGTGGGTTGGGTAATTGGCTGTGCTAAATTGGGGAGAAAATGGGAAAAAATTGAAATAAAATCATAAAAAAAGACATTAACACAGTACTAACCTGGCTCCTGTAGGAATAGCGGCATGCGAGCCACCCAGACACCTAAGGTCTAGGTAGAGACCAAGGGTTGTCCTGGGGCAGGGGGGCCTGGGGTACCTGTGGAGAGAAGAAAAAGATTAAAACATTATGTAAATGATTTACTATGGTACCTATGTATATACTTACCTGGATGTCCTTTGTTGCATGCATACCTGTAAAATCCATTATTTATATGTCCTGTAAATATATTGTTTGTCTGCTGAAATTTAATTTACCTGTTGGTTTAGCCGAGGGAGGGCTATAGGGTATTTAAGGCAGGTAAGCTTACTAACTGAGGACACTGGGGTTATCACGGGACGCAGGTCGCTAGAGTTGTTTGTAGCCTAAAACACTTTGCTACCTAGAGTGTTGTCCAGAGGTGGAAGCAGTCATCCCACCTTGTACTTCCCTACCAGTGTAAATAGTGTGTATAGTGTACAGTTAGTTTTTTTTGTGTGCTTTCATTTTTTTTGGTTTCTGTTTTTAGGTGTTTTTGCACAATAAATATGCTAAAAGGGATTCTAACCTGTCTCCTATGAGCTATTTGGCGTCTTGCAGACCCAACCCACTGGCATCCTCCTGACCTCTTATCCCCACACTATCACAAGATGTTTACAAGGTTTATCTATTCTCTTCATCCGACTTTATCAGCTAAATCTGTCCCAAGTGTACTCAGGTACTCACTGGGCCTAGTAGCATGTTTCAGCATGTACAGCTGGAGTTCCATGTTTTCGGTTGCTCAGGTTGTATTTAGTAATACATTACAGTTGTGTTACCTATGCTCTTTATATTTTGTGGTACGTTGCTCATTTCTTTGTTGAGTTTTGATTGGAATCAAAAGCTAAAAGTTAATATTTTTAAATGGCAACAGAATACAGCCAACCTACCCTTTCATTGGAAGACTGTAAGATAAATCACCAGAATAATTAGAATATAATTAACCTGTCATATGTTTATTTTTAATTTCCTGAAACAAACAAACACTTTACTTCAGGCCTCTGGAGATCCTAGTAACGTCACATAATTGACTTTTACATATTGAGTCATTAAATAGGTAATCAAGTAGTCCTGCATGGATTAGACAGTGAATATGAAGTGAATACGAAACTGTAAAAATTGAGGCCAAAGAACATTTTAAGGAAATTAAAGATGAAGTTGTAGACATGCAGTTGTTTGGATATCCCCTACAGCACTGTTTGATCAATTGTGAGGAAATGGAAGCTACATCATATCACCCAGACACAGCCTATACAAATCTGCCAGGAAGAACGGGTGAAAATTAGTACTAAACAAGATACAATGCAGGTCGAAATCTTACCCAGACAGACCTAAAATATTTATTGCAGCAAAAAGTGGTTTTGCTGAGTACTACTCACTTCACTAGATGTGAAGGCTTATTAAATTGCATTGTGAAAGTTTAGATAACCAGCATTAACATTATTATTTATTGACACGTCAGTTTAAATTATATAGGTTTCATGTAGTGTTTTTTAAGTATCATATTTAAAGGAACATGCAGACTTTGTGTAGTTCTGTTAGACGCCTGCAGTGTAAAACATCTTAGGTAAACTGACTGTGCTCCTCCTCCTGCCCTTGTCTGGGACAGCAGCTGTGTGTAATGGCAGGAAGTTGCTGTCAGTGTGTGTTTGGGTCTTCTCTCCTCCCTGATGTAACAGCGTATGACTTGTATGTATTCTTACAGAGTTGACTCATCACTTACCAATGCTGACACACGCTTTCACTTCTTACACACCACTCCCCCTTGCCATGACAATTAGTGTCACTGCGGGTTCCTGACTGTCAGCTCGCTCACAAACTTTGGTTTAAATTTTTTAATGTTTAAATACTGTATATAATTATCTACATAGTTTCATCATGAATTAATTACCGTATTTTTCGCACTATAAGGCGCACCAGATTATAAAGTGCACTATCAATGAAGGTCAATTTTCTGGTCTATTTTAATACATAAGGCACACTGGATTATAAGGCGCATTTTAAGCAATACTGTAAGGAACTTCTGATTCAGCAGGTCTCGCCACTGGGTAAAGCTAAGCTAATGTAAGTAAACAAAACTGTATTTCTTTAAAAAAAGACTTTTTTTAAGTCAAACAAGCACTGGATGTAAATCTACACAGATTCCTCTCCTGAAAACTGTTTATTTGGATGAGTAAGGCGTTTAAATCCCCACATTAGCATTAGCGACTAACCGCTAGCGGTTAAAGCCGCCCGACAGCTCTACACTGACAAACCCTGAGTGTTCCGGTAAGCCAGGGCGATATTAGCTAGCGGTTCGTCCTACATAGCTTGTTTTAACACAATAAATGCACAGACTACAGTCCGATATACTCACCTCTGAATTGAGAAAGAGCTAGCACGGTTAGTGGCTACTGCTGTTCTGCTCCAGTAGTGCTAGTCGGGATTAGCAGCAAGCTACAGGCTGATAATACTCACTTTTGCATGGCTAAAGAGCTAGCGTTTAGCGGCTAATGCTAATGCTACTCCAGGTTCAATGCTGGATAACTAAATTGAAACTCCTGTATAACACTGTACTTCAGTGGAGTGGCTTTACTGCTCCTTACAACCTGACTGGAAAAATTCATACATAGATTAAAAGGCGCACTGACGATTTTTGTGAAAATTAAAGGATTTTAGTTGAGCCTTATAATGCGAAAAATATGGTACCCTGAACTCTCATAAGGAATTGTTAGCTGATCACAATTCCAGAGATTATTTGTCTTTTCAAACCTTCTGTTAATACTAGAGTGTGCAATTAATTGATTTATTAGTTTAACCCAACAAACACACTGAAAGAGCTACTATAACATTGTGATTAACAGAAATCTGTAAAAGCATTACCTCCGTGCAGCAACAGAGGGAGCTCTTTATGCTGCAGGCTTTCCTCATGTGGCAGAAAGAGGCTGGAGGTAGAATGAGGTAAAGTGAGGTAGAGTTCTAACACCAAAATACTTCTTAGTATTTTACTTCTGCCCAGTTTAGTATTTGAAAATAAGGTTACCTGATTTACCTGATGCCCTAAAGCAGAGGAAGGTTATACTATTATATCAGTGCACATTCAGATTGCATTTGCATTGTTATATCTTTTTAAATACAGTTAAGAGAAACTGTAAAAAAACATAGCCAGGTCTTTAAGAGGAAGAAAACTTTAACAAAAAGCTTCTTATATGCTGGACAGAAAGGGAAAGAAAACTGTATGTGACCACAAAGGACAAGCTGGAAGGTTTAGCAGAGACAGAAGTCTTCATTGTACAAACATAAAAAGCAATGAAATGGTAACTTTATTTAAAACTTATACGGAAGGTAAAGTCTGGAATATGTAAAACATCATCTAGATATGCTAAAGGCATGAACTTAAAAATATTGGTAAATTCTAAACAGAATGATAATTAAACAGAATGTTACAGAATGTCCATCTATCTGCCACCCACTATCAGGCCACCCTCAAACACCTTGCCATGAGCACACTGACCAGTGTTTAAACTTACTCACAAGATATCACCTCACAACATTCCCAAGCCATCCCCTGGGATAACAAGCATAATTCATAAATTTATATACTGCTATGTTCTAATACTGCAATTTAAAAATCTGATTACAAAATGATGATAATATTATTATGCACCCCTACAAAAAACAAAAACAGCAAAAGCACAAATAATGAAAATCCATGCAGATGCACCCTAACCTATTCCTCCTGCCCACGTAAAGCATATTTAATCTAAATGCATTTGTGAGCATTTAAAAACTCATTATTATGATAATTCCCCAAGCTTTTGTGGAGAGCAATCCATTTTGACTGATGAGCAAATATTAATGCTGGTCCTCTATAATGCATGAATACACACATATGTGGAATATTAAAAGAGATTTAATTCACAGTCAGCAGGCCTAATCCCAAACCTCATTTCAGTGAACTCACCGGTATTGTACCTACAGCTCAGAGCACTGTTTTAACAGAACTACATTAAATATGATTTGAGCTTCTGCTGAATGACTTAAATGTAAATATATAGGTTTAACATTTTGTCTGTCTAAATATGATCAAGCATAACATTATGGCTACCTCTATTTCAGTTTCTCTGAGCATATAGAAGCAGAATTCAATATTTACAGACTGTATGCAGTTTCTCTGTATATATTATTATTCTTCTTTCATCCTGTTCTTTAGTAGTGATACTGGCATGTTGGTGGTGGCTGGTATGAGTGGATCAGACACAGCAGTGCTGCTGGAGCTTTTAAACACTGTGTTCACTCATTGTCTACTCTATTAGGTTTTGTTCACATTACAAGGCTGAAGTGATTCAAATCAGATTGTATTGCTTAATGTGTTCCAGATCTGATTTTTTTCATGGCTGTGTGAACGTGCCAAATCCATTTTTTTCAAATCAGATTTTAATCACTTTCATATGTGGTCCTAGATCAGATCAGATTGTATCTGATCAATGGACATGCAACATGAATGTGAACGGTCAAATCGGAATTCATGCGTCTTTTTGCTTTTACGCATGCGCTACGTACTTCTCTCGTATCTCTTGGTGCAGCTGTTGGTGCAGCTGTAGCTGCAAAAACAGCAAAAGCAAACCGCCTGGCCTTTTTTCACCTCTTCGACCTGAGCATGTACTTCAGACTAGAGTTGCATGGTGTACCGAAGGTTCAATTCTTTTTCGATACTACGTCATCACAAACGATTCGGTTCTTTAGCGTTCGATGCTTTCGATACTGTATATAGCTCAGTCACTAGCTTCAAATGAGTCAAATTAGTAGGCGCGATTTGATTCAGTTCATAAGAAAACTGATTCACACCGCAGCAGTCGGTGTGGCAGTATTCAGATAAACTTAGTGTTCTGAACAAATGAATCGATTCACGTGTGAATCGATTCATTTGACTCGGTTGAGAGCGACACACGCACGCGCAAGCCAGCAGAGCAGCAGCGAGTGTAGAATGGCGACGGCTAAAATAACAGATGTCTCTCGTCCGCGACTTGTGGACAAAACGGGCGCGAGGAGTGAAGTGTGGGAAAATAGTCTGAGATGTAGGCATCTGTTTTTTATTGATATTTTTATTTTTAAATAAAATAACGAAAACTGAAAGTGGAACTAAACTACTTTATTTATTAGCGCTGTTTTCACTCCCGCAGTTGTACAGCGGGGGGTGTTGTGCCGATTCTGTCCGCGAAGCGGGAGTCGGATTCAGTAGCGGATTCGGCACAAGCGCGGCGGCACCTCGCGGTCCGCGGTGTTAGTTGTAAGCACTCGCGCTAGCCGCAAAATACGACAGAAAACACTGAGGGAGCTGCAGACTTATGTGTGGGACTAGAATATGAGCACGAGGAGATAAAAGAGAACCTTTACCTGTGAGTAGCTCACATCAGAACACGCAAATCTCTCTCTCACTCTCGCTGTGTCTCTTTCTCTGTGTCTCTATCTGTCTCTCTCTCTCGCACGTGAACGCCTCCGCGTTTGACCTGCAGCACTGTGTTTAGCTGTTCTTAAAAATCATTTTAATTAAATAATAGTTCTATGCTTCTATGTTACAGTGTTATTTAACATAATTCTGATCATATTTCGCTCATTCATTTAGCAGACAAGCACCCTGATCTCTACAAAGAGCTGAGAAGTCGACAGGTTAGTGGAGTTAGTCAAGATACACTCTGTCTGTAGCTTTACTAAGATTTACTAGCGACTGCTAGTAAATCACATTAACACGGAGAGGAGTGTGCAGGAGTTTTGTTTTGGACCCGTGGTTTTCTCTATTTCTCCATTATCCCATTGGCTGTGAAACATGAACTCAAGATGTTCACGTTTTCGCGTTTCCATCGCAAATCTGTGGTCAGGCACGTAGCCTGCTTGCTCGTTACACTGAACATGGGCTTATTAAAAACGGTAAACGGTTGATTAATAAAACGGAGCAGTGAGTGTTAAAATGAACATAACATTGTAATGTTCTTCTGTCTCTTTATTTTCCTTATTCAGAACTTAACTTCTGCCCGCCCGTCAGGTTCACATAGTCAGGCTACCATTACCTCTGGTTTTAGTTTTAGTTTTTAGGAAGTGTTTAGATAATTATGTTATAGTTAAGGTTCAAATGTTTCATTTTAGAATAAAAACGTTTGCACCGATTGTTCAGTGTTCAATCCAGTTCAGTCAAAAATAAACATTTTATGTTCAGATATTTTTATTGTTTTTTTTTTTCTTCCAAGTATCGTTTTGGTATCGAGAATCGTGATACTACAGTTGGTATCGGTATCAAAGTCAAAATTTTGGTATCGTGACAACCCTACTTCAGACCAGCTGATTACTCTCCACTCCAGCAAAAGATGCTCCACAAATGATCTGCTAATGCATCCATTTCCCTTTTACAAAGCTACGAGTCGTCTCTCAAATATGAGTTGTTTTGTTGATGGTAAAGAAAGCGACATTTATATCATATCAACATATCACTGTGCGCAATGTGAGGCGTTTCAGGGACAGATTCGTTCACATTACACACTGATACAATTTACTTACATTTGTGAATGTGAACCGTCAAGATAGCCAATCCGATCTAAACAAAAAATCGGATTTGAGCAATGTGGTTCAAAATGTGAATGTAGCCTAAGACAGTCCTACCAATTGCTGCTCCACCTGCTCCATCAGTGCTTGCAGAAGGCTGCTCACAAAATGCTGTCCAGCAGTGAAACTGAGGTGCTTAAAATTTTCAGCAGCACTGCTGGTTCTGATCCACTGATTCATACCAGTACAACACAGACTAACACACCACCATCATGCAAGAATGACCCACCAACCATATAATATATGTTGTGTTGCATATTGATGTTAGATATAAATAAAACTCAGGCATATGATGTCCTTGGACATGCTTTGAAATTAGCATATACCATGTTAATTTATTTCTCTACAGTCTGAAAGAATGGCTTTATTGCCCCCCATAAAGCACAGATGGTTAGCCAAGCATTTGTTTTCCCACACTTTCACACGCAACGATAAAGAGAAGTTGAGTAAAGAAACAGCAGCAGTTATTGTTTTTTTTTCAGCATGTTTTGTGATATATAATTTTGTTAGTAGCTTCTTCCTCCAGCGTGTTCATGTTCTTCGTGTGTTCGTTCCTCGTGAGGCTGGAGTTTTAGATGAACAGTATGTTCTGTCCATCTCCTGGATTCCCCTCTCCCATGCTCCATTTCTGCCTTCACTCTTAAGTGTGTCAGAGATGTAGGTCACTTGTCTTTTTCCCTGCGTTTAGTCAATTCAATTTGGTAAAATGATAAGAAAGTATCAAATTTAAACGCCGCCCAAGAGCTTTGAGGCAAGGCACAGGCACAGGAGTCCGCCATACTTAAAATACCGGCTCCCCCGTGTCACTGTTCCTCGAGAGAGGGAGAAAGAGCAAGCACAAAATCTGTCAGCAAATAGGTTGCTGATGAGCAGAGAGAGTGGAGAAGTTGTGTCATTTGCTGATTTTAGAATATTAACAAAAAAGGTTTGATGGCAGTTCCCCATATTCTAGCTCATTTATTTGCAGGTATCTTGAAAAAAAGATACCAAACAGTCAATGGAACGGTACCTTGCTTCTCCCTGGGGTCGTGCCCTCAAGGGTACATCTTTAGTAGCTCAGAAACTAGTTGTGTAACTAGTTATTTAGTTACCAGATTTACCATAACTGTAGGCACAGATGCCTTAAAGGGGTGGACAGCCATCCCTGCAGCGCCTAGAGAGCAGTTAGGGTTAGGAGCAAAGTTTCCAACCCACTGATTAGGACTCCCCCTATCACTAGTGATGCCCCAACACCAGGAGGGGGAAGACTAGCCTCCTCCGATACACATAAAGTCAGACTCCGCCTGTTTTCAAACTGCATTGCAGAGCAGCATTACAGCGCGCTCGGAGGAAAGCATAGCGACTCTGTTCCAATACATCAGCTCACAGATGGCTTGTGTGATGTGGGGAAAGAGCGCCATTTACGCACCCAGAGAAAGCAAGGCCAATTGTGCTCTCTCAGGGCTCCGGTTGCTGATGGCAAGCTACATAAACAGGACTCGAACCAGCGGATTTTTAATAAATCAAAGCTTCTTAAATGTGTTTTTTGCCTTACTCTACCTCATTTTTCCTCACTCGAACCCACTATCTTACGCTACCTTACCTCTATCTCCATCTACCTGACTGTTTCTTCTTTGATATCTTTGTAATATCAATTGATCACAGTCTGCAACATAAGAAGTTCCCTCTTTTGCTGCATGCAGTTCATCATTGCAGCTTTTTCAATTAATTTATCATAAAAACTCTAAAATCACAGTTATGATAAAAACAACAATTTATCTTACAACCCAAATTTGTGCCTCACTCATGTGAGGTGTGTGTGGATGAGTATGGGTACATTACTGAATGCAGTAAAGTCCTGAAATGTTGTCTGCACTGCAGTAAAGATGTTTGCAGTAACCTAAACATCTTTAAAGATGTGATTACTATATGTATCATGGCTGCCCCACACTTTTGTTTAAATTACATTCCTGTGCAAGTGCTTTGAAATTTAACTATATTAACCAGAGTCTCCAGAGTCTTGCTCTTCTTGCTCCTGTACATCTATACCTTTGGCTTGACCTGGTTACCCGTGAGAATAAGCTGCCGTCATTTTCCCCAGAGCAATATTCATTCTACGCTTTTTATTTGTGAATTTTGCACAGGAGCAAGGCATGTCTCTTCAAAGTGATTTTATATAGATGACTTTCTGAAATGCTTGGATTCTAGCAATGGAATTTTGAAAACCTCTACAGCCTGGGAAATTACTTTCTACACTCTTGCTATTGTCCTAGTTTCAAAAGACCCCTGAATCCTATTTCACAGCCATAGAGCAAGGCAGACATCCAAATAGGTTTTTTTTTGTGGAACAAATTCAAGGGTCTTTCATCTAAAAGACGTGGCATTTTCGCTTTCTTTTGTTAAGGTGTGCACATTATTTGTTATTAGAGATGGTTTGATCCCTCCGTTTCCATTTTTTCCTCTACAACATCACTTTCACTTTCAAAAAACATGGTGTATATACAGTATTAGCCACACGCCACATACTAGTTCCTGTCCCATGATTTTTCCCATGTCTCATGGATGCTAAAG
Organism: Astyanax mexicanus; assembly: GCF_023375975.1. Taxonomy (NCBI): domain Eukaryota; kingdom Metazoa; phylum Chordata; class Actinopteri; order Characiformes; family Acestrorhamphidae; genus Astyanax; species Astyanax mexicanus. The sequence continues at coordinate 72,700,497 of NC_064408.1, forward strand.
AATACTGCACTGATCTGTAGGATTTGCATGTGGGGCCTCCTGTGTTGAAAGTGAATGTGATTTTTGTCATCAAGGAATAGGTAATGTTTTTGCTCACTATTAGACCTTGCTCAAATGTTGATGATTTATATTAACCTGCCATAAGCATGCTGGCCACTGTTTAACCTCACTCACATGATAACACCTTACAATGTGAACAGATGTGGGTGTTTCCATTCTGTCCCCTGAGGTAACCTTTTATGATCAATTTACATACTGCTGCCCCATGATTTGCAGTGCAGTACTTTGCTGTTAACAGGGGTTCTGTATTTGTGAAACAACTGGACTGGGTACCTAAAGTATCCAGTGATATTATGTAGATTATTCAGATACATTAATAATATAGCTTTAAAAGGACAGACTGTGACCTAAGGGAAATGAAGACTAATCTTTTAGGTAAAGGAATGTAAAAGGGGATGTCTCTCCTAGGCATCAAGCCTAAGCTGGAAGATTGGTCTACAAAATGAAGTACCTGTCCCCAAGGACGAGGCAAGCAGAGCAAATGGATGTGAGTGACAAGGACATGCTTTCTCTCAGATGAGAGGCTGCTTCTAGACGCTCCTCTCCTTCTGGGAATTTTTCTGGCATTGACTGATGGACTAAAGGGTGTCATATTTGTCCCTTGCTGACCGCTCGCTAAACAAAGGCCTAGGGCACCCGTGGGCATCTTTCATTAGAAAAGGTTTGTCAAAGGAACAGCCACTGTGTGGCCACTTGACTAATGGTCCTCTGACCCCACAAATCAGTCTCCCGTTCTCAGGACCCTTAGCTATTGAAAGAAAGCAGTGGCTCAGACTGATGTGGCCGGTGAGAGGGTCGTTTCTGCTGGTTATCTTATAGGCAGCAGCACAGCAGCATGTGGGCAGAGCTGATAGACTGTTATCTGGAGGGTCCACTGGTTCACTCTGTTGAATTCCTCAGAGTCCTGCCTGTTGCCTCTTCACTGCTCCTGCCTGCACTGGGTGAGCAATAGAGGCATTAACACCAACTCTCTTATCTGTCACTGCAAATCCACAAAAACATTACCACAGAGGGTCAGGCCCAGCTTTATGACTCCTAATGGTGTAGTAGAAATAAACAACAAGAAAAAAAAGGAGCCCCGACCTGGAAAGAGACGTGTTGTAACGCGGGGAACAGACAGGAGGCGGATTTAAATGCGGGTAAGACCAATACTTTAATAAATAACAAATAAACAAATAAACAGACAGGGGAATAACGAATAAATATGTATACATAAACAAACAGGGAAAACCAACAAATAGCTAAGCTAAACAGATAAGTGGCTAAACTAAACAGATAATAACTAAACAGGGCTAGGGAATATAAACAGGGAAAAATACATAAATATATACAAAAGAAACAAACAGGAAATACACGTGACTAGAAATAAACAAGAGCGTGAAAATACAAACAACCAAGGAACGAGAAAAGAGCTATAACGTGAACGTGGCGAGACAGACAACAGGGGAAGGTGCAAAGACCGACGGCTAAACATGGACTAAACTGTGCTATAAAAAGTAACAAGAAACACTGAACACCTGGGGAAGGGGCGGAGCTACAAATTACACACACGTGATGGAAAAGTATTAGAGAAACACACTAGGAAACGGGGAAAACACAGGAAAACATAGCGAGGGCGTAACAGAAGCCCCTCCGTAAACGCGCAGCTCCCGAGGCGCGTAAAAACGAACCCCGGGGGCCGGCGGCGGGGAGAGGCCGGGAAACACAAGAGACGAGGCCGGGGACTTGACTTGAGACAAAACAGGAGATGGGACAGAAGACTTGACAAAGAAAGGAGACGGAACCAGACACGGGGACAGACAGACACGGGGACCAGAACAGGAAGCGACATGGGGACCAGAACCACGTGGGGATGCCCAGGACTGGCTAAAGTCTGTGGGGTAGTCCATGGAGCCAGCCTGGGCAAAGTTCTTGGGCCTGGGCACGCGGGGCTTTGGCCGAAACGTAGTCCTGGGTGCTGGGATAGGCGTGGGTGTGGTGACAGGCCTCGCTGGCGACGCGACGGCTTGGGCAGCAGAAGCTGGAGGCGTGGCGACTCGGGCAGCAGGAGCTGACGGTGCGGTGTCTCGGGCAGCAGGAGCTGACGGTGCGGCGACTCGGACAGTAGGCACTGGCGGTGCGGCATCTCGAGCAGCTGGAGCTGACGGCGCAGCGACTAGAGCAGCTGGGGCTGGCGGAGTGACGACGAGCATCGCTGCATAGGAGCATGGACGGTGGGCACTGCTGGCATCGGCACATGGGCAGTGGACACCGCTGGCACAGGAACACGGACGGTGGGCACCGCTGGCATCGGCACATGGGCGGTGGGCACCGCTGGCACAGGAACATGAACGGTGTCGGGCACCGCTGGCATCGGCACATGGGCGGTGGGCACCGCTGGCACAGGAACATAGGCGGTGGGCACTGCTGGCACAGGAACATAGGCGGTGGGCACCGCTGACACAGGAACATTAGCAGTGGGCACCGCTGGCACAGGAACATTGGCGGTGGGCACCGCTGGCACAGGAACATTGGCAGTGGGCACCGCTGGCACAGGAACATTGGCGGTGGGCACCGCTGGTACAGGAACATTGGCGGTGGCGGGCACCGCTGACACAGGAACACTCACGTAAACAGACTTGGACCCTTGGGCAGTGGGTGTCTGTGTGGAGGCTTGGGCTGCTGAAGAGAGCACGGAGACTTGGCTTGAATTCACTGCAGCGTATTCAGGTTCCGGGGCGGCAGGAGCAGTAGAGTGTAGCGCCGTAGCCATGGAAACCTTGGAGCGGAGATCTGCTGCCGCCCTCGGAGCCTCGAAAACCCGGACTGGAGCTGCTGATTCCCCGAAAGAGTCCAGCGCATCGGAGTGCGGCTGGGCGGCCGCCGAGGAGGCTGGATCTGCCGCCGTAGGAGAAACAGGTGCCGCTGCAGCCGGAGAGGAGAGCGCCGTAGCAGCCAAAGAAACATGAGCCGTGGAGAAGCTTGGAGCTGCAGACGCCGGAGATGCTAGCTGAGTAAGCCGCGTAGCCTTGGAGAAGCTTGGAGCAGCAGCCGCCGTAGATGCTAGCTAGTTAGCCGTTGAAGCTAGCTGCGGAGCCGCCGAGGTGGAGCGCGCCCTGGGAGGCGGGTGGAGGACAGCCTCCGCAGCCGGCGGCAAGCGGGCTCTCGTCGGGAAGTAGAACTCGTCCTCCGAACTGGACGCGGCTGCGAGGAGGTCCACGTAATCCCAGAAACAGTCCTCACAGCCTGCGTTAGTGCCCCCCTTGCCTACCCCGCGGTTCGGAGCGAGGCCGATGGCCCCAACCGTTAGCTCCCCCCCAAGAAAATCCTCTGGATCTTGGGACCTCTTAGAGCGCCGTGACCGAGGCCTTCTTCGGCCTCGAGGCCTCGGATTATCCTGCGCCGAGGTCCCAAAGGGAGCGTGACGGATGGCCAGCTTGCATCCAGCCCAAGGGTGACCCGCAAAATCCATGTGGTCGGTCTTTATGTAACGCGGGGAACAGACGGGAGGCGGATTTAAATGCGGGTAAGACCAATACTTTAATAAATAACAAATAAACAAATAAACAGACAGGGGAATAACGAATAAATATGTATACATAAACAAACAGGGAAAACAAACAAAGAGCTAAGCTAAACAGATAAGTGGCTAAACTAAACAGATAATAACTAAACAGGGCTAGGGAATATAAACAGGGAAAAATACGTAAATATATACAAAAGAAACAAACAGGAAATAAACGTGACTAGAAATAAACAAGGGCGTGAAAATACAAACAACCAAGGAACGAGAAAAGAGCTATAACGTGAACGTGGCGAGACAGACAACAGGGGAAGGTGCAAAGACCGACGGCTAAACATGGACTAAACTGTGCTATAAATAGTAACAAGAAACACTGAACACCTGGGGAAGGGGCGGAGCTACAAATTACACACACGTGGTGGAAAAGTACTAGAGAAACACACTAGGAAACGGGGAAAACACAGGAAAACATAGCGAGGGCGTAACACTTGTCACCTACAGCTTAGGACTGTGATTCAGAGGCTTCCCCTGATTCTGTCTGTGAGCTAACAACTGACTTCCACTAGGGTCGCTGTATTGGTAAGAACCTGGCAATACGATATACATACATGATACAATGGTACAAAGCAGTATATCACAATACTATAAGCAAGCATATATATATTGCAATTTTTGATCAAAATCAAAATTTAGGAAAACTGTAATGGTATGGAAAACACACTATTACATATAAGGTAAACATAAAAGCCATTATATATGGAGACATCTCTAAGCCTGTCACAATAATTATGTTACGTATCAGACAATATATGGACTTGATCTCAGTCATTTTTGCTGAATGTTTCTTTGCAAGATGTGTATCAGTAATGGTGCCTCCATACACATAAGAAGCAAATAGGTCAAAACATCTCCCAAACTAGTATCAATTTAAAGTTTGTTAAAATGGGTATAATTACATTACTACGCAGTTGTAATATTGTTTATAGCAGGTATTTCTGGAACAATAAAATGTTAAATTGACAGGCCTGGATCTCTCTGAATATCACAGGAAGTACTTACTTGTGTGCCAGGCATCATCTAAACCCAGAGATCATGTTCTCTCATTTGGCTTGCAAACAGGAGCAGATTGCCAAAGAAAGAAGAATGCATACTGCCATTAACCATCTTTAGAGGATCACACTGCACCCACGTGAGTTCCAGGGTATCATCAGTGTCCTCACTTTGCTTGATGCTGTATGTATTAGATAAGCCCATTGATGTACTGTTTGTACAGATGGAGGATGTCACATCCTCATCTGAGAAAAGTCCTTCTCATAGAACACACACATTTACACCCACTTTCTGCAGCAGAGCTTTCTCTAATGTACTTCAGTCATGGGAATGGAGCTGCTGGAGCTTCCGTTTAGCTTTCTTGTTTGCTTTGTGTGAACAGTGTTACAGTAGAAGAACTTTCATTCTCTCTCTTTCTCTCTCTCTCTCTCTTTCTCTCTATCTCTGTCTGTCTCTCTAAGCATGCTCTGGAGATGGGCCCATAGCACATGATACTTTGTTACTTTGTTTGGGTTTATTTTGGGGAGAGGAGCATGAGTGCCATGTCATACTTTTTATAACTAATATAGAAGCCAATGCATTGAGGAGCCTGCTGCTACTGCTTCAAACAGAGCCTCGACAGATAGAAATACTCTTTCACCCTACATCAAAATTATTAGACTCAAACAAACCTGTGAAGTTAATGAAGACTCTAAAATGTATAAAAATTATATTATGATAAGATTTATGTGAAAGATTGACTTTTAGGTGCATTTAATGTTTACATAAAATTTTGACTTGGTTTTCCATACTAACAATAGTTCCTAAACAGTAAATATTAGAATTGTAATATTACAATACTGACATATTCTTTAAACAGATCCACTTTTACAAAATAAATATTTACCATATATTACTTTTAAACCAGCAAGAGCATGACACATTTAATCTCAGTGTCTTCATGAGGGAGAGTCACCTGAAATAGTTTTCTCAGCGTTTTGAAGGAATTCCAGGAGGTGCTGGACAAGAGTTGCTGCTTTTCCTTCACGCTGTGGAGCTCTAGTTCATCCCAAATCACCTCAAATCATCATCTCAGTTGATCAGGTTTAGATCAGGGGATTGTGGAGGTCAATTTTTTTTTTTGTAAACTCGGTTATTCCATATGTGTCCCTTAATTAATTCAGTTTTTATGTCTTTAATATTAATCTACAATATTCAATAATCAATGAGAAAGTGTGTCCAAAATTTTGACTGGTCCTCTAAAGTGATCTTGCATGTTTATGATGAATTCCCATTTTGTCTGTTGTTTTTAGGAACTGCTGTTGCTAAAAAAAAAAGCATATTTACCTACATATGCTGTGTTTTTATTGTTGTGTATTTGGAGCCTTGTTAACAGAATTTAAATTAAACTCATTTTGTGTATTTGAAGTTAATTACATATTAACAATTTTACAACAAATACTGGATTTCTTTTTAACAGAGGTGAAATACTGATGTTTACCTTATCACTAAGGAGCATGGCTTTGGGAGAAAGTGTATGAGGGTGGTGTTTGTCCTTGAGACTTCCATCATGTGTGTTTTGGTTGCTGCATCTACGTGTAACGGGAGCAGGGTTTTAAATAGATACTCGCTGACCTTGATAAGGCAGGTAATTATGATTTTACTACTACTGTGATTGTGACTGCTGCTGACTCAGTCTGTCCACTCTACTGACTGTATCTGCCCTGGCCAGTGATGATAGATAGCAGTGATAATGAATCGAAATTGATTTTTGCAGCAGTGCAGAGGACTGCCGGAGTGTTCAAAGCTGGTGGTTAACTTCTGTTCCAGGCACACGAGGCTGTTTCCAGAATACAGCGTGTTCCCTCCAACACGAGGCATAATTAGCTGTGCTTTCATCATTCTCAACACAAAATTATGCGCAAAAAAGCAGAATGTTGCAAAGTGTTGGTTCTCCTGGTTATGGTCGCTTAACATGCTTTTGCTGGTTATGCTGGTTGACCAGCTTGGTGATGCTACTCATGCTGGTCATACTGGTTGTATTGCTTGGTCTTTATGATCATACCCTGTGCTGATCAAGAGCTAAAGGGTTCAACCAGATTGTTGTTTTTTCAGTTATCATTTGTTTTTTTTAACCGAGTGATTAACTTAAAAAACAATGCTCAGTTTCCACTTACTTCCAATACTGTAGAAATAGTGAATAAACCTACAGTCATCTGTCTGAAGTTCTTATCTAGTTCTTATCTGCACAGGCTAATGTTGCTAACAAGTAATAGAAGCTCATTCATCTGTATGGCTAATAATTACACACTGCCTCCAAATATATGAGAGTCATGAAGTAATCTCATATAGAATTTATTATATATTTTATAATAAGGGTTGGGCAATATGACTGTATTTTATATAACATTGAATTAAAATCAGGTACCACTTTAAAATAAGACCACCTTTATAAAGGGTCTATAAATGGTTTACAATTAGTTTATTAATGGTTATTAATTAGGTTGTAAATGCCTTAGAAATCATTAATAATCAGTTATAACACATACGTAGAAAGGGCAACAATGACCTGTTGTTTATAAATGACTAAAATAGTTATTGGTGGAATGCTTAAACTTGGGAGTTAAATGGTTAAACTGATACTGACTGATGGAGAATATTGAGATGGAGAAGCAAGTTGAGTTAGATGGAGTAGACAAAGCAGACAAGATCTGAAGTTTAACAATATAGACGGCTATGGGTTCACTATTTGGCAAACAACAGGTCATTGTTGCCCTTTCTACGTATGTGTTATACCTGATTATACAACAGTTAGTTCCGACCTCACAATCTGATTGGTTTGAGAAGTTTTCTAGCCGTGATGATATTTGTGATAACATCACGGCCTTCTCACACTAAACTTGTATCACTCCGCCGACGCGTTGCTGAGTAACGATGTATACACACAGTACAGTTTTGAATCATCGCCTCCACCGGCACCAACAGCAGCGTTAGCTTAGCACAGGCTAGCGCTCAGCCGCGACACACTTGCCCGCGGCGCTGACTCGTCTTATGTGGTAAAAGGGAAGGTCGTCTGACAGCCAGAACGATAACTTAACCAGCCAGGCTAGGCTAAACTAAGTTAATGCTGAGCTAAAGCAAGCTAGGCTGACTGGGATTTTCCGAAGCGCGGATAGCTTGACTTCGGTCATCTACCCACAGTCCAGCCACACCGGCAAGCTAACCAACACCACCCAGCAAAACAAACAGAAATGCTCAGAAAATGCACAGCGTTTATCTGAAGACGTATCTGAGCAGGAGAGGAGAGTATTAGCATTATTTCACGCTCCTCACGTCACCATCCTCACTTATTCCCAAGTTTGCTTTCAAGCTAACTTTCGTGGTGTTAGTCTGTATAAACCATACACCGTTTTGTAGTTAAGTTGTTGTGGAACTACTTTTTGGCGGAAAGCACAGTCCATATTAAAGCATATTCAAACTGAATTTCTTAAAGTTCTTCGATTTATTTTCTTTATTCATTTTGTAAAAATAAACTGTTGTATAAAAGTAATAGAACACTCAAGGTCGTGTGTTATCATGAATAACATCACGGCTGTGATTCGGTCGCAGTAGATCATCACAGCCGTGATTTTATTCATGATAACACACGACCTTGAGTGTTCTATTACTTTTATACAACAGTTTATTTTTATTTTTATTTTACTTCTATTTGTGATAACACACTCCCTCTCATGTTCTATTGCTTAATTATTAATGATTTCTAAGGCATTTACAACCTAATTAGTAACCATTAATAAACTAATTGTAAACCATTTATAAACCCTTGATAAAGGTAGTCTTATTTTAAAGTGGTACCCAAAACCATTGTAGGTAACATTGTTAATAGTATATTTAAAATGTAGGAGTTTTTCTTAACATGGTTTATGTTTGGTTTAAGGTTGGTATACATGTAGTTTTAGTGCAGCTTTAAACTGGCTTTAATGTAAAGTTTGTTGACTAAATGCACAATTTAAGGTAGTATTGTCCACCGCTGGTTATATGTTCTCAGATCAGATGTCAATTGGAAAAAAACTATGACCTGTCGTGTATTCTGACAATTTCTTAAAGTATCACATTTTATTGATGTGCATTTATTGAACATATTAGAAAAGGTTAAGTCTTTGAGCTGCTTAATCATTTTTCTATAGACAGTAGTAAACTATAATATGTGAAGTCAAAACATCAGTGCTAAAATACCTGCATTTTGTAACACTGCAGAAATACATTATATTTCACCGTAATTTTAGTCCAGGTGAATCTAATTCATATTTATCTGTCTGTATATCTGCTTTAGTAGATACATGCTTGAAAAATAAAAGTCTGTATTGTGCATCACTAATATTACCCCCTTTAGCTTTAGGCTTATTATGTTGTTTATGCTTGGGCTCATTATTCAGGTACTGCTATGGCCTAATTAGGAACAGCTTTTTTAAAAAAGTATGTTGCAACTAACGATTATTTTGGTAGTCAGCTAATCTGTCGATTCTTATTTTTTTGATTAGTCAGCTATTATTTCTGAGGGTATGGCTCCCGTGCTTAGCTTTTTTAACATTTTAAAACAATAGAAACAGCAGATCATGAGATATCAATGCTATTTAAATGATCAGGAGACATTTAAATATGGAATTTACTGATATTTAATGCACAAATATGTAAACCGTTGTGTCTGAGCACTTTATATAACAGAGAACAAGCACTTTGTGTAGTGGATTGCAATCACACATTTGTATACACATCAATATTTTTGATTTTGTCGATTTTCTTTCCAGCCCTAGTTGTGAAAAATGGATGCCTGAATCAAGTGTGGATTTATTGGGCTTTAGAGAGATTTTGCTAGATTTGGAAGAAATATTGATGATTTAATTACATTACAATTCAATTATTGGATGCCTAAGCTAATGGTAAGAAAACGAGAGACAGACAGACAGAGAGAGAGAGAGAGAGAGAGAGAGAGAGAGAGAGAGAAGGTAGAAGGGAGTGAGTAACACACACACACACACACACACACAGATCCACAGTAAGTGATTAGTGCCCGAGGGGTGCAGACCTCACTGGGCTGCTCTTTCCCAGGGTTGCGCAGCTCCAGCTTCATGCGGTGCTGCATCTCTTTAAACACACACTTCAAAGAGTAGCTTTTATAGCAGGGGCTGGAAATGCTAACCTTTGACTCAAAGCACATCCCACTGCAAACAGGACCTGTTAAAGCACCAATGCCCCGCACTTTATGTGTGTCTGCTCACTTCCGCCGGCAAACCAAGACGCTTGCCAATTAGGAGCTTAAGACAGGCTGCTGGGTCATTCTGTTTAGTGAAAGAAGTAGCTTACAGTGATGCTCTGGGCAGTCGGCCATATCAGTCCAAAACAGCATGAATTGATTTGCCTTTTTTACTGGGCGGCTGTTTCAATTTGCTACTGGCACATTATTTAAATTAAATTTGTCTAAAATGTGTTAAAAACGAAAAGTTTTATGCTTCCTTACTGTAAATTGTTGTAACTGGCATATGGGGTACACGGCATATTGCACTAAATAATTTGTCCTAATAAACTTCACCCAGTGAACTCTCTTTAAATCTCTCTTGTTCCTTTTTTTATTTTACCTAGTACTATGTGTTGGTTAATAGTTTTTACAGTCTTGGTCTGGCCTTGCTTATGCACTACTGTTTGAGGCTTTCTATGTAGTTTTGTTTTTATATCAGCAGAACCTTTCCCTCCAATAGTACAATAGACTATTATGATAAAATGTTTTATGTATTGTGTATCTTTTGTTCTATTACTGAAAAAAAATCCGAAAAATCCCTGTAAGTAGTGACAGTACAGTTGTAAAAGAAATGATATACACATACATTTGATTTGGAGGAGACTTTTCTACACTTTGTAGCATTTATAGAAAAAAATTAATTGAGCTGTGTTTCAAACAGACTACATCATAAACAGATTAATTGGCTGAGATGAAAACTGGACTTTTTAAAATCGGTAGGGTAAAAATTAGGAGAACTGTCAACGTGTCTACATTTTAGCATAGCAGACGCACATTTTATCCCCCTAGTACGACTGTACAATTTCAATCTTTTAATCTCGCATTTCCCTCATGTTGTATCCACTGTCTGTCTCTCTCTATGTCTCTCTCTTTCTCACACACACTCTCTCTTTCCCACTCACTCAAGACCTACACAGTTCTATTAAGACTTATATATAATTAGAATTAAATTTTGTCAATCTAATGCTGATCAATAAATAAGTAAGAAAATCTGTTGCTTTACACATAAGTGCACTGTTTGATATTTGCACTAATGATTCAAAATGTTTATTTATTTTTCATAAACACACATTCTTTAAATATATAGATTTAATATATTGAGACTAGGATATTATAAGGCTTCCAATCATGTTTTTGAATAATGCAAAATATTGATTATGCATTTTTTTCATCATAATTATAGAAATTATTGGGAATTAATCTTTGGCGAAGGTCTTCTAATGTAAATTATGTCTAAAAACACTGATATGTGTTTCTAATATATTTTAAATATATATATAAATATTTATAATATATATAAATATATAAATATATGTGAGAAATAAATTTGTCAAATATCAGTTTGTATTAGTGGTCATTTCTAAACATTGTTCTAATGGTATTAAATTGATTCGGACAAATATAACGTGCATTGCTAAAAGTTCTTTATTTTCATCCCCGGGGTTGTTTCAATTGCATACTGTTTATTATATCATAATTATAATGATTATAATAATTATTACTATTAGTTTTTGAGTATGAATTATGTAAAATATATATAAAATGGCAACATTTATTAAAGAAAGAACTTTCAGTTATGTATCCTGGCATAGGTAACACTGCATCACTTCATGGTATTACATTAAAACAGACTAGTATCTTCATAGAAATACATACTCTATTAAGATGAGTATATAGTTTACCTTATATTATTAGTGTGAAGTATATAGTTGGAAGAGTGAATGTCATTATAGAAGTGTAGATAGATGTCTCTATCTCTCACTATTTCTCTCTCTCAGTCTCTCTCTCTCTATCTCTCTTTCCCACATGCACATACTGACATTGCATATATATAGATGGCACGGTGCCAGTAGCAAGCTGTGACAGGTTGATCTCCCACAATCCCTGTCCAATCATTGGGGTCCAAAGTAAAGATGATCTGATTGTGAAAGTCAGGCTTATTAATGGTGTCATTTTATCTGTTTTTAGTGGAGGACAGATAGTCATGAGAACACACACCAAACATCTGTTCTGCACTGTGGAGCGTTTCTCACACCTCTTCCCTGAGATCATTATGTAATGGGTGGATTATGTGTGTGTAAACAGTTGCTTTAGGAACACCTCTGGTGTGTCAGTTCTCAGAGCTTTGATGTGAATGTCCTTTTACACAAATAGATTGAACACATATATGTCTACACATTCGTGTTTACATATATATGTGTGAACTTTATTTATAGAGGAATTTGACGATGGTTTGCTACTTTTTTTCTTTTACTGCAGCCTTTTTTTCACAGTCTATCAGACATAAGATGTTGCTGTGAGATAGTATTGTTTGTCTTCCACAATAAAAGTAGTTATTCAAGTTCAGGAGTCAACTCCAACCCTCCTGCTGGAGAGATACCTTTAAGCCTGTGGATTCAACCTTAATCCACCTCGTCTGATGCTATGAGTGAACTATGGCTATATAAACGTAAATAAGATTAATTTTAAATTGGCAAAATGAAATTACTTTTATATTAGTGGTGTCACTTACTTAAAAAAAATATTTGTATGTAATTATATCAATCACATTAATAGTCTGTTATTAATCAAGGTTAAAATTGTAATAAAACAAATGTAATGCATTGTATTGAATAGAATTGTTTGAACCTGCATTTTAATGAATGAGATTTACTAACTTGCTGAAGCTTCATGATTGGCAGGGCATGGACTGGAAACTTTGGCTTTAACTTTTGAGTCTAAAGCCCTATCCGGATGGGATTAGTTTTTCAGGGGGTCCTGGGGTAATTTTCTCTGTGATTTTATTCCTGTCCAGAATGGCATAAGTGTTTTTCTCAGACCTCCTCTGAGAAAATTAAAGGCTGAATTATCTACTGTTTTTCTCTGAACTCCGTGGTCCTCTGGTAATTTTAGTCCCGCCTGGATGCAAATCTCTGAGTTTCTTCACCTCACATTTAATAAAAAAGCTATTTGTAAGCTGCCACGCACCATAATTAAATTTTGGGCGAGTGGAAATAGAGGAGCTACTGAATGCGACGTCATGTGACCGAGAAAGCCAAAAAAACTCACTGGTCCTCCTGTTTTTTCAATTGCAGTCCAGACGCAAGAGATTTATCACTGAGTAGAAGTGTGCAATATTTTTCACAGACGTCCCCCTGAGAAACGAATCTACAAATTATTTGTAATCTACAATTTACAAATAATGTATTTTTCATCATACAGTCCCCAGACCCGCTCAGGCTCTACTGCCACTTTCTTGAAGCACTTCCGAAACTCCAGCAGCTGTAAACTATTTACATAAATCTCTCTCTGATGAAGATTGACAGGTTTCTGACGTGGTGGGCGGTCCTTGTGATGAGTGATATGCTTTGTCAGTTTCACACCAAGCATTGGCTGAATTCACCAATAACAGATGAGTGACAGACCACAGACACACACCACCACCAGTGAGACACAGAGGGAGGCGGCGCTAGTGTCTCAGGCAGGTTGACAGCACTAATATATAGATATATATACTGCAATATAAAGATGTAAAAGAGTAAAGAAATAGTAAAGAGAAGTCTATTACTAGATTTAGTTCTCACAACAGGTTGATATGAAGGTGTTTAAAGGTATACAGTTGAAATTGGTGTGGATTGTTACGTCTTTTTTATTTGAAACCAAAATACTTTGGTTTGCTTGTTTCAGTCACAGCATTTATTCATTTATTTAAGCAGGTTAACCTTCATGTTATTACAGAGTTAATATTTTAGACCATTTTTACAGTGCAGTTCCATACAGTTCTATACATATTTATCTTGTACAATATTCTTGTACCAAAACAGTTGCTAAAACAGTGTTTGTTTTAAAGGTTGCCTTTCTTTTTGGCTCCTTGTGGAACATCTGACTGGATCTAAGCCATGAGCCCTGAAAATGCCATGCTCTCACAGGCTGCGCTGGCCAGGTTCTTAATTGCTAACAACAGGAGTCGGTCACCCATGCATCAAATGGAGCCTAGCTGATTGTTTCACCCTCCCATGGTGAAAGTTTCACTAGGTCTCTAATGTCTAACGCAAGCAAAAAATCAAAGCTGTATAGACATAGGGCTGCTGCTGTAGGTATACAACATCCTTTCCCATGCTATTTTCGGACGAAAGCTCTCAACCTCACATCTTCCAGCAAGAGACGCCTCATACAGGAGCTGCTGTTAAGAGTTGTGTTCATTAACATTTCACCTACTTATAAAAGCCTCAGTTACCATTGGATCCCCCTCCCATCAATTATAGATCTTTAGAGGTACTTACAGAGTGGTCTGGACCACCATCTGGAGCCTCTGTGGTATTTAAGATGTGGTTATAGAGTGTCTTGGCAGACTGGGGCATCAGCTAAATCATCTTGAGATGACATCCTATCGTAGCACTCTCAGACTGAGGTTTCATTAGCCTCCTCTAATCCCATTACAGTCATATGACTGGTTTTATGGGCATCAACAGACACACCCTCATCACACCCACAGATTTACCAGAAAACAACTGTGTGTATCCACACATGCATCTGCAGACTTCCTGTAGCATGACCAGGAACATTTTTATACTGTTTATTCTCTACGTGAGGATTTATTATACTGTCAACAGTGTTTATGCCCTTTGTAAACACTACCTGCCCTTTTCCATTGTGCGAATAGTCTTCTGTGTTTTTACAAATGAAGTACCATTAATATTAATACTGTTTATTACAGCAGTCTCTTACAGCCTTCATGTTTACATAGAAGTCCTAAGGGTTTTACTTCACTGATGAAGTCAGTTTTTGGGAGGTTGGTGCCTTCATTACCTTTTTAAAGTGACTTGACTTTGCCTTCAGTCTGAACAGATATACAACAGAACAATTGTTCACACTGCAAAATCATTTTGAATTAGACCCATTTCATATAATTTCAAAATGAAAATTTGAAAAAAAGCTAGTGACAATTAAATTTGTTTTCAGCGGAAAAAAGCAATCCAAACCAACTTGGTCTTACGTGAAAAAGTAAATGCCTCCCCATGAATTAACTGTGAAAGAGTCCTGTTTTCCTAGCCACAACCAGGGCAGATAACTGCTGGACCTGACATATCAAGAAAACAATAAAATAGAACCTGTCTGACAATCTGAATCAGGATAGAAAGAACTCAAAAAGCGACATTCTGAAGAAATTCAAGATCTGAAGAAATTCAAAACAAAACCACTGACATCTATCAGTCTGGAAAATGTTACAACGTCATTTGTTAGGCTTTGGGACTCCAAAAGTCCACAGTGAAAGAAAAAAATGGAGGTAACATCAAAAGGGCATGGGCAACTCATACAGGAGGTCACAAAAAAAACAAAAAACAGAAAAAAATCTTAAAAATTGCAGGACTTAATTACCTCAGTTAAGTTCTGTGTTACTGATTCAATAACATATCTGATTACCTTCTGTCTTCTGTCTCTCTGACATATCCTCATGGATGAAGGAGCATCACCTTCAATTAAATCTCTCAAAGACTCTGGTTATACCAGCAAAACCATCTTTTCAACACAACTTCTCTATAAGCATCGACTCTCTCTCTCTCTCACCGACAAAGGTTGCTAGGAACCTGGGTGTTCTGGTTGATGACCAACTCTCCTTCACGCACCATGTGGCCTCGGTTGCTCGGTCCTGCCGCTTTGCGCTCTATAACATCCGAAAAATTAGACCGTTCTTGACGCAACAGGCCACCCAACTCCTGGTGCAAGCGGTCGTCATCTCACGCCTCGACTACTGCAATGCCCTGCTAACTGGCCTCCCGGCCTGTGTAGTAAAACCACTCCAGATGATCCAGAATGCAGCAGCACGTCTGGTCTTCAACCAGCCAAAACGGGCACATGTCACCCCGCTGCTCATTGAGCTCCACTGGCTACCGGTTGCTGCTCGCATCAAATTCAAAGCTCTTACTATCGCCTACAAGGTGATGACAGAACAGCTCCTTCCTACCTGCACTCGCTCCTGAAGGCTTACGCTACCTCCCGGCCGCTGCGCTCCTCCAGTGAACGTCGCCTCACTTTGCCAAAAACTCACACAAAGCAATCCAGACTGTTCTCATACAGAGTTCCCCAATAGTGGAACAAACTACCTTCCACTACCAGATCAGGAGAATCTCTCACTATCTTTAATAAACTCCTGAACACAGAGCTCTTCAAAGAGCACTTACTCTCTTAACACCTCTAACACACTAACTACTTCTAACCTCATTTCCTTCTTCCTCTCCTTCACTCCTCTATCCTATTACTCCCCTTGTCCTCCTTTTATCCCTATCCAAAGATGTTTTACCTTGAAACTTATTTTACATTGTACTTGACTATTGTAAGTCGCTTTGGACAAAAGCGTCTGCCAAATGTAATGTAATGTAATGTAATGTAATGTAAAAAGTATTGCCAATCTGTCTGTTGTGAAGTAAGTGTTATTTCCCGTGTTTTGTCACCCTGTTTTTGAACCGCCTGTTTACGGCTTCCTCTTGTTAGTTTTTCCCTTTCTGGATTTGAGTTTTGGTTTGATTACTTCTTTGGCTTTTGCCCTGCTTGTCTTTTTAGTTTATATGTCAGCCTGGTCCTCGTTTGTTTTGATGGTCTTAGCCCTGTTGCTTAGTAAAACACCTGGTTATTTGTGTACACCTCTACTGAGGCTGCTTAAATCAGTTTATTCATTTTAAATCTGCAAGTATCTGACTAGTGCAGAATAATTGACACTGTGGATCTGATTACAAACTCATGTAATCTCAGCTGACAGTGTTCTTTAATCTGTTTTACGAACGTACTCTTTCTTTTGAATTTGCAGGAGACAGACCTTCTGGACATTTCTTCTATCAAGGATGCCCGGACCGGGAAATATTCCAGAACACCCAAGGTAAGCTGTAGTTTTGAGAGGGAAATCTACATTTGCAAAACCCCAAACTTAGCTGCTTTCCTTTCCTCAGGAATTTTTGAAGGGGAGCAGACCTCTTTGCCAGATATTGAAACAAATATTCATCTAAATAATATTTAGACAGGAACATGCTGACAAAACCCAAAGCTCTCCTCGGCCGGGCTTGCCAGGAAATTTTTACTACATCCCCAAATTCATTCTCAAAAGTTCTGCTGAGCAATGATAAAGAATGTTCAGCAGACTGGTTTACACAGCTACATCCCTTTTTTGCTTAGATCCTAAGAAAACAAACAAGAAACAGTTGTTCGTGTGTGTGATGTGTAATGAATGTGTTTGGAAGGAAAGCAAACTCGTAGTTATCATTAGACCAGCCTGGCGAGAATCAGATAACTGTTCCTGAATCAAATGTGCTTTCTGTTTCATCATTGGCCAGTAGCAGACTACAGAGGATTCTCAGAGTTAGGGTTGAAGGCAGAACAGATCAAATAGGAAGTTTTAAAAAAATGTTATCTGCACTGAAACGACTTCTGAACTCATTAAACTGCAATGTGGAAGCCTTGCAGTCCAAGAGATGATGTGCTTTTCATGTCGGAGGCCATTAGAAGAATACGCTGGTGCCACATTCAAGGCGAATCCCGGTGCAGGCTGAATAAGTGAAGCTAATGTTCCAGCCTCAATCCAACAGCTAAACAGAGGGATGCCAAAAAGCACATCACTTTCTGCAGCATGACTTTATTAGGCTATTTCTGATAGACAATGGCTGTGCTGTGTCTCTAATGCTATAGGGCGGCTCACTGAAACAGTAAGAGACTAAGGGACTGCATTCTGCTGAGTGCTCACTGGATGCAGCAGGCGACGCTGCTAGAGGCACGCGGTCTCGGTCGACCAGAGAGGCAGACACGCCAAATGACTAACTATCCATAAATGCACTCTAATCCATTTAGAAAAATCAGCCAACCTCAGCTAAACATGCTTTTTAAACACAGTGTCAGGAGATGAGTCACAGCGAAACTATCAGTATTAAAAGAGCAATGACCGTGTGAGCTGAGGAGCACATGAAGCACCCTGAATTTAATAAACACAGCTTAAAGGAGTAGCTTTAATCAGCTAATTATCAATACACTTTTTAACCCACTTAAGTTATTACATAGTTATTACTTTTATAGATATTGCAGGGTTTTCAGTGCAGAACTAACAAAGCAAACTTTAAACAACAAACATGTTCTAAAGATGATGAAGCTAACAGGCAACAGAAGGTTGTAGTAACTACTTACCATTGTACAAACTGCATACTTAAAGGTCTCATTCCATTGTTTTTTTATTCATTTATTCATAATGTCTAGTTGTGATCTCTAGTATGATTTAATGCCCTGTGAGCTGTTTTTTTTTTTGCTCCGGTGATCCGGTATAAAGCTGCTTTAGTCTGTTGTAGGAGTGGGGGACTATTCATACATGCAAACATATCACCTCAGATTGGCTAACAGCACTGTGAGATGAACAACAGTTAGAAATGTTTTAACATAAAGATATTTCTACACTAATAACAATCTTTGCAATGCCATATGTTACTTTACAACATGTGTCATGCCATGTCATGCCTATGACATTGCAGTTCAGCCAATGACCGAGTCTTAGAGTCTCTGTAAAATGTAAAGTCCACCGGAGATCCTGTGTAAACCTAGTTAAATACACAGAGGTGGGTAGTCCAGGTATAGAAAGTAAAAATCCACCCAAGGTTGTCTGAGCTGCAGTAGAGCCACCCAGGCAGTTGTTGTTAAATGTGATTGGGTTTTAAATATTATTTTTTAGAGAAACTTACTGGCTGGTGTTTTTTACAGTGGTAGTAACTGAAATCAAGAGTTGTAATGTTTACATTGTATATAAATAGATCTACATCCTGCTATTTTGTCCCCTAAAGATTGTTTGACCTCAATCTAATCATATCTTATTGTTTGGTATATAGTGTAGGTAGGATGTGCTGCCAGTACTGCAGTAAAGTGTTTTGGGCTGATTAGTTTTACTTTGACATCTGAAATCTGTTTTTGATTGCTGATATAAAATAACTATTAAATGGTGTAAATGTAATGTAATGCAGATGCATGTGTGACATTGTACTCTTCTCAGTTTTGATCATGCTGTTCAGTGAATGGCACACATAACTCTTGCAGTTAATGATTTCAGTGATTCACATCAGCCATAATTCAAGAAGAAAGAAATAGCAGAAGTATTTTTCCCCGCATAAATTTGGTGGCATTGGCAAAAACAGCTGAAAAGATACAAATTGCTGGATAAGGACACGCAGCTGAAACACAGTAAAGCACTAGAAATACAGTAAAACTGTTCTTCTAGTTTATAAGAAAGACCCTTACTGCTGCAGGCTAAGTATTATGTTGGATAATGGATAATGAAGCCATGCTAGAATGTTGTAAATCTCCAAAAATATCAGTTTTTGGTTTTGGTAATATATACTTGATATCTGATACATTACAAAGAATCCATGCATGAATCAGTGTGTTAAATGACTTTCAAGCACTGGCTCACTTTACACAGCATAGCCGGGTTAACAGACACAACATAAGCGATATGCATAACCACGCCCCCAACTGGTGTCAGTTCCCACAATATCCCATGAATGATCCACTGGATGGAAATAGATCAGGAAATCACCTAAAAGCTTCCTGTGGACATCATTTATATAACTTCTAGGAAATCAAAACACAATTCTCTATTCAAACATGTCTATACCTGATTGAGTTTACATTCACTCCGATTCCCTATGCAATTCTCAGCTCTGCTTTATACCATTTCCACCTTCTAAGAACGGTTAAAGTTCCCTTTTGTGTGCTTGACCCCATTAAAATCAGGTTGGAGTTTGCATTTCCTTACCGCAACCAGTCTGTGGTTCTATCTATGCAAATTATAGCTGTGCGTTATGCCTGAATCACCAGAGCAGCACGGCATCAGAATTCAAATATGAACTTCAGGACTGCTTCTCAAAGACATTCATATTAAATGACTGTTCCCTTTAAAGAGCAGTTAATCCTGCCGGGGACGGAGTCTTCAGAAAGGACCAGTGTGCTTTATTAATGGATATTCTAAAAGAATACAAGTACTGTCTGTGCAGACTGTACTCCAGGTTAGGAGGGTTAATTAGCATATGTCCTCCCACTCATATTTCATGTTGATTAGATTTCGTTTGGGTTTTTTTTAACCTTGGAGTCAACAGCTGCTGCACAGCCCTCAAATTAATCATCTTCGTACATGTCAGAGTAAACAAAACAGCAGCGAAATTACTGTCTGGCTCCACTTTGACTGTGCTCATGTATATATGTATGTGTGTGTTTGTCTGTTTAGACTTTCCTCACTTGGGATGATCTCTCTATTTTTAGGTACACCACATCTGACCCTGAAAATCAGTTTGTTTGTTTTTATATATTTTCTGCTTTTTGATAAAACTTGTGTATATTTTAAAATATGCGTCTAATCTTTCAATGCCAAGTACTGCCCACTTAATATGGAGCCAGTGTATTTGGGCTTTTTGTGATAACTTTTATGTCATAATTATTTTATATTTTATGCTTTTGCCTTTAAGAAAACTACGATTTTAAGTTGCTTTAATATTGTGGTCTATACCCTTCTTCTTTCTATTGTCTTTGAATAAGCTGCTACTTCTAATACTGGTTTTAAAGCAGATTGTTTTGCTTCTATGTGAAAAACTAGTGACAGAAATACAACACAAATGATCAAAATTAGATTAAAACAACATAGAAAATCTGTTAACACATACCTGAACTGGTTCTAATCCCAAACCTTTGTGTTTGGTAAGGTTGGCCCTTCAATCTAAATATGTCACCAGTTTGTTTATCCTAAACTGAAAGCATTTAGACGTTAAATAATATTATTTAAAAAAATCTCTTTAGTGTTTAACTTTGTGTCTTAAATGCAAAAAACATTCTTAATTTTTGGTGTTTTTGACATTTTAGCATAATGTGAATTGTACAGTTGTTTCTAAATTTGATAATGAATGGTTCTTTTTTATTGAACACATGTAGCAACAGATTTTTGCATTTTTTTTCCCAAGAGTAACACATCAACTACTAGGCAAATTTAAACCACATGGTTTGGGAAATTAGTATCAGTTAATGATGAGCTTAAACATTAAACTTAAGGAACGTTGAAAAATAGCAAACAAATACAGCATACAGCTCTTACTTTTTTTTTCATCAAATTATCATAAGCCAAATGGACATTGCCTGTCCTTTCTTAAGTTCTTAATGGCACTGTGATTAAAACGAACCCATTACAATTGTGTATTAATGGAGCTTAATATAATCAATACAGTTCTCATTATCACTTATCATAGAAAACAATGATTATTTATTTGAACTCAGTACCAAAGAAATCTCCATAATTAATTTAAGAGGAGAGGCTGAATTAGTCACCAGTCTCTATAGTGTGTATGAAGAGCTCAGGCTGTATACCACCCCGTCAGTCTGGGCTAATTAAGCAGCATACAGAGCTAATGTTGAGTATAGCATTTACACTTCAGCGTGCATCATTCCCCCCGTGGTGCGTCTGCAGCAGTGACCACTCCCTGACATTCAGATATGTTCACCAAGATAGCAGCATATTTGTGCAGTAACCTTTTACTTTACTGAGAACATCCTTTAAAACCTGTTAATTAAAGTTTTTTTTGCTGTAATTGGGTGCACTATATTAGACACTATAGTGACACTATAGTACACCAGCTCATTGATTGTTTCTTCTGAAATCAAGAGTATAAAAATATAGTTTACCCTGTTTTTGTTAGAGTAACTGTCTCTGCTCTTCAGGAAATGCCTTTTGACTTTCAGATTTTTAAACATTTTTCTATGAGGATTTGATTGCATTTTTTGGTGGTGAGGTCAGAATGTGGGTAAAACACCACCCACTTCAAGAAGAGAATGGAGAACAAAAAAGGTTTTGAAAACTTGAAACAATAACCCAACAATAAACAACAATAAATATGATAAAAACAACGAACACAAATACAGCTCTGGAAATAATTAGGATATCACTTTTGTTTCTGAATCAGTTTCTCTGATTTTGCTATTTATATGTAAATGTTTGAGTAAAATGAATTTATTCTAAAAACTACAGACACATTTTCTCCTAAATTCCAAATAAAAATATTGTCATATAGAGCATTTATTTGCAGAAAATGAGAAATGAAATAAAAAAAAACACAAAGCTTTAAGATCTCAAATAATGCAAAGAAAACAAGTTCATATTCATAAAGTTTTAGGAGTTCAGAAATCAATATTTGGTGGAATAACCCTGGTTTTTAATCACAGTTGTCATGCATCTTGGCCTGTTCTCCTCCACCAGTCTTACACACTGCTTTTGGATAACTTTAATCCACTCCTGGTGCAAAAATTAAAGCCGTTTAGTTTGGTTTGATGCCTTGTGATCATCCATCTTCCTCTTGATTATATTCCAGAGGTTTTCAATTCATTTGGTAAAATCAAAGAAACTCATTTTTAAGTGGTACAGATAAAAAAAGAGAAAAGTTTAAAGTTGTGAGGGCAATCCAAATATGTAAAATAACCCTGACCAGGTCAAAACTGTTAGAAGCAAAAACAAAATACATGAGAATATTCAGGGTCATGGTCAAAAACGCAAAACAGGAGTCAAATCTTTGCAGACAAATATGCAGCAAACAAACAAATCCAAATATGGAAATACAAAAAAAACACATCAAAAGCACAGAGATCAAGACACAAAAAAATATTATTAGAAATATGTAAGTATTGTAATTAGAGAGTAAGACAGGAATGGGTTAAGCACACTATGACTTAATTAGTTCTAGGTGAAGTCAGTTAATCAGGTGAAGTCAGGTGAACCAGATCATGTCAGGTGACTCTCAAGCACAAGGGTGATGAGATAAAATCCAGGTCCCTCATGGGAAAATGATCCTGGAGGTACATCATTTCATTGACCTGAGATTGTGAGAGGTAGAGAGAGCATTTACTGATTTTAAAAGCTGCGCTAGTACAGAGTATAAGTATGGAAAATTACTGCACTGCAATATGATCAGCTAGCATGCTTACGCGGACGTTGAATTTTCTGCCGGCAGTCAGTCAGATTAATTGGGTATTATCGGCGCTGAGCTGAGCTTTCTCTAATGTCTTATCAGCAGAGGTAACAGGGAGCTCAGTGTCAGAGGATACAGCCGCACACCGGAGAGGGCTTCTAGCTGTGCTTATCAACATGCTAATCTCCTTCACATTCCACTCTATACAGTAGACCCCTGTTCAGGGCTGCTCTCCAGAGCCTCTTAGCTCCTCTTTGAGGTCTACCTGTCTGTCAGCAGTGCTGAAACTCTAGAAAGGCCTGATCCAACTCCAGAAACAGGATATGGGAGTAGTTTGGGCAGCCACACCTGAGCATTACCACAGTGGCATGAAAAGACATAACATTTTAGAAGCTTTGCTGTTCTATTTTATTTTGGGAATTAAATAAATTGGGTAGGGAATCTTTTAAAACCAGATACACACTAAATTTATCAACAACAACATTGTTAGTGTTGTTTTAACACTGGCAAATTGACTGTTTGGAGTTTTTAATGTGTGTTTAACTCATGGCAAAAGTGTAATATTCTGATCTGCCAATAAATAAAGTGTCTTTAGATTTATTTTGTCACTATGAGGGATTTCATATTTTTGATAAAGTCCTGAGATAGCAGTGTGTAAATTGATAACAAACGTTTAACCTCACTCCACAGTGTTGTGTGTATCCAAACTACATCTTAAAACATCATTACCACCCCCAGTGGACAGGGCGGTGTTTGGTATGATGATTAAAACTGGCAGTATGTGGCTAGAATTGCCTGTGTAGAAAAGCCCCACAAGTATATCTCACAGGTCAGTGGAGAGTTCTTTAACTTCCAAAGGAAATGGCAAAAGTCATGGGACACTATACTAATTCCTGTCCATAACACGTAGTATGTCATTTTTATGTTGGAAATATTAACCTTATCAAATACACAATGCATCTTTTAATTTTTCACGTATATATGGAGCAATAATTACATTCTTTGGCCAGTAAAATTGTGAGTGGCTACAAGAAACATACCTCATACAATGAATGTTATGTAAATAATTTAAATGTCTGGTCTATTTGTTGCAAAACAAATTCTTATAGTATGTATTTTAAGTAACTAGCTACTAGTTTATGGAATTATAATAAAAGTAAAGTGAGAGCAACATTTTTGCATTGTTGCACAAATAATATAGCACACCTGTTAGTCTATTACATTTTACTTATCCTGAGGGGTAAGCTGTGGTAAAAAGACCCCTAGCCTTATACTTCAGCTTTTATCATCTGACAGAATTCTGTACATCCAATAAGCAAAGATACCCTGCTGCTTTTTTCAGCACTGCGATTAACTGTAGTGTTGCCAAAAATCTGAACCAGTGCATTTACAACCCCAATTTGAACAAGTCCAAAAAAATGTATATGCTGTGTAAAACATTAAATGTCTCATTCTAATATTTTTTCATTCATTTCCATTCCATCGTTTTTTCACTTTCATTTTAAAATTTCTAGTTAAATGCCATGTGAGCTGTTTTTCTTATGAAAAAACAATGTTTCTGTATAACCATGTTTTGGTTCTCTGAATTAGTGGTCTCTGAAGAAAGACAGGATTTTGGGCTCTTGCTCATGAACATTTAAACATTGCAAATATATCCCCCCACAGTCAATTTTACAGCTCTTAAACTCAAAGGACAAAACGTTTTTAGAGATACAGCCATAGTTATAAAGTGCTAGGTAAAGATAACTTCGTCATACTTTTAGCGTAGCATTGATATATATTTCTTTCAGAATCAGACCATTTATCATATCATGAAAAACATTACCTCTTTTAGCAACACATCTGTAAAAAGTTGGGATGGGACAAGAAAAGGCACAAAAAAACAAATGGTACAAATAAAAACAGATGCAATAGGTGCAATATGCTACTAACTCACATGTCTGGATATTTAAAGAGCATTTTAAAAAGGCAGAGTCTCTAATAATCGAAGATGTGCAGAGGTTCACCAATCTACAAAAACTGTGTCTAAAAATTGTGAAGACTTTAAATGTATCTCCAATTACAGTACATAAAAATAATCTAGAGGATTTAGAGGAATCCTTGTTTGCAAGGGAATAGGCTAATGGTCAGTATTGGATGTTTGTGGTCATTAGGTCCTTGGTGCTAAATTATAAACAGGCATGATTCCAGAAATTAGTGTCTGTGAACACAGTTCCCAGTGCAATCTGAAAACAGCAGGTTTATGCTTATATTTACATTTTTCGAAACGGGGTTAACTGTAGGATAATCTGCCCCCACACTGTCTGAGAATTTGTTTGATGGTTCATACTGGACCACACTGCGGGAAGGTGTGAAGGCGCTGGGCAGGCAGGTGAAAGGTCTGGCTTGTTAGATAGTTGCTATAGCGATTGAGAAAAAAAGGAGAGAATGGTTTAATGAGTGTAGAGAAGTGGACTGAGACAGTCGTGGGCCTGACAGGTTAACAGCACTCCACTTCAAGCCCATCCAGAGGCAAAGATCCCCCATCGCCTTTCATCCACCTCTCCACTACACGCTCAGCCTACCAGAACCATCTTCACCAGAGCAGCTGAACTATTCCCTCTCCCCCAGCTCTGAACCTCCGCCTCAGCACTGTCTGATTCAGATCCTGTGAAAACACAAAGATAACTGTTACATTGAACTTTTAACTAAAGGTCAACGAGTATAGAATTGAACACATGATTCATTGCTTTAGTACTCACTGATTTGTAAATAATGTGTATTTTATAACTAATATATGTGTGAATTATATGTCTACGATATTATTACTAATTACACTCTATAGTTATATACAGTACCAGACAGAAGTTTGGACACATCTTCATATTCAGTGTTTTGCATTATTATTTAAAATTTAATTTACAATTAATATTAAATAAATGAAAACAGTCAAGGGACACACATATGGTCCTCTATAATTTCCTGACCTAATCCCAATTGAGACGATAATTTGTTGATTTGGGATGAGCTGGAGCTTTACAGTGTGAAGGAAAAGCAGCAACTCTTGTTCAGCACCTCCAGGGACTCCTTCAAGATGCTGAGAAAACTATACCAGTTGACTCTCCCTCATAAAAACACTGAGATTAAAATACCAAGAGTGTGCAGATCTGTCCTCAAATGTGGAAGACTTAGAAGAATCTAAAGTATAAAACATAATCTGGTTTGTTTAACACATTTTGTTTACAGAATAATGCTGCATGTGTTCCTGTATAGCTTTAATGTCCTTCACTGAATGAGAATAGGTGTGTCCAAACTTTTGCCTGATACTGTACATTGCGTAAGAACAGTTTCCTGATACAAGTCCTGTTACAAAATGATTTAAACCTCAGTGTCTTGAACATACTGTAGATCAATAGACATTTTACAACAGGCATATCCTTGTTCTTATTTAGGGGGAAATGTTTTAATCATTAAATAATATTGTATAATGTCTATGGCTGTTTTATATAGAGGGAGACCATTTTAGTTTACTAAGTAGTGGTAAAAAGTTAATTTAAACATTTCTTCACCATTAGCATGTAGGAGCACAGGTCACATAAACACATGATTAGCTGAGCCACGTTTAAAGCTCTGTAAACACAGAAAGTGACTTCTAATTTAAAGTTAGTTAAAGCTCTGTGTTGTTCATTAAATAATATTTTACAGTAATTTATGGAATTTAGAAACATAAACTTCCTATTAACAAACTACATGGGAAAATGTGTGAAATTCACAGTGTCCAGTGACTGTGATTGTCACTGGTTTGTATGAGCAAATGCTGTTGGCTTCTTTTCGTTCCACTGTCTGAGTGCATTGTGGGAGATTATAGTGCCCTCAGAATCATGTTCTTATTCCACTTCATGATTCACACACATTCGACACATTACATGAAAAATGACCAACATACTCAACAGGTCCATTTCTGTCATAGCCTAAAATTAACTAGTTTAACTAATATTAGTTTTTAATTAGTTTTGCTGATATGCCACAATTTAGGCTATACTGTTTATACATTTGCTGCTCCTATTTTTTTCAGCTGATTTTTTGTTAAATCTTAAATAACTAACTAGCCGATTTTTGCTTTGACATTGGGGCTTTGGAGAATATACCAGTTTTACCTCCCAAAGTGTGTTCTTAGATGTAAAAATAACTTAAACATAAAAAAGCAACATGTGAAATATTTATTTATACTATTAAATCATTAATATCATTGAAAATTGAACAATTTCAGACTCATACATAATTCAGCATGGGAAACAGAGAGTATATTGAGGGCAACATGTGGAACACTGACTTAATCTAGTGTATCTAGAGTAATCTAGCCTAGTTTTGCTTCTCATTAGACTAAATACCTCGACTAATATTTTCTTGGGATGTGTTTTTCTTAAACGTCACGCTTTTTGCTTTCTATTGTTTATAATAAATAATAAGGAAACGTTGGTGGCTGGATCCCCTGGGTGATTTCTATGAATCCCGGCTCCAATATGGCACGTCTAATTATGATGCCTCTCTCTGTCCCTCTGAAGCGTTTTCTCCTGCCTGTCGCTCCCAGGCATATTAGAGGCAGCCCACCTCTCCATTATTCCATTTCAGCAGAGCTTATTTCACACGCAGACAGTTTACCAGGAGATGCTTGATGGGACACATTGGTGTAATGATGGCAGGGGTGTGACCTTTGACCTTTTCCTGACTCCTCCATCATGCTCAGTGAAGCGGGCAGGCCAGTCTTTGGCTTGATTGAATTCCAGTCATAAATCTCAGAGGGAGAGAAGGTGAATAGGCGCTCAGTGCTCTATCTCTTAGAAACAGCCACACTCCCGGGAGCAATTCAGAACGAATCAAAAGGCACAAAGTTGTTAAGAATGGGTCTGGCTCAAATTCAGCACTCACTGGCTCCACTGATCCCAGTTTATTTAAGAGGGCTTTTTGTCAGGAGGAGGACCGCTTTCAGACACCTTTTTTTTTTTTTTTGTGAAATAGGGTGCTGTGTACCCACTGTACACAACAGTTAGGTCAATGTTTCTTTTGCTCGTAAAAGGACTGGTTTTAGTCTGCTATATTAGGGTGAAGTGGTATACATGTAACAGGTGGGCAGTTTGGGCGATATAAACATTTTATATAGATATGTGCTCTAAATAATTAATGTAGTGTGACATAAATATAGCGTAATACACAAGTGTAATATTACTGTTTATTTATCTGTAAAGATAAATAATCTGTATCTGTACCCTAAAATAAATTATGATGCAAAATGTACTTGCCTACACTATTGAAGGAGTACATCAGGCTGGGACTCAAAATGACTGTTTTATGCATTTTATTGGTATCAACATAGCAACCACATACTGAACAGAAGAATTGTGTGAGTGAAAAGTGCTGGTGTGTTGATACACTTAGAACAGTTCAAACAGGTTGACTTGATTTGATTGATTCTGGTTTCAACAAAATGATTGTGATGATTGTGTGAGTTTAAATGAGAAAAAAATGTGACTGTAATCATAATATCCCACAACTTAATGTGCAACAACACTAGAGCTGGAGGGCAGAAGGAGTGTGAGTGCGTATCCCAGATTGGAAAACCAGGTTCAGCATCAGGTCAGCCATGCTATGCTGTCCCTAGGAAAGAGAGAGAGGGTCAGGGGTCTTTGTTCAGGGGCCAAAAAAGTGGCAGCTCATTGGACCAGTCATCAAACCTACAACCATGTGACCAATAAAAAAGCTAAATAACCACTGAGCTACTATTGCACATAAAAGGCACCTTTACTGTCATTATACAGTGCTTATACAGAGCAGTGAAATTCTTTTCTTTGCATTCCTTTCAGTTCAGGTCACAGGGTGTGCCTGGAGGGTTACGGCTTGTGCAAGGACCCAACAATAGCAGCTTAGTGAATTTACCACCCTGTAATCAACATATACTGGGCCAATTCTGCCCAAAACTAATGATGTCAACATAAAAGTCTTAAATGCACTAACAAATACTGCTAGCACCATTAAACCACTTATGATGTTATAAAACATTGTTAAAGTAGTCCCAAAGCATTCTCACAGATTTGAATGGTGAAATTATGATGTCATCAAGCACTGTCAGTTTTGCTTTCTAATGTCTAGTGCCATAATGTAAAATCATAGTTTTGCATTGTGATTTCATGATGTAACCAGGAGTTTTTGCAGTTCTGCACTGTGATATCCTGATGTCACAAACATTGTTTCTGTACGTCTGACTGGATAGTGTCTGCATATGGTAAAAAAAATTGTCTAGACAATAGCCTTACAGTCCAGACAGTACATTTATCAGACTTCTGTGGAAGCAAAAGTGTTTTAGGGCAAGTGCATAATTCACCTCAGTGTTCCTCAGATGTGTCATTTGATCTTCTTTATAGTTCTGAATCTCCTCTAGTCCCGAAAAAATCTAATTTAACTACCATATATTTACAGTAGAATTAAGGCGCACCAGATTATAAGGCGCATTATCAATGAGCGTCTATTTCCTGGTCTATTTTCATACATAAGACGCATCAGATGATAAGACACATTTTAAGCGACAATAATAAGCAAGCGTACTTGTGCTGAAATAAGTCCTGTTTAAAGAAATGTTAAATTGGTATTTAGTTGTTTTTTAATCCAGCTGTTTGGACAATCAGGGGAGGTTTGTTCCCCCACTCTGGTGCCACGACAGAGAAAGCACTAGCGTGATATTAACTGGTTTTGACCACTGCCATCGGTTAGGGGAGGGCTAGTCCTTTTCAGTTTTGTAAGACAGTGTCAAGGTTTACAGCCTTAAAAAGCCTGTAAAAAAAAAAAAAACAGTAAAAGAGTAGCACAGCTGAAGTTAGGAAGACTAAAAAGTAATTCCTTTGCGATTAGTTAAGTCATGTCTGAACTAAATATTAA
Source organism: Astyanax mexicanus (assembly GCF_023375975.1). Classification (NCBI taxonomy): domain Eukaryota; kingdom Metazoa; phylum Chordata; class Actinopteri; order Characiformes; family Acestrorhamphidae; genus Astyanax; species Astyanax mexicanus. Next base: position 72,730,237 of record NC_064408.1, read on the forward strand.
CTAACTTTACTAAGTAAAGCTAAGCTAAGTAAACCAAAATGTAATTCTTAAAAAAAGACTTTCTTTTAAAGTCAGACAAACACTGGATGTTAATCTACACAGATTTCCCTCCTGACAACTGTTTATTTGGATGAGTAAATCACTTCCATTTATTTACATTTATTTACAGAGCATAATTCTCACCTCTGAACGATGAAAGAGATAGCACTTAGCGGCTTATGCTAATGCTGCTCCAGCAGTGCTAGCCAGGGTTAGCAGCAGGCTACAGGCCGATAATACTCACCTCTGAACGGCGAAAGAGCTAGCGCTTAGAGAGGTTAGCGGCTAATGCTAATTCTGCTTCAGTCTTGGTGCTGGAGAAACTTCACTGAAACTCCTGTATAACACTGTACCTCAGCAGAGTGTCTTTACTGCTCCTTACAACCTGACTGGTAAAATTTAAACATAAGGCACAGTGTCGATTTTTGGGGAAAATTAAATGATTTTAAGTGCACTTACAGTGAGAAAAAAATATATGTATACATTTCACTCATATCAGAAGTACATTTTAATCTCATTATCTGCAGTCACGTGCAAAAACATATGTTTACCCCTAAAACAAAACAGAAGCCTAAAAATTTCAATCTAATATCAGATGTTTTATTATTTAGTCACTCTTTCATTTACCTTTATTAAATCTCATATAGTAATCTCAAACACATTCAGTGATGTTGGTGTCTGTGGTCAAATGTTGACTCTGTGGTGGTCAGTCTTTTTGTGGGGTGGTCAGTGTCTCAGTAAGAGTCAGTTAGAGCTTTTTGATCTGCTTTTTATTCGTATAATATATTATCTGGAAAATAGATCAGTTGTGTTTAATGAATGTAGTGTTGATTTTATTTGGAAGTATTTCCCATACTCGATTTCACGTTCTGCAGAGAAGCTGTGTGATCGCTCGGGACATATGGGCTGAGAGAGCCTCTCCACAGACACTGGTGCATCACACACAGATGTCCCATTAGAGTTGTTTCCTGTCTGAGTGTGTGAAACTGGCAAGACACTGTTACAGATGGACTGACTCAGAACAGAAGGGTGCGTGTTTCTACAGGCCACTGCTGATGATGAAAACTCATGACCAAATGGCAAAATGTTAAAAGTCAAGTCAGTTATCAAATATTAGTAATATATGAATATATGAATAACTATGATGCTTTTGTTTAAATAGTTTCCAAGTGTATATATTTGATGTTTGAGATGATTTGCACTAGTGATACTGCTAGTTTTTAGCTTTTCAATTTTCAAGTTAATAGTCAAACATACATGTTATAGAAGAACGTAAGAAAATATCAGTGCAGTCACAAAAAAACTAAAAAAAACAAAATTTATAGAAAAAGAAAAAAACATTTATAACTTTTAGAGTAAGTTTATATGAAGAGATTTAATTTTGTATAGACATCAAATCCTTACAAATCCTTTTAAATGAGTTTTAAATTCATTTTCACACATTTTATAGTCTTATGCAATTATGAACCCCAGCAGAATGTGCAGATGCATGTCACTGACCGTAAGGTTAGGATGAAAAACGGAAACACATGAAAAGCAAAAGTAAAAAAAAAGAGATCAAGTTAAGTTTTTTTTTTACTTTTTCATATTGTTACCATCTATGTGTGATTTAATAAATAAAATTAAAGCGCTTTTTTTACACATTTTACAGTCTTATGAAAACTTAAAAAGCAAACGTAAAAAAAGGAGATAAAGTTTAGTTTTGACAGTGACAATAATATGTCCATCATCTCAAACTATCCTGAGTCTTACCTTTTTTTCTTGAGAGTCTGATCGTCACAGTCCAAAGCAGAGGATAGGGGTTGAGGTTGATGTTTATTTTTAAATTCATTTTTTATTTCTCTTGTAAAATGTCAGTGTTTATAGAGGCAGGCCATTTGAGAGGTCTCCTCTGTAGTAAATGGAGTTTATGCAGCAGCGGTTCTTCTCTTTATTGTGATAATGTCCAGCTCTTACATGTGATTCTGTATCTGTTTCCTGTTTTTAGCCGTTTGTTCCTGGAATAATTCCTCGAATAAACCTCGGCCTTGTCCCAAATCACTCAAGCTATCACCTGAGGCTGGAGTCTGTAACACATCTCAATAAGTATTTGGGTCTGTTTTCTGCTGAGTGGAAACCAGGGGAAACACGTGTCCTTCAGTTCCAAACACGGTTCCAGACACACATGTTTTAGCTGTCAACAAGTGCCACCACATAAATGATTTACCTCGTACAGTTACGGAGCAGCAGCGGAGGAGCCACATGCACCAGCATCTTGGCACTGGTCCATGCAGACCCAGCGCTCAGGAAAGCATAGCCCCTGAAGCCCGCGGCTGCTTTCGTGTGACTATTTGCAGCTTCAGGAATTGCTGTCCTGCAGAGAATCTGGCCTTGATCCAGGAACACAGCGGACCAGCTTTGTAAAAACAAAAATAAAGAAAAGCCTCAAAAAAGGGGAAAAGCCACAGCACTGGCAGACAGTGGACATAGCACTTTCAGACAAGCTATTTCACACTGAACGGGAACATTCAAACTAGCCTTAGTATAATTTATTCACAGTGAATTAATTAAACTAATTTAAGTACCAGAAACCAGGATAATGAGTACTGAAAAACACACACAGTGTCTGATTCATTTAATGCTTATGGCAAACTAAACCAAAAGAAATTATGTATTTACAGTATATATGATCAGAAATGTTGTATATATCCATGCCTAATCAAATTGAATCTTTTCTGGAGTGAGTCTAGAGTAACTTTTAAGAAAGGATATACCAGCAAAACTGTCCTGTGCCTGTACCTTAAAGACTACAAAATGCATGGAATACAAATTTCATCGATCCAGGCAGATATCACATTATCTTGATATCTATTTTGTTCTATTTAATTTATTTTTTCTTTGTATTCATCTATTTTAACAATTGCTCTTTTGGGTGGAACTGGACCAAATACAATTTCATTCCACCTCATGTTCCACATGTGATGTAAATGACGATAAAATCTCCTTGAATCCTTGAATATTCAGTTTAAACTTTAAGAATTTAGACATTATATTTTAGCACCTTAAGTTTAAGTTATCTTTAGTGATTAAATATAATTGAAATTTACAGAATGTCTAAAAATTTTGAGAATTTAGAGAATGTCTATAAACACTAATAACATCCATGATATTAAGTAACAGAAAAATGTATGGAAATATCAATGCTGAAAAAATAACATTGAACTTTTGAACTTTTAAAGTAGGTTCATAAGAAGATATTTTTTGTGCATGTAATTTTGTATTGACATGAAATCTTACAAATCCTCTGTTGATTTCTTCTTACAATATTATTTATAAATTAATTTTCACAAAATGTACAGTCTTGTGCAAAAGTTTTCCCAGCAGAATGTGCAGAAGCATGTCACTGTAGAGAACGTCAGGTAAAGACAAAAATTAGAAGCACATGTAACTTTTGAATAAGACTGTAAAGAGCCACTCATAAAAACAAAAGCAAAAAAGGATATAAAGTTTTGTTTGGACAGTGGCAATAATATGTCTATAATAACAAACATATAGCTAAGGTTTCAGCTGTCTAGTGAACTGTAAAAGTAATTCATATTGATAGAAATTACAGAATGTCTAGTCACATACTTAATAAATTCACATTTACTTTCTTGTCTTTGTTTTAATGTAAGGAATAGTCTGAGTCAGTATCTGTGTGTATGTGTTTTTTGCACAAGCATAGTTTTTCTTGTTATACTATATAAGGAGCAACACGATTTTCTAGACTGAGCCTATTTTACAGTATATTCGTGGGAAATGAGATGTTCTGTGAAATAGGAGCCTTTGCTAGTGATGAAACCAAGTATGTTCATTCAGTTCAGCTCTACAATAAAAGAGAATAATCATACTGTACACACTGAGCTCTGGACTAATCTTTCACACGCCTTCTTTGAACAGCAGGGAAAAATGCAAATGGTAATTTATTTTCTTTGTCATGGTCATAAAACTACCTCTGTAGCCATTACGTTTTGAAAAAATGGTAAAGAATTGTGTAATTAGATATCACTTCTCACCTGTATGTGACTGAAAGAAGCAAAAGAATGCTGTGAAAACTAATTTTAGTTTAGAAAAGAATAGGGGTGTCACGATTCTCTAAATCCTAAAACTAAAACTATTAACGTATTTGAGGCTAGACAAAACAAATGTTATTTTTATATTTTCAAGTTTACTTTAAGGAAATGAGAATGTCCACATTCTCTGGAGAAAGGGCTGCTCTTTGAGCAGTCACAATGTCCACGTCGGCTACAGAGTGCTGCGCAACTTGCGTAGCACGCGCGTACTTGCGTAGCTTAGAGGGAGGGATTGTCGATCCTCTTTTTGACTTCGAGGCTCGAAACCATGACATAATTTTGATCGATTTCGATTAAATATCGAAAACGTGACACCCCTAGAAAAGAACGAAAACATACAGGATTTATAGTGAAATAGTATTCAAGGCCTGGCCCACCACAGCAGGAGCAGCAGGACAGCTTGTTCCTGTGTTATTTGTGCAAATCACACATCAGTGTTTTATGCATTGCCCAGTAATTCATAGCTAAGGAACAAATGATTAGAAATTATTTATGGAACACCACCAGCGAAATACAATTGGGATAGGTAGGTATGTATGTTTAGAACAGTTCTGTTTACACTAGTTAAAAGTAAAAATGAACCCCGGGGACTACCCACCTCTATGTGTAAGTAACTTAGGAGGGTTTACATAGGATCTCTGGGGGATTTGCCATTTTACAAAGACTCTAAGACTCGGTCAGTGACTGAATTGCGCTGAGCAGGGCATTACACATGCTGTGAAGTAACACATGACATTGCAAAGACTGTTATTAGTGTAAAAATGTCTTTATTTTAAAAGTTTCTAACTGTTGTTCGTCCCACTGGTGTCGCAGTGCTGTTAGCCAATCAGAGACAATATGTTTGCATGTATGTATAGTCATAAGCAAGAGCCCATCCCCCCTCCACTCCTCCACCGGAATAAAGCAGTGTTATACCGGCTCACCGGAGCACTTTTTCACCAAAAACAGCTCACATGGCATTCATTTATAAACATTTTAAAATAAATAAAAAAACAATGGAATGAGGGTTATAAAATAGCATGTCTTGTGAAAGCTATCTGTTGATCTAAGAGCGTCAGACTGGAAGGTTTATGTTAAAGATCTGGAATAAACAGGGCCGTGACTAGGCATAAATTACACATCAGTCTCTGTGGGAGCTGTGCTGGTGTTGGACAGTGCCCTGAGGACTGTGCCGGCCATTATCCACTGCTGAGTTTGCAGAGTTAATGATTGATCTGTGCAGTGTTCTTACACCGTCCTGTCTTTGCCACTCATCCATAACTGCGCTGCCTTGATTGTGTTTCTCTTGATTTCCAAGTAGAAAATTCACTTTAGCCGGTTCTGACCCAGCCAAGGTCAGCTAATTCATACCTCACATGCAGCCCTCTGTACCTGTTTCTCGTACATGTGTAGTCTCCTAGCACAGCATCACTATATGTTTATATGTATTTTCTCAAGTGTGTGCAAGTACTGTGGCAGGACTCATTACTAGTGCAGGGTTTTTCGGCGGTGTGGTCATGTTGCAGTGTACAGTCCCCTATAGCATAATTACACCTAAAATGTTGCTGGTATTGCATAATTTTCCTGTACCGCTCTTTATCCTGCTCAAAACTCTACCTCTTGCTCACTATTCATTATGCTTAGCGAAGCTCTCTTAAGCAGATATTCCTGCAAGGATGCTTTAGGTGTGTGACTTAGTGGCTTATCTAGTACTTTTCAGACATTAGAAAATTCATATTAGGGATAGGAGAGGAATATTAATGAATTTGACTTAAAGGTGAAACATAGTGATAAATGTGTATATATAAAATATGCAGTTTTGAAATATCTGTGCAGTTTCTGTACATAAAGAGTAGTACTTTCTACTTCCTAACCCAATGGTTTCAAACTCTCCTCATTGACAAATCATAGAAAGTAATTCTGCTTTTGCAGCCTTTTAGATACACCTAAATGGCCTTTAAAATGTGGCGTCTGTGATCATTCTGAAACAGCTTGATAATTCGTAGGACGCTGTGAATGTCACAGTGATGATTTTCAGAGCTCTACTTTTCTCCTCGTTCCATTGTCCGGAGAAATGTCATTAAAAAAAGATGAGGGACTGTGGTTTTAATAAAAGACATTCTGAATTCTTCATGCTTGATGCTTGCTGACAGTGCTGATAGTCGAACAGAGGGATTTAAAGAGACGACACAGATTTCAGTCAAATTGTGTCAGCTCTGTTCAGTGTTTCTGACGGAGAACATATTCGCTCTCTGTGTCACTCTCCGCTGAGAGAGACGTCAAGGACTTTTATGTCAGACACAAGTTCCGCTTGCTACACTGAATTGGTAGTCATGCATGTATAGCCACAGCAGCTCACAGCTGCTCAACAAATAAAAATATGATGGAATTGACACTGTGACAAATCTGTCTGACATGTTGACAGATTTTTGAAAATCTGTTGTGGGTGGGAATACAGACAGAGCAGTTATAGAACTATTTTAACTAGTTTTTATAACCAAACAGATCATATTTTCTCGTCCTCTTTAATCTAAAATCTTTCAATAAACAGCGATAATGCCTACGACCGCAGTACAGCAATGCCAATATTACACTATATAGCACTCCCTCTCATGTATTAATGCTTAATTATAATACTCCCCTGTCACTGAGAATGGTTTGACAAAATGCTCCCAAGGACACAACTCAGTGTTTAGGTCTAATAAATAACCCAGCATTTTTTCTCATAGTGTAACAGGTAATGAAAGCTTTTAACTCAATAATTACCATCTGGCAAATTGATTTCATAAATCACACACTCGTCTCAACCCACAAGACATTGTTAAATGATCAATAAGGGGTGTTTTTTTGTACTGTGCTCCTCCTACAGTTATGGTGTTCCAGGCCAGAGTGGTAGTGACAAAGATTGCATGTTTCTAAATTATGTTCCTTATAGACTTTTATATTATGTAGTTATAGTAAGTAAGACAACCTGCTGACTAAAAAAACAAAAATGTTTGGTGGGATACGTTTTTCTATCTTTCTCTTTCAAAGACTGATATATCTGTGGTATATAAGTATCCCAAGTTATATGTACTCTAGTTTCATATGTTAAATCTTTATTCATAGAGTAACTGTCCAATGACTTATTATAATTACTGATTTCACCAATAGGCTTTTTCTAAGGGAGTGAAATTACTACATGTAGTGATTGAAGGTTTAATTCGGATGCAGCAGATTATGTTATAAAAAATTCTGGAGTAATTCTGTTACAACTCAGTGGAAAACATGTCTTGGTTGAGTAATTACATTTGGGCTGAAGTGAAAACTGTGTACGTTTTTTAAAAACTACACTCTTTAAACTTGAGTTTTTCAAATACTCTGCTATTCAAAATCTAAATCAATCCACTAAAGCTAAATTCCAAACCTTGTGCATCACACAGATGTGTGTGTGTTTCAGTTTGTAGGAAGCAGATATGCCTGTGCTGTGTTCTCTCTGTGACTGCACACACTGCTGCTTTCAGGTTAATTAAACTCTCCAAATGAAAGATCACAATGAGTGATCGTTAAGCCGTCATCGACTCTGCGGTACCTCCTTGGTCAGTGAAGCATTGGCTCATGGCTTGACCAGTAAAGATCTGACCTTTTCCGCAGTGCAGGACTGTGCCTTTGTGCTCTGTGATGACTGCCGCGCTGTGATCATCACCACACTGCCCGGATGATTTATGCACAAAGAGCGGCACAAACTGTGGGCCTCGCTGCCTCAGCATGGCCAAAGAGGCATTCAGCAAAGATTCATTCAGAGCTTTCTATTTCAGAGCTTTCGAAGTTTGATGCTCGTTTGATCACGTAGACCCAGAACTAATATAAAACATGAATATTTTTCAGTTTTCAGTACTCATACTTACATGATTTAATGGCTTTGATAGCAACTAGGGTTTTCTAGTTACTACAAAAATTGTATAACCATTACATTAAATGGAGGTTCTTCAGATTTACACATCTTATTCCCAATTTTTTTCATCCTTTCAAAAGTGAATCGGAAGGAAACAATAGTCCCTGTATGAAACATTGCTCCAAATACCTCTTTTTTTGTAATATTGTGTTTAACATATTGTTTTTGTCTTAATTTCTCTTTTTCTTATCATATGTTTTATCCCTCTTCAATGAGAATGGTCTGTACATGTTCACTGACATTATACACCCATTTACAAGTTAGTGCTGAGTGTTACTGATCAAATTAAATCATAATTAAATGTAATTTTATTCAAGAGCATTGTTTAGATCTGCAGTAACAAACATCACTACCTCCTTTTACACTCTTACAACTTTCTTTCCATTTAACCTTACATAACATTATTTATGCACTTAAAAGCTTGATTTCTTGTGTTGTTAATGGTTGAAGAACTGTTGTATTCTATATATAGCCATTAAAATTTGCACTTTTTTGAGTTCCTGGATACTATGAAGAATGGCAAACCAGTAGGAATGATAAGCTTACAAACAATAAGGAGAGTGGTGTTATATGATAGATACATTATTGTTATATCGATCTATCATTTAAACAATTATCATCAGTATACCAGTCTACATGTAACATTGCCCAGCAACAGCAATAGATAAATACATTAGCAGTTAGCATCATCCAGAAATACAAACATAAAGTAGAAGACAAAATGTGAAATAAATATGAATACATGAAAAAATTAATTGAATTGATTGAAAAAAATGAATTTAATTTAATTGAATGAATTATGTTAATATTATATATATATATAAATAAGAGACCACTTCAGTTTCTAAATCAGTTTCTTTGATTTTGCTTTTTATAGGTATATGTTTGAGTAAAATAAACTTTGTGGTTTTATTCTATAAACCACTGACAACATTTACAAATAGACATATACTTTCAAACTTAAATAATGCAAAGAAAACAAGTTCATATATTGATTTAGAAACAACTATGCTAATGTTTTAAGAGTTCAGAAATCAATAAATGGTGGAAGTACCCAAAATTTTTAATTACAGCTTTCATGCATCTTGGCATGCTTTCCACCAGCCTTTCACACTGCTTTTGGGTGGCACAAAAATTCTAGCAGTTCAGCTTTGTTTGATGGCTTGTAATCATCTAACTCACATCTTACATGATTACAATTAGAGGTTTTTCAATGGGATATAGACCACAATCATCATTTTACTCTAACATATACCTATAGATAGTTAAATCAAAGAAACTGATTATTTTGAAGTGGTCTCTTAATTTTTTGTAGGGCTGTATATACAAACATATATATATGTATGTATATAAACTATCCAATGAAGAGAGTCGATCATTGGCAGAGTGTATAGAGAGCCCCTGTGCTATTTTAATAGACTGAATTAAAATGAAAAAAAAAAGCCTTATTATCTTATTTATGCGGTGCCTATTGATTTACATAACTGCACCTTTCCCTGTCAGTCCTCTGTGGTCCTTTGGGGAAGGTTCCAGACCAATCCGGCCCGAGCCTCAGAGCTGACTGCACCAGTTATTATGATTTATTAAAGCCTGTTTACAAGAAACTACAAAGCTATTCCTCTAGAGTTCGTCTGCCTTCATTAGGCCTGGCATGTCTTGCCATGTCGTTTAGAGGCATTTGCTGAAAGTGAAGGGGAAGTCATGGATTCATCAGCTTTAATGGGATTTGGGTTTCACTCCTCTTTGCTTCTTATAAATGATTTCACAGCAAATGCTAATGTATAAAACATGTCCGGCCACGCAGTCTAATGTGCTGGAGGCCTGGGACTCTAAATGAGAGAACATGCCTTAAGGACTCACCGAAATCCGTGTTCTCAGTCTCATTTCTCTTCAGGGTTGTAATAAGGGCCTGCAATTCTTTTGAAGTTCGTGTGTATTGCACCCGCTTTCACCTTGTTTGCATAATGGAAATGTATGAAGGGAGGTGGTGGTGTCTACTGTTTTAGTTTTTTAAGCATTTTATATCCTTCACTTTGTCTAGTATATTTTGTACAGTATTGCTTATTTAATCCACTTTACTAAATGTACTTATTATCAGACGCAGGAGAGATACATAAGCATATAATATGCAGTTCAGTGCATATAGGTTATTGCTTGTGATGTGGGGCTGATTTTATTGTGAAAGAAAGTTGAATTACACTGTGTTGGAGATTCGACCTGCAGGGTGAGTAAACACTCATGATCACATGATCACTGTAAACCTTTTAATTTGATATTAATTTGTAATAACTGAAGATGCAACTACACATATATCAATATTGATTTGTTTTAAGTTATTAGATATTGTAACATTTGTGAAATCAAATATCCATCTAAGATCTGGCCGTTAGTTTTTGTCCATTGTAGTAACAAATATGTTCGGGTAAACCAATTAAGCACACTTTATGCAGTCTGTTTGAATCCTTCAGTTAAGGCCTCAATCGAGGAGATGTGGCAAACCAAGCACATAGATATTATTTATACATATATATTTATTCTATAAATCCACAGACATTTCTTTCTCCCAAATTCCAAATAAAAATGTTGTCATTTAGAGCATTTATTTGCAGAAATTGAGAAATAGCTAAAATAACAAACAGCTTTTAGACCTCAAATAATGAAAAAAAAACAAAACAAGTTCATATTCATAAATTTTTAAGAGTTCAGAAATCAATATTTAGTGGAATAACCCTGGTTTTCGTATATCTTGGCATGTTCTCCTCCACCAGTCTTACACACTACTTTTGGATAAATTTATGCCACTCCTGGTGCAAAAAGTCAAGCAGTTCAGCTTGGTTTGATGGTTTGTGATCATCCATCTTCATCTTAATTATATTCCAGAGGTTTTCATTTTTAAGTGTTTTTTTTTCCAGAGCTGGACATTTTTCTCATTTAAATAAGTAATCATTTTGTTTAACCACAATGTTTTAAATATCTAAAACAATGAAATATTAAAGCCCTTGTTCTGGGTCTCAAATAGATATACTTCCTCTGGTTTCTTCAACCAAATCCATTAACATTTCATGTTTGTTTACATGTACTTCTTAGAAATAGTGCTGTGTGAAAATGGATTACAGTAACACAATTCATGCCAAACTAATCAATTTAAAGACATAAAAAATGTTTTAGACACATTAACTGACCTTTACAATACACAACCATTCCATTTTTAATCGACCAATAGAAATGCTTCAATATTATTATTTTTAAAGAACATACATTTAAAGTGTATTATTTTGTTAGCACTGCACTGTAGGATAGTAAATGCTACTTCAGGCTACATGTTACAGGATACATATGGCATTCCTACATGTCTTCTTGGTGGTAGCTAATCAGAATGAACATGTCAGTAAGATCATGCATCTTTAATATTAATTGCCAACCTTAATTATTTGAGAAGACATGACAGAGCTGCCGAAAAAAACATATCATATTGGTTAATTAGCTAAGTGTGTGTTTGCATTAAGTGAAAGATATGCCTGTGTGAATAAACATATTTGAAAGCATTATTAAAAGAAGATAACTGGTTCCACATTGGCTTCTTATTTAAAAATGTAACGTCAGAATCATTCATGAGGACCAGTTTTTCTTGAGTGACGGTTTGGTGTTATGAATCATTAACAGTGCATGCAAATGAAGGAAGAGGGCAATAATGCCAGTAATCCTCATATCTGTGTGAGCAAACATTACTACAGTGCTGTGTCATCTCCTCAGGCTGTTTCACAGAACACACACTTACACACTTGCACGTTCACACTGACACTAACTCTGAACTCTGAAAAAAAATAAACAGGGGCCCTGCCAAGCTCTGTGCCCCTATTCCCACAGCAACAGGGTTTCAGTGGGCTTCAGCATGCCCCACTACACTAATTAAATCCTGCCCCTATAGTCAGAGCAAGCTTTCGGACATACTTTTTCCCCCTAACAAGTTCCCTACTATGAACAATGCAGAAACCAAAGAGGAGCCCCTAACATTTCACTCTCACCTAATGACCACCACCATATATTGTATTTATATTTTAGCTCATAACTTGTGTTCTCAAACAGCATGCAAGCAACTGTAATATAATATTTTTTTCCCAGATACAGCTATGGAAAAAAATTAAGAGACCACTTCAGTTGAGTTGAGTTCAGAAATCGATATTTGGTGGAATAACCCTGGTTTTTAATCATAGTTTTCATGCATCATGGCATGTTCTCCTCCACCAGTCTTGCACACTGCTTTTGGATAACTTTATGTCACTCCTGGTGCAAAAATTCAAGCAGTTCAGCTTGGTTTGATGGCTTGTGATCATCCACCTTCCTCTTGATTATATTCCAGAGGTTTTCAATTTGGTAAAATTAAAGAAACTCATCATTTTTAAGTGGTCTCTTATTTTTTTCCAGAGCTTTATGATCAGGTTTAACATTTAAGTAGTATTCTAAATGTCACTTTAAATATTTTTTAGTGGTACTGAACTCATCTAACACATACCAAAGATCTGCTACACACAAGTGTCTTCATGTATTTCCTCTTTTACCGCACAGTCAGACACAGATCAATTGGATGAAATTGCATGAATTGTATGAAATGTTAATTCTGATAAATAAGCAGAGCCCTCATAGCCTTCAGCTCTCAGCAGCTCCACACTGAGTGACACTTTCTCCAGCTATTTTTCAGCTATTAGCCTTCTGACACTTCTTTGTATTTTCCGCGCAGGATTATGCATGATAAGCACGATTATGTGCCGAGGCACATCATTTCATGGGAGGCACTCATTCCCTTTCTCTCTGACAAATTGCCTGTGATTTTTCAGCCTGAGATGGATGGCACTCTTGCCTTTTAGAGCGCAGTCATTTTGCGAGATTGATCGCCATTTAAATCAGCAGTTTTGGCTTTATTGATTAGGCCTGAAACAGCGCATGTGTCCGGCTCATTTTTATTGTCTGTCATGCGGCCCTGATCAGAGGCTGAGAGTTTGCAGCAGTGCTCCTCTGGGAAGGTTCCTAGCATGCAAATGGAGGCACTGGAGGTCTGAATTAAAAGCCCTGCAATGAAACATCAGCGGGTTCACTGCAGACCCCTGAACTACTCCCGGCGACATTATAACATTATAAGTGGGCTTTACAGCTTAGAATCGGCTTAGGAGTCACACTGAGATCAGAGTGGACCTATCTGGAGGTTAAGGAGAAACATTTCCCCTCAAACCGAGGAGTGTTAAATCTCATTAACGAAAGGCAAACCGAGAGACCCCGAGGAGGTTAAGAAAGAAAAGAGTAAAAAAAAGGCCCACCTCCTGCAGAAAGTTCAGCATGCTAATAGAACGGAGAGCCTCGAAGCCAGAGTCTGATGTGATTGGGTGGCTGAGGACATGTAGGGGACATTTATCACTGTGACACAGCACAGTGACTGTCTTTGTTTGATTGGGTAAATTAGTGGGAGCTAATTTGCTTCCTCCGCACAATCCTTTGCAGGGTATTTCTTGTTGTGTTAATTAGGCTGAAAGAACTGTTTGGTATGCCACATGGATGTCGGTCCAAGGTGAAAGGGAAAAGAGCGTAATCATTGCTATGCACCGCCTGTACTAGAAAGAGAATGAATATTTTTATGACTATCAGAGTGTGATGTTTGAGAATACTTTCAATGCCCTGTCTAATTGAGCAGAGAATCATAAAAATTAAATCCAAGCTAATCACAGCTTCATTTCACATGCAGATGTTTAGTTTGAATTCAGGTCTGAAATATCCCAATTTCAGATTCATTATTTCAAACACATTATTCTAACTGCCTTACTCTTATTAAAAATCTGAGAAAGCAGCATTTGTGTTTATTACGTTTAAGTATTTCTAAATTTGGCCTTGTGTCTAAAGGATGGACCAAGTCAAAAGACATTTGTCCTGTAGTTGTAAATGATTCATCACCTGGTCATATGACAAAGCAGGACATGCCTGGATTCATTACTATCCACACTTTCCACACTTCCACAGCTTTATAAATATTACACGAACCTTAAAGCAGCCGCTCTTAAGATTTATGCTTTGAAATTGAAAGAAGTAGTATTCCTAAATATTCTAATTGAAATACATCAGTGTGTTTCTGCTACAATCCCTGCAAAGCCAGATATATTAAAGGAGAACATAGATTAGCCCACCGCCGCTCTCCCACAGCTTTCCGAGATCCTGTCATTTTGTGCAGTTTGTCCAAACAGAGTACAATGGGTTTTAATAGGAGATATTCTTGCCCCTGCAAATAAATGGCTTTTTACACTGTTATCCAGGCTTAAAGTAGCTCCACACCTTCTTGGTAGAATCTTGAGAGCTCTGACATTTAAAACGAGACATTAATAACTTTAAAAGTGCATAAGGAGCTTATTAAAAAACACTTTTTACATCCCGTAGCGTAACCTAAACTTCGGGCGCCGCCATATTAACCTATGGACTGTCACTTTAAACTGAATTGTATATACAGTAAATACACTTGAAATACAAGTAAATAAAGTAATATCCAGTTAAATTCTTAAGATTTAATGTTAATCAATTGTCGTAAATTGTCGGAAATGTCAGTTACAGGTTACTGACTGTGTTACAAAACAAACTGTCCTGATTACCAGCAAACTTACAGCATTTCCATCTTTTTTAGATGTGTTTGTAGTGTTAAACTACAAAATTTAAAGTTAATGTCATCTGTATGTGTATTAGAACAATGTGTATATAGAGTGTCTGCACATCTAATGTGGATGCTGTTGTTTCAGGATGCTAAAGTGCGTGAGCAGCTGGGTGTGGCCACTCTGGTGGGGAAGATGGAGAACAGGATCCTGACAGTGGTGACTGGTCCAGACATGGTTAACATCACCTACCTAAATTTCATGGCCTTTCAGGATGAGGTGGCCAAGGTAATTATCCAAGTTATAAAAATATTTCCTTTTAAACCCATGTGTTAATTAGCAGTGCTGACCCTTAGTAAGTGTTGGCAGAAACTGATGAATGAACGTTATTACATTCGCAATAATTGGGGAAACGAAAATTGTTAAAAAATAAAGTAATTAGCGAAAGAATCGGTGAAGGTCACCCAAGTCATGATTCAGGAGCCCTGCGTAACAAGAGACTTTTGCTCTCCATAAAACACAGTGGTAGAGAGAAGTAATGTATTAAAAAAAACACTGCAAATCTGCAAATAACAGCTAATTATAGTAAAATCCAACGTTTTAACTTTAAAATCAACACTTTTAGTGTTAAAATAACACTATAGTTATATTTGAACACTAAAACTGTTTATTTACTCTAGCAGATTTACTTTGTATACTTCTTAATAATGCAATATTAATGCAATAGTATTAATCAGTCTACTATAATTAAAACTAAAGTGATTTATTGTGTTTCCACTGTACAGTACCAGTCAAAAGTTTCAATGTTTTTCACCTACATTGTAAATTATTACTAAAGTTAACAGACTATGAAGAAACACCTTAAAGTACCTTAAAGTGTTAAACAAACCAAAATACTCTAAACTGTTGCTCTCAAACACATTAAAAGGGCAGTAAATAATGAATTAAGTAATTATCTCTTGAGAAGTTCAGCTGTTAACTGAAAGCCTGAATTCCAGGTGACTCTACCTCATAAAGCTCATAAAGCCTGTTTTGAAGAATATAAAACAGATTTTGGTTTGTTTAACACTTGTTTATTGAATAATTTCATAGTTTTTCTTCATAGTCTGAATGACTTTAGTATTAATCTACAATGCAGATTTGTTTAAATAATGAAAAACACTGAATTTAAGATGTGTCCAAACACATCTTAAATTGGTACAGTATATTTTTAGCAGATGTTTTTTTTTTCTAAAATAAGTGTAATTATATTATAAGATGACTATTTACTGCATGTTATTTATTTTTATGTCTGGTATTTGCTATGTTTCTAGGAGTGGGCTGAAGAGCTTTTTAAGTTGGCCTCAAACCTCCTGGCTCAAAACATGTCCCGGGAGTCCTGTTTAGAAAAAGTGTGAGTACGCTCTGTATTTCCTGTCCCTCCTGTTTCTTTTTACCATTTTAACATCAATCTGCTGTAACAGTCCCTCTGAAATGTGGAGTCTGAATGGATCTAAGAGTTTGGATGCATCTTCCATTCCCTTCTGTGCCGTTTCACAGCCCCTGTGGAACTGTACTCCCTCATAATAATAAAAATGCCATACAGCATACCTGTCAAGTCTCCCGTTTTGGCCGGGAAACTACCGTATTTTACTCCTCGTTCCCGCCGTCCTCCCGTATTAGTACTTTCCCGTAAATTTCCCGTATTATATTGAAATTTTAAAAACTTTATTATTAAGGATACGGGGCACTGACCGCGGTGTGCCTCTAAACCAATCGTGGTGCCGGTTCAAGGAGAAAGTCCCGCCTTTCAGAAGAAACAGCCAATCAGCGGAGCGCAGAGGAGGGTCAGTGTGGGAAAGACCCAAACTGAACTGATCAGGGGTGGAGTGATCAAAAGAAAGAAGTATCAATTAAAGATTAGTAATTGTGTAGGCCCCTTAGGACTAATTTTTGCTGTCCTTTTAGTAAAACCTCATAATACTATTTTTAGGTCACCAACAGTCATTTTGCAGAATTTGTGCACCCTTTGTTCAATTTAAAGGGTTTTTAATTTGGCTGTATTAAAAGAATGACATATGTAGGAATGTCCACAACATTTCAGTGTCAACAGAGATAGACCTATCAGATTCTGATAATCTAATTGTAGTCTGTAAGTGGTTCACATGTGGTTATTTTAGATTTTTTGTAAACCTGTCTTAAAATGTAAGGGATACTGAACCTCGGTTGGGCTGGTGGGACGGCTTTAAGCGGACGGATGAAAATATCCCTTATTTTTAAATCCAAAACTTGACAGGTATGCCATACAGTGGTAGCTCCCATATTGAGCAATAAAACTTCATAAATCAATACTTGGCCCACAGAAATAAAGATTGACTGTTAGGACTATATATTCAACTAGTGGCCCCAAAGCAAGTGGTGTTTTAAACTCTGCATTTAATCAATGCCAAACTGAAAGCACTTCAGGCAGGGTGTTAATGTCACACTGTTCTTTTTATGGTTGGGCGGTTGTACTGAATAGAGAGGTACAGAGAAAGTTTTGATTTTGTGTTTGTTTCTTTATTTTCTTCTGCATTTATAACACACATATATAACCATAGAGCTTAAACTCTTATATGAACACACACAACAACATACAGTAACTTTAGCAATAGTTTTGTTGTGCAATTGACTTTTTATTGCCATTTTAGATGAGTATGAACTGCTGTGTTCATTTGTAGCTTCAAGCTGTTCTTGTGGTCTGACAACATGAGGTCCAAAGAAGGGTATAAAGAAAGTTGGACAGGTGATAGAAAACGTAAATAATCAAAGTAAATTAACAATTAAAAAAATATAATAGGCCTACTACACCTGACAGTTAACAGATGAGTTTGAGTTAAATCTGGTTTGCTTAGGCTGGAAAAGTAGGCTTAGGCTGGTAAACTTCTGGGGTATTGCTATCTTGGCAGTGGAAAACACAGGTACGTCACTGACCGATTTAATCCCTGACAACTGTCACCCATCAGACGTCAATATGCGCTCCTTTACAGAATGAACAAACAGGTCAGTGTCCTCTGCTGAGATGCACCAAAATGATGCGCCAAGCACACCTGACTCTTAAAGGGAATGCAAGTGAAACACTGATTGGTTGAATTTACTTTACGCCCAAAACATACCCACGATTAATTAAGGGCGTTTTCACACCAGCACTATTTGGTCCGGTTAAAACATAACTCTAGTTGGTTTGTACCCTTAGTGTGGTTCAATTAAGCAGGTGTAAAAACAGTAATCAGAGTCAAAAGAACCAGATCGAGATCTGATAGAGGAGGTGGTCTCAGTCTGCTCCCAAACAAACTCTGGAGCAGTTTGCTTGTGGTGAAAACGTGATCCGGTCTCGATCTGACCCAGCTATCAAATTCTGCTTTTATTTAAGCTAAACAGCGGATGAGGCACAGTTTAATCTGATATATTAGCCAGATAATGCTAATTACCACAGCTATAAACAAACACTGTTTCTGCTGCTCCATGCTGTTTACATGCGCAGTCTGTGCTGATGTGCGACTCCATTACATTTACTTTATTACATGTACATCTGCACTGCACGTCCTATAGAAAACTCTTAACACTCTGTGTTAAGGCAGCTTCACACAGACAGCTCTGAACATAGTGTGCTTACGTGGTTTACTGGTGCATATTTTGGTGAATTACTATGAGCCTTTTGCATGTTTTAAGCCATGTCACGTCCTCATGATATTAAAGACACATCAACGCGCCCTGAATTCAGCTGCACGGTGCACAGTTGATGGCTCTCCAAAACAGATCATTAAAATGGGGCCCATTGTCTGCATGATGGTCCATCGGACAAATGATCAGTGACATTAAACACACACAATTCTGACAATGAAGATTTTTTTCCTTCTTGGATGAAATTAGAAAATTCTTAAATGGCAAGTTAAGCACCTCAGCTCAAAGGCTAAAAACTCTCAGAATAAATAGAAAGAAGAAAACAGAACTGACTACCGAGCAAAATGTTACTGCAAAAGATGCCCAGTGTCTTGAGAATTTTATACAACACAGAATTCAGAATATCATTAGTTGCAAAAGGTTATGCAGAGTATCTGACATTCCTTTGAGGATTCCTTAGGGTAGGCAGTTTTTATTTATAGAATGGTTCTTTGCCATGATAAATTGTGTTGTATAAGGTAGGTTTAGGAGGAGGAAGATGCCTGAACCTCCTACTTCCAGTCCAACACCCTATAAATACCTTACACTTTGCTTACATATCATGACGAGCTTCGCAAACCCTCCACCGCTCCATCTCCTCCCTGGAGACTGGCTTCCTACCACAAACAGAAGCTGTCCCAATCTAGTGCATCGCCCAAAGTTCTCTCCCCTCTAGTCATGGCATGTTCTGAACTAGCAAATGGTCCTTTGAAGAACCTTTTGAAAAATGGTTCTATGTACAGTACCAGTCAAAATTTTGGACACACCCCTTCTCATTTAATGTTTTTTTCTACATTGTATAATAATATTGAAGACATCACAACACACTTGCAATTCTAAAGTAACCACAACAGTGTTAAACACACTTACCTCTGGATGGCGAAAAAACTAGAGCTGTGGTTAAGGGCTAATGCTAATGCTGCTTCAGCAGTGCTAGCCGGGGTTACAGGTCGAAAACACTCACCTCTGAACGGCCAAAAAGCTGGATAACTTCACTGAAACTTCTGTATAAAGCTGTACTTCAGCAGAGTGGCTTTACTGCTCCTTATAACCTGACTGGTAAAATTCATACATACGGTGCACCTGATTATAAGGCACACTTTTGTGAAAGGATTTGATTGTGTCTTGCAGTAAATTTTGCTCCTTCAACAACCCTCTATTATGGAAGGCAGTGGATATAAGTTAGCTAGGTTAGCTAACGAGTTCCTTATTCAGTTCACTATAAAGTAAATGTTACAATAGTGAATAGTATTTATTTTAAAACAATAGATACAAACTTATGGAATCTGATGCAATAATACTATCAAACTAATGTTAAAAATATTTTAATTAATGATTCAAATACATAAAAGGAATAAGATGAGGATTGTAATATTATGTTTTAGCTATATGATTCTCCCCAAGATGAATACACTTTTATACACTATTATAGAACATATTACTATGATGCACATTATCACTAAGACTCAACAAATACAAATAAACTGCATCTTTTTCCTTCTCTCAGTAGAAAGTTCTGTCTCCTAGGGTTTTACTGTTTTTTGTGTATTCGTGTATTTTTGTGTATTTAGTTCTGTATAATACTGTAAATTTAATATACACTGATCAAGCATAACTCTTGAAAGTGGGTGTGGCAGAATAAGTGAATACAGTCATTGTGTTTTACCAACTAACTGTTTTTTAAAGTTTGTTTTAAAATATATAAAATAGATAAAATTATATGAAATCTGATGCTATAATACTTGCAAACTAATGTTGGAAACCTTTTAAATTAATGATAAAAAAGTAAATTACATGAAAGTAATAAGATATTATTTTTAAGCTATAAGATTCTCCCCAGTATGATTATAAGCAAATTAAAATGTGCTTTAATGACCTTCTGGGGGAGAAAACAGTTGTAAATGAGCTCTGACTGTAGCACCCCATTGTGTCTCTTTGAAACCGAAGTATTAGCATACAGAGGCAGCTAATTAGCTGAAAGCTAATGTGTCAGTTTGTTGGAGTACTGATACTGAAATATAACAGTGTGTTTTTTTGCAGCGTATTCTGCAAGTGCTGCGTCTTTGATCGACTTTTGCTTGACTTTGCCGGAGTTGCTCCCGCTGTCCTTTGCTTGACTCTAATCAAAGGAAAATGCTCAGAAGCACGTAATCATCTATTTAGCTGTTCTCATGCTATTAAATGTGTTTTAGGGGAGAGACGGGGTGGCTGGAAAGTAACTGGGGTCTGGGCAGCAGCTGCATGGTGACAGCAGCAGTTCAGTTGTCCTTGCGCCACAGAGCAGATTTGTCTGGTCACGCAGTGGGTGGTCATCAGTTGTAAACCCGATGCCCCAACGGTTAACCATTACCAACGACTTTGCCCTTAGATGACGTCACCCCTGTGAGGGCAGCTGCATAATGGACATTAATTATTTGTGAAAGGCCACTTATCACTGAGTGCGCGGTATGATGATAATGATGGCATAAAGTTGCATGCAGGCTATTTTTAGAAAGGGTCGCATATCTACCTCCTCACGCTCTGATGGCAATGCAAAACATCCTGGGATTGTGGAGCAATGCATGAAATGTAAATACGGACAAACACACACCCACACGCCTCCAAAGACACTCACACACACAGAGGCTATAATTAGAGACACATTGGGACAGTTGAGCACTACCACATATGCAAAAAAAATTGACAGAGGGCCCATTGATACTGAGCAAATGATGCTTTCGCTTTATTACTATCAGAGCATGCACAGTATTACAATGATGGACAGTATCACTAAATGCATTTAGAACAAACAAACAAAAAAAATGCACTTTTTCTGCCACCACTACTGCTGCTGTCTGCATATATAAGTGTGTATTTTAATATGTCTTTTTCTTTTTTTTACGGTAGAGAATTCTGTTTCCCAGGGCTTTCCTGTTTTTTCTTGTTTATTCTCTATATTTAGTTCTGTATGCTGTTGTAAAATTGGATATACTCTCATCAAGCACAACATTATGACCACACGCATTAATCCTCTGCATTGCTGCTGGAGTTTTTAAACAACTCAGTGTTCGTCTGGAATCTGGATCCCTGTGGACGGGGCCTGAGGGTCTAGAAGTAGACAGTAATTGAGCACAGAGTTTAAGAACTCCAGCAGCACTGCTGTGTCTGATCCACCACCCAAAAAAGAACAGGCCGAAAAGAGCATTATAAAGTATGCAGAAAAACAGATCATATAGAAATACAGAGTGCTCCTATGTGCTCTGTGGAGCTGAGAAATCTATAATTGGTGTAGAAACAAAGATGGTCATAATGTTATACACATTTGTCCTGACACTTAGAATAATGAACTAATGAATCTATGTAAAAAAATTTACTACATATATATAAAGTGGGATGTATTCACCAATAAATGAATGGAATCTAAAAGGATGTTTTTTATTAATTCCATCACAGCTATGCTAGACTGCTGCTGCAGCTCAACCCTGAGGGATGTATTCCTGTGAAAAAGTGAGTAATAGACCAGCTGCTTAATCACTCAGCCATGAATAACACACACTTACTGTACAATAGCTCCATCTAATCATAATGAATTAAGTCTGTTTTGTTTAAATACAGAACAAAAATGTGGAAATGATGAAAGCAATGCAATTAAACTTTGTTATGAGTATTTAAAAAAAAAAGCAAAGAAGGGAATAATCTAAAATACATGAACACGTACAAGAACCAACAAACTAACACTGAAAACACAGGGGCTTAAATACACATGGAGGGAACAGGAAACAGGAAACACCTGGGGACAGGTAATGAGGGGGAGGAGCTACAAATGAACACAGGTGGGAGCACTGAAGACATGGGCGAAGACAAGGAGAACACAGAGATTGCTATGTGATTATGGCTAGGTAAATAAACAAAAAGGAGGGCAGGAAAAACACAGAGACAGACAGGAGAAACACAGAGCAGGACCAGAACGTGACATTTAAAATGGTATTTAAAATTTACTGCATAATTTAAATACATTTGCTAAATATTTAGTGCTGTATATCTGTGAAATTAAATGTTTATATGTAAAAGAAAACATTTAATTCAAACAGAAATTATGTAAGCATGTCCTGTAAATAATGTAAACCCAGTGCTTTAATCTTTTCTTCAGTGTAGTATCATGGGTGCTCTGCATCAGATGTTTGCTAGGTCTTTAATATTTGTTATCTGTTCTGTTCTAGTATCTTCCGGGCGTTTTCAGCAGACAGGAAGCGGGTCGAAACTGCTTTAGAGAACTGCAGCCTTCCATCTGGACGAGTAAGCTCTGCTTCATGTCTGTCACTCCACTCGTTTTTTTTTTTTTTTGTCGCAGCTTGTTTACTTCTATTGTGGTTCAACAGTTGCTGAGGTACAAAGTTCATTTCTGAAAAACATGGCTTATAATGAGGAGTACCAAACGGCACTGTAAGCATATTGACTGTAGAATGAAAAGATAACATTTCAGACATATTTTTCATGATTTAATTCTAAATTCAATATTAAACTCAGAGCAGACCAGACATGAACCTCATGACACTGTTTAGAAGCGTAGTGTGATCCTATTTTAAAAATCACGGGTATGATGGATCATCTTGTAAGGGACTAAAATAGCACCTTTTCAAAAAATATTATGAGAACAGAGTGTATAAAAACAGGCAATTGTCCCTGGAACATATTGTTCACTGACAGTCAATTTAAAGTCACAAGATAAGAGAGACCACAAATAAACCAATAACTTTTCTCCTTCATTGTTTTGAATCAAGGTAATAAAAAATTCAATCAAAGTACATGACTACCAGGTTGCTGCTGACCTACTTGTTAAGATATACTTTTTTCATTTAAAAAGTACATATAAAAAAATTCATATAAGAAAAAAAATGAACTGCTTGTGACAACATAAAGACATTTTCTTATTATGTTTAAAGGACAACCCACTTTTATAGTGTAGGATTCCTCGGACATTTTAAGGCTCACTGGAAAAACCTACGCAACAAGCACACACCCACACACACTCATTCACAAAATAGAGCCGGGTCTGTCCATAATTACATAATTAGCAGCAGGCACGGGCAGTGTATTGCCGTATTAGAGGCCAACTGGGATTTCTTCTTGTTGTTGCACTGCGTAATTAATTGGAGCTAAATGTTGGTGATGCTAATCCCTTAAATCTGCCTTTACCCCTGATTCACTGACCTCTAGAGAAAATGATGTCTATGTGCTGTCTTAAAACGCTAGGCAGATGAAACGTATTGATAATGGCTCAGTATTTCAGCCATGATGTGAAACTAGGCTTTAGTTTACCTTCTCTTAAGACTGTAAAGCATACCTGTCAAGTTTTAGATTTAAAAATAAGGGATATTTTACTCTGTCCGCTTAAAGCCCTCCCACCAGCCCAACGAAGGTAAGGTATCCCTTACATTTTAAGACAGGTTTACAAAAAATCTACAATAACGACATGTGAACCACTTATACACTACAAATAGATTATCAGAATCTGAAATGTTGTGGACATTCCTGCATATGTCATTCCTTTAATACAGCCAAATTAAAAACCCCTTTCTATATATTTTTTAAAAAGTTAAGATTTCATGTCTTTTTGGTATAAATGCACTCTTTTATATGATATATTTTTTATTTATTTAATGGATTTAAAATTGAACAAAGGGTGCACAAATTCTGCAAAATGAATCTTTTGATCACTCCACCCCTGATCAGTTTAGTTAATTTCGGTCCTCGCCACATTTCTAGTTAAACTGAGTCACAAGCTGTAATTTTCTTATTTTAAAATGTTTAATCTGTGTGTTTTATTTCGGAGACGAGTATTTTTAAGCAGCTATCAGAAAAATCTCATCACAGTTTACATGATTAGCCTACCGTTACCTTTCTTTTAGAAAAATCGCTGCATATCCAGATATTTTTTAACGTCAGTTGCTCCGACTAGCTGCCTGAACTCACAGCGACGGGGGGCTTCCCCACCCTCCTTTGCAAGCTGATTGGCTGTTTCTCCTGAAAGGCGTGACTTTCTCCTTGAACCGCCTCCACGATTGGTTAAGAGACACAGAGCGGTCAGTGCCCTGTCTCCTCAATAATATATATATTTTTAATTGTAATATAATACGGGAAATTTACGGGAAAATACTAATACGGGAGGACGGCGAGAAAGAGGAGTAAAATACGGTAGTTTCCCGGCCAAAACGGGAGACTTGACAGGTATGCTGTAAAGTTTATTTGTGTGATTGTAATTATGATACCGTTTACAGCTCTGGGAAAAAAAAATAAGAAAACACTTCAGTTTCTGAATCAGTTTCTGATTTTGCTATTTATAGGTATATGTTTGAGTAAAATTAGCATTGTTGTTTTATTCTATAAATTACAGACAGCATTTTTCCCACATTCCAAAAAAAAAATATTGTCATTTAGAGCATTTATTTGCAGAAAAAGAAAAATGGCCGAAATCACAAAAACAATGCAGAGCTTTCAGACCTCAAATAATGCAAATAAAACAAATTCATATTATAAAGTTTTCAGAGTTCATAAATCAATATTTTGTGAAATAACCCTGGTTTTTAATTACAGTTTTCATGCATCTTGTCATGTTTT
Source organism: Astyanax mexicanus (assembly GCF_023375975.1). Taxonomy (NCBI): domain Eukaryota; kingdom Metazoa; phylum Chordata; class Actinopteri; order Characiformes; family Acestrorhamphidae; genus Astyanax; species Astyanax mexicanus. The sequence continues at coordinate 72,755,181 of NC_064408.1, forward strand.
TCTCCACCAGTCTTACATACTGCTTTTGGATAACTTTATGCCACTCATGGTGCTAAAAATCAATCAGTTCAGCTTGGTTTGATTATTGAGTATTGAGTTTCATTTTGATTATATTCCAGAGGTTTTTTTAATTTGGTTAAATTGAAGAAACTCATCATTTTTAGGTGTCCTCTTTTTTCCAGAGCTGTATATAAATGATCACAATATTAAAGTGAAGTGAAACGTTTAAAGGGAAAAGCTGTACATTTTCATATGGGTGAGAATTATCATGCTAAAAAATGCCAGTTGAAAGTCCTGCCATGAGAGGCAACATATTTGATCACAGGATGTCCTTCACATATTTGAGCTGTTAGTGTCCTTTGTATCACTACTAGGAGTGACTGAATGTTGTATGCAATGGCTCTTTCCATATTTGCCTAAGTGCACAATTACATAGTGCATTATTTTTTGTCAGTGAATGGAAATATAAATTGTCTTTTTATCTTATAATGCAGTAAAATCATACCCGCACCAAGTTACACTATTTAATCAGTAAAGTGATTTTAGTGTAATTGTGAGTTATTTATTAGGCCTCTTCACTGAAAGCTGGGAATAAATGATCTGCTATATTGTGTGCTGTTGAGAGATGAATGAAGACAGCAGCTCAGTTGCTTATTCTGATCTCTGTATTATTCATTGTGAGTAATGGAACTGTTTTGGTGGTGCATTCTTTTGGCTTCTCCAGTGTTTACTTGCTCCATCATGTGCAGGGAAGATGTCTGGCTGGTCTCTCTTGTTTCACTTCCACACATTTTTCTCCTTGATGTAATGCTCTAGTCTGTTTAACATCTAGCTTGATTGTTATTACTGTATCAGAAAGTAATATTAATTTGACTTAACTTAATTACATAGTAGAATAACAAGCTCTTCAATCTTCTGTTGTCAGTTATTTTATTTTTAAGTGCATTCCTGAACAAAACAATCTACAGCTCTGGAAACAATGAAGAGAGAACTTCAGTTTCTGAATCAATTTCTCTGATTTTACTATTTATAAGTGTATGTTTGAGTTGACTGTGATTTATTTAGTAGTGAGGAAATTTCACAAGGTGGCATCCTATCACGGTACCACTCTGGAGTTCCTGGGAGCGACCCATTCTTTTACTAATGTTTGTAGAAGCAGTCTGTATGTCTAGGTGATTCTAGGTGGTTTTATATGCCTGCAGCCATTGATTGGATTGGAACTAGAGTTCAATAATTTGGGTGAGCGAATACTTTTGGCAGTATAGTGTGTAATACAATGTATTAGGTAATCGAATACATCTTATATTTTTTAAAAATTCAGTCAACGAGAAACCATGTTGTTAAATTGGGGTGTTCAATTTGGTCCAGTTCAGTTTTTGGGATAAAATTATTCTCTCTTTCTCAAAGCCTGTTCTCCTTCAAGTTTTAAAGTCTTCACTGTCATTCTTAAGTGATGGTGATTGTTAATGAACTCTGCCTCAGTTGAGCCTTTGTCTTTAATGACCGCTGGTCCATGTAATTGGCCATGTTAAGATATTGAGTTCTCCTTCTTTGGACTGTCGTTTCTTCTATTTTTCTTTCGATGATGTGGCCCATTCAGCTATCCACTCACACAGCTTTTGAAATAGAAGATAAGTGCAAACAGAGCACATTGGAGCAGGAGATTGAAAAAATAATTTACACCTTCACGTGCAATCACTCTGTGTTCTTTATGGAGGCTAAACATAACCAGTGGAGCAATTTTTTTTCATACCTACAACTTATTGTTCTTTCTCTTTGTGTTTTACTCTGCAGAATGACTTTATCCCGGAGCAGCAGTTTACGAAAGAAATATACAGAGTGTTCCTCAACAGCATCTGTCCCCGGAAGGACATCGATACCATCTTCTCAGAAATGTAAGCCCCTTCATGCTTCATGCTGATTCCAGTTGTATGATGAAAATTGCTCTGTTGCCTCCTGCCACGAATGTAAAGCTGGTCCACTGGGAGTTCCAGATAGTCCTACACAGAAACGCAGCGGTGAAAACACTGTCACTGCTGTAATTCTGGACACTGGATCCATGCAAATTACAGCCATAAATCAAATGGAGTGTTGAACGAGAGACGTGATAAGAGAGAGAGAGAGTCATAAGGGTTGTCACGGAGTGAGCCGTGACGCTGACGCCAATCAAGCACACATCCAGTTACTCATGCAAGCGCATAGGCAGCTTTCTGCCGGCATATTTAAACAGCAGCTGACCTACTGCAGTGGGAAGCGTTTCATTCCCATTCAGTTTTCTGTCTTGGTTTACCTGGTTTTAACATTCCACATTTCACTGTTCACCATAACACTTTACTAGCATTTGTTACCGAGTGCGGGGGTGGCCAACCGGCATTTTGGAAGCATTTGTTTGTTTATTTCACCACTCTTATTTGAACACACCCCATATCTCTAAAAAATTCATTCATCTGTTTAAAACATTTTATCAGTAACAGGAACAAAGCACACTTACACATAGGTCCGTTTTTGCAGTTTAATATTTTAGCAAACTTACAAACACAATTGTTTTCTGTAGACTCACCAGCCTCACTCCCTCACTTCCTCCTTCCTCCGACGAAACGGAGGCACTGTTCAAGAGGGTAATTATTGAGGGGGGGAGCGCGCTCTGGGCGGCACATACCATTTTAGCCGGGGGTGTTTTACTAGGTTTGGGGAAAATGTATTTGGTAATGTGTAGCAGGGATTTTTGTTTACTGGAAGTTATTTTGGGTGTTTATGTATTTTATGTTCATTCTTTCCAGTTGTTTTTTTCCCATTTAATTTTGTTATTTAGATGATTTGATTTACTTTTGTGATGGGCTCATCTGAAGGGAGGGGCTTCGGGTATATAAGCCCAGTAGAGGCTCCAGAGCCGGGGGGTTTTTGTTTTTTGAGGTGTAATTGTCATGGTGGAAGGTACCGTGTGTTTGGCAGTGTAGAAGTATTGTTCAGGGTCATTCCTTATGATTTAGCCTGGCAAACTTGTAGCCTGTTTATTTTTGCATTTTGTTGTTTTGTTTTGTTTAGGTTATAGAAAAGACTAAAAAAAAAAAAAAAAAATAATAATAATAAAAAAAAAAAATAAATAAAGAGCTCTATTTTTGCAAAAAAGTTTCATCGCATTTCTCTGTCCACTCCAACGCTGACCATTCCTGCAACATGTGGTGTCAGAAGTGGGATTCTGAGTGGCAGAGATGAAGACAAATATGGCGACCAGGAAAGCAAACCACAAAGCCAATGAAGAGGCAGCAGCAGCGGCGGAGGCAACAGCAGCAGCAGGAGCCACGGCCAACGCAGAGATGAGAGATGAGTCTTCCCTGGACCGGCTGGCAAGGATGTTCGAGTCCTTCATGATGGTGCAACGAGCCAGAGACGAGAAGCTGGAGAAAGACTCAGCACGGCAAGCCCAGCAGTACTCCGTCCTTACCCACCAAGTGACCCAGCTCCAGTTGGATGTGGAGTATGTGAGAGAGAGGGGGAGCACTCCTGTACCTTCTCGCAGTTTAACATCCGAACCGGCCACAGACACCACCAGAGGGGGTAGGACGCCGTACAAGCTGAAGATGCCAAAGCTTGAAGAGACCGACAACATCGACCACTACCTGAGTACTTTCGAGAAGCTGGCAGCAGCCGGGGAGTGGCCGAAGGAGGACTGGGCAATCCACTTGATCCCACTTTTAACAGGCAAAGCCAGGAGCGCCTTCATTGCAATGGACCCTGAACACAACATGGACTTTGACAAATTAAAAGAAGCCATTTTGAAAAAATATGAAATAAATGCAGAGACTTACCGCTCACAATTTCGAGCGATGGACACTAGCCAAGATGAAACACCACAAGAACTGTACATTCGTCTGAAAGATCTGTTCTGTAAATGGGTGAAGTACGACACCAGCAGCAAAGAGGACCTCATGGAGACCATGGTGCTGGAGCAATACCTGCGTGTTCTCTATCCGGAGGTGAGGACCTGGGTTAAAGAACGCAACCCGACGACAGCAGCAGAGGCCGCCACCCTGGTGGAGAACTTCGTTGCCGCACACAAAGGCTCCAAGAGGTTCCGTTACGCCGGAGTGCTGGATCGTCAACCCTGGGGTAAGTCTGATGGTGTTGGTAGTGGACGTGGTTCTGGTGCGCTCCCTAACTACAGTAGGAACACCCCACCCCCGCCCCAAAGCATTGCTAAGTCCCAAGGTGTTTCATGCTTTAACTGTGGTAGGGAAGGTCACAAGAGCCCCGCTTGCCCCCTCAGGAAGCCCAAACATTCCCACCTATGCTATGTGCCCAACCCTAACCCACCCATTAGGACCCAGCAGAGCAGAGATCCTGTCATTGCGGTAGAACTTAATGGTAAACCCACCACGGCCCTAGTTGACACAGGATGCACACAGACATTGGTTCAGGCAGATTTGGTACCCCTTGAATTTAGAAATGAGAATGACAAGTTGACTATCTGTTGTGTTCATGGTGATACAAGTGAGCATAGTACAGCAGATGTATATGTCAGTGTATGTGCTCAGACTTATTTGCTCAAGGTGGGGCTGGTCCCCAAACTGCCATATCCGATGTTATTAGGCCGAGACCTCCCTGTATTGATGGACCTGGTAGGGAAAACTGCTTTAAGCTGTGTGGTGACAAGAGCTATGGCTAAAGCTAAACCTATTGACATGGCTGATTTCCCGTTTTATGGTGAGGATGTTCCAGCTGAGCCTACATGCACCAGAGAGCAGAGATGTGCTAAGCGTAGACAGGAAGTGCTAGACATTGTAGACCAGTCAAGCCTACAGAACGAGCCTGATGTTGATTCCCCTAGCCTGTCTGATCCGGATGTACACTTTGATGGTGATGTTGCTGTATTGCAGCGTGCAGACCCAACGTTAGCCAGACTGTTCAAGAAGGCAGAGGATGGTCCTTGCTTTGTCCCAGCCCTTGGAAAGGAAATTTTTATCCTGCAAAATAATATCCTGTATAGACACAGTGAAGATGGTATGCAGCTTGTAGTGCCAAAGCAGTATAGACAGCAAGTTCTGGAGCTAGGCCACACAATCCCTTGGGCGGGTCACCTAGCCCACATGAAGACACTGCTACGTATTAGCAGACGTTTTTACTGGCCAGGAATGTTTGTGCAAGTTAAAGATTACTGTAGATCATGTCCCCAATGTCAGCTAGCAGGAGGAAAGGGTTTTGCACGTGCCCCATTAGTGCCACTCCCTGTAGTTGACACCCCTTTTGAGAGGATAGGGGTAGATGTCGTTGGACCCCTGGAAAAGAGCAGGTCAGGGAACCGCTTCATTTTAGTAATTTGTGACTATGCTACTAGGTACCCCGAGGCATTCCCCCTAAAAGTTGTCACTGCTAAGCAAATTGCATCATGCCTACTCCAGCTGTTCTCCAGAGTAGGGATTCCCCGTGAGGTGTTAACAGACCAAGGCCCCAACTTCATGAGTAAGACACTTAAGCAAGTCTATGACCTGTTAGGGATAAAGCGCGTCAGAACCACTCCCTATCACCCACAGACGGATGGACTTGTCGAGCGGTTCAATCAGACCCTGCTGAACATGCTCAGACGGTTCGTGGATGACAGCGGCGAAGAGTGGGACCAGTGGCTACCCTACCTGTTGTTCGCATACAGAGAGGTTCCCCAAGAGTCAACGGGGTTCTCTCCTTTCGAACTGCTGTATGGACATCAGGTGCGGGGACCACTGGATGTGCTGAAGGAGACCTGGGAAGGAGAGACATCGGAACAGACCGACATCATCTCCTACGTCTTAAAGATGAGAGAGAAGCTGACTGCTGTGACCACCATGGCTCAACAAAATCTCCGCAAGTCCCAAGAGCAACAGAAGGCTTGGTACGACCGTTCTGCCCGCAAGCGAAGCTTCCAGCCTGGTGATCGGGTCCTGTTGTTGTTGCCCAGCTCAGATAACAAGCTGTTGGCGAAATGGCAGGGGCCCTACACTGTGACACGCAAGATGGGTGACGTGACCTACGAGATCAACATGCCAGACCGTCGGAAGAAACATCAAGTCTTCCATGTCAACATGCTGAAGCGGTGGACTGAGCGGGCAGAGCCAGAACTGCAATCAGAGCCACAGCAGGAGGCGTCAGCACTGTTCATCGAAGCAGTCGAAGAGGAGGTAGAGTACAGCGAACAGTATCTGCCAGGCAGAAAGGAGGAGAGCCAGCTGGACCTCAGTCATCTGTCAGAGGAGCAACAGCGTGACCTCTACGACATTTTACCAGAGGGGCTCTTCACTCAGCGACCGGGGCGGACAGAGCTGGTGGAGCACCGGGTGGTGCTCAAGGATGACAACCCAGTGCGGCAGCCTTGCTACAGGGTGCCTGAGCGACTTCTGCCGGTCATGAAGGAGGAGCTGGACATGATGCTTCAGCTGGGGGTCATCGAGCCGTCCTTCAGCGAGTGGAGCAGCCCAGTCATCCTGGTCCCCAAAAAAGATGGCAGCCTGAGATTCTGCTTGGACTTTCGCAAGGTCAACATGCAAGCGAAGTTTGACCCGTACCCCATGCCAAGGATCGATGACCTCATTGACCGCCTAGGCAAGGCCAAATACCTTAGCACACTTGACTTGTGCAAAGGTTATTGGCAAGTGCCACTGTCAGAGGGCAGCAAAGAGCTCACTGCCTTCAGAACACCGTTTGGGCACTTCCAGTTTACGGTTCTACCCTTCGGTCTGCATGGGGCGCCAGCGAGTTTCCAGCGTCTGATGGACAGAATCCTCAGGGGGGCGGAGGGCTTTGCCGCCGCCTATCTTGATGACATTGTGATCTACAGCGCCACCTGGGAGGAGCACCTCCACCATCTACGACAGATCCTTTCCGTGGTTAAGGAGGCGGGCCTCACCATCCACCCAGACAAATGTGCCTTGGCAAGGGAGGAGACCTCCTACCTGGGCTACGTTCTGGGCAGAGGTGTCATCCGTCCTCAGGTGGGGAAGGTGGAAGCCATCAAGTCGGCTGAGCGACCAACCACCAAGAAGCAGGTGCGGTCGTTCTTGGGTCTTGTGGGTTGGTACAGGCGCTTTATACCAACCTTTTCAGAGAAGGCCTTTGTGCTGACTGAGTTGACCCGCAAGAACCAGCCCAACAAGGTGCAGTGGACTAGGGAGTGCGAGAGCGCATTCCGGGACTTAAAGGACTCTTTGTGCCAAGAGCCTGTGCTCCTCAGTCCAGACTTCGAAAGACAATTCACTTTGCAGACGGATGCGTCTGAGCGAGGCCTGGGTGCAGTCCTCCTGCAGGGGGATGAAGGACAACTGCGGCCGGTGGCTTACATTAGCCGTAAGCTGCTACCCAGGGAGCAAAAGTACTCGACGGTGGAAAAAGAGTGCCTTGCTATAAAATGGGCACTGGACTCTTTTAAGTACTATTTGTTGGGGCGCAAATTTGTACTTGAGACGGATCACAGAGCCTTGTTCTGGTTGGGGAGTATGCGGGATACCAATGCCAGGATCACCAGGTGGTTCTTGGCCATACAGCCTTTTGATTTTGAAGTTTTGTACAGAGCAGGGAAAATCAACTGTACTGCGGACTTTTTGTCTAGGATGCCACAGGGGGCATTTTCCGAAGGGGGGGGAAATGTCACAGAGTGAGCCGTGACGCTGACGCCAATCAAGCACACATCCAGTTACTCATGCAAGCGCATAGGCAGCTTTCTGCCGGCATATTTAAACAGCAGCTGACCTACTGCAGTGGGAAGCGTTTCATTCCCATTCAGTTTTCTGTCTTGGTTTACCTGGTTTTAACATTCCACATTTCACTGTTCACCATAACACTTTACTAGCATTTGTTACCGAGTGCGGGGGTGGCCAACCGGCATTTTGGAAGCATTTGTTTGTTTATTTCACCACTCTTATTTGAACACACCCCATATCTCTAAAAAATTCATTCATCTGTTTAAAACATTTTATCAGTAACAGGAACAAAGCACACTTACACATAGGTCCGTTTTTGCAGTTTAATATTTTAGCAAACTTACAAACACAATTGTTTTCTGTAGACTCACCAGCCTCACTCCCTCACTTCCTCCTTCCTCCGACGAAACGGAGGCACTGTTCAAGAGGGTAATTATTGAGGGGGGGAGCGCGCTCTGGGCGGCACATACCATTTTAGCCGGGGGTGTTTTACTAGGTTTGGGGAAAATGTATTTGGTAATGTGTAGCAGGGATTTTTGTTTACTGGAAGTTATTTTGGGTGTTTATGTATTTTATGTTCATTCTTTCCAGTTGTTTTTTTCCCATTTAATTTTGTTATTTAGATGATTTGATTTACTTTTGTGATGGGCTCATCTGAAGGGAGGGGCTTCGGGTATATAAGCCCAGTAGAGGCTCCAGAGCCGGGGGGTTTTTGTTTTTTGAGGTGTAATTGTCATGGTGGAAGGTACCGTGTGTTTGGCAGTGTAGAAGTATTGTTCAGGGTCATTCCTTATGATTTAGCCTGGCAAACTTGTAGCCTGTTTATTTTTGCATTTTGTTGTTTTGTTTTGTTTAGGTTATAGAAAAGACTAAAAAAAAATAATAATAATAATAATAATAAAAAAAAAAAATAAATAAAGAGCTCTATTTTTGCAAAAAAGTTTCATCGCATTTCTCTGTCCACTCCAACGCTGACCATTCCTGCAACAAGGGTGTATGACGAATTGTAGAGGACGCGCATATTTAGCTGCTCTAATTGTGTTTTATGTATCATTAACAAGTGCCTGAGCCCTGATACAGATCATTCAAATGTTAATTCCCAAGTTTAAACTGTCATTTACCTTTCAGTCTGCTCATTCCCAGTTCACAATCTTTCCATAGAACTTGTCTCCTCACCTCTTTTTCTATCCTGTCTTTCTGGTTTAGAGTCAGTTGTGCACAATGGGACAACCCTTCCAACAAATAACCATACATCAACACTATCTTCCTTATACGTTATTACGTTATTATATGTTATTTTATTGAAGTAATGTTAATGTACCGTATTTGACAGACTATAAGGAGCACTGGATTGTAAGGGGCACTATCAATGAGCGTATATTTTCTGGTCTATTTTCAAACATAAGGTGCACCGAATTATATGGCGCGACATAATGGGGAAGCACCTACGTGAGCAAAACAGTAATTCTTAATAAAAGAAAACTTTCTTTTAAAGTCAAATGAGCGCTGGATGTTAATCTACACAGATTTCTTTCCTAAAAACTGTTGTGTTTTTTTTTGGGTGAGTAAAGCGCTTCCGTTTATTTACAGTAAGCTTAGATTTCCAATATTTTTAAAAGCGCTGTAGCAGCAGTGCTATCCGCAGTTAGCCACACACGGCAGCGCTACATTAAGGAACCCTGAGTGTTCCGGTAGCCCAGGGCAATATAAGCTAGCAGTTCGACCCACATAGCTTGTTTTACCACAGTAAACACGCAGACTACAGGCCGATATACTCACCTCTGAACATCAAAAGAGCTAACGCTTAGCGCTGTTAGCGACTAATAGTAATACTGCTCCAGCCTCAGTGCTGGAGAAACTTCACTGAAACTCCGTCTTGACATATGCTTTTCTTTAGATCCTTATTTTCCTGTTCTGTTAAGTCATCATTTAAGCTGTTGTTTGTTAGACTGCTTGACATGTTTTAATTTGTATACCACTGATCTGCTCTCTCTCTCTCTCTCTCTCTCTCTCTCTCTTTCTTTCTGTCTCTCCAGTGGTGCTAAGAGCAGACCATATCTCACAGTGGAGCAGATGACAGACTTTATCAACAATAAGCAGCGAGACCCCCGGCTGAATGAGATTCTGTACCCGCCCCTGAAGCCCGAGCAGGTGCAGGCATTGGTGGAGAAGTACGAGCCCGACGACATGCTCTGCAAGCGAGGTGAGCAGAGCCTCCTGCCAGTCAAATCCTGAGAACAGCAGTGGTGTTAATGAGTGAATCAGTGCAGCTGTGTTCAGATAAGGTGAATCAAGTGCCACCCTCGTGCTCACTGTCAGAGTCTGGACTCGGCAGAGTCGTTGCCACAGTTACAGTTGCTGCCAGAGTGCAGTGATTTTGGTAGCCCAGTGGGACCCTGGAATGGAATGTTAGTAATGGAGAGTGGAGTTCTTTACAGCAACACACACACACACACACAGACACACACACACACACACAGAAACACACACACATACAAAGACACGGGGGATAAGAGCCCCTCTTCAAAGTCATGTTTACAAATTTACAGTCCCCGCACAGCTGTTGCACTAATATAAATGGCTGTTTTTACCAAGGGCGTTCTCCTACAGTTCAGTGAACATGTTCACACACTAACTCACACATTTTTAAACAGTGTCAGTACTAGAGGTGGGAATTACAGGGCATCTCGCAATGCAATATTATCACAGCATTTTGCCAATAATAATGATGATATCACGATACTGTGATTCTGCAGTACTCTGTATATGACAAGACAATTCTCTACGATACTTCACAGCATCTGTGTTGCTAAAGAGAATAAAATACTCCTAAATAAGCAAATACCAGGAATTATTGGTTTATTTATTGGTACTACTGTCAAAGAATTTGAAAACCAATATTCTTCACCTCAGGTTTATCCTATTCATTAGATGTGCGCCACCAAACAGAGAAATTTGGTAAATTAAATTAGTAAAGTCAAGTTGGGGGCAAGTCTTAATGAGTTTATAGTGCTTAAGTTTTTAATAAAAAAATATTAATATTTGGTGCCACATATCGATACAACTGAAACGATATATCATATATATATCATATCGATATATTGTCTCATCCCTAATCAGTATGCATGTCTTAGGTACACAAAATTCTAAATTTATGTGAATGCACTCACAATAACATGTTTTTTTTTTAGAAGTGTTGAAAAAAAACATATTTAATCTTTTGTCTTTATTTAAACCCTTTTCACTAAAAACAAAGTGTTGTTGAACTATTTTTATCTCTGTTGAGTTTTTTTGTAGACTAAAAATATATGAAAACAAGAACACACACACCATCATGTCATCTTTTTTTTCTGCTGTTCAGGACAGTGTCCCCACTGGGATGCTTTTCTGTTAAAAACAGCTGCTGTACAGGCCGGTTCAGTCCTGAACCACACTCTCTGTCTGTTACGCTGCCAACTCTGCCTTCTGCTTACAACCCAGACACACGCCAACACGTATACACACACACACACACACACACACCGTCTGTTACAGTGTTGCAGAAGTGTGCTGCTGAGTCTGTGGGGAGGCTGTAACTCCTCTCAGATTTTGTTCCTCACAGTTGTAAGAAACTGAATGATGCAGACAGAGAGCATCCAGCATCCTTTAATTTATATTGTGGGATCTTATGACTGGGTTTCTATGTGAATCTAAAGCCTTAGGCTCATATTATATAACATGGGGAAAGTGCTAAATACTTTGAGTTAAATAATTGAGAAAATGCTGTTTTGATCAATAAAAGCCATTGTGGCCTGTAGCGTGAACATGAGCCGTTTGAAGCTGCATTTCTAGAAAGGGCAATACCGTAATTACTTTGTCCAAAGAGACGCTGCTGCTAATCTCGGTTAGTTCTTCCATAGGATCTCCTGCTGAACCTGCAGTCTACATAAGCCTGCTCCCTGTATTTCACTTCAACACCTGCAAAAAGACCTTGAGTCTTATTGGTAGAGAAGTGGGAGAAAGTACTGTCCTAATTTCTCCATATGAACTACCTGTACTGCCCAAATTCACAGAAAAAGTGATACACTGAATTTACTTAAAATACCAGGACCAGGAAAAACACGTTGATATGAGTTAAACAGTTTAAACAGTTCATTAACAAGGGGAACAGACATATAAGGAAAGTCTAGGACAGGCAGGGTCAACAACAGGATGGCAACATAAACAAACAGCAATACAAGAGTAGTGGAGCAAGCAGGGTAGGTACACGGGTAATCCAGCAGAAAGGAAATAGGCAAGAGAGTAGTCAGAAGTACAAGCAGGTCAGTAACTAAATAAACAAGCAATAAACTGGGTAAGGCAAAAATGAGAAATGGAAACAGGTCAAAACAGAAACAGAGAAAAAAAGTGTCGAAGAAGAGCTAGGGAACCTAGATTAATACTCAGCAACTAAGAAAGCAAACAGAGAGGTATTTATACTAAAAGTCCAGGTGCAGTAATCAGCAGCTGGGTGAACCGGAACAGCACTGACTGACAGACTGACTTAACTGCATCAGGACTGATGGTTGACTTCTCACAATTTCAGTATCTTTACACAGAGCTGCACAGTCAAAGAAGAACAGATGTTCTTCACTTCAAAAATAAAATAAAAAATAAAAAATGTAACAATACCTTCCATAGCATTAAATATCAAACATGACAGCTAGACAAAAAACCTAGATAAATAAATGAAATACATTAAATACATTAAATGTACATTTACTGCGAGCACTGTGCTTAACAACACTTCACCAGATGAGCCAGAACACAACATCAGTACAAGTTATTGGGCAGAATTCTACGAGCAGAATTGTAAAATGTGATGCAAGCATAAGTCACTTGGGGAAGAGTGTCATCCAGATGCTATGCACAAAAAAATTAGTCATTATTAAACTCTGTTTTAGGATTTTACTAAAATCTTTCTCAAGAAAGTTAAGAGCTGCAGTGTTTGGTGTGATGCTCAGTGCTAACAGATCAAAAGTGCCTTTTCATTGTATTGATTGGTCCGCTGAGTGAGCGTACTGTATATGCATAGTAAAGACTTGCCTGTGTGCCGTGTTTAAATGTATCATTAATAAGCGCTGGCACAGAATTCTGCTTTTAATTTTTGTTGGGTGGAAGTCTGTTATTAATACATAATTGCATATCATTGCTGTCCAATAAAAAACAAGTATCTCTTTTTTTGCTGATTTTTAGTTTACTGCATAATTTGAACAAGCAAACTGTGCTGAAATTTATTAATGAATGGACCAATTTAAAAATCTTCAAAATGACCTAAAATCAACTCTTTTACATTGACTTTAATTGAAGATGAAGAAAGTTTTGGCTCTCTCCTGTGAAAGTTACTATTTTTGAGATACACGTTTTTCATTGGACAGCGACGATATGTAAATTCCACGTCTAATACATCTTATACATTAGAGAAGGTGTTATCAGAACCTTATTTCTTCTTAACAAGACAGTTATTTCTGCTTTGTATTATTGAATATTTCAGATGTGTGCATTACTGTGAAAACTATGTGATCATTTTAATGAACTCAATTCATTGAGCCGCTTTTTTTGGTTCCAGTTGAGTGCACCCTAGTCATTTGACCGCTTAAAGAAGGAGTGTGTGGAAATGTCTTTATTCTGACAGGTTCTTTCACCTGTTTTAGGAGACTCTACAGTTGATAACTGAGCTCTACATCTGATTCTCTAGTTAATTCCACAGGCTGGTTCTTCATCTCCCATCCCAGAGTAGCACTCTCAGTGTGGCCTTCATCCACAGCGTTCCCTCAGAAGGCTGAAAAGGTGAGGTCTCGCTGAGATGAAAGTCACTCTCCATGGCCTCATTAGGGAGCTTGTGTTCAGATGTCAGAGGAAAAACGGCGTTAATTAGGTTGTGGAAGTCTTCTGAGGGCATGGCGGGATTAATTAGCGTAAAGTGGCCAGAGAGACTGAGGAGATCTCCCATAGACTTCAGCTTTACCTGGAAGAGCCAGAGGTGCTGAGATTGGGCTGTCTTCCTCCTCAGCACTCACCTGTCAGGAGATGAGACGATGCCTGAACGTTCAGCAGGGTTTGGCCGTCACTGACCATCAAACTAATTGGTGTAGGCGTGGGCTCGCTCCATTCTAGCTACAGTTGAGGTAGTTTTGGGTTCCTGTTGCCCATTTATGGTTAAAAGTGATACATTCTTCCTGTATTTCTCCAACATGAAGTTGTCTATGAAGTTCTCAAAAAAGTAACACTTGTACCACTATTTTCTACAAGTTTAAAATTCTCTGGTCTGTAGCATGCGTTCGTCAATATACCACAAGGGTCAAAACCCACACCATTTTTCTTACCCTGTATCCAGCAAAAAAGCTGGTTTGAGTGGCTGTTCCTTTAAATTATGATACGATTCAGCTCAATATACCTCACATACCCTTTTCACTAGTCATCTTGACAATATGTAAATATTTTTTTTTTCTGCTTTTTTCTCTACCCTACATTCACTTCACCTTGAGTTCAAATGTCCCTCTCTCTCTCTCTTGCTTCTTCTCTTTCTCTTTCTATCACACTCTTGCTCTCTCTCACACGCTGGCTTGCTTGCTCACATAATCCTTCATCCTCATTTATTTTTATTTTTGTCGATTTTTAGTTTACTAAACAATTTAAAACACTCAAACTGTTCCTTACACTGTGTCAAACTGTCTTAATAAATGAAACAATAGACATTTCTTTCAGATTGACCTGAAATAAACTCTTTTTACATTGAGTTCCTTTGAAAGTTAAGAATGTTTTAAGTCTCTGATGTAAAGTAGCTGTTTTGGAGGCATCTTTTTTTTTTTATTGGACAGCGAAGATGTGCTCCACATACCCCTTGCCTTCACATGCAAGACCTGTGTAGTACTTCCCTGTTTGGAAAGCAGTCAGACACAAAGTGGTTTTTACACACAAAAACAAACAGAGTAGTTTCTGTTTCTGATCTTATCATCACTATCATACTAGGGTTACAGTTTGCTTTCAGTTTCTCCCTCTGCCTTCTTTGATTCTTTTCACTGCATTTTCTATAATCTCTCATAGTCTGACATCATGGTCACCAGTTTACAAATTCCTTCAATTAGGAACTGTTCTCCTGCTCATCATCTCCTGAGTACTGATCATGCCCAACTGTATACTAAGCGTTAATTTCTGTTTGCTACTTCATTATCTGACTCTGTGTTACCTCCATTGTTGGATTTATTTGATTTGTTGAGCTTTGGTTTTAGACATGTCTGGTACTGTCACTATTGTTCTTACACTCTAATTTGTGCACAGCCCTGTTACTGTTAATCTACTCTGTTTTATTCGACCTAAAGCATTGTTTAACATTTACAGGGGTCTGAGCTGACAGATATTACATCTAGGGAACCTAGCACATGCCAAAAAGAAAATGCTGCACCTTCTTTTTTTGACTAGAGTTTTTCGACTAGATTGGATGGTATAATTATGACAAAAGGAGGTTGAATTTCTTATTGCACAATTTGCCAGTTGGTAGAAACAATCTGTACTCAAATGTTTTTGCACAAGCACAGAAAAGGAGTTTTTTTTTTTGTTTCCTTTAATGTAAAGATATGTGAATGCATTGTGGGTGAACCATGTATGAATAATAGCAATTTTTAATGATTGTCCATTTTTGAAGACCAGTATCATGCTGACACGTGTCTGTATGGCTGTCGGTAGATCTGATTCACTTCTCTGTATTGATTGATATGATGACTGATGACTGCAGTAGTTCTGAAGTGTACAGCAGTATCTTAACTGCTCTGATTTTGCCAAATGGAAATATAACTGCAAATGGTCTTTTTTTTCAGAGCCAGTAAATGGAATGTGTTTGACTGGCCAAGTTAAGCAGGAACTGAAAACGACAGTATCAGGCTGCCCAGTCCCATGATAATATCTAGGGTCACAGCTTTCACAGACTTCATGGCAGCCACTGAGTGTAAAGTACATTATATTTGACGATTTTATTAATAGCAATTTGTCCTTAGTCCCTTGAGAAAGTACATGTAAATGTGCTTCAAGCACACTAACCCTAACTGCCATTCTGCACACAATCCAGTATGCTGGAAATATCAATATCCAGTTACATACAGACTGCCCTTTAAACACACCTGAAATGTACTATGCGTACGTTTAAATGTACTACAACTGCTCTTCTTCTTTATATGTGTTTTTTCTACTACAGGTCAGATTTCTGTGGAGGGCTTTGGGAGGTATCTCAGTGGCGAGGAGAACAGCATCATTCCGCCTGAGAAATTGGACCAGAGTGAAGATATGATGTTCCCTCTTTCTCACTACTTTATTAATTCCTCCCACAACACCTACCTCACAGGTCAGAAAACCAGACCACCTTTACCAAATACTTCTGTAGCCCTGCTTTAACCAATCAGCAGCCAACCCTCACGCTGAAGATCATCATACTGAATATTCATGAATATTATATTGAATTCTGTGGCCAGACTGGTAAATGTGATTGGATTCTGATCGCAACATAAAGAAAGGGATAAAAAAAATAACTAGTAATGATCATAAAAGCACTTTATTTTTTATTAGCAACAATAGAAATAGTCAAAAATGTCTAGGGGATCAATTTTAAAAGGGAGAACTGATCAGCTGTTCAACAAAGGGAATCCAGGACTCCTAGAGGAGAGAGACAAACAAAATCAACATGTGAGACATGGTGGTGAAAAGGAAGACGAAATAGAGGCCGAGAGCTCAGCTACAAAGAGCTTAAGTGCTCCTAGTAATTGCTTTCGAGTGCCACCATTTAGGAACAACACCATGCTAACCCTTTATTGGGGTTGGTGTGTGTGTGAGAGAGAGGGGTGTCATAAAAAAATAAATGTATTCAAATATTCAGATCAAAATTTCTCACTACTGAGGATAATAACTGTATTGGATAATAACTGTATTGATGCAATGAATTTAATTGTGTGGAAATCTGTACATATTTAATCACTTTTTTCCATCATAGTCTGCTTGTTTACCAGTAAGAAAGCCAGTTCTAATCCTTTCCTTTATTAATATTCTTAATATATATATATATATATATAATATTATTTTCTTTAGACATATAATATATATGTCTAAAGAAATAAGGGATATCAATACATATTATGTAAAGCCATTTATCTGGACAGAGAGAAATCTGGATATTTATCTCTTAAAAATGAAAAATGTAAATATTAGAATTAATATAAAAATAGTGAGGATTAGTAGTGAGGATTCTGACATCAAAACTGGCCTTGTTATTTTGTGTCCTTAATCATATTAAACACAATACCTTTGCCAGATATGTGTAAGGATTTTCAGTAGAAGTGCAGTGAGTTTAACCTGCCTCTGAGGTTTGGTCTCTGTAGCTGAGAAGAGGGGAATTTTTTTATTTACTACACATTTTACAGCATATTTCTCCTTCTATGTTTGAGCAAAAGCTGTGTACAAAGGTTTAAAAACAGGAGGCAAGTAATATTCAGTGTTTGATGGCAGATTAGCATTTGGCTCTGACTTTATGTTTGCTTAAAAATACCAGCTTTTTATTTCCCAGTGAATAAACCATGTCCTGCTCATAATGATTTCCTTTTTTCCAGATCACACACTGACTTTAACTATTCCCACGTCTTTTCTTGATAAACGCCAGTATTTACATTTACCATTGAATGGGTTATCTAATCAGACTTAACAGTGAATCTGGTGGTGGTACTGAATAAAACTGTATATTCCTAGAAAAAAGGTACCAAACAGTCAGTGGGTTCATTTTTTTTATGTCATTTGCATTTTAGCTAGTATATTATATATATATATATATATATATATATATATATATATATATATATATATATATATATATATATATATATATATATATATATATATTTTTTTTTTTTTTTTTTTTTTTTTTTACAAATATACACTTTTCTCTGGGAAAGCAAGTGTATTAAATTGAATATTAAGGACTTTTTGGACCTTATGTTTTTTTCTTTCTTGAAGATACAATATATTTACACTTTGAGTACACTGACTAACATCAAAGGCACAGCAAAGCAAACAGCAAAGTATTAGCTGCACCCCCTTGTAAAGTATGTTTAGTCTGCTAAACCGTGAGTAAGTAATAGGCTGAGTTAAATTATTGCAAGTCTTGTTACAAGTCATGCTCTTAAGGTGCTTATGTCTCAAAGTATATCTGTGCAGAACCTTTTTACATACAGACCACCTGAACAACTGGGGTTTTAACTCATAAAATATATATATATAAAACATGAGAATATAAATCACATATATATATATATATATATATATATATATATATATATATATATATATATATATATATATATATTTGCCGGGGGGGGGGGGGGGGGGGGAATATATATATATATATATATATTTTTTTTTTTTTTTTTCAAATGTGGCAACATCTTTTAAATGCAGACTTTATTCATATTTGTCTTAATGAGTGTGCCATAGGGTCTCATATGTAGACTTAAGACTTTGATGTATAAAATAATAATAAAGTAGTAATACGAGTGTCACTGTCATTTTTACTCATCTGTTAATTCAAAGGCTTCTCAGACATGTGATTATGAATCAGTCCCACATATGCAAAATATCTTTTGAAGTGGAAGTGATGGAAAATGGGATGGGGAGTTACCATCACTCCAATACCAAGGCATTTCTTCAGAACATCCAGAATCATAGAAGCAGTTCATGGTCAAACTTGATCTGGAATTACTGGACAAATTGTGGTTATCACTGCATGTAATGCAATCAGAAACCAGATGCAGCTCTTTTCTAATTTACTGATTGTTTTAATGGACGTGTTCTCAGATAAAGGCATCAGTTGTAAGCATATGAAACTGCAAGCAATTAGAAGATAATGCAGTCAGGACATTCCTGGAAGCTGTTGGGTGCAGAAGTAGATAAAAACTCATTTGCCGGAAAAACTAAAAGGATTGGAAAAATGACCTCTGAAAGGCTACTTACTGTGCTGCTGTGGTATTGTGTTGATAATAGGGAAGTAATTGGTTTGCTTATGATGGTAATGCAGTTGTGGTCAGCTTTGTCACACCCATTCTTTCCACAAATCCTTCGATAGCTGTTCTAAGTTCCCATCGAATTATCTGCGAAAGCTTTTGTGGGTTTCTACATTTAATATGATCTTAGGCCCTATGTTGTACTTAGTACTCTGTATTTTTTTTAAAATACTCAAAAAGAGGGATAGTTGGGGCTCTGAGTGGTCCAGCGGGCTGCCACTATGATCAGGAGATCACTGGTTCGAATCCTGTTCATGTAGCTTGCCATCAGCTACCAGATCCCTGAGAGAGCACAATTGGCCTCTCTCCAAAGGGTGATGTTGATCAGCACAAGACGCCTGTGAGCTGATGTATCCGAACCTCCAAGCGCGCTGTGATGCTACTCGGCAATGCTGCATCAGCAGAAGCTCGAAAAGAGGTGGTGGCTGACTTCATATGTATCGGAGGAGGCATGTGTTAGTCTTCACCCTCCTGGTGTTGGGGCATCACTAGTGATAGGGGGAGTCCTAATGAGTGGGAATTTAAGAACTGCAGTCACAGGGTGAAAAACCTGACTGCTTACGGCCTTCCTTTATGCAACAGTATAATATACTGTATTAAAATCCGGGGGTGTAAGAAAATATTAATATATTAAAATATTGTTATATTTAGTTTTGAAAATTTTGCTTACAGTATTGTGATATTTTGTAATATAATGATATATTTTGTGTTGGAAACTCCTTGCCAATACACAGCCCTATTGTTACCGTTGTTTGATGCTGTAGAGCTCTTATTCTGTGTTCTGATCATCTCTGTTTTCTGCAGCGGGGCAGCTGGCAGGGAACTCGTCAGTGGAGATGTACAGGCAGGTGCTGCTCTCTGGCTGCCGCTGTATAGAGCTGGACTGCTGGAAGGGTCGCACCACAGAGGAGGAGCCTATCATCACCCATGGATTCACCATGACCTCTGAAATCTCCTTTAAGGTAAACTCAAACAGCCACATGGCAGGGCTCAGCCAGCAGGTCTCCAGAACCTGAGGAGTGGATATAAGAATGTATGGATGCAGTGGATCAGACATTGGAGGTACAAACCTAATAAAGACTGATGTATCAGTAAATTTATACAATTCTAAAGTAGAATAAGTTGGGACAGTATGGAAAATGCAATTAATTATGCAAAATAATTATGTGTGTATTTCTTTTACTTTGACTTGAATTCAATGCAGACAGTATGAACCTAAGATCCTTTATGCTTTGTCTGCTCAGCTTAATTTTAGTTGTAAATGCCACTTAAAACTTTACTGTGCAGAACAGACGTCTTATGATAGCCAAGATCAGAACCAACATCTCTTGCCTATGATGCAGATATATTGGATCATCACACTATAGAAAACTAGTATTGTGATCAGACATTTTTTAGCAAGAAATGGATACCTAGATATCTGTCTCTGACCAAAGAGGAATGGGACCATACAGACTGTTATCAGCAACAAGTTCAAAAGCCAGAGGCTGTCATTGTGTGAGATTGTGTCAGGATTCTTCTGATGGCAGAGACCTTGAGATCTTAGAGCAACGTATCCTGCCTTCAAGACGTCACCTTTAACAGAACTTTTATGCATTTTTCACCTAGACATTGCAAAACCACATGCTGCACACATTAGGAAGCCATGACTGTGGAAGAAGAGGGTATGGGTATGAGGTTCTGCCTGCAGTCCTGACCTGTCCCCAGTAGAGAATGTGTGGAGAACTTTTAAACTCTTAGAACTTAAAAAAAAGAGATATCAACAACCACACTGTGCTGGAATGGCAAAATTACTAGGGAAATGCTTTCCCTTCCAGCTTTTTTTGGATTGTGCTGCAGGACTGAAGGAAATGTAGGAATGGATATATACCAAAAGTTTGGACACACATTTTTCTCATGCAATATGTGTTCTTTGTTTTTTATAATTTTCTATATTTAAATTTGCTCACTCTTTGTATTTTCTCAGTGTCTTCATGAGGTAGAATCACCGGGAAAAGTTCTCTCAATGTGTTTGATAGATGGATGGGCAGATAGATAGATAGAGAGAGAGAGAGAGAGAGATTGGAATGAAAGAGTGCCACAGAGTTTTGAATTTGGTGTACTAAGAGGAGTTAAACTGTCTTATGGTCTCAGGGACTTGAAGGAGTTCCTGGAGGTGCTGAACAATAGTTGCTGCTTTTCCTCCAGCTCATCCCAAATCGCCCATCTGCGCCCATCAGTTAATTTATCACTTTATTAGTGATATTTTAGAGAGTTACTAAAAACACTATGAATATTAAATGCCCCAGAGTGTATCAGTGGAGCAGTACTGCATTCATTTAACAATATTATTACGTCTTTAGGTAGTGCTTTAACACTATTGATTTTACTCAGTGTGTGTAATGATGTTTCATTAGTGGTTTGCTAAATAAGCTTCATAATTTTATGCATTTACTAAAGCCTTATAATCTCTGTGTGAGAAGAAAGGCTGACAGAGTTGTTTCAAGCAATGCACAGCCTTAATGAGCATGAGATGAAACAGAAAAAGAGAATATGATCAAAAGAGATAGACAAAGGGGAGAACGCCGAGCCAGATGGGAAAATTGTGTTAGCATGGAAACACTAGGAAAGCAAAGGAGTTAAAAGTAAATGCCTGAAGTTAATTTGCACATTCTCATTAGGTCAGATGGCTCCTGAATGAGTCTAATCTCCCAGTGTAATAATCTCTGATGACACGGGTTAAGAGACTTATATTGACTGGTAATAAGATTCCATTTCCATTTGGAGTGGCATTGGAAATATCTTGAGTTCTCTCATCAGCATTCACATCAGCAGCAAGAAGACCGTGATAGAGCCTGAAAGCCTTCTGGAGCTTCTTGAGGATGATTACACATGCAACCTGTCTTTTCAGGAAGTGATTGAGGCCATCGCTGAAAGTGCATTCAAGACATCTCCTTTCCCCGTCATCCTTTCGTTCGAGAACCATGTGGACTCGTAAGTGAACAGTGTTTTTTTTCCTCTGCAATTAGAATGTCCTGTTCCTCCGTAATGGTCTGAGTCACTTGACGAGACTTAAATAAGCGGCTCATGCTGACCAGTGCTGCGTTAGATGAAGGTTGTGTGAAATATGCCTCAATTATCATACATGATGGGTACTTTAGTCATAGAATGCAATTTTAAGATTGGGAGAGCGGACTTTTAAATGGGTTTCGCCTTGACACAATCAACAAATTGAATTGCCTTGCTTTTCCTTCCCCCCAGACAGCAGTGAGTTAGTGTAAATGTGTGTGCGTGTGTGTGTGTGTGTGTGTGCGTGTGGGGTCATGGCCGTAGAGTTGCTCATCCCTCTGTTTGTGTTCTCTTTCTCAGCCCCAAGCAGCAGGCTAAGATGGCAGAGTACTGCAGATCAATATTTGGAGACGCTTTGCTCACAGAGCCACTGGAGAAATACCCAGTAAGTTCAGGGGGGATGTAGCCACAATGAACAAAAAAAAATAGTTTTGAATGGCTGTTAAAAATATGCTAGTATGACACAGATCAATTACATTTTACGTCAAAACTTGAATGCACAGTGTTTTTATAAACCATCTAAATTAGCATTTCACAACACTTCATTATTTCTCCTACCGTATTTCTCGCACTATAAGGCGCACCGGATTATAAGGCGCACTATCAATAAACGTCTATTTTCTGGTCTATTTTCATTTTAAGAGACACTATAAGGAACTTCTAATCCAGCTAAATAAGTTAAATAAAGCTAAGCTAAGTAAACAAAACTATATAAAAAAAAGTCCAATGAGTGCTGTATGTTATTGTTAATCTCTCCTGAAAACTGTTTATTTGGGTAAGTAAAGCACTTACGTTTATTTACAGTAAGCTTAGATTACCGTATTATTTCTCTAGTCTCCAGAACTAAGGCTAGAGCATTAGCGCTACACTGAGGGACCCTGAGTGTTCTGGTAAGCCAGGGCGATATTAGCTAGAGGTTCATCCTGCGTAGCTTATTTTAACATGCTAAACACGCAGGCTACAGTCCAACATACTCTCCTCTGAACGACAAAAGATCTAGCATGGTTAGCGGGTAATGCTAATGCTGCTCCAGCAGTGCTAGCCGGGGTTAGCAGCAGGCCACAGGCCAATAATACTTACATCTCAATGGGGAAATAGTGGTTAGCAGGTAATGCGAATGTTACTTCAGCCCTGGTGCTGGAGAACTAAACTGAAACTCTGTATGAATTTATATTTTTCATGTTTGGGCAGTGCAACTTTCACAAAAATTTCACACCTTTCTCATTGGCTCAAGTCACCATCTAGTTCCATTCTGTTGTATGGGCCAGAATTAGTTGCATTTGCCAAACAATGGTTTAGTGTTGTTCCAAAAATATTTTCTAATGTTGAGAAATTATCAGTCAGTTATGTGGAATCACTATCCTTTATTAAATGACGTTAATTTAAAGCCATATTGTTTTAGTGCATGAAAAAGATTATGCACAAGCAAATTCTGCATTCAATTTTATTGTTTTTATTCTCTTTATTCACTGAGGACTGTTTTAAATATTGTATTTATTACTAGTTACAACTGTGCATTGTGCTCTGACAATACATTCATAATTTCTCCACTTCACACACACACACACAAACACACAGTAAATACACACTCAACACACACACACACACTGTACTGTATGTACAGTACAAAACAAGCACTCTCTTGCGTCACCAGCACCTCTCTGGGAACTGGAGACAGGCTTTTGAATGGGCCGTATGAAAGAAATTGTGTTGTTTGCTTAAGTTCACTTTTCATCTCTGTCCAATCAGGTGTTCCTCAGTATCAGCACTGCATTTTTTATCAAATTGCTTGGAGACGATTAAATGGAAATATGCCACAGACTAATCTCAATGCTAGCCCTTGGCAAACATTTACCCCCCCAACCCCCATCCTAGTTGTCATAGTGACTGGTGAAAAGCATGCTTTGTGCTATTGTAGAGGAACTTGCCAGGCCCCAGTCACTCGTCCTTATGTAACTGCTTTCCCTGCACTTCTTTCCTTTCATCTCCAATCTCTCACTCATTAGGACAGTGTGTGTGAGTGACATGGGGAGATACATTTATTGCGCTGTTGGATTTACTGTGCTGGGGAATTGAAGGATCTTGACCGGGGCTCTACTGTAGCCTTTGTGTGGGAGACTTGTGTGAAGTTCAGCTTCATCCCCAAGAGAGAGGGGCCAACTGTCCAACTGTGAAATCCTGTGTGCTTTCTGTTGGAGTTATCTCCACAAGACACTTCTCTAGACTGAGAAAAAGGGATCGAATTGAATGTGATTTGCAATTATTTTTACTCCAAAATGTTTGATAGACAAAGTTAATCTTTAAGTTTACTTTTGGCAGTAACTTTATTCATTTTCAAGTGTAGCAATTTACTCAGAATGGTGCAGTAAAATTATGGCTAAAAATTATAAGATATGCACAGTATATTGCTTAATTTTGGTCAATTCAGTATAAATCTAATATTGATATGACCAAAGTAAAAGCCACAGAAAACTGGACAATGGAAGTCGGTAGGTAAAAACGTAAAAAAAAAAAAAATAAATAATGGCAACACTTTCTATGAATGTCATCTCTATAAAACTCTATAAGCAAACTCCTAACACATTATAATGCATTAATAAGGCTTTTTAAGCATGGCAATACCTATTTATAAGAATGTATAACCCATCATGACCATGTTTATTATGCATCATGAATTGTGATCATAATTTATTAATAGCTTAATAGTGTTTATAACATGTTATATGTCAATACCAAGAAACTCATTCCCAGCTTGCAGAATGCATTATGACTAAAAAAGCTGCCAACATATTAACACACACTGTATAATGCTCTACATATGAGTTATAGTTGTCTTGAATATAATATTAGTTATAGTCACTTATAATGTATTATAACAGGTCTTTGTGTGCTCCAAGTAAAGTGACAGACTTTCATTGTGGGACTAGATAATTAATGATAGATATATATTATTTTAACAGCTTATAATGGGTTATGATTTTTTATAAATATGCATAATCATGTGCATAATGCTGCAAAGCCATGTAATGTGCCCTGTAATGAATGTCAGTCAGTGACAGATGCTGTAAAAAAAATAAATAAAAATATCAGTGTTTAAAAATGACATCACCTTCATTATGCAGTCCTTATTATCCAGTCCTATGTCAAACTTTGAAGTGGATGAACTTTAAACACCAGAATTCCACTTTAAGCTCCACTTTTGTCAGCCAAGAACAGAAAGCTGAGGCTGCAGTGCACAGCCTTAACAAACCTGGATAAATTTGAAGGTTGTGTCAAAGTAATATATAATACTGTATTGTTTAATAATTACCTTTTAATGTGTGAAGGCATTAATCAATACTTTCAACAGAGTGGATCAAATGTACTTGGTGCATCTGATACTAATAATTGTCCAAAACATTTTTTTAATAATATACAAGTGAGGCTACCAGCTCTCATCTGAAACAGATCACTTACTCTTTAGCTCAAAAACATAGACAGGGAGGAAAAGCACACTTCTCATTAGTGTGGATTAACTCCTGGCTACAATGAAATTAGGTTGTGACCAGTCCATTATTATTATACAATATTGTCCTTTTGCATTGATAATAAACTTAAAATGGAAACAATAACACATTAACTTAAAGCAGGGTTTCTGCTTGTTTTTGCTGTCAAAAAATATTTTGAGAGACCTTATTGCATCTAATCAAATAATAATGAAATATGTACATTTTTACACCCCAAGGTCACATGAGTTGAAATGTGTTAATGATGTGTGCACATATATGAATGAAATAAAACCGTGAATAATACAATAAAAAAGGTGAAAGTGCATGTTTATCAAGAAAAAACAGCCCCAAGACTCTGACTTACCTCATACTCTGTGCACCTGATTAGTCTGGAAATCGGAATGGAAAGATCTGCGTTTAGGATAAAGATAATTGCTTTGAGTCTTAACCACACGCCTCCCACCACCACTATCACGCACATTCAGACACACACAACACTTTCTTTTTCACTCTTTTCTTGCCCCCCTCACATCTTTGTTTGAATGGAGTTTCTTGCTCGTATGTATTATTAATAGAGGTAAACACTTTAGAGGGATTTAAAGGGATTTTCCCCCTGAGTAAACAGCCCTCCTACAAAAACATGGAGCATTTAAACTAACATGCCAAACATCTTGTGTCCTTCTCTCTTTTTTCAACAGAGAACTCTTAAAGTGTGTTCTTTCATGGTTTTGAACATGGTTTATACAGCTAGCCACTATTCAAGGAAGCCATGGGTCTGTGAAAAGAAAGTTTTCCTTATCAACATCTGTAGCTCTGGAAAACAGAAGGGCTATGCATTTAAGAGCTGAACATTTTTCTTGCCAGTGAGGCTCAGAAATATATAAGCAGCAGTGATTAGCAATGGTTAAATGCAACAAAATACAGCATTAAAAACAGTAACAGATACACTGGATTGAATAATGTATGTTGGCAATAGACATAGAAGAGACACCTTAAAATAGAGAGTTTCTTTGATTTAAAAAATTTGAAAATCTCTGGAATATAATCAAGAGTAAGATGGATGATCACAAGCCATCAAACCAAACTGAACACCAGGAGTGGCATAAAGTTATCCAAAAGCAGTGTGTAAGACTGGTGGAGGAGAACATGCCAACATGCATGAAAACTGTGATTAGAAAGCAGGGTTATTCCACCAAATATTGATTTCTGGACTCTTAAAACTTTATAAAGATGAAATTGTTTTCTTTGCATTGTTTGAGGTCTGAAAGCTCTGCATCTTTTTTATTTCAGATATTTTTCATTTTTTATGCAAATAAATGCTTAAATAACAGCTTTTTTATTTGGAATTTGGGATAAATGTTGTCTGTAGTTTATAGAATAAAACAACAATGTTCATTTTACTTAAACATAATGTATTTATATTTTAACCAACTTCTAAACATACTCTATTTTAATATTTTTGTATTCCTACCTTAATTTCTATTTTTTTTATCAAATAAATATGAGAGAAATCTGCATTGAATTTACTTTAAATGTGTACTTGAGTTTTCACTTTTTTTTTATAAGTTTAGTTAGGTTTACGGCTAACTGTGTTAATAGAAGTTCATCTTTATACAGTTAGCAATAATGATAAAATATTATTCAAAAAACGTACATTGTACAGAACCACAGTACCTTATTTGAAATTGTCTGATCACCAGTTCTATTATTTTCTTTTTTTAAGGAAATATTTTTTTATGCAAAGATTTAAAACAGATCTGATTATTACCTTAAGAACCACATTTTAACTGTGTAATGTAATTCTAGTCAATAAAGATAAAGATAAAAATAATATCCTATTAATTAATTTGAATGATTCACATCTCCTTCTCTGCCCTCAGCTGGATTGTGGGTCACCTCTGCCCAGTCCCATGGACCTGCTGGGTAAAATCCTCATCAAGAACAAGAAGAACTCTCACAAGGATGAGGGCAGCACCAAGAAGAAGCTTACTGAGCAAACCTCCAACACCTGCAGCGACACATCCAGCATGTGTGAGCCGTCCTCTCCCAGCGCAGGTACTCTGCCTCCTTGTTCTAGCACACCTGAGTAAAGCTCAGTCATTGGCCACATGTTCCAACAGCTGCTGGAGCTCCGCAGTGCTGTAACATCATTTCTGTGTGAAAAACATTTCTAGTTAATGTAATTTCTGCTTTATAGCCTTCAGATTTTTTTGCTTTGTGGCCTTTATGTTTATTTTCTGTATCTTTTAATGCAATTTACACTGTGCACATGAAGGAAACCAGTATCCAGTATAGAGTAAATAAGATAAAACAACATGGCATTTCTATTTCTCTTTCTCTCATTCTCTCTCTCTCTCTCTCTTCCTTTCTCCCACTCTCTCTTTTCCCCCCTTGCGACAGTCCTTGAGTGCAGTTTATTGATGTTATATATTATTAATGATGGTAAACACTGAGATTTGAAGGGATTTTCCCCACAAATAAACTGTCTTTTGAAAACATGAAAGCATTTAAACATTTAAACAAACAGGCCAAAATATCTTTTTAACACTTTTCATGTTTGGCACATTATTTCATGTTTGTTTAGGCAATTTACATCATTAAACTTTAGTATTACTCAGAGATGCAGATTCCCAGACAGTCGAGTAGGCTTAATCCCTCTTTGTCTGATTGGAATACCACTTATAATTTGCAATAATTCAAAATAATCATTCTAAAAATAATCTAATTAAAAAATCAGATTTTTTGCTTAATGTGATTCAGATCTTCAGATTATTTTCGTGGGTGTGTGAACATGCCAAATCCATTTTTTTTTATCAGGTTTTAGTCACTTTCATATTTGCTTCTAAATCAGATACATGTTCAAATTCATGGACATGTGACATGAATATAAACAGTCATGTTTTTACGCATGTGCTATGTGCTTCTCTGTCGTACCCACACATCTCTTGGTGCAGCTGTGCAGCTGTAGCTGCCAAAACAGCAAAAGCAAGCAGCCTAGCCTTTTTTCTCCTCCTCGACCTGAGCATGTACTTCAAACTCGAGCAAAAGATGCTCCACATATGATCTGCTAACTCATTTATTTCACCTTTATGAAGCTACGAGTCGTCTCTCAAATAAGACATATTTTGTTGTTAGTGAAGAAGGCGATGTTTATACTTGTATCAATGTGCACATGTGAAGCGTTTTAGCAACAGATTCGTTCAATACACACAGATACAGCTCACTTACATTTGTGAATGTGAACCGTCAGGATAGCCAAATCTGATCTGAGCAAAAAATCTGATTTGAGCAATGTGGCTTATAATGTGAACGTAGCCACAGTGTTTGTTTGTTTGTGTGTGTGTGTGTGTGTTTCCTTCACTAGAAAGAGTGTGTTAAACTGCAATTTGTTTAGCCGGCACCTAGGCCTGAGTGATAGCCGACAGCCAGGTCGATACTTTTAACACTGACTTTGAAACAGGAGCACAGAGACATCCATCAACAGCTCCACTCACTGAAAGTGCTCCTCTGCTATCCACATCCAATACTGCCCTCTGGTGGCCAATCAGCCTCAGCACCTAATCAAACAGAATGAAGACGGATTAACTCCACTCTCTCAAGCATTTAAAGATGCACCAATTAAGCCATGCAATGAGTTTAGAATTTAAATGTGGTGAAAAGATCATCAGCAGATAATGAGCTCACTGAAGAATAAATGAGGGGTTGGATTTACTTCAGATGTGTTCATCATTCTCAAACTAATGAAAGTTATTACAACAGCACAGTTCATTTATGTGCAATTGATGCACACAGACGACTCATTTCTGTGCATTACTCATCCCTCATGAAATATGCATGAACATTTAGTTTTATATGATCTATTCTATATTAAGGTTGGGTACTGTTAAACTAATATCAAATTGAATGAAAGTATATTATTTTACACTCATAGTCACACATGGAACAACTAGAAGCAGCATGATAAGGATAATGATAGAATGGCTAAAATATAAGATAAAAAGTACAAGAGTAAAATTAAATAGATACAAAAATATACAGAAATAAAATAAGAGTAAAAATAAAATATGCCGAGATAGCAATAGCAATATAATTATTAAATGGGAAATCTGAGAATTGGTGAGCAGTGTAGATACTAAGTCACACTAATTAAGTAGCACTTTATTATTAGTATCTTATTTTGAGTTAGATACTTTAAGTTGCATTGGGACTGTATTTGAACCAGAAATGAGTCCTGAAGTACTGAAGTGTTTAGGTTAGTAACATGTAGTATATAATTTAGGTATCCAATCAGCAGTTTCGGTTTTGGAATAAACTTTGCCATTATCAAGATTTACAATTTTGGAATAAAAGGAAATAAATGACATAGAATTATTCAATAATACTTTTAATAGTTCAATACTTGGTAGAATAGTCTCTCCCTCTCCCTCTCTCTCTCTCTCTCCTTCTCTCTCTCTGGAATGCAGTTTGACCAATATTTGAAGACTCAGGGCAGTAGGGATGGCAAGCATGCAGAACCTTAACAGACAGAAATAGAATAATATTATTATAATAAAAAGCAAACATTGATATGAACTTGATGTAAAATCCTGGAAATTCGACTTTTTTTTATAATAAGGCCGTTATTAATCACCCAAAACTTAAAACATAGATGGTGGAGATGGGTAAAACATCCTGGTACAACAAATGTATATTAAATATATTGTTGTTTTTTTATTCTTTATTTTAAGAGACTATCATATCTCTCGCATATATACATCATCCAAATTTCGTCTCTTGGAACATTTTCATACATTTTTAGAAAACAGTTTTATTGTCAATTATAACAAGAAAACAAGAAGAAGAAAAAAGGGGGGGAGGGTCACATGTCTGACAGTTTTACAATAGTATTAGAGCCGAGCGTGGGAAAACAAATATTATCATATAAATATTACAATTTCTTATTCACTGGGTATTTCCATGAAATGTGGTCATAAGGGTTTTACATAAGTTACCCATTTTGACCATCTCTTAACAAATCTTTTCATTTGTAAACGGAGTAAAAAGGTGATTCTTTTTTTCCATAATATATATATATATATATATATGAGTTGTCTGTTAGCGGCGGTTCAGACGTACACCAACACCTTGTTATATTTTTTTACATGCAGATTTTAAAACCAATACAAATATTAATAACAAATATTTATCTGGAATTTTACCACATCCAATTCATACTAAATATATTGTAAAAATAACTACTATGTCCTTCGTACAGTATAAGAGATCAGGATTGTGCTGCTCTTTGGTGAAATTCTGCTGTGAAAGCAGTCTTCTCATGTTGCCAGTGTGCAGGTGACTGCAGCAGTTCTGTCTGTATGTGCAGACCTTTCAACATTTCAGCATCAAACATCCAGACATGAGAGCAGCTTGTTCCCCAAAACTTTACTTTACTCAACAATTACAGTGAACCCTCTTGTATTTTTAATAAACTAAACACTATTTTACTGTAACGTCCTTTAGAGATATGTCTCTTGCAGCGCTACACTGACATGAGTTTTCTACACTGTTTACTTTACCCTGTAACACATTTCATACATCAGATTCTCTATTTATTCTACTGTTTTTTTTCTGTCTGTCAGTTTAATAGTTTGCAAATAAAAGTCATTCTGGTTGTGATTCTAATTTTAACACTTCCAACTTTAACATCATCCAGCACAGTGCTTAAAACTTTAGACTATTTTATCCTTGTGACAAACTTGCAGACACATTTTGCTGCTCGTGGGGATCTGTTGTTTGTATTTGAATTGAGATGAAAGGGAAATGGAGCATTTTTTATTTGTAGCTTTTTTACTCTGTAGCTTTTAATTTCCCTTTAATTTGGGTTTAAGTTCCAATGTGAAGGGCTGGAGCTGTACATTAGGAGACAGTGTCAGTTGCTGGAAGGGTTCTGGCGTGTGTGTTTAGAAAATAACAGTATCTGGGTTTCTTCACAGGATCAGCGAATCAGGAGCTTCCAGACTCCAGTCAGCCAAGCTCAGAGGCCAGTGATGGCAGAATGCAGGGAAGAAAGTCTATCGGTGAGAATACAGTAACGTCCCATAGCAAATGAACAACTAACCCTCCAGAGATCTATAATACAATGTTTATAGTTTAGACGTTAGTCATTTTCCTGTACAGTATGTCTAAATTACATAGGTATTTGAATATAACTACACAATTCTAAATGTATTTTAACATTTAATGTAAGTTAGATCGGTTGAATTTATTGTATAGATTTAGATTGAATTTTACTAAAGAAATAATACATGAGAGGGAGTGCTATAATGTGTAATATAGGCCAATATTGTGCATTTATTACAAGTTATAGCACGAACCTTAAGTGTATTATTGTGATTATGCCACAGTTACATTATTGCTGTTTATTAAAATATGTATTAAAACAGTTAAAGAGGAGGAGAAGATATGATCTGTTTGGTTATAAAAAGTCTGCGAGTTAAAATAGTTCCATTGCTGCTCTGTTTGTTAGTGTGCAGTTTGGCTTGTAAGCGCTGTTTTGTTGCTTGGTTACCTGTATGTGGTGGAGTAATACATGGAGAGCTTCGGTTACAGTGCATTACTGGCTGATAACGGCACTCACAGAACGCCTCTCAGCCAATCACATTGCAGGGTCAGGACTAACTGTGGTATAATGTACACTTTTCTCCAGCTATTTTCAATTAGATTAAATAATGGATAAAACAGTGTCAATGTGGAAATATTTCTGATAAAATATAATAAAAATGTGTTATAATATAGGTAAGTTCATATAAACAGTACAACCATGTTATTAGATAAGTATTGCTACCTAAAGTGGTATTCTAATTCTTTAGGTGAGGTTGAAGCTGAGAGTGAGGATGAAGATGATGAAGATGATGACTGTAAAAAATCCATGGATGAGGTATAAAAAAAACACATCTTTTAACGTCTCCATTCACTCTGAATAGTAACATTGATTATTTTATCACCAATTCTTCAATTGTTCCTAGCTTAAGCATAAGCTCAGGTACTGAGTGGCTGTTTACTGTTTACCCTGTGTAGGGGACAGCAGGCAGTGAAGCGTTTGCCACTGAGGAGATGTCTAACCTGGTCAACTACGTTCAGCCGGTCAAGTTCCACTCATTCGAGGCATCAAAAAGTAAGTTGCTGACTTTATTTTAAATGCTTATCTTAAAAAACATCTGGTATTTGACATATTGTGACTGTTATTATCAGTGATCAGTCATGCTTTTTGTTCTCAACGGAGTAGTACTGAACATTAATCTCACTTTGATCTAAATATCTCATTATGCTCATTATTGTTATAGATCTTCATGTCAACATGCACTTATGTAATTTATTAAAATGACAGAACAGGCAGTAACCCAGTGTTTTTTCAAACTACTTCATTATACATAAGATAATCTAGATAACTACCTCACTAATTTTACCATCGTAACTCAGGTGAATGAAATGCGCCAATAGATCATTAGAATGTTTAGATAGACAGACAGGCAGACAGGATGCACAAATCAAAAGTCACTTTCCCAATGTATCCTGCAAGTGCCAGCTAAGTATTGTAAAGACCCAACATATCAAATTCTATATCATAAATAAACCACTGCTTTACTCACACCAGTTCTTTACAGTGCTGTAAATATTTTTCTGAGATACAAATTGTAAATTTATTATATAACATATAATCAGTCAACAATCGTAAGATAAAATCATGCCAAAGCTAAAAATACAACAACAGTAATGCACTGAATACATGTTACATTTTATAAAACAGATTGTCCTAAAATGAATAGCTTTGCAGCTCTGAGTAGTCCATCAGGCTAAGTGCTGCCATTATGATCAGGAGATGGGTGGGTTCGAATCCTGTTCATGTAGCTTGCCATCAGCTACTGGAGCCTGGAGAGAGCACGATTGCTCAATTGGATAGCTGGTGCTCTCTCCCCTTACCACTCCAAAGGGTGATGTAGATCAGCACAAGGCCTCTGTGAGCTGGTGTATCAGAACCGAGTCGCTGTGCTTTCCTCCGAGCACTGTGTGATACTACTCAGCAATGCAGCATCAGCAGCTGTTCAAAAAGAGGCGGAGTCTGACTTCATATGACTTCACATGTGCTAGTCTTCCCCCTCTTGGTGTTGGGGCATCACTCTAGTGATGAGTGGGTTGGGTATTTGGCCGTGTAAATTGGGGAGAAAATGGGAAATGATTTAAAAATAAAATGAAAAAAATATATATAAATAAATATTAACTGTGGGATACATTGGTTTAAGTCTTATTTTTTACAAACATTTATATATATTTTGTCATGTTTTACAGAAACTAATAGAAGCTATCACATGTCATCGTTTGTGGAGACTAAGGCCCTGGAACAGCTGACCAAGTCCCCAGTGGAATTTGTGGAGTATCCTTTTCACAGAGTTTGGTTCCTTTATAGCTTTTTCTCAGGCACTTCTTCGGTGGTGTTTCTTAACTGAATCCACACAGGTATAACAAACTCCAGCTCAGCAGACTCTACCCCAAGGGCACCAGGATGGACTCCTCCAACTACATGCCTCAGGTCTTCTGGAACGCAGGCTGCCAGCTTGTGGCATTGAACTTCCAGACCATAGGTACATAAACAGCGACTGCTCGGCCTTTGTATCACACGTTACCACATCCTGCTAATGTTTGTTCATTTCATTTTAAGGACTCTTTGTGGTCAATCTTTTCTTTTTGTTTAGTGACTGGACTTTTTGGCACTTGGAAAATGATTTTTTGAGAAATGATTTGTTGCTGTTTTTTCGAGAGAATCAGCTTAAATAGAGGCAATTTAGATTAAACACTTTTTGACTCAGACTCAATCCCATTTCTTTTTTGTACCCCTACCCCTTGTTTTTAGGTGTTAAGGGTTACAAAACAGAGGAGTGAAATCCTCCCCGTAAGAACGGGGACAACTCTTCCAGAACCCGATACAGATATATAGCAGTGGAGCGCAATATATGGTTAGCATCCTAACTGCTGGTTAACCAGGTGGTGCAGCAATGAATTATTATTGTTTATTCATTGATTGCACTGTGATGGGGGCTGAAATTAGCTTTTATTAGCTTTTATGTTATTTTTTCATTCCACCTTATATGATGTATCCTGTGTCATCTGTTGCACCATATAAGGTGCAACAGGAAAGTTAGCTCGCTAGCTAGCAACTGAGATGAACTATTAGCAAATTTTTTATGCTTGTTTTGAGGAAAATGGCCATAAACATTGAAACTATGCATAATATTATGGTAATATTGTGGTAATCATAATGTTAAAAGGAAAATACTTAAATTTATATGTTTCTTTGGTGACTTGTGCCGCCAATTTGCCAGTAATTCTCAGCACATAAAAATCATATTTTGAGCTAAAAATTATTAACACCTATAAACATGCATTTTTGGACAAGCTAAGAGATACAAAAAAAGCAGCACCTGAAGTGAAAAACGAATGTGGACTGATGCTGTAGAGCATAGGTCGGCAATAGGCGGCCCGCGGGCCAGATGCGGCCCGCAAGCAAGAAACATCTGGCCCGTGAGGTTGAACTATAATGAAAAAAAAAATCGGACTGTCCGTCTCAAAAATGCTCTTTATTTAGAAACTTAATTTTCCAAAACAGAAAAATTTATTAAAGATTTTTTGATAGAGCCACGGGCTGTTAGATAACTGCTAGATCCTTTATTCTGTTTTTTTTTTTTTTTATTCGTTTGTTTTTTTTTATTTAACAAACAGGTATATCATTAATAGCGCCCCCAATGGTCAGTCCACAGATTTCACCCACATCAGCCCACTTGAATGTCTGCTTGTCATTTTAAGAGCGCCCTCCCGCCACCGCGCCCGCCAATCCCCCCCCCCAACCCCGTTCTGCTGTGCTTGTGGCCCGCCATGTAATGGCTTGGAAAAAATCTGGCCCGCGGCCAAACTTAATTGCCGACCCCTGCTGTAGAGTAATGTTGCAGGATTGTACACAAATGTGCATGTGTGTTACGATGCAGAAGTTACATTGTGCAGAAACAATGACAGACTTTATATTTTCATCCCTATTAGTCAATGTCCCAGGTATAAAATACACTGATTGAGAGTCTGAAAAATCAATCATTAAAATAAAAATAATTTACTTTAAACATTTAAATTGTGTTCAGCAAACATTAATATACTCATTTAAAAGACACAAGTGAACATTTGTTTGAGCATTTAAAAAGCTCAGAGAGAGCTAGGAATCACTCTGATCTTGTAATTGCTTTGGAAAGACTGTGTCTTAGCCTAATGTCTGGCTAAATTCCTTTGTGGAGAGATTGTTCCTTAGGCCTGTTCTGAACTTTGATAAGCGATTTGTCTGATCCTTTTCCAAATGTAATGCTATGCAGAACAGCTCAGCTTTACTTATACAGTGTGAAACTCCCAGTAACTGCTCTTCCTCTCGTGTCCTGTTCTACTGACAGATCTGCCCATGCAGCTGAATCTGGGGATGTTTGAGTACAATGGGAAGAGTGGATACAGACTGAAGCCTGAGTTCATGAGGAGGCCTGATAAGCACTTTGATCCCTTCACTGAGAGCACAGTGGATGGGATTGTAGCGCACACGCTATCTGTGAAGGTAAGAGTGTTAGTTATTGTAGGTCAAGACCCCATTGATAAGAATCTAGACCCGTGGTCTTCTGCCCTGCTCCTGAGATCTAGTTTGCAGTAGAATTAGCACTACAGCAAATAGACAGAGAAGAGGATCACCTTGTTTACCATCTGCTGGAATCTAGGGGAGTGTCACTACAGTATATGCTTATACTAAGAGAAAGCATTGTTATCTGCCCAAAATAAGTATGTATAGAGCAAGCGAAAACAAAATACTGAAAACTGAAAGTGAAAACATTTTCCTTAACTGAAAATGATAGAAACTGTAACGCTATTGTTTTTTTTGCAGCAGCAGTATTACATATATTTTGCACTTAAGGCTGCTAGCTTGTGGACTGTTACAGTTTTTGTGGACAGTTGGTTGTTTCACAGTAACTGAATATATTTTTAAATGGTTTCTTTTGTTGAGTTTTATTACATAACACCTTTTTGAATCCTGCACCTCACAAATAACCCAAGGTATGAAAAAAAAATTAACTAATACTAAAATTAAGCAATAATACACAAGAGGATGTATTATTAGGGTGCTTTAACATGTAATTTTGGCACTGCTGTGATGCGGTCGTAGATCAGATTACACATTATAGCACGAACCTCGAGTGTATTGTTTGTTAAAAGATTTCGAGTTAAAGAGGACAAGAATATACGATCTGTCTGGTTATAAAAACTCTGTTTGTAGCTGCGCTGTAAGCTCTGCACTATTGGCCGTTTCAGTCAAAATTGTGGAAATCTAAGCGTACTTTAAATAAACAGAAGTGCTTTACTCACCCAAATAAACTGTTTTCAGGAGAGAAACCTGTGTAGATTAAAGTCCAGTGCTCGTTTGACTAAAAGAAAATGTTTTTTTAAGAATCAAAGTTTCCAGTTTTGTTTACTTCGGCGCCCCCCAGCGGCAAGACTTGCGGAATTACAAGAGTACACCTTACATTCAGCTTAAAATACCCTATATTAACTGAAAAATCTATACATTTAAGCTTTTATTTTCATAATAATAAATCTTAACCTGATACTGGTGGCTGATAATGTGTGTAATAATGTGTATTTTTGAATCACTGGGCTTATTTATTTGTGGGACCGTGACTTTGTCTGCGCCGCCTATTGGAGACATGGCGTTTCTGCACTGTGCCTATACGATCTAGCGCCTCACAGTGGTGTGTAATGACATTGCATTTGGTTTGCAATCGGAACTAACTGTGGTATAATAAAAAACATTAAAGCTAATAAAAACTAACAAACTTACTCTAAAAATTACTTAAAACTAACTGAATTGGAGGAGAAAAAGTGAAATAAAATTAAACTATAATGAAAAATTAAACTAAACTAAACTATTATAAGCTTTATTTAGAGTACTATAGAGTGTGTGTAGATCAATTTTGGGTGGAGGTTATTATTTTACATGAGCATTTCCTGCTTGTTTTGAGATTTTTGGAGATATACAGCAGTATAAAAATAGGTTGATCAGCTTCAGAAGATAGCTGTGATCACCCTGATTTATATGACACGTAGACGACAATGTAAGGAACCTAACAACCAGTAAATAGCTGATTTAAACATGTATTAAAATGATTAAAGTAGTGTTAGTAGCTCATCAGTACCAAAAATCATTCAATCTATGTCCCTCTATGCTTTGTTTTTTATATATACCATACATAGACATATCATAAAGCACAGGAAAGCCTAAAATAGCTTAGCTTTACCAGCATCTCTATTTTCTCACACTGAGGTTAGCTTAAGGCTTGTGTGTGGTAATGAAAGCACTTCCTGCGTGACACTGATTACTTACCACCCAGTGAAACTTGCTTCTCATTTGCATCCAGTTGGAAATTTTTATTTTTTTTGCTGCTTGTTATGCCCTTCTCTTAAAAAAACAAACAAAGGGAGGCAGTGCTTTATTATGAATGCACTATTAAGCTTTACAGAAACTCTAATCAAGTCTTCTTGATCTAATTATTACTTTAAGAAGCTGAGAGAAATGTATGAGATTTGGGTTGGAGGTTAGACATGCAGGAAGAAAATATGTAGAACATTTCTTACAGTTGATTCATTTTTGAATTAAATTTCATCTTGCATCACATTTAAGTCTTATATCTAAAAGGCTGTCGGCAGGTTTTGACTCGTATGGCATTACCCGTTTCCTCAAATTAGTTTCCTCCTTTCTAATGAACATTTTAATTAACTTTCATCATTGTGTATTATTTCATCTGCCGTCGGGTTCTAATGAACAGCTTTGCAACAAGTGGTGGCAATATTGCAATGAATACTTAAATAAGGCATCATATCAAAAACCCCAGGGAACCTAAATCTGTGATTTTATAATTAGGTGATGTTCTGAGGATGCAGTTTGTCTGCAGAAAGAAGAGCAAAGCTTGCATAAACTAATCATCATTTATCATCAACAGACAGACAATGCGACTGATTTCCTGTTATTTTTGATACCAAATAACCAAATAAATAACAAATAGATTTGATGCTAGTTTCTTGATACCATTCTTACAGTTGTGAAAACTAACCAGGTAATACTATAGCAATTCAGACATGAAACAAGGCTCAAGTGATGTAAAGCAGGGTCTGATCCTGCTAAAACTGAGTGCACAATTCAACCTCTACAGCACCAAGCAAGAAAAACTATTCAGACTTCTACTGTTATTAAATAAAAAACACAAATGATACAGTCAACACCACTTAGTGCACAGTAGTTACTCAGAAAAAA
Organism: Astyanax mexicanus; assembly: GCF_023375975.1. Lineage (NCBI taxonomy): Eukaryota > Metazoa > Chordata > Actinopteri > Characiformes > Acestrorhamphidae > Astyanax > Astyanax mexicanus. Next base: position 72,793,798 of record NC_064408.1, read on the forward strand.
ACACTTCACAAATGACCTTTGACCCTGCACCTAAACATCACAACCCAGACCTGATTAAGTTTAATGGTTTGTAATTTATTTATATGAGTATTTCCTAAATTTAAAAAAATCAGAAAGGGTAAAAATACAGGTAGTATTTAAATACAAAGACTGTAAGGGCATTTTCACACCGGAAAGTCCAGACCAGAGTCCGTACCAAGGTTCTTGTCTTTGTCACATTATGTACATTTGGTCTAATTAGTTTTGGTTTCACACTGCAGTTTAGTGAGAGGACTAAAGAACGTTACTACATCCTGTTGTCATCAGCACCATGGGCTGCATCTCTCTGTACTTCATATTAATTGGTGTGTAGAATGTTAGTTATGAGTTCGGAAAGTTTCTTTGCCAGGTGTTGTGCTGAATTCTAGCTCTCTGTCAACATCAGACTCCCCTTCCATGTACATGCACCCCTCACAGCAGAACGAGTGTAAAAGGTTATCCTCTCATATTTTTTTAATTCTGATTATAAATAAGGGTTAATTTACTGGTACAGTACATAAATGAATTACTAAGCATTAGTGTCCATATTGCACACCAAGGGGAGTCAGATTTCAAAACAATAGCAGTTCTTTTTTCCTCTGGTTTGTTTAAAGATTGACTCAACTTTCTGTAAGTGGTCTGAAAGTCTGACTAACTAAAAAAAAGTGCTTTCACACTGCAGATGAACCGGAAAATGGTTCTGTAGGTCCAGACCAAAACCACCTATTCTGATTTGACTAAACTCTGGTCCTTTGTATTTTGGGTTTATGGCCCATTTTACATATGCTATACTTTGGTTCAGACCCAAACTGAAACTATGAAAGTCGGCACCAAACAAGACAGTTGTCAAAGCACCCTAAATTAGCAGTGCAACTGATATACAAACAACACAAATCCAGTAATGTCTCATATCAAACATAACATTTCCTCCTAAACCTAAAATGAGGTCTGAAATGTAATAGGTGTCTCCTCTCTCCCCATTGAAACTGAAATATTAAACAGTTAATGTATGTGCTTCTGTAATATATAGAGAAAATTGTAAGTAAGAGGCCCCTTAAAAGAGTCAGATAGGTGAATAAAGTAATTTCCCATAATATATCAACTTTTTTTTACTTCGGTATTGATCAGAACATCACAAAAACAAGCCTAAGCTTGTCTAGCAGGTGTGACTCACTGTTAAAATTGTGAAACCACTAATGATTTATTTGTGTTTGTTAGATCATATCAGGCCAGTTCCTGTCTGATAGGAAGGTGGGCACCTATGTGGAGGTGGACATGTTTGGGCTTCCGGTGGACACAAAAAGGAAGGCATTTCGGACCAAAACATCCCCAGGCAATGCTGTCAATCCAGTGTGGGATGAGGAGCCCATAGTCTTTAAGAAGGTACATCAAAGCCTACTCATTTACCTGCAGTGATGTCAGTAACGCGTTACTTAGTAACGCGTTACTCTAATCTGACCCTTTTTTTCAGTAACGAGTAATCTAACGCGTTACTATTTCCAATCCAGTAATCCGATTAAAGTTACTTATTTAAGTCACTGTGCGTTTCTCTCTCTCTCTCTCTCTCTCCACCTCATCTCCTCCACACACACACACACACACACACAGCTCCCTTACCCATTCCCCCTCTGCTCTTCCCCAATCACACGCGTCTCGCTTTCTCCCCTGTCTCTCTCTCTCTCTCGCGCTCGGCATGTCTTTAGTTTCTGCCCGTTTTCGGCCGCGTCCCAATTCACTATCCAGGGAAGCGGTCTGCCACAAATTTTATATTGCAGAGGAGAGCATTTAAAGATTTTACACCACACGTGATTGGAAGTTCACTGTGGCGCAGAGCGCACATACCGTAAAGACAAGAAAAGTTCCGGTGCTTTAAATTAACACTGTCAGAATTAAATCCTTCTCAGTAGATGGGTCCGGTATGTGTCCGCATTGGACAACGTCTAGGTCCGGACCCGGACCGCAGTCTGCAAATATGTGATCCCTGGTCTAGACCATATACACGGTTCTGTTTTATAAAACCACTCCTTGCTGCCCTGCAGAGAACAACAAGTTCAATGTTCAGTTTTACAGTGTTAAATATGTCAGGTCAAGAAAGACCATATTTTATTTTTTATTAAAAAAATATTTATGTTAAGTTAATTTTTATTTTTATACAAAAAAAAAACATATATTTTTTAGGAAATAGTTCAACTTAATAGAGATACATTGTTGCTGTTAAAAATGCATTTTACAATAAAGGGAGTATTGGCAAAACTGGTTATAATGTTTATGTTAAGGCGGTGGGAGGTGGTGTCTGCAGCTGCTGAAAGTAACTAATAAAGTAACTTGTAAAGTAACTTAGTTACTTTTAAAATCAAGTAATCCATAAAGTAACTAAGTTACTTTTTAAAGGAGTAATCAGTAATCAGTAATCGGATTACTTTTTCAAAGTAACTATACCATCACTGTTTACCTGTTTAGAAAACACAGAAAATATGCATTTCTGATCAAGGCACTAAACTGTATCCACACCTGTCTGAATAATGGCTCCCTTGGTACTCTGAGCATTTTGTGTCGGTCTGTTTCTCACAGGTGGTTCTTCCAACTCTCGCGTCTTTGAGAATAGCCGTTTACGAGGACAACGGGAAGATCATTGGTCAGCGCATCATTCCAGTGAGCGCCATCCGTCCTGGCAAGTAGCTCTGTTTAATCTCTGTACTTCACTTTGCTTAGAGTACAATACATCATGTCGCACTACTACATCTATGCTGTACACAGACCGACTTTTTTCTACCTGCACTACATAACTTACACTCTTAATTTCAGGATATCACTGTTTCACAAGCGAAGACTGCTCAGCATTGTTATTAACAGTTAAAAGCAATGATAAACAGTGTGTCTCCTCTGTCGTCTTGCTTTCTGCTTCAGGTTACCATTACATAGGGCTGAGAAATGAGAAGAACCAGACACTAACGCTGCCTGCCATTTTTGTCTACATTGAAGTCAAAGACTATGTCCCTGACACTTTCGCAGGTATGAACCCAAAGTATGGCAGAAGTCCTTTAATTACTAGCGCTTTACTCACCCAAATAAACCATTTTCAGGGGAGAAACCTGTGTACTAGATTAACATCCAGCAAAATAGACAAGAAATAGAAGTTTATTGATAGTGTGCCTCATTATCCAGTGTGGTAAATTTGGCAATTGTTCTATAAATCATGGAATCAAATATTTTTATGCTTTCCACTGAAGGCAAATGAGTTATTTTTCTTACAAAAGAGTCATTTGTCAATAGTCAAGTGATGAAATGAGGTCTTGCATATATACGCACATTTTATTTTAATGTAACACAATATGCAGTGTTAACGCACAAAAAAAAACTGTCATACAAAATTCTAGTTAATTATAAAAAAAACATCATCAATCATTTTACTATCATTAATTGCTGAAACACCTACAAATAAGGTGAGTTGATCACACTTTCACACACACACACACACTGTCCTGTGATGCTCTTAGGATGTTCAGTTAAAGTGAAGGACACTGGAATACTGTAAGGAACTTTACACTTCTTTTAAAGGGTGTGTCACACAAAAATTACCACAGGCTCTTTCGGATTCAATACAAAAACAGTATTAAAATACAGAAGTTGTATTTAGACTTGTGATTGGATTCTCTTTGATGTCTTTGTCTTCATGTCGCACCGCATGAGCAGATGTGATTGAGGCGCTGTCCAATCCCATTCGCTACATCAGCCTGATGGAGCAGAGAGCCAGTCAGCTGGCAGCTCTTACTCAGGAGGAAGGAGAACAGGAGGAGAACAGTAAGGTCTGTATTGTGTAGTTCAGAACGTCTATGTGCGTGTGTGTGTGTGTGTGTGTGTAAATGTGTGGTATATTCAAGCTTATGCCACATCACATAAAATAACCCTAACTCCTCAGCAGTCTGCCCACCGAAGTGAGAGCTGATTGGCTCATCCTGTGGGATTCCACTTTGTCCTTCACTCTCAACCAATCAAGCTGATGCAGCTGAATCAGCTGAACACTTATCATGAGCTGGTGTTATGGCAACTGCTTTCGTGGAAGTTGCTGTGTTTTGAAGCGTGCCAGCTGTGTTTTGCGAAGGCACTGATAACTAATAGAGAGAGGAAAGTAAAGCCTTCAGTAAAAGAGTAGAACTGAGAGAAGGTCAGAGTGATCCAGGTTTAGGATTAGCCATGATCAGAATCGGATATCAACGTTACATCTACAGAGTCTACACTGCAGATGAGGTACTGTGATGGTTCAGATACTGTGATTTTATTTCTGTCCAGAAGGACGATGTATGTGTTTTTACAGACGTCTTCTGAGAAAATTACAGGCTGAATTACCTACTGTTTTTCGCTGAACTCTGTGGTCCTCCAGTAATTTTAGTCCCATTCGGATGCGCAGCTCTGTGTTTCGTCTCCTCGTGTTTAATATAATATCTGGTTTCACTGCCACGCACCGTAATTACACTCTGGGGAAGCGTTTCCATGGAGATCCATGTAAACACAACAGCGAGTGGAAATGGAGGAGCTACTGAACGCAATGTCATGTGACCAAGAAAGCCAAAAAACTCCAGTCCGGATGCACTGAGTATAAGTGCGCAATATTTTTCACAGACGCCCCCCGAGAATCTAATTCCGTCCGGATAGGGCTTTAGACTTTCTTTTCAATGAAAAATCTTTTTTCAAAATGCTGTGTAGTCCAATATAGTCTTAATCCCTGTCTGCAAAACTGCCCCCAAAAGTATAAACCTTATCGTACCAAATGTTTTAGTTATTTTAGAGATTCACATTGTATTGTCTGTTTTTTTTTTTACCTGTCCAGTATGTAGACAATTACATTTCAATTCATTGCTTTAATAACTGCATAACCTACAGCATATATTAGTAAAGTATTATTTGTATGGTGACTATTAAATAATAAAAAGCATGTTGCAATAATAACAAATATCATTGTTATTGAATTTTTTTATTGTTACAACTGCTACTACTACTACTGCTGTTGTGTTTCAGCTGTTTAGTCTCTTATATCATATTATATATTAATTGAGGTCTGATCAGTGCTTTTGATGCTAATGTCTGTGTGGTTACACTTGCAGATAGATGTGGTTAGAGGAGAGGTGGTGACAGAGCCGAAACCTGACGTGCAGCGAGCTCCAGAAGAGAATGGAACCAATCATGCTCCAGTCATCACTCCAAAACCACCCTCAGTGGGTAGCCACCACTCACACCCCTCAGGTACACCACCCTGTATCCCATAAAGGAATTTGTAAATATGCAGAAAACTTACTAAATATAAATATACAGTAAATCTCAGTTGCAGAGATAGACATTTGTCTTTTCTGAGATTTAACTTTACATAGATTTTCCAAAATATCTTTGCATGTATGTCCAGCTTTGGACATGCTTTCCTTCGAGTGCACTGTGACGCTACTCAGAAGTGCTGCATCAGCAGCAGCTTAAAAAGAGGCGGTATCTGACTTCACATGTATCGGAGGAGGCATGTGTTAGTCTTCACCTCCTGGTGTTGGGGCATCACTAGTGATAGGGGTTCTAATGTGTGGGTTAGGTATTTGGCCATGTAAATTGGGAAAAAATGGGATAAAAATTTGAAATAAAATTATAAAATAAATGTATTTTCAGCTTTATTATCCCTGTTAAGAAAATTAAAATGTTGGGTCTATTTATCAGTACAGGTGTAAATTAGAAAAGGTAAACTGACATGTCCAATAATGTGGACATTTGAAGTCTGTTAAGGTATGATTTGATTAGCATGCTACGCTTAAAATAAACCTTAGATATCTACATCAAATAGTATGTTGTATTTGGAATATAGTGATCTTAAAATGCCATTCCTTGCTGAATTGATAGATTGTTTTGTTTCTGACCAACTGTAGGATCATCTTTTTTTTTAGTCTATCTTTTAACTGCTGAAACTGTCTTGTTGATTGATGAGAATGTTCACCTTGTGTCCTCTGAGCTATCAATATCCTTTTTTGTTAGAACCTCCGTTCAGCTTTTAATATGGTCTGTTACACTGTCCCACTCGGGTAAAGAGGACCAAATCTCATCTATTATGTTATCTTATCAAACAGAGCAAGTATGTTGTGAACTTTAATTGATTTGCTGATGATTCTCAAATTTACATTAGTGCTGAGGATAATGTTATATTTGTTTGAGCTAAACTGTATCTAAAAAACTGATTTTGATTTGCTTGCTAAAATTAGAAAACATGATTTTAATGGTTGTGTCTTTATATCAATCTTTACGTAGGTGACACTCAGATTGTGCCTTCTTATTAAGTACAGAATACAGATTAATACAAAATATAGATATTGAGTCATTTTCTGATGCTGAGAAAAATGGTATAGGCTTTTATTTCATGCAGTTTAAACTACTGCAGTTGTTTGCTCCTCTTCAGCCTCAGTATTTGTATAAATGTCCTGCCAGAGTTCTCACCTTCACTTCACCTCGTCTTGTATTACTCCTGTTCTCCCCGTTCATGCTCGTATTGATTTTAAAGGTCTTGTTTTGACGTGCAGCACAGCTCATGGTACAGCTTGGGTGTATTTGTGTGACCTGGTAAAGCCTCATACTCCCTCTCGTTCTTAACGCTCTGTTCTCTCACTCTACAGCAGCATCCCTGCACTCTAAAACCCATGGGAGAGAGAACTTTATCTTGTAAAGCACTAGAAATTATGGAATTTCCTGCTTGACAGTGCAAATTATGCTTCTCTTGAATAAGTTACTGAAAACTTCCTATTAGAAGTTACTAAAACGTCCTTGTGTGGCCTTCATTTTAGGATCGGTGAAGCCACAAGTTCCCAGGCATGAAGATGTGAATCAGGGTGTTTTGACAGGTACCGTTGTATAGTTTCATAGTAATCAAATCACATCACTTACAGCAATGGTTCATTTGTCATTGTCGATGTCTATATATACAGTATCTACATAATGACATATTAAGTGTCTAAAGTCTAGTTTTGAAGTGATGAAGCTACTATAGCTAAAATGGAAGGTTATTTACTTATTTACACATTTAAAACAATTATTGTTTGGCTATGTAATGATCTAAAGTTAATAATGGGATATTTTTTACAGCTTTTCTTATCTTGTGTACTGTGTACTTTTTATTTTTTTTATTTAATGGATTAACAAATTAATGTGTAAAGGAACTCAACATTGTTGGTTGTTGCTGACCGAATAAAAATCAACGAACAAGAGAAACATTAAATTTTACTATAGGCAAAGCCAAGAGATGTTTCCCTGAAATGATACTTTTTAATAAAGACAGCAAAATATTATGTCACCAATGCATTTTATTTCATTTTTTTTCAGTGTACTTGTATCTAAACTATGGTTTACCATTGATGCTTCTTAATACTTAATACAAATTTATGAAAGGAATAAAAATTATTATAACTTCAACCTCTATTTAAAATCCACTTAAAAATGTGCATGGTATTTGTACATATTTTTGTGAATTATTGACAATAATATAAATCAACATGTTTTAATTGTGTGATTTCTGCAGTGTTCACTGTATGACGTTATCTAAAACATATAAACCCTCCTTCTATAGAACATTAGATGTGTCCAGTTTACGGTTGGGTGGTATTCACTTTTTTCATACCATAATTACAAAATAGAAAGTTTAGTTTGTTTATAGACTAGGTGAACACTGCACACAATGAAACTCCACTTATTAAACCATTAGACAAGAATGATCAACATAGTGTTGGGAGATTACTTACTTAGCTAGCCTCCAGTACAGATACAGAGGACCAGGTAGCCCAGTACAGCTGTTTATTACTAGTTAATTAAAGTAGTAGACTAATCTCAGTACTGGTTATAAAAAATAGTATCTAGTGTAGTTAGTTGATGTGTTAGTTAGATAACTAGATGACTGCTAACCGCCAACGCGCTAACCGCTAATCTAACAGGCTAACCGCTAACAGGCAATTCTAACAAGCTAACTGCTAATATAACAGGCTAACCGCTAACCTAACAGGCTTACCTCTAACCTAACAGGCTAACCGCAAACAGGCTAACCTAACATGCCCTACTGCTAGTCTAACAGGCTAACCGTTAACCCTAACAGGCTAACCGCTAACAAGCGAACCTAAGCTAGCAGGCTAACAGCGAACTTTGCCATTATCAGACAGTTGTGAAACTTGCAACTGGGTGGGCTTGTGTTTTTTTCCCAGCCGTTTTCAGACTTAAATTCAGTAAACCATTCAGAGCCCCCATTCTGTATCAGTCATAAATGGTTATGAATAAATGAGCTGGTTTGGCCTGTGTTATCCACAGAGCACATATTTGCTTGTTTCATGAAAAACTGTCTTAGTTTGAAGGTTCAAGGTAACTTTACATTAAAGGTTTTCATACCGCAGTATACAATATTACCCCCATACCGCCCAACCCTAGTCAAGTTGTCAGTCCAGTTACCAGTTTACTTTCATACATAAAGTTGACCACTTTCAGACATATAAAGAACATTACACCTGTACAATGTGTCTTTCTGATTCTACACTTTTGCTGACTAGTAATCAAAAAGATGGAAACTGAATAACGGTATAGTTTACATCTGTAGCTTGCCATTTCTGTGCATTTTCTTACCAAAAAACTATACCTTCAAAATATTAACACAACACTGAAAGCTAACATGATGTAATTGTTCTGTTATAGAGTTGGAGGCTCAGACGGTGGAGGAGCTGAAACAGCAGAAGGCGTTTGTGAGGGAGCAGAGGAAGCACTATAAGGAGCTGAAGGAACTGGTAAAGAAGCACCATAAGAAAACCACAGAAATGATTAAAGAGCACACGGCCCGGCATAGTGAGCTACATAGTGAACAGCTCCGCCGCCGCTCTGCCCTCCACAAGAGCGCCAAACGCGATGGTAAGAAAAGGTAGGTTCCCTAACTAACACTTTCCTCTATAACTCCTAGCCACCATCTCTCTTACACTCTTAGTTATTGTTTGATGGGTGGCTATATTTTCTTAATCTCTATTATTGATTTTTCTGTTGATTCAATTAAATCACACATAATAAATTACATTTACTTTTAATTTTCAGTCTTGTTTCAGCAGATTTTACCATGCACTGGCTCTTTTTAGTTTGTCAATGATAAAACATCATTTTTTTTTTTCAACATTTTAAAGCTCTTCATTTTTAACCCAGTTTCCACAGTTGGGATACTCTGTAAAATGTAAATAAATGCAAATCCCTTTTTACAATTATATTACCATATACCCATAGATTATTTACAACATAGAACACATATCATAGAGTAAAAGTGAACATTTTACAATTTTATGAAAATCATTCACTGTTTTATAACCAAACCTTACTTAAAATGGATTGCAAATGGAGTCAGAACTAACAGAAAAATGTTTTTAGCTCAAAGAATATGACTTATGACTTTTTGGGATGGCACAGTGAACTGTGTTTACAGACAGTGCTTTTTGGAAGTGTTCCTGAGGCCATGCAGTGATTTCCTGTACAGAATCATGCCTGTTTTTAATGCAGTGCCACCTGAGGGCCTGAAGATCCCCAGCATCCAATATAACCAAAAGATCTAAATAACTGCCAATAGTATACTTCTATAAAATGCTCTTTTCTATTACTTAATCATGTGGGTTAGGTGTAAATTATAGCTGTTTTTTTACACCACTTACTTTTCCAGCCATTCCCAACAATTTTGTGTAGCTGCCATCAAGTTCTAAATGAGTTTTTCATGAAATGGTAAAATGTTTCAAGATTTTATATGAATTGCAGTTCATTGCATTCTGTTTTTATTTGCATTTTACACAGCATCACAACTTTTTGTGAAACTGGAGTTGTATTTTATTCAAATTTTGGGTTTGAGTGAGGACTAAATACCGCAAATGTACCATTGGTGCTTGTTTGTGTGTGTGTTTGTGTGTTAGATCATCTTCAGAGAATGCTCTGTGCACTGTGGAACAGGAGTTGGCTGCTCTGGAGCAGGAAAGTGCTCAGAAACTGTTGGAGCTGAAGGAACAGCAGCAGCAGCAACTTCTCACCCTCAGGCAGGACCAGTACTACAGTGAGCAGTACCTCAAAGGCAAACATATTAAACAGGTACACCCTGCCTCCAGAGAACATAGAATGCTAGTGTTATCTTTTACACCGACTATAATCACTCAATCAAGACATGCCTGGTGTCCAAAATGTCCTTCTCTTCAGGTTTAGCACTACTACACAAATTTATCTAATTTAACTAATTAGAAAAACAATGGAAGCAATCAGATGGCCTGTATACAAATACTCATTTTTTCTTTGAAACCCCAAGGCATGCACTCTTCATTCCTATGACTTTGAACTGAATTTCTATTTTTTCATGTAATATGATCTAATAAAAAGTTAAAAGAAAATGTCTAGCGCAACTATGTGAGAAACTGCATAAGCAAATTTAATAAAAAGATGATTTGAAATTTTAGCTACAAGCTTCCACTGATGGTAAACTGGTGTTTAATTTAACATATATTAGACATGCCAAGTTGTTGCACAAATAAATCTAATCATTCTTCAAATATATTAATCTTTTAACAGACCAGCATTTTGGTCTGTTTTTTGCCTGATATTACACACCTATATCTTGAGGAGTTCTATTCAAACATTACATAAAAAGCTTTTAGTTTGATAAGAAACTTTATTGAAAATCTTAATTGTAATTGAAAATATTTTAAAATCTGCAATTAAAAACCTAAACTTTCAATATTTTCATCAATACATATAGTTTTTACGTCTATTTTCAAACATGCTAAATTTGAGCTGATTCCTGTTACTGATTTGAAATTATGAAATGGAGTAAAGAATGAACAAACAGCTTCTCCAAGTTTCCTGTAATCTTTCCAAATTCCTTAAAGTTTTCAGAATGTAAATAATCTATTTTACTGCAAAGACAAGGGGTTTTATATCCCCTGCACTTATAGCCCATATATGGCTCAAACCCTGTTAAGGGGTTAAGTTAAAAAGAATTGTGTTAAATAAGCATCATTTTATCCAAAAATATGTACAGTTTACACAGTGTGTGGGTGTTGCTCTCTGCCAAACCAGTGCGACTCAGCACTCTGCCGTGATCTCTCACCGTGATGTAAATGTTGATTGCACGTTACCACAGACAGCATAATCCATGATGGAAAATTTGTTAAGATTTACCCAGGCAGAAAGCCTAATTAAGTTGCTTATGAAGAGCTGACAGGTTTCCAGCCCACTGAGTTTCCTTAAGGCCATGCGTGCACTGGGGAAATCTGAAGATCCATTATCATGTATTCTCCTGTATCACACTGCTGCAGTACACTACAGCAGAATAGTCTTAGTGTTTTGTAAACAATAGATAGAAATAATAATAAAGAATTAAATATTAAAATGGAAAACATAAAAAATATACGAATATGGATAAATAGATGAAAACTCCACATAGACAGTAGAACTTTAATGTTATGTTGTTATATTAAATAATGTTGTACTGTTGTGTGTGTGTATGTCTCATGTCTCTTTAATGTCCACCGCTCCAGCTAGTTGAGAAGCTGACCAGCATTGCTGAGGAGTGTCAGAGTAACCAGATGAAGAAGTTGAAAGAGCAGTGTGAGAAGTGAGTGTTGAGTTATAAAGTGTTTATGATCATTTCAGTTTAAGTATAATTATATGTAATTATATATAGTTTTTTTTAACTTTGTTCAGTAACTTTATATATATGTTTTTTTTTTGCAGGGAAAAGAAAGAGCTGAAAAAGAAAATGGATAAGAAGAGACAGGAGAGGATTAATGAAGCAAAGTCAATAGAGAAAAATCTGACAGAAGAGTAAGTCATTCTGACATTTTGCACCCTACATTTACTGTTCTTCGAATACATGAAATACAATCTGGTTAATTAGACAATGATGTAGTTGTTTTGATTTTTGACCCGGCATCGAAGCATAATGGATTTGGAATCAAAGTATTAGGCCCACAGGCCCAGACCTTTTGTCTTGGGGGGACGCAGTGTAAGATTTTTAGTAATTCAAGAGCCAAAAACACAGATAAATGCTAGCTAATAATTGGATATATTTTAAATTACTTAAGTTTTTAATTTAAATTAAGGTTTGTATGGACATCTCATCTCATTACACATTTATACATATTACTTTTATACTGAGTTCCTGAATTAAAGACCTAGCTAGTTTGTTTCAATCTTGTCTATTAGATGTGTGCATGTGGATTTTTTCACTTCATTAATTCATCTATCATATTTTGTATGTGCCTTAAATCTTAAACCCAAGCCTTCAACCAACACAATGTGTTTTTTACAGAGAGAAGTTACAGATCAACAGATCACATGTGAATGAAGTTGTACAGTATATTAAAAGGGTAAGTTACATATGACAGTCAACATGTGCCTAATTAAAAAGCTGTTTGTAAGGTGGTGGTA